>NC_086320.1:9395303-10049470 GCF_036172605.1 Pelobates fuscus | reverse complement strand
ATATATTTATATAAAGTAGACACCACAGGCTATTTACCTAAGGTTGTTTTGACACTTTCTACGTAGCCATTTTACCGCCAACCTCTGCTAAATATTGGAGTAAAATTCCTAGATTTTACTAGTAGCATGACGTAAAGTCATGATTTTATTAATGACACGGAGGCTCCTATTATGCTTCTCTTTCTTTTATTTTCCCTCAGCAGCGAAGAGAGAAATGAGTGAAAAGAGAAAAAACATATCATTAACATATATACATATTCAACATATTCCACAGTGCTACATAAGGGAACCTCCCCCTTTCAGTATATAAGGTGTAGCACTCTCTTCCTCTTCCTCTTTCGTAGCGATCCGAAGACCCGTAAACCGAACCAGAACTTGAATTTGAACTGTAAACTCGGGAAGCTGAACATATCTTCCTGGGAATGTGGAGTCAACCTTGAAGCTCCTGTTATTTCCATTGGTATTTGGAATCATGCTAAAAAAGAGAGGAGAAATATGGTAAAATCTCAACTTACAACTGGGTGTAACATTTTCCAGTATATTTAGTAATTTGACTTCTGAAAAGGAATAAATGTCATACAAAATAGACATAACATTAAATACGTGACGGTCATGATCAATTAAAGCTAATGTAAACTAAGCCTGAAAGGCAGAAACGTCAAATAATAAAACATAATTAAATAGAATATGGGCCAGGGAGACCCGTCCTAAAGATGTAAGTCGTAGTCAGTCCAGATAAACAGGTAGTAAAAGGAGACATATCACCACCTCCAACCTAGGGAGGGAGGGAGGGAATAATACTCGCCTCCGTGTCATTAATAAAATCATGACTTTACGTCAAGCTACTAGTAAAATCTAGGAATTTTATTAAAGACACGGAGGCTCCTATTATGCTTGTTCAAAGCTGAGCAATAACTTTATCTGAAAAATGTTGTATCGGTCTAAAGTAAAAGTTCCTGAATGTGGATTCCGTAGACCAATCTGCAGCCTTCAGAATGTCTTCCAAGCGGCATCCGGCCGCCGATGCTTTAGAGGCCATGGCGCCTCTAACAGAGTGTGATGAGAAAACAGAGACGTCAACCCCGGCCGTAGCTAACAGCCATTTGATCCATCGTGCCAGCGTCGGCGTGGATACCGGTAGATGGGGTTTCTTCAGGGAGATGAACAGAGGGCCGTCATTGGACGGGCGCAGTGCAGAGGTGCGAGACTCGTATTCTTTTAGGCACGCTATTGGGCATAAGTTAGGTAAGCACGGTATCCGTGGATAGCAGACCTGTTTGGTGGCCGACTTCGTTCTTCGTGAGATATCGAACGACACCCCCTCCGGGGTGAATGTACGTGCTCGCCAGTCCAAGGCTCTCACATCAGATACCCGTTTGCAGGATAGAAGGCATAGCAGCATCAGTAGTTTTGCCGATAATTGTTTAAGTGAAAGATCCACGTTGGTGGGCCAGCCATCTAGGAGTCTGAACACACAGTTGACGTCCCAGAAGGACCCGTATCTGGACGTGGGGGGACGTGAGAAACGGACTCCCTTGAGCAAACGACAAATTAGAGGATTCTGCCCCAGTGGGAGGCCGTCCACCTGGTCGTGCCCGGCTGAGATGGCCGAGCGGAAAACATTGACCGTGCGGAAGGCCTTGCCTGACTCGAACAGGTGCGTAAGGAAATCTAGTACCGACGTCACAGGGGCTGATATCGGATCCAGTGATCGTCCCAAGCACCAATTGGCCCACTGTCGCCATGCTGCAGCATAAGCTTGTCGTGTACCAGGTGCCCATGCGTTTGCCAGGAGTTGCATAGTCGTGTTCGAAACTTCCGTGATTTCCCAGGGTCCCCGGAAAGGAGCCATGCCATGAGGCGGAGAAGGCCCTGTTCCACCAGGGAGTGGTTCTCCCCGTCCGGGTTGGTCAGTAGAGATGGATGGTCCGGCAGTAGCCGTGGGTGGTCTATCGCCATCTCCAGTAGGTGTGGGAACCAAGGTTGAGATCTCCAGCACGGGGTTATCAGTACCAATGAGCTCTTGAAGCGTCGGAGGTGCGCCAGACAACGAGCTATCAGATTGAACGGTGGGAAGGCGTAAGCCCTGCCCTCGGACCAATCTTGGAGGAAAGCGTCTGTCGCTATGGCTTCCGGGTCTGGTCGCCAGCTGCAGAACTTCGGTAGTTGTGTGTTGAGTCTGGATGCGAACAGGTCCGTGCTCAAAGGTCCCCACAGGGACGAGATTCTGCGGAATACTTTCGGTAGCAGTCTCCAATCTCCCGAGTCCCTCAAGTAGCGGGAGTTCCAATCCGCGGTGTAGTTGTCTAGGCCCGGGATGTGTTCCGCGGTAACGGACACGCTGTTCTGTAAGCAGTAATTCCAGAAGTCTCTGGCCAAAACCGCTAGGATGCGGGACCTGGTTCCTCCTAGATGGTTTATGTATCGTACTGCTGAGACATTGTCCAGCTTGAGAAGAATCGAGCATGAGATGCCTCTGGGAGACAGACTGCGAATGGCGAACGAGGCCGCCAGCAGTTCCAGAGAGTTTATGTGTAAGAAGGACTCCTCCGTGGACTACCTGCCTCCTGTGGATATATTGCCGCAGCGCGCGCCCCAACCATGTAAGCTGGCGTCCGATTCGATCACCAGATCTGGAGTGGACCCGAAGATCGCTCGGCCGTTCCAAGCCTCCATGTGGGTTAGCCACCAGTTCAGTTCCTCCCTCGACTCCGTGTCTAGGGAAATGTGAGATTCGTACGAGTGGCCACTTCTCAGGCAGGCCGCTTTGAGCCGTTGTAAGGCTCTGTAGTGTAGCGGACCTGGGAAAATCGCCTGGATAGAGGCTGCCAACAGGCCGATGACCCGTGCCAGTTGGCGCAGGGAAATGTCCGGCCGTTGCATAAGTTTCCGTATTTCCCTCTTGATGTTGGACATCTTCTCCGCTGGGAGGCAGAGAACTTGTAGAACAGAGTCGATACGGAATCCGAGGAATTCCATTTGTTGAGAGGGGATCAGAACCGACTTCTTCCAGTTTACAAGGAAGCCTAGGTTCTGTATGAGGTGTAGGGCCCACCCCAAGTGTTCTAGTAAGAGGGATCGAGTCCCGGAGAGTATGAGGATGTCGTCCAGGTAAATGATAAGACGGACTCCGTGCAATCTGAGGAAGGCTACCACAGGTTTTAGTACTTTCGTGAAACACCATGGGGCGGAGGACAGACCGAAAGGTAGGCATGTGAAACGCCACTTCTTGCCTTCCCAGCAGAACTGGAGTAGGTTCCTGTGAATAGAGGCTACTGGGATCGTTAGGTAAGCATCTTGCAAATCTAATTTGACCATCCAGTCTCCGGGTAGGAGCAGGTCTCTGAGGCAATGAATGCCCTCCATCTTGAAGTGCCGGTATTGTATGAAGGCATTCAGGGGCCGTAGGTTGATAACCGGGCGTACCCCGCCTCCTTTTTTGGGCACTAGAAAAAGGTTGCTTACGAAACCCGGTGTGTCTAGAGGGACCTCCTCTATGGCCTTCTTGGCCTGTAATTCCCTGATCTCCGTAGAGATGAGATCTAAGTGTGCAGATGGCATGTGAATCGCCCTTGGGGGAGAGGTCTGAATGGGGGAAGCGGTCAGTTCTAGGTGGTAGCCCTCTATCGTCTGTAACACCCAACTGTCTGACGTGATAAGTGACCGTGCCCGGGTGAACCGGGTCAGCCTGCCCCCTACCTGTATATGGGAAGAAAGGGGAAACATGGTACTCACCATAAGGGCGTTTTCCCGTGGGTGCTCCTCGACTGCCGCGGGTATGCCAAGCCCGTCCTCGTGAGGGGAAGAATGGGGTGAAGGACCGTTCCTGGGTCGGTCTCTGTTGGTTGAAGGAGCCTCTGCCCGGTCTTGAGAAACCCCGGGGGTTGCGGCCGGGTAGACGGCTCCTACCTCTACCGGCCCCGCCAAAAACCTTTGGGCTAAATACCCGCTTAATGGAGGATTGGGCCTTGTCCAAAGCCGTGAATGTCTTAACGTAAGACCCCAGGTCCTTTACGAAGGACTCTCCAAATAGAAGGCCTTTTGCGGAGGCACCGGGCTCATTGGAGGCCATGCTTGCGAGCTTGGGCTCAATCTTAAGCAGGATGGCTTTCCTGCGCTCCGTTGACATAGCCGTGTTGGCGTTGCCTATCATACAAATTAGGCGTTGGAGCCAGCCGAACGCCACCTCAAAGTCTACTGGGGCCCCACTAGACTGAGCCGTCTCTAGCAGCTCATACAATTTGGTGACCGGGCCTAGGGTGTCAAGGAACTTGTCCTGACAGTTACGCATGGAGTAGTCCAGGCCCTTTTTGGGTTTCCAACCCGACTTGCCCAGAAATTGTACAATCTGGGGGTCTACCTCAGGGGTCTTGGCTACCGCATCGGGTATGATCGGGCGGGGGCATTCCGCCCTCAGCTTGTTCCGACCCTCCTGTGAGAGGGATTTCCGGACCCTAAGGGCCAGGTATCGGGCAATATGGGTCGCAGGCTCCCATTCCGCGGAGCGAGGGTGCCTGAGGTTGTCTGGGTCAAAAGCCAGGGCATCCTTATCGTCAGAGGTTAGCTCTGCATCATGGGCCCCTGAAAGGGTTTTGGCCTGGGTTTGCCTGGAAGGGAATTGTGACCCTGGGAGGTCATCGTCCCCTGAAACCTCGTCCCCGTAGGGATCCGAGAACTGGTTGTCTGACTCCTCGTCCCCATCCTCGTCCGAATCGGACAATAAATCATGGGCACGTGCCCGTTTCCATTCTCTGGCCGCCGTAGCCCGGCCAGTAGCTCTACTGCGCGGTTGTTGCGCGCCATCATCGACAGCCTGAGGCGTGTCATTCAAACCAGGCTTTACCTGGGTGTGGGGAGGGTCAGCAGAGTGTTTGCGTTTGGCAGGCGCCTTGCGCCCTGGGCTAGTCCCTTCAGAGCTGGGAGAGGGTCCTATGCCAGACTGGGCGGGGAGGGCCTGCCTAAGGGCCTGAGAGATGGACAGGGAGATACTAGAGGACATAGCTCCCATGGCCGAGGAAATGGCCTTGTTAATGGAGGTGGACATAGTGGTGTCCAGGAGGGTTTGAAACTCCTCAGAACCTATAAGGTTGGAGTCAGCCTGGGAATCAGATGCTGTGGTACCCTTAGGGGGGGCAGGGTGGGGACTCAAATCGCCACAGGCAGACTGCATAATCACAAACTGAGTAGTGTCTAAGGCTAAGGATAGAGACAGGTGCTGGATTGCTTAACCCACGCACAAAGGACAGAGCAGGAGAGGAAATACCCGGTAGGAGCAGGAGCAGGGATCAAGCAGCCTCCTCGGAGCAAAAAACGCTGAGTAATGAGGCTTAAAATGGCCGCCGGCACTATCGGCGACAGGAAACCAAGAAAATGGCCGCCGCGAGTGTCCGCGCATGCGCAGAACGCGCCCGCGGCGGAACCGGAGAGGATGAGAAACCGCCGGGGAACAACGTTGGCGGGATTCTAAGGGTGCCGAAAACGACAAGGGTGGGGTGGGGAGACAGCCAGGGGCACAAAGAGCCCAGGGACCCGGGTGAAAACGGGTCAGGTCAAAAACAGCCCAGGGTGAAGAGGGGCAAGAGCCCACCCCCAAAGGATAGAGTAAGTAGTATATATAGGAATAGATTAAACATAAACAAGCCCTGCAGAAAAACTGCAGGCAGTGTAGGTAAATGACAGCAGAATGATATAGTCAATAAAATGTACTTAGCTGGTCTGAGGGTGCAGCGAAGAAAGAGGAAGAGGAAGAGAGTGCTACACCTTATATACTGAAAGGGGGAGGTTCCCTTATGTAGCACTGTGGAATATGTTGAATATGTATATATGTTAATGATATGTTTTTTCTCTTTTCACTCATTTCTCTCTTCGCTGCTGAGGGAAAATAAAAGAAAGAGAAGCATAATAGGAGCCTCCGTGTCTTTAATAAAATTGTGTTTTTTGGGGGTTTTCGCACACAAACTTATAACAAAGAACTTCTCAAATGTATTTTGTAAAGTTGGTGTGTGCTATTCCTGTACAAAGTTTTATTATGTGTTCAGTTACTTCTGCTGAGTACAACGGTACCCCCATTGTATGTCGTTGGCACTATTTCGTGAAGTTACAGTGCCATATAGGAGACCTATCCATTTCAGTATTCACAGTAGAATTTTGAGAGACGGATTTAATGAGCCTATGTGTCCATTTGGGGTATTATAACAGTTTGACTGTTCAAAAAAAAACCACAAAGGCCTACCATTTGTAAAAGTAGACACTCCAGGGTATCTCATAAGGTGCATATTGTGCCTTAACATGCCCCCATTATTTCACCAATATATGCCAAAGTATGTGGTAAAAAATAATTTTGTGCGTTTTTTACATATGGATTGCATTTTTGCTAGGCATTGTGTATATTTCACATGTGCCACTAAGTTCAAACCCCCCAAATTATGCTCAGCTAAGTCTTCTGAGTAAAATGACACCCCCATTGTATGTCTTTGGCACTATTTCGTGAAGCTACAGTGCCATATAAGAGACCTATCCATTTCAGTATTCACAGTAGAATTTTGAGAGACGGATTTAATGAGCCTATGTGTCCATTTGGGGTATTATAACAGTTTGACTGTTCAAAAAAACCCCACAAAGGCCTACCATTTGTAAAAGTAGACACTCCAGGGTATCTCATAAAGTGCATATTGTGCCTTAACATGCCCCCATTTTTTCACCAATATATGCCAAAGTATGTGGTAAAAAATAATTTTGTGCGTTTTTTACATATGGATTGCATTTTTGCTAGGCATTTTGTATATTTCACATTTGCCACTAAGTTCAAACCCCCCAAATTATGCTCAGCTAAGTCTTCTGAGTAAAATGACACCCCCATTGTATGTCTTTGGCACTATTTCGTGAAGCTATAGTGCCATATAGGAGACCTATCCATTTCAGTATTTACAGTACAATTTTGAGAGATGGATTTAATTGGCCTATGCTTCAATTTGGGGCATTATTGCAGTTGGAAAGTTAAAAAAAAAAACCACGAAGGCCTACCATTTCCTAAAGTAGACACCCCAGGGTGTTTCAAAAGGTATATTCTAAACCTTAGCGTAGGATCATTTTTTTGTTAGTTTGTACCAAGTCTAGTTACAATTAGCATTTTTTCTGCCTTTTTGACACACACTTGGAGATGTTACTGTATATTTTGTAATCCTTATGTGTGCTATGGCAGTAGAACACCTAATATGTTGCTCAGCTATGTCCTCTTAGTGCAGCAATACCCCCATGTGTACCCTTTTTGGGGATATGTGGATATTGAAGGGGCACATAGGAGACCAAGCCATATCAGTTTTTACCGAACTTTGAATTTTGACGCTCGGCCCATGTGCAATTTCCAAGCATCTTAGCAGGTTTTAAGTTCAAACTACCCCACAAAGGCCTACCATTTCTTAAAGTAGACACCCCAGGGCATTTCAAAAGGCATATTTTTTTTTTTATTTTTTTTTAATTCTTTATTTTTGTTGTGCATGGTTTGACAAAATGATATACGCTGCCACAACAGCAAACATAATCACAGTAATATCACAGATTCATACATATGTGGCATTGAGGTGAAAGCACATTTTTTAAGCATTTTTAAACGTGGTAAGACTATCTAGTGATATATGACATGCAAGTATCAGCGTTAGTAGGTATACGAATAGAAAAATTATAATGTTGATAAACGTCAGAGCAAAAGATATAATAACATGCTACTAGGCTGGTTATATTAGTTATGCTAATCCAGTTGTGCACATTTTTAAACTACTTATAGAGAGGTTGATCATGGTGAAAACATGCAGTGTGCATATGTCTGATATCTCTAAGAAAATGTGTCATCTGGGTAAGTTAAGTGATCAGCGTTTACCTATGCTTAGGTAACTGCGCTAGTGCTCAACTTAGGGAGACATTATGAACAGTGTTAATTAACAGCATGCAGTATTAACTTCAATAGGCTATATTAGCTGATTGTTAAATATGAGTAATTCTCTTTTTTTCTCGACTCACATTGGATAACAATATTTGTTCATGAAGCGTAAATTTTGAAAAGGTATCATTTAAACAGAACATTGAGGCATGAGAGTATACATCAGAAGCGGGTTGTGTCTGCATTTGTGGTGCCTGTTAGAGTGTCAGTGAGTAGAGGTATGTTCATTATATTTGAAAACAAGGAATCATTTAAGTTTATATCTATAGAGGAACATATATGAATGGTAGGTTGCCAGGCATGCAGGCTAGTTGGCATGGGAATGGCCAGTAGCAAGCTGTCTGGGGACACAACCAGAGGGTGTGAGATGGCATAGTGACAGTCTGATATTTAATGTGAGAGTCTCGTGTAGGTTGTTCTGCTCATCACAAAAATTACAAAAAGGATTAGTCCAGGAGAGTCAGTAGGGCCATATTGCCGGGTGAACTGAGAATCTGTGGTGATGTTTAGGCCTCAGTTTGTAGAGATGTCTGTGTTCAGCCGATGCCTGCTCTGCTGAGCTGCTGGCATTGTGTATGAGTCTCTTGGGTGCCTGGTGTACCTGTGCAGCAGGGTAAATACCCCTTCAGGGTTTTTCCTCCGATGGGTCGTGGCTGTGCTCTCTGTCTGTTCCGTCTGCCAGTAAGTGGTCTCGCTGTGATTAGGTCCGGTGCCACGCGGTGGTGAGTGGGTAAGTGAATTTGGGTGCCCAAGTTGGGGTGAGTTGTCACCGTCTTAGTCGCTTGTTTTTGCTTGAGTGGGCGAACGCCCGCTTGGAGTACCTGTAGTGGAGCGCCATAATAGCGTCGGCGGGTCAGCGGTCGAACCCACATGGTCACCGCCCGTGCCGCTTGATAACTGGGCATGCCCCTGCTGCGCTGTAGCTTGTAGAAGGCTGAGCAAAGCCTGTCGAGGGCCTCTAGGGAGGAGGGCTGCACACCCTTGCTCGTGGTTCCCCTCTGTGATTCATGATGGGCGGCCATCTTGGATACGATCCGCCTGCCTGCTCCTTGCTGCTACCAGTTGTGAGTGCTTGGGTCTGGTCAACCTGCTTGGTCCGTCCAGCTAGTAGGATCGGGATATCCCCCACCGGTCCAAGAGGGGGGGGTTTGGAAACCTGCTTCGTCGCGAGGGGATCCGGTGCGAAGAGAGCGGCCGCCTCTCCCCAGCTCCGGTCTCCGTAGGCCGCGTTTGCCGTCCCGGTTTTCCGGCTCCTACGAGCACAGAAAAGGTCTCGTTGTACCCAGAGGTGCACCCCGACTTGGGTGTTGCACCCTGGTGGTTCTTTGGGCTATTCCGCCCTCGATTTTGCAAGTTTTCTGGCCCGGGATGCAGGAGCTCGAGTCCCCTGCGTCTGCTTAGGTCGACGGCCAGCTTCAAAAGGCATATTTTAAACCTTAGCGTAGGATCATTTTTTTGTTAGTTTGTACCAAGTCTAGTTACAATTAGCATTTTTTCTGCCTTTTTGACACACACTTGGAGATGTTACTGTATTTTTTGTAATCCTTATGTGTGCTATGGCAGTAGAACACCTGATATGTTGCTCAGCTATGTCCTCTTAGTGCAGCAATACCCCCATGTGTACCCTTTTTGGGGATATGTGGATGTTGAAGGGGCACATTGGAGACCAAGCCATATCAGTTTTTACCGAACTTTGAATTTTGACGCTCGGCCCATGTGCAATTTCCAAGCATCTTAGCAGGTTTTAAGTTCAAACTACCCCACAAAGGCCTACCATTTCTTAAAGTAGACACCCCAGGGCATTTCAAAAGGCATATTTTAAACCTTAGCGTAGGATCATTTTTTTGTTAGTTTGTACCAAGTCTAGTTACAATTAGCATATTTTCTGCCTTTTTGACACACACTTGGAGATGTTACTGTATTTTTTGTAATCCTTATGTGTGCTATGGCAGTAGAACACCTAATATGTTGCTCAGCTATGTCCTCTTAGTGCAGCAATACCCCCATGTGTACCCTTTTTGGGGATATGTAGATGTTGAAGGGGCACATTGGAGACCAAGCCATATCAGTTTTTACCGAACTTTGAATTTTGACGCTCGGCCCATGTGCAATTTCCAAGCATCTTAGCAGGTTTTAAGTTCAAACTACCCCACAAAGGCCTACCATTTCTTAAAGTAGACACCCCAGGGCATTTCAAAAGGCATATTTTAAACCTTAGCGTAGGATCATTTTTTTGTTAGTTTGTACCAAGTCTAGTTACAATTAGCATTTTTCCTGCCTTTTTGACACACACTTGGAGATGTTACTGTATATTTTGTAATCCTTATGTGTGCTATGGCAGTAGAACACCTAATATGTTGCTCAGCTATGTCCTCTTAGTGCAGCAATACCCCCATGTGTACCCTTTTTGGGGATATGTGGATGTTGAAGGGGCACATTGGAGACCAAGCCATATCAGTTTTTAGCAAACTTTGAATTTTGACGCTCTGCCCATGTGCAATTTCCAAGCATCTTAGCAGGTTTTAAGTTCAAACTACCCCACAAAGGCCTACCATTTCTTAAAGTAGACACCCCAGGGCATTTCAAAAGGCATATTTTAAACCTTAGCGTAGAATCATTTCTTTGTTAGTTTGTACCAAGTCTAGTTGCAATTAGCATTTTTTTCTGCCTTTTTGACACACACTTGGAGATGTTACTGTATATTTTGCAATCCTTATTTGTTTTATGGCAGTATAACACCTAATATGTTGCTCAGCTATGTCCTCTTAGTGCAACAATGTGTCACGGGCAACGCTGTCACGGATTCCAAAACACAGACAGACCACAAAGAGAGAGAACACAGAGAGAGAAACTTGTAATACCGGTCCTTAGAATGGCCGGGCTATACAAGCAGAGAATAGTCAAGGTACAAGCCGAAGTCAAAGGGGTAAAGAGAAACGGAACAACGATAGGACAAGCCGAGGTCAAGGATCAGAGAAGACAGGATAAACGGGAGACAAAGCCAAGATTTGGTAACCAGACAGTTGACTATTCGGCCTGGGTGTGCTTATTCGGCCTGGGTGTGGAAAACTTTAAAACAATGGCCAATACATAGGCCGGGCTGAGAGGGGCAATCAGGGCAGTAATAGCTTGTCTCAACTCTTACGCCCCTCTTGTAACACACCCTGCACCTTTTCTGGGGGTTTTGTTTTTTAGGGGTTGGTGGAATCTTAAAGCAGAAGTGACCTGCCTCCATTCTTCTGCTAGGCTCCACTGATGGTCCCCCTCTGTGGCACTCAAGTAACCCAGAAATGAGCTGAAATTGAAATGAAAGGAATGTGCATTTCAGCTCAGCATTTGCCTTTTTAAAAATAATAAAGGCATTGTGGACTGCCGTCTGCATTATATATATGCCCACTTTTTTGTACCATGCCCTGGTTTTGCGCATGATTAGATACGGCTGCATTAGTTGATCGGATAGATCAACTCCCCCCATGTGCCGATTATATTGCTGAATGCAGACTGGCACCCGTTTATATTCCTCTCTGCCACGAACTGCGACCCTGCGAGTGTTTTCCCCATGGATGGTAGTTAGGATGAAAACCTCCTTTTTATCGCGGTACTTGAGTGCCAGCAGTTCATTCTGGCAGAGAGCTGCTGTTTCCCCCTTTTTTCATTTATTTTCTGCTAGAGCCTTTGGGAAACCTGTGCGACTCTTCCTGATAGTGCCACAGGCCACGGTCTCAAAACAGTACAGCATTTGTAAGAGTGGGATGCTGTTATAAAATTTATCGATGTATAAGTGATAACCTTTGTTGAGTAATGGCATTATTAAGTCCCAGACAATTTTCCCACTTGTCCCTACTGTATCTGGGCAACCTGGGGGATCAAGGTGGCTATCCCTTCCTTCGTATACACGGAAGGTGTATACATAGCCACTGCCACTTTCACATAATTTATAGAATTTTATCCCATACCGGGATCTTTTGGATGGGATATATTGTCTAAATCCCAGTCTTCCCTTATATTTCATGAGGGACTCATTAATTGAAATTTGTTTTTTGGGGGTGTAAATAGTGGCAAATTTTTCATTTAAGTGGGTAATTAGAGGGCGTATTTTATAAAGAATGTCATACTGCGGATGACCTTTTGGGGGGCACTTCATATTGTCATTAAAATGCATAAAACGCAGTATGTCCTCATATCTCTCCCTATGCATAGTCTGGGAAAAATGGGGGTATTAAAAATAGGATTTTTAGTCCAGTACATTCTAATTGTGGGCTTTTTAACTACCCCCATTAACATGGTCAGTGCCCAGAATTGTTTAATTTCTGGCACACTGGTTGGGTACCATCTCTCTGTCCTGGCGATTCGGGAGTCTTGGTTGCGTGCAAGATATTGCTCCGCATACAGATTCGTCTGGGTAACTACCTCCCCAAAAAAATCATCCCCCAAAAACAGCTCCATACAATCCAGCGCATTATAGCCAGACAGGTCAGCCTGTATGCCAGGATTGGCAGTGAACACTGGGATGTCTGGCGAAAAATGATTAGGGGGTACCCAGTCATCTGCGCCATATTGAACATTAGGGGAATCAGCGATTTCCTCTGATGTTACTGCACTATCTGGCACATAGTCCCTGTCCCCTGCGTCACTCCCTGCGTCACTCTCTGAGGCAGTGTCGGTCGCCTCTGAGTCGGCGGCTAACAGGGCATAAGCCTCCTCTGCGCTATACTTTCGCAACATTTTTAATACAGTTAACACAGCTAAGAAAACTTTAACTAAATAACTAAACTTTTTTTTTTTTTTTTTTAACCCCTAACTAAATTCCCCAAATTACCACTAAATTCCACCCACCAACTAACTAAATCACAAATTAATAAAATAAAAGAATAAAATTTAACCCCTTAGGGTTACAAAAAAAATAAAATTTAACCCTTAAGTGTAAAAAAAAAAATAGATCACAGTAAAGTACTGTGACCTGTATATTGATCACTGCTAGCAGTTAATTTTACCGCGTGACGGACGAGGTCCGTCACCCGTCGTTAAGGCCATCCCCAGGATGACGGACCTCGTCCGTCACCCGTCGTGAAGGGGTTAAAGGGACATAATGGGACATTTTCGTGAAACGGTCAACTACCACCAAAATGGTGGTATGATGTTGAGAAGGGGGAAGTTCCACCACGAAATCCATAGAAATGGATTGCCAAGGCCTTTCAGGAATCGGCAGGTTCAATAACTGACCAAATGGTTGATGATGTTCATATTTGGATCTTTGGCAAGTTGAACAAGTTTTAACATATGATTCTATGGTTTTGTCTTGGCGAGGCCACCAATAATACCTTTTGGACAATTCAAGGGTCTTTTTTATACCTGGATGACCTGCCAGAGGGGAATCATGAATAAATTTGAGTATTTTATTTCTGAAAGCGGGAGGTACGTAAATTCGGTCCTTGAAATAGTAAAGACCGTCTTTCTTTAATAGTGTAACTGATGAAGGAAGTTCAAGGGCATCTTCACTGAGGTCTTTTATGTCGTCTAGAAGGGAAGATAGGATTCCAACGACTGTAAGAGGAGAGAGTTCAGTGTCTGAATGGATTCTGGAAAGGGCATCTGCCTTTTTATTCCTAGACCCAGGTCTGAAAACAATTTGATAATTAAAACGGGAAAAAAAAAGATTCCATCGTACTTGTCGGGAAGAGAGAGTCTTGTTAGAGTGAAGATATTCAAGATTTTTATGGTCAGTGTAAACAATTAGAGGGTTTTGTGCACCCTCAAGAAGGTGTCTCCAAGTTTCTAAGGCTGCTTTGATACTTAATAATTCTTTTTCTCCTATAGGATAATTTTTTTCGGCAGGAGACAATGAACGTGAGAAGAAAGCGACTGGATGAAGGGGTTCTTGAGGAGTTTTATGTTGAGAGAGGACAGCTCCAATTGCAGTTTCCGAAGCATCCGTTTCAAGGACATACAGATATGTGGAGTTTGGAAGTTGAAGAACAGGAGCTGTTGTAAACCTTCTTTTTAATTCTTCGAAGGCATCTTGAGCTTCCTTGTTCCAATTAAAAGGATGTTTTTTTCTGTTAAGTTGATTGAGTGGATGAGCTACCTCTGAGTAGTTTTTAATAAATTTTCTGTAGAAGTTGGCGAATCCCAGAAACCGTTGTAGTTCTTTTACTGTAGAGGGAATGGGCCAATTGAGGATACAATCAATTTTTGAATTATCCATGCTTATTGAATGAGGGGAAATAACATAACCTAGAAAGGTTATTTCAGTGACGTTAAAGAGGCATTTTTCGGGTTTAGCGAATAATTTGTGAGTTCTGAGTCTGGATAATACCCATCTTACATGTTTTCTGTGTTCCTCGTGAGTGTTGGAGTATATGAGAATGTCATCTAAATAAATGATAACACAAATGTCCAAAAGATCTCTAAAGATGTCATTTATAAAATGTTGAAAGGTTGCAGGGGCGTTGCAGTGGCCAAAAGGCATCAACAGATACTCGTAGAGGCCGTATCTTGTTTGAAAAGCAGTTTTCCATTCATCGTTAGCTTTTATTCTGATGAGGTTATATGCCCCGCGAAGGTCAAGCTTAGTGTAGATGGTAGCAGTTTTTAATTGTTCAATCAGTTCATTGATCAGGGGAAGAGGATAACGATTTTTAACTGTAATTTTGTTTAAAGCTCTGTAATCTATGATGGGACGTATAGTCCGGTCCTTATTTCTCACAAAAAATATACTTGAGGCAGCAGGTGAGCTGGAGGGTCTAATGAATCCCTTCCGGAGGTTTTCATTCAGGTATTCTTTGAGAATTTGTAATTCAGAATCAGAGAGAGGGTAGATGTGTCCAAACGGTAAGGGCGCACCAGGTATGAGGTCTATAGGACAGTCATAGGAACGATGAGGGGGGAGCGTTTCAGCTTCCTTTTTACTGAAAACATCCGAGAAGTCCGAATAACAAGAGGGTATAGCTGGTTCTTTAGTGGTCTGAAGGATTGGAATATGTTGCAAGCATGTTTCATTGCAATAATCGGAGTTAAAAGTAAGAGAAAAGGGGGACCAAGAGATTTGAGGGTTGTGGTTCCTTAACCAGTTGATCCCTAATATAATAGGAAAAAACGGTGATGGGATAACATCAAATATAAGATTTTCAGTATGAGTATGATTGGTGGTTACTTTTAGAGGGATGGTTTCATGAAGTATCGGCCCCGCGGAGATGAGGGAGCCGTCAATCACTCTAACAGGAACAGAAGTGCTTTTACGAACACATGGAATTGTATTCTTTTTTTACAAAGGTTGAATCGATGAACACCCCATTAGCTCCAGAATCAATGATGGCCTCGGTCACAATTCTTTCTTTGTCCCACTGTAGTATGAGTGTTATAGGGGAGAACTGAGTAGTTGTTTTAGAGGAGAGTGCATTTAGGATGGAAGAGGCATGAGTATGTCTATTGCCCTTTATCTGTTTCAACAAGGGGCAATCAGAGACAAAATGAATTCGAGAGGCACAATAAATACAAAGGTTTAATATACGTCGTCGATTTTTCTCTTCAGGAGTGAGGGGACTTCTTATTACCCCTATTCTCATAGGTTCGGTTGGTAAGGATGAGTTGTCAGAAGGCTTTGGAGGATTAAATGATTTTTTCCCAATTGAAGTTGAGAGAGCCTTTTCGGCCTTTCTTTCTCTAAGCCTTCTGTCAATGCTGATCGATAGATGAATCAGAGCATTCAAAGTAGTAGGGAGTTCTATTCTAGATAGTTCATCCTTTACAGCTTCAGATAAACCGATTCGAAATTGGTTGGCAATGCGCTGTCATTTCATTGCGTTTCTACTTAAATTCAGCGATATAATCTTCAACGGGTCTATGTTTTTGCAGCAAGGTTCTGATTGTTAAATCAGCAGTATTTTGTTTGTATGGATCTTCATAGAGAAGAGACATGGCCTTAAAGAATTCCTCCAGTGAATCTAAGATGGGGTCATCATTGTCCAAAAAGGAATGGGCCCAGGACATAGGTTCACCTCTCAGAAATGAGATAACTGAAAAAACCTTAGATCTTTCTGTGGGATAAGATCTAGGTTTTAATGCAATCAATAATTTGCAGGAATTAAAAAACTCCCTATATTTGGAACGATCACCAAAGAATTTTTCAGGGTTACATACAGCAGGATCGCTAGTTGAGTGCAGAACAGTATGAGGAGAAAGCGTTTGTAAGTCTCTGACATAAGTGAGAATTCTTTCATTTCTAACCTGCAGGTCTTGCACACCTTGGTTAAGTGTATCGACTCGTTGATTCAGCAAAAATACTTTAGAATCAAAATCTGCTGGTTCCATTACAATGGCTGGATTATTCTGTCACGTTCACAGTAAATTATGTGGAACACAACTGCAGATTTCTTAGTACTTTGATCTTTTATTAAGACACTTAGATGGAACTGAGACTTCAGTTCCAGAATTACAGTTACTGTTTCTTTAAATAATAAACGGTTTGTTTCATTTAGCATTGACAAGGTTCAGAATTCTTTAGAGTCCGTTATTCTTGTTAACAGTGCAAATTATAAGAGATTATAAACATTGGAATTATCGGTAGCAAGAATGGTGCAGCAAAACTTAAATAGTACTTGTTTTGAGGGATGCTGTAGCAGGCTTGCTGAACAACTTGACAGCAGACTTTAGTATGAAGAAATAAGATTATCTGGAGCAAGACAGGTACAGCTGAACTTGAATAATACTTGATTTGAGGAAAGCTGTAGCAGGATTGCTGGAGAACTTGATAGCAGACTTTAGTATGAAGAAACAAGATTATCTGTAGCAAGACAGGTACAGCTGAACTTGAATAATACTTGATTTGAGGAAAGCTGTAGCAGGCTTGCTGGAGAACTTGATAGCAGACTTTAGTAAGTTAAAATAAAGCTTTAGCATTGTTAGCTCTTAACTCAGAGACTGTAAGTTACTTAACTTCTAGAAGTAGAGGGATTGTGTCCCCAGCTCTCCTCAGAGGCGGTTGCTTCAGTGAATGGTTGCCGAGGGTGCTGGTAGTTGTCTGTGATGAGGAGAGATGATGGGGACTTGAATATTCCTCCAGTCCGGTCTAGTAGCGAGTGGTCGTCTCAGCGAGGTATTTGAGCCGGTGAGTTTGGCGCGGTTCGCGTTTCAATAATTCAGGGTCTATCAGCTTGTGCGGTCGCATTAAATAGCAGACCGCGGCAATGGGGGTGTGGCTAAGCTCCGTCAAACCCGGAAGTATGAGGAGACATCGGGAGGCTTAAGGTCTGACAGAAAGTTCTTTGAAATTTTCCCATGCTGTGCAATTTGACTCATAACACTCTGATTGGTGGATTAAGTAACCAATCAGAGTGTTATGAGTCAAATTACACTGCGTGGGAAAATTCAAAAGAACTTTCCCACGCTGTGTAAAATGACTCCCCCGCTTGCGCGGGTGGGGGCTCGGGAGGGCCGCTCACTGTTTCATAGACATGCCCCTACTCGCAGTATAGCGAGTAGGGGCATAATTTACTAATACTAAGTAATCTTTACTTAGTATTAGTAAATTTGTCTGAAAGACCAATTTAGGTCTTTCAGCCTTTTAGTAGATAGCTCCCTAATACCGTGGGAATTAGGGAGTTATCTACTTATTCATTCCTGTCATTACATTGACTGGCCAAGTAACTTACATTTTATATGAATGTATGTTACTTGATTGTTGTAAGTGTTGCAAATGCTTACAGCTAAATCCTGGCTATGTTTGTATACTTTTTATTTAAAATTGTATACAATGTAACATTCTTCTTCTTTCACTGGGTAAGTATATTAGTACTTAGGCAATACTGTGCTTCGGAACTTCGGCAACTTCGGAACTTCAGCACTTCTGAACTTCCGAACTTCGGCAATTCTGCACTTCGGCATTTCGGACATTCAGAAGTACCCGAATGTCCGAATTGCCCAAAATTTGTCCGAATTCATATTCGGACCGAAACGAATTGCATATGTCTAGTTGCAAGTGCACTGCACTCTCTGTGGCACTGGGCTCAGGGTAGGGTACAAAAATGTAGTATAGCACCCACAAAAATTATCGCTGTAGTTTACAGATAAAACACCAGAATTCTTTCCTAATCTGTCCCTCACAGCTGCAGCATCCTCTCCCTACTCTAATAACAGCTCATATGACGTGCGGCGCTACGTGACTCCAGCTTATATATTGCACCATTAGTAGGCATGGCTGTGATGGCTTCTAAGGGCACACGAGTCAAATGCTTGTTGATTGGCTGCCCTGCAGCCTTTCAAAATGCGCCATTAAATCGCTGATCACCGAACTCCAATCCGAACGTAAATTGAAATGTTTGTGTTCGGGTCCGGGGTTCAAAAACCGTAATGTTCGGTACGAACCCGATCTGCTCAACTCTACTTGTAAGGACTAGAGCTCCCAGGAGTGTCGTCCAGTTCCTGGGGGTGTCTGGAGCTAATTCCCCATTCGGCTCCAGGAAGGAGTGATTCCAGGACCCCAGCCAAGCCACGACGAATGTGGGCAGAAGTGCTGCGGGTTGTCCCTTGTTTCACCTTGGAAGCGGTCTTTCGGCGGAGGTACCAAGCCGGGGTACAGGGAGCTCCATTACACCACCATCTTACCTCATGGAGCCCCATGCCAAACACCAACCAAGAGAAGAGGCGTGCACCAGAGGCCCAAGACTGCCGCGGGAGCGCCAGGCAAGGTTAGCTCTGACACTAATTCTTGATATAAAATTTCAACCTATATAACAAATATTATAGCAACTTCTCTTTTATTTTTATTTTTTTAGTGTTTATAGAGGCATCAATGAGTATAGGGAATTTTCACAGTGACTTTCGACAGTGAGTCTCCTGCAGCATAATGATTAAACAGCTAGGATCTTAGTCAAATGATTATACATCTTTTGCAAAGTATCCATGCCCTGTGCATTCACCAACACAAAATTAACCATAGTTTAATATTTCAAACTCCCAAGACCCTCGCCCCACCCTATGGCGCCGTGAAAAACACACAACACATATGGAAAACAAAATGGTCCTTGAGTAATACTCGAAGGACCATCCTGTACTATTACATTGGGGAGTACTGATACTTGTTCTCAGACACTCTACTGCCGGCTGGTCCCATCCCGACATGGATCTATGTCTTATTTAAGATGACAAGTAGGGGAAAAAAGTAAAAGGCCCATGTCGAGCCAAGGGTTTACTAAGTTTGGTTCAAACATAATATTGTCTTCCTATCAGTCTTGCTCTCATCTCTATGATAGCCATAGATTTCAAACATCAAAAAGAAAAAATAGAAGGCAGTGGGAGGGCAGAGCTATGTATCAAAGTCTCAAAAATAAACATTTAGTCTCTCAGTCTGTATTATCTCATTCAATACAGAGGAAGTAAATTGGAAACTCTGTATGTTACTTAATGTCTATGCTTTAAAATTATCTAATGACAGTCTAAATAGACATACAGGACAACATGTGAAGAAAAAAAATAAAGTCCTCTCAAATTTTAATCCTGGGCTGATTTCAGTATTAGTATTTACTTATGAAAAATCAGTATCATAATATCTTTGATTAAAGAGATGTCTACTTTATGCTTTAGTCTTCATTACCTTGCTAATCGAACAAACAAATGTGTCTGTTTAATTACAGCATGGTTTGATAAACAGAGTATCAATATTTTGCATCTTATACCTGTTTTTAATATCTATTCGACAAGTACTTCAGAAAGACTCTCTTCAAATCTATTTGTTCCCCCGGACTTCCCCAATACAGTAAAACGGCACATTTTAGAGGGGCCTTTTATTGTGGCCAGCCTGTGGCACACCTGTGCAATAATCATTCTGTCTAATCAGCATCTTGGTATGCCACACCTGTGAGGTGGAGTTGAGCTGTTCGTTCATCTTGGACCTTTTTTCTTCAACTAAATTCACTTTTGGATCCAGATATATTAACTCCTGCTTGATTCCTGACAAGCTAGTGGAGATAGAAGACAATTCAGCATCTAATTTGGCCACTAGAAATGTTTGTGTTACAAAATTCATTGATTCTCCATTTTCTTTGTATGGTTGGTCTCGTTGGCTTGAGGTGCTCTCTTGCGATATTTTAGTAGAAGTGTTAGCCATATTTTCCGGTTTGTCTTTGTTAGGCACCGGTGAAAAGAAACCAGAAACTCTTTTTGATTGAGTGTCTTCCTTTTTCTTTATCCTTATTTTTTGCAGCCTTTTTGGTTGCCATAGCTTTATTTTGAAATCAACAGAGAATGCAGTTGTTTGGTACTAGGTATCTTTCTCCTTCCTCCTCACAGGCGCGTTACTAACAAGCACTGCTTCCATCAGTATCTCTTCCAGAGGCCGTTTCCGAATGACACTCCGTGGCATCGCTCACAGTTTCCGATATAATTTAAAGTGGGTCTCATCAGCTACAGCTTGATATGGTCCCCGGCTTGTTTCTCCCTCATTTTATGCGGCATAGGGAACTAGAGCAAGTACATGCTACCATGTTCGGTCATTGCTGATTCGTCCTCCTCGATCAGCACATACCACCACCCCACATCTTCTGGCGTGCTACGTCATCACGCCCCCTGGATAACACATGTTGGAAAACGGACAGTGTGATTTGGATGCTGGTTTTATTTTAAAAACAGGGTATCGGGAGCTTTGATGAATGAATGAGGAGAGCGATATCCATGTGATATGGTGGATACGTCTTAGTGTCAACTCTGGAGATAGAAATAAAGTGAGGACATCCATCCACTAATAACTGAGCGGCACAAATCCTAATGCACCATTGTGTTATTTACCATTCTAAGGCTAGATAACTGCTCGAGGCTAGATAGTGTTTCGAAGCTGGACAGCGGCTCGAGGCTGGATAACTGCTCAAGGTTGGATAAGCTGAGGCAAGATAGCGGCTTGAGGCAAGATAGCGGCTTGAGGCTAGATAGCGGCTTGAGGCTAGATAGTGGCTTGAGGCTAGATAACGGCTTGAGGCTAGATAACTGTTCGAGGCTAGATAACTGTTCGAGGCTAGATAACTGTTCGAGGCTAGATAACTGTTCAAGGCTAGATCGAGGCTAGATAACTGTTCGAGGCTAGATAACTGTTCGAGGCTAGATAACTGCTCGAGGCTAGATAGCTGCTCGAGGCTAGATAGCTGCTCGAGGCTAGATAACTGCTCAAGGTTAGATAGCTGCTCGAGGCTAGATAGCTGCTCGAGGCTAGATAGCTGCTCGAGGCTAGATAGCTGCTCGAGGCTAGATAGCTGCCCGAGGCTAGATAGCTGCCCGAGGCTAGATAGCTGCTCGAGGCTAGATAGCTGCTCGAGGCTAGATAGCTGCTCGAGGCTAGATAGCTGCTCGAGGCTAGATAGCGGCTCGAGGCTAGATTGCTCAAATGTAAACAAGAAAAGCAAATATTTGAAAAAAGAAAAAGAAAAATGATGGAACCTCAAAAATACGCATAGGAAACAGTTGTTTGATTCACACAATGTATGACCACTTTGGCCTCAATTATATATAAGGCGATCATATGTATTTGCTGTTTATCAGTTCCCGGTAAGACTTTTTACCACCGACTTATTGGGTGTTGATAAATATCAGATCAGATATGATAAATTTTTGGAAAATATCGAAAATCTGTCATATATTTTCCATTGCAATTTTCAGATTCTCTCATTCAAAATCATTAATTGGGACATTATCCTTGATAATAATTAAAAAAAACAAAACCTGGGGGGCGGGGCGGGGCTTGGACGCCATCCTGGAAGGTCGCAGGAAGATTGAGCTCCTGACAAAAATCAACTTAAAGTGTTTTCAAAGGGGGACATTACCCCAACACAGACGCGGCCTGGTGCTCCCTGGCGGGAGAAGCGGCCGATCTCCACGCCCGGGGTGACACAGGCTTTTACCCTTGGGAATAGTCTGAGCCTCGTACTCCCGCCCCCTACCCCAGGCCGGCGGGGGTTATCCCGGCCCTCAACAAGCGGGTACTTACCTCTAGAACGCTCCTGAGCGACACCAGTGAAAGCAGCCTACACGCGGTCCCCCAAAATGGCCGACTTCCATACCACACAAACCTGCCTGCGACTGGGAAGCAGACTTCCAGCAGAGATTCAACACTATGTGCCAGCAGTATTGGAGCGAATGGGAGAATCGGCGAAAGCCACCTACAATGCCTGCACCCATGGCGCAACCTCTGGAAAAAGCTCCAACCTGATGCCTCCCTCCTGAGCGGAAGACCCAGAGGGTCCACAGCACCACCCGCAGTCCACGCTCCAGGCTGCGACACCGTCGCCCGAGACTCCGAAACCTTCCTCCCAGGACAGCAAAGGTGGCTCGTGGACGTGAGGAACTGGGTCCTGGCAACACCCGAGGCTGCTATGAAACGGCACGGCACTGCGACACGGGAGATGATTAGCCTGCTGGTGAGGACCCGCTCCCTACCCGCACAAGGCATAGGCTGACTGACATAACGAGAGAGGAGACGGCCCTAATCGTTTAACGGTACCCAACACTCACACGACAATCGGACACTCACGCACCCTGTGAGGCAGACACATCCAAGGGGACTCACCTTTTGATAACCAGACTGTCCTTTCATACCGCTTGCCAAACCCCCCCTGGAAAGCCCACTTAAGCTACTTGTAACGCAAGTTTTATGGCAATCACGTGGGTCATGCCACACCATCCCTAACTACAGGACTAAGCCTACCAATATCTACTAAGCGGTGAACTTAACTAATGGTCTACTACGTAAATATAAATATAAACGAGAACCTAACCTATTGAAATACTAATCTCTCAACATAAAAATGTGCCTGTTTAGCGAATTTCACAACTTGTATTGCGAATGTTCACCAATTCACCCTGATGTCGCTGTTGTGGCGCATCAAGGTTATTTGTTAATATTGTGCACAACAAAAATAAAGAATTAAAAAACAAAAAACAAAAAAAAAAAACTGTGGCGGTCGTTATCACCCTACAGTAGTACAAGGTTGGTTACATACTGCCCCTATGTCCACCATTCGCCATGTGTCATGATTTCCACTATCATTAATTACCGAACAGGCCCACCTATGTTTCTGATGTCATCAGTACCTGTGTTAAAAGGAAGCTACAGCTGATCTCAGGTGCCCAATCAATTTGTGTCTCTGGTATCTTGTTACCGGAGTTCTGCTAATTGATTACCTGTGTACCGAACCTCTCTGGCTTTGATCATTGACTACACTGACCTCTCCACTCCTAGACTAAGGAACAGACCTCACTACATCTTCCTCCATATACTACAGGGAACCATAATCCTCACTATCCTGGAAGGACTTCTATGCTCATTATCCTGGAAAGCAAGATAAGTTCTCCAGTTGCTGTGATTGATTATTGGTTCATACCTAAAAGTTATTGGGAAGGATAAAAGGGAATATATTTGTCTGCCTTCTGGGATTCATCTACATTTCAACTTGAGAGACTCTGACATATACTTGGAACAGGAATTACCCGTTTCTCCTTAATTCTTATTTTGACTTCAAACGGACTGTGTCAATTTCCTAATTAAGGAGTTGCCTTGTTTCTTTATATTTGCTGAATGCGGTTTCCTTTGAAGCAATACTAAGCAAGCGTACTATTGCTCATGCATTATATTTACAATTCTTAATGCTACTGAAGATTGCCAAAACTAAAATACTCTTTTTTCAATAAATTTATATTTTCTTAAAGTGACAGTATCAAAGCTATTTTTTAATCTGCAGTTGAGTTCCAAATAAGTTCCCTAAATTATTGTAGCATGCCTGGAGTGGGGACAAGTCCACTAAACAGTAAGCACCCTGACAGGCAAACCTCACTTATTCTAAAACTTGCGTGGGAACTTGGATGGAGGCTGCGGGGGCATTAGGTCCCCCCAATCAATTAATTTAATAGTTTCCATCTGCTGCCTACATTATGTCCCCCTACCCCATTCATTATTATAAGAGCCCCTGCCCACTTACCCCCTGTTCATTTTAATTCGAGCCACCACCCACCGGCCCAGAGTGGAGGCATGGCAGCACTCTTCCCTCTAAGATATGAGTGTGTGCAGACACCTTTTTGAGGGACCACACATGGTTATTTTGCGTATTATGTTTTTTTGTGTTTTTAAAATAAATAAAATTATCACCCACCGACAGCTGTCAGAGGGTGGCGGGCGACACGAGGAGCCTGTCACAGGGGTTTAGGGGTTTCCAGTTCCTCACTGCTCCTTCACGCACCTTCTGTGGTGATCTTGGAAGTTAAAATATGACGTCACTCCGGCCCTGGCATCACAACAGTGGCTGTGCGAGGGAGCAGTGAGGAACTGGAAAACTGCATTGAGAATATCTATTCCCTAAGGAGAACACCCAAAGTAAATCTCCCGAAACTAGGAAGGTTGGAAGGACCTAAAAAAAATAAAATAACAAGAAATATAATTAATTTGTGAGTGTTTATATCTGTGTGTGTGTGTGTGTTGTTTCTTCTATTGAATTCAGTGGGATTTTGGCCTTCATAATTTGAAGCACCACGGTGGGTGGGAGTAGACTTTTTTATTTTTTTATTTTTTCTGTGCAGAGATACAGGTATGCTTGCAGTGCCACAACAGTCCGTGCAGGCTTGGTAAATGCAGACATAATATGACAGAGGCATGGCACATGAGATATCCGCACAATTTTGGAAATTAACAATTCAATCATACAAAAGGAACTAACTAGAGATGAGCGAACCCGAACTGTAAACATTGCGATTTTTGAGGTGATTTAATGGGGCGTTTTAAAAAACTGCCGGGCAGCCAATCAACAAGCGTTTGACTCGTGTGCTCTTAGAAGCCATCACAGCCATGCCTACTAATGGCATGGCTGTGATTGGCCAGTGTAGCATGTGACCCAGCCTCTATATAAGCTGGATTCACATGAGCTCTTATTAGTGTAGGGAGAGGATGCTGCAGCTGTGAGGGCAGATTAGGAAATAATTCTGGTGTTGAATCTGCAAACTACAGCAAATATTTTTGTGGGTTCTATACTACATTTTTGTACCCTGCCCTGAGCCCAGTGCCACAGAGAAATAAGCAATCAGTCTGTTTGTTATGTGGGCACTTGCAACTGCATGTGTGCCAGGCACTTTACTTTAATCCTGTTCTGGTAGCTCAGTGGGCAACATCTAGACATTTTTTATTATTTTTTTTTTAATTCTTTATTTTGGGTGTGCACAGAGTAGACAAATAGCCGGTATGCGCCACAACAGCGACATCCAGTAGAATAGATAAACATTGGCATTACATGTCATGGCATTCGTTATATAGGCACATTTTTATAATATTAATAAGCATAGACAGGCTTAGCAATATATAAGAAAAGTAACAGTTAGGCTATACATGCTGTCTAAAACGGTTTAACTTGAGATTATATTATTACAGTTGGTCATATGGTATGGTTGTACTGTAACAAGGCTTGGTCATTGTGTAGGCTAGGCTATAGGCAGCCCAGATTATGTATATATTCAATGGTGGCTACGTAAACAGACTAGTGCAAAACATTGAAGGAGTCGTGGCGATTTGACACTCTTCTGCGTTTGAGTGTTTGTTGCAGGATTAAAAAAAAAAAAACATGCGCAGTAAAATAAACAGTTAACACTTTACAGGTTAAGTTTTTATGTCTATATATTGGACAGGGCAGATGTAGGCATGTGGAGAAAAATAGCGTAGATATGTTGCTTATGTTCTGCTGTTAGGGTCAGGCTATGTGAACAATTGACAGCCACTGTAGCTAAACTTACATGCTAATTAGTACTGCCAACTTAAATTAAAAATGTTTTATATCCGTGTTACTTACATCTATGGTTAGTCGATTGGTAACAGAGAGTGTTAGCTAGTGGCGTGCGTTACAGGTCTAGTTCACTGCACTGTTTATAAAATACACTTTAACATCGAAATATACATGCTTATGAGACGTGTGGTTGCTGGACATAGGCTAAAACATTCTAAGGTAGGCTAGGATGAGGCTTTCAAGCGTTACCACCTTTGTTTTGTGCAGGTCCTGCATGTGACCCTTTTCTAACATGGGAGAGGGAAGGTCTGTGACTTTTTCCCTGGTGCTGGAGGGTGCCCTTACGCCTGTAAGCATTAAACATAGCAAGCATATTAAACTTTGATAAGGGGTAGTTTGCTGAGGATATGCATTGGTGAAGACAAACAAATAAGAGTCATGTAAAATGAGGGTAATACCGCCGGGTGTCAGTGGGTTAATTTGTACAAATGTCTCTGGTCCTCGAGGCTGGCAGTTTGGGAGTCTTTATTCAGCCCACGCCAGTCAGGCAATGTGCCGGTGCCCCTATAGTGTGTTCAGTGGTCGAGGTTCTTCTCCCCGCGTGTGTCTGTAGTGGGTCAGTGGAGAGCCGGGTGTGTCTGTGCTTGAAGGATTGTGTCGCTTGTCAGTCGGGTGGGGTGTCCCAGGTTAGGCCCAAGGCCTGTAGTAACTCCGTTGTGTCCTGTGGGTCATGAATTTGAAAAGTTGTCTCACCCCGCTTCACAAATAGTATGTGAGGGGACCGCCAGTGATACTGAATTTTGCGTTGTTGGAGAATGGTGGTGAGGGGTCGGAGCGATCTACGCCACTCCAGGGTTCCCCTAGACAAGTCGCTGTAAAAGGTTAACTGCGCATTTTCAAATTGTAAGGGGGTTTTACCCCGTAGGGCGGTGAGAACCGTTGTTTTGTCCAGGCCATTTTTGAAGGTCAGAATAGTGTCCCTTGTGGCTGTGTCTGGGGCCCTAGCAGGTTTTGGGGTCCGGAAAAGGCCCGCGGGTACAATAGGTGTAGTTGGACCCTGGGGCAGTATGTGTGCTAGGAGGCGTTTGATCGTGTGCGGGAGTTCCGTCTCCGGCAGCTCCTCCGGGATCCCCCTAACCTTAATGTTATGTTTCCTTCTTGCGTCCTCCTGGGCGTCTAGGCGCCTTTCAAGCATCGCGTTTTTGCGGCTCAGTTCCCGCATGTCACTCTGCAGTGTAGTGATAGTGCGTTGTTGGTCTTGAGTGGAGGCCTCCAGCTCAGTAATGCGGCCTGTCAAGCCCTGCAGCTCTCCCCTCAGTGCTGTGACGTCTGTGAGAATGTTTTTCTGTAGGTCTGCAAGGAGGGCTTTCAGCACCCCGGTGGTCACAAGATCGGCATCAGGGTCAGTCTTTTTCTTGTATGGCATTTCTCTTTGTTTAGGGTCTGGTGCACGGAGGTATTCCACATCGTCTTACTCTGAGTAGCCATCTGAGAAATCTGTGCAAGAGTGCCGCCATGTTGGCTTCACTGGGGCCACATGCTTGCCTCCACATTTCCCCTATTGTGAGCCCAGGGGCTGGGTGGTCTGGCGATTTCTTCTTGTTTTTGCGGCCCATGGAGCTCAAGGGGTGTCTGATCGTGGTCGGTGCTTTGTGGGGATGATTTTGCTATAATTAGGCTTGATTTCACGGCATTTAGCACGGAGCTCAGGAGATATGCGTCCGTTTGCCTCGGCTGTTCGGCTCCGACCCCATCTAGGCATTTTTAAATACTGCTGTGACATTGCAGTTTGACAAATTTAAATTTTTTTGGTGCTAAAAAGTAAATTTGAGGCGCGCACTTCGTATCTGAGAATCAAATAGAACCGTCAAATACTGTGGTTACATCGCACTTTAAAAAATTCAAATTTTTCTGGTGCTAAATAGTACACTTGTGGCCTGCGGTGCATTTCTTGCAGTCCAAGAAAACCGTTAAATACTACTGTTACATTGTTGGTTGACAAATTCACATTTTTTGAGACAGTGAAGTAACTGTATTAATTATGCCTGTCACACTGTTGTGTGACCTCTAGAAATGTTTTCTCTTTAGGACACCGCCACTGCTTACTGTCAGTGAACTTAATTGTTGACTATTGGCGGTTACATTGTCGCCTGACATAAACCATCTGCTAGTTTGGTGGGTGAACGCAAAGAATGAGGAGAGCATCAAATAAGGGATGTGGCCCTGGTCATGGTGCTGCTGGTGTTGGTGGAGCTCCTGTTGCAGGGAGAGGACGTGGTCGATCTTTGCCAGCTACAAGCACAAGTAAAACACCTTCCTCAGGTGCGAGTAGGCGACAGAACCTTCAGCGTTATTTGGTAGGCCCGAATGCCACTCTACGAATGGTGAGGCCAGAACAAGTACAGGCGATAGTAGATTGGATGACTGACAGTGCCTCCAGTTCCTTCACATTGTCTCCCACCCGGTCCCCTGCTGAAAGCTCAGAGTTGGCAAGTGCAGTCAATGGCCGTCTTTCACCTCAGCCCCTTGCAAATCAGCCAAGCAGTTTGAGCCACAAGTCATGCAGCAGTCTGTTATGATTTTTGATGACTCTGCTGGCGGGGTTTCCGTGGGCCATCCACCTAGCCCTGCCCCAGAAGTGGAAGAGATTAAATGCACTGATGCGCAACCTCTTATGTGTCAGGATGTGGACATGCAAGGACCACCGCAGCACGCCTCTGATGATGACGAAACGCAGGTGCCAGCTGCGGTGGCTTTCTGCAGTGTGCAGACCGGCAAGGAGGGCAGGGTTGAGGAGTGGGTGGAAGATGATGTGGAGGATGATGAGGTCCTAGACCCCACATGGAATCAAGGTCATGTGAGTGACGTGTCCAGTCTGGAGGAAGAGGTGGTGGTCGCACAGAGGCACCAGCACATCATAAGAGGGAGCAGGTTGCAAAAGCGGAGCAGCCGTCCCCTAGACAGTACGCCTGCTACTGCCCACCGCACCCAGGGACTGAGCACACCAAAGCCAGCTCCAAGGAGGTCCCTGGCATGGCAGTTCTTCAGACAATGTGCTGACGACAAGACACTAGTGGTTTGCACGCTGTGCAATCAGAGCCTGAAGCGAGGCATAAACGTTATAAACCTGAGCACAACCTGCATGACCAGGCATCTACATTGAAAGCACGAGCTGCAGTGGAATAAGCACCTCAAAAACCGAGAAAGGTCTCAGGCTCCTCCTGTTTCCTCTTCTGCTGCTGTCTCGGCCTCTTCCTCCACCTCTGGAGTGACAGTGGCACCTGCCATCCAGCAAACAGAGGATGTGGCAGCAACGCCACCACGTACGCCACCGTCCCCAAGCATCTCCACACTGTCCCATGGAAGCATTCAGCTGTCCATCTCCCAAACACTGGAGAGAAATAGGAAGTACCCCCTACCCACCCGCGATCCATAGCCCTGAATGCCAGCATTTCAAAATTCCTGGCCTTTGAAATGCTGTCATTCAGTCTGCTGGAGACAGACCGTTTTCAAAACCTGATGGCAGTGGCTGTCCCACAGTACGTGGTTCCCAGCCGCCACTACTTTTCCAGGCAAGCCATCCCTTCCCTGCACAACCAATTGGCGGACAAAATCAGGTGTGCACTGTGCAACGCCATCTGTGGCAAGGTCCACATAACCACTGATACGTGGACCAGTAAGCACAGACAGGGACGCTATATCTCCCTAACTGCACACTGGGCAAATGTAGTGGCGGCAGTTTGGTGCATCCATCCGCCACCGAGGATTGCAGGGCATTTCTCTTTGCTTCCTGTTGCCTCCTCCTCATACTCCGCTTCCTTCTCCTCTACCACCTCCACATCCGGTCAGCGTAACACCTTTACCACCAACTTCACCACAGCCAGGGGGAAACGACAGCAGGCTGTTTTAAAACTCATATGTTTGGGGGGAAAAAACCCACACCGTGCAAGAGCTGTGGATGGGCATGGAACAACAGACCGATGAGTGGTTGTTGCCACTGAGCCTCAAGCCCGATAATGGGCGAAATCTCGTAGCAGCTCTGGGCCTAGCCGGTATGACGCATATCCCTTGCCTGGCACATGTGCTGAATTTGGTGGTGCAGAAATTCCTGAAAAACTACCCAGATATATCAGAGCTGCTGCAGAAAGTGCGGGCCGTCTGTGCGCGCTTTCGGCGTTCTCACCCTGCTCGCCTGTCTGAGCTGCAGCGTAACTTCAGCCTTCCCGCTCACCACCTCATATGCGACGTGCCCACAAAGTGGAACTCCACCTTGCACATGCTGGAGAGACTGTGCGAGCAGCAGCAGGCTTCTATGTCTCCTTGAAAAAACACTTCGGGCGATGATGGAAGAGGATGTGGCACAGGAGGAAGAGAAGGAGGGGTAGCGGAAAAGCGCGCCAAAAGTACGAATAAAAGAACAAGCCTTGCAGCAAAGAGACACTCCTGACGAAGGCGAGAGCCGAAACGCGTAGAGTGATTGGAGAGAGCTTGGACTTTCTTTATGTGGGACTTTTTACCATATATATTTTATTCTGGTTTATTTATTATTTTCAAAACATTTTTATGTAACCCCCTACATTCTGCATCCTGAATTAATTTGGAGGTACCAGATACAGACTACATTGAAGTCCCTGCAAGAAGTCCTTCTTTCCATTTGTTCAAGGCTTGAAGTTTGAGCCAGCTTACATAGTGGCTCTATATATGTGAGTGAGAGCAACACCTGATGTTAAATTATTTTATTTTAACTATATTACCCTATGTCTCTCTTTCTGGTTTATTCTTTTAGATCGATTGACTGAAATTTGGGTATTGTTATTCATTTATTTTGAGTGCTCTCCCCATCATTTGTATTTTATCTTGTCACTTGTTTTATTTGTGGTGGTGTGGCCCACAAAGGTGATTGTAGCACCATCAGATTTTAGGATTGTTTTTATCCATTTGTATTTGTACCTTATACAAACCAAAGCAAGGCTGAATAGTTAGGACAAAAAGAAAAAAAACAAAACAAGAAAAATCTCAGGTATATGGTACACAGCTTGAAAGTAATAGTCTTGGTGGAGCTAGCAAGATATGAGGGGACCCCTAAGAGAAGCCTCCGGAGGGCAGTCCCCAACAACATGCAACAGTTTACCCGATGCCCAGTGCAGGAATACACATGCTATGTTGTTAGGAGTGATGGGAGTTGCAGAAGGACAGGAACAATGCAGGGCACTCCTTCACCCCAGGCTGGTTTTCTAGCCGGCTTCTCTGAGCCAAGGACCCGGAGGCTCATGAGGTCCCAGTCCTCCCCTGCTGTGGTGTAGCAGATGATCATGGTGGTATAATGCCGCAATCTGCATCTGGTCCTCTGTCCGCGTGGGCGATATCGAGGGGTTTTACCCCTTGTGGCTCACAGCCTGGGTAGGCTGACATCAGAAGGAACTTGCTCTGTATCCGAAAGAATGCCCTAGTTAGGCTCCGTCATCACTCGGTCCCAGCTCTTCTGTTTGCTTGTTGGAAGCTTATTTACCATTGTGGCTAGGCGAACTGTTATAAAGCCCAAACTTGGGTAAAGTGCTGATCCAGTTGATACCGGAGAAACTGACGGAAGCCAAGCACAGAGAGATGGACACAGGTTTCTTCAGGAAGGAAGAGATTCTTTATTCGGTTCACCGATCGGGACTCAGAGGGACTAATGTCACCAAAATACAGCAAGTTCTGAGCCCCGGACAATAGTGCAGGCTCCTTATATAGGCATGTAACTCCTCCCATATTAAGCTCCACCCGCACATTCTCTTGACCAATCAATACAAATAAGAATTAACTTCCTGCTTGACCGCATGGCTTGTCCAGCACAATGGAGGAGGGGAATACTACTTCCTGTATTCTTGCACATGCTCCGTACACTACTGATCGTATCTTGCCTCGTGCAACCAACTGATCGATACGTCAGCATATGCACGTACACATGCCACGTGGTAATCTCGGCTTACTAAATTTATTTTTACAGAGATTCCACCACACAGTCACTTTAAGAAGTGCTCAACAGAAGCAGGGCATTCACTCCCTAGCTGTAGGGACTTGGTGCTATAAGAGGGAAGCGTGGATGCCATCTTGTTGGGACAAGCTGCTTTCAGAGGATGGCGTAGCCAATTGTGGCAGGACTGCTGCCTATTCGTGTATTGCTAGGAAATGCTCCCCATGTTTTCCCCTGTATTATGTTGTATTCGTGTATTTTACATGCTCAATGCGAACGGGTTCCATTCACCTCCCAAACGGGGACCACCAAGATACCTCATTTAGAATTGTAACGGATCGCCTGGCACCCCGACTTGGTACCTCCGTTAATGGATGCTCCTAGCGCTTCCTGAGGACTCCAAGCACTCTGGTAGACACCACAATCACCGAATCAGAGAAGCATAGGAATCCTCTCTAGCATATTAATGCTGTAGACCGTTGAATAGGAACCATACGAATAGGCTTGCACTCCTAGCAGTCAACTGGAACAGCATGCAATAAATCCTTCCCCCAATAATGAGACGACACTTCACTTTGAGGGTAAAACAGGAACTCTGGACTGGCTCATCCAGCCTGGCTTTTATTTCCATCTCACACATACAGGCCACACCCAGGGGGAGGCATAAAATAACCAATCCGAGATATGGTACAACCCACACATCCCCTCCCCTTAGCCTGAGAGATAATCCACTTAATATACAGTTTAAAACATAACTTTTACACAATATCGGTAACTTCAAAACCATACATCACATTCACATACAAATCACATATTCAGACTCAGCATACTTTAAACATAAACACTTCCAAAATTCAGGCAAATCCCTCCAGTGGATCAAAAGTTACACGGAAGTCCTTTTATGACCGACCGCAAGCACATTTTCTTGCCCAAAACAGTTCCATAGATTTGGGCTGTGCGGTCGGTCAATTCCTGGCATAAAAACGGCTAAGTCCCATTCGAAGTGTGCCTGTACTTCGACTTTAGTCGAAGTGTCGAAGTGGAGTTGATGTTAAGGGTCGGCAGTGTTCGAAGTTAAAATGGCCGCCGCCACGTGGTCCTTTGTCCGATACCGGCCACTTCGACGACTTCGACAACTTCGGTAGCTTCGACAGCTTCGACAGCTTCGACAGCTTCGACTGTGTCCGAAGTGCCATATACAAAAGTACCAATCTGTCCCCAAAGTATTTAAAGGGCTAGGGACAGTATTATACAATCCCCATGCCCAAAAGTAGTTCCCAAAGGGTCAGTACATTATGGTAGCAGTCCATAAGCCCCAATTCAGTCCCTTAAAGGGCAATACCTCCCAGGGACCATAATCACTGGGCAGGAGGCTAGCAACCAGGCTTCTCCAGTTCTCAGTGGCGAGGTTGGTTCTGCCACATTTCTCCCCATTACCAACTAGACTAACAGGGTATCTGACCTCCTGCCGGTCAGTGCCCTGGTTAGTCCAGCAACCCACCCACAAAACAGGAACAGCAGTACAGCTCACCCACAATAACTGGTTACTACACCTGAGTAGAGGAGAACTTTGTCCATGCCCAGGTGCCTCACCACGGCTGTGCTGGGGGCTGGTAGACTGCCTTGGTGGGTTGCTGAGTGGGCAGAGACCAGCGGTACTCTGCCCGGATGCCAGCACTACCACGGGAGTAGTCGGGTTGAAGTCTGGTTGTTGGAGACCGACTGTCTCCCCTTTAAATACACCGCTCTGCTGCTGGAGACCGACTGTCTTCCCTTTAGTTACACAGCTCTGCTGCTGGAGACAGACTGTCTCCCCTTTGGTTAAACAGCCCTGTCGTGGGGGGGCAGGACCGACCGTCCCTACCCCCTGTGCTGGAAGTGCAGAGACCACTGTCCCATCTGCACAGGTGTGGGGCTTACAGTCTCCCCCTGGTACATTAAGCTGCCGCTGGGGAGAGGTGGTAACCAGCTCCTCTCCCATTAGAACACTCTGCCGCTGGGGAATGGAGACTGGGCTCTCTATTCCCTGTACATTAATGATCCGCTGCTGGGGAGAGGTGGTAACAATCTCCTCTCCCATACATACTTCCCATCTCTGCGGAGGGAGACCGACTGTCTCTCCTCCCAGCACAGAGTCCTGCTGTGGGGAAAAGGGGGCTGGGCTCTCCATTCCCTGCTGGATACTCTGCCGCTGGGGAATGGAGACTGGGCTCCCAATTCCCAACAAATCACACTGCCGCTGGGGAGGGAGGACGGCCCCTTCAGCTCCCTGTAACTTGGGCGCAGAGACCACGGTCCCATCTGCGCTGGTGTGGGGCTTACTGTCTCCCCTTGGTGTGCTAAGCTGCCGCTGGGGAGAGCGGGTAACAAACTCCTCTCCCTTACACACTTTCAGCCGCTGGGGAGCAGGGCTGACCCTCTGTACTCCCTGTAGGCAGGGCGCAGAGACCACGGTCCCATCTGCGCTGGTGAGGGGCTTACTGTCTCCCCTTGGTGAGCTGTGCTGCCACTGGGGAGAGGGAATAACAAACTCCTCTCCCTTACACACCTTCAGCCGCTGGGGAGAGGGGATAACAGGCTCCTCTCCCTGCACCGTAGACTGACGCTGGGGAGCAAGAACGGCACCTTCAGCTCCCTGTAACGCACACTGCCGCTGGGGATCTGGGCCGACTGCCCAGCATCCCTGTAGGGCCGGTAGAGAGACCGCAGTCCCATCTCCACCTGCCATCTGTGGGTCTTCCCAGGACCAATCCGTGAGGCCCCTCAACATTTGTGAGTAAGGGCCACCTGCTTCCCCACCTGGCAACTCTGACTGCTGCTGGGGATCTGGGCCGGCTGCCCAGCATCCCGGTGGGCCCGGTGGAGAGACCTTGGTCCCATCTCTACCTGCCTGTTGTGGTTCCTCACAGGACCAGTCTATGAGGACCCCCACTTCGGGTTCCTCCCGCCGCCTCAGGGAAAGACGGCTAACCTCCTCGGATGCAGCCTCTACTCGGCTGCTGTAACGCTCCTGCTGCTGAGCATACTTCCTCTCTTTCGCCAGCCGGAATTCTCGGTCCAGCCTTGTGTTTCGCTCGGCCATGACCTGGTTCCAGATCACCCGGCGTGTCTCCATGGGTATATCATCCCCATACTCGGCCACTCGCTGCCTCACCTCGGCCAGCCAATCATCTCCAGAGCCAGAACCTTCCATACTTGTCTGCTCCCAGGGGCGCTGCATGACTGCTAGCGTTGCCCTCAATTTGTAAATCCAAACAAACTGTGTCTCCGAGCTGCTTTACCTCGCACTAGGACGCCATCCCACCGCTGCCACCAATGTAAAGGATCACCTGGCTATCACCCTACTGTCAGGGCATCCTAAGATGTGGGCTCACCAATTATTGCTTACCAAAGATCCAGTCCTAGACTCCTGTGTAACGGATCGCCTGGCACCCCGACTTGGTACCTCCGTTAATGGATGCTCCTAGTGCTTCCTGAGGACTCCAAGCACTCTGGCAGACACCACAATCACCGAATCCGAGAAACCTTTAAATTCTCCCAAGCATAGGAATGCTGTAGACCATTGAATAGGAACCATACGAATAGGCTTGTACTCCTAGCAGTCAACTGGAACAGCATGCAATAAATCCTTCCCCCAATAATGAGACGACACATCACTTTGAGGGTAAAACAGGACCTCTGGACTGGCACATCCAGCCTGGCTTTTATTTCCATCTCACACATACAGGCCACACCCAGGGGGAGGCATAAAATAACCAATCACATACATGGTACAACCCACACATCCCCTCCCCTCAGATAACCAGTTAACATAATTATACAGCCAGGAAAACTACAGTTTTTATACATGCGCTATAACTTTAAATCCATACATCCAATCTTCCCAAAAACCACATATTTGGAATCAGCACACTTTAAACATAAACCCTTCCAAAAATCAGACATATCCCTCCAGTGGATCAAAAGTTAGCTGGAAGTCCCTTTATGACCGACCGCAAGCACAATTTCCTGCCCAAAACAGTTCCATAGATTTGGGCTGTGAGGTCGGTCAATTTCATGCGAAAAAACGACTAAGTCCCATTTCGAACGGGACTTAGTCTCTGGAGCTGAAAAACGAAATGATGGAGAAGGTAAGGGTCAGCGGTGTTCGGCAAAATGTGTAGCCTATTTCAGTTCCACAGAATCTTTAGCATACACCGCTGACCGCATTCGAATGACTAAAATGGCCGCCGCCACGTGTTCGGCTGTCGAATGGCGGCCACCCAGCGCTCGGCAATTAACCTGCAGTAACCTCACAGCCTGGGAGGTGAATTGCCTGCACACTTTAACTTCTGGGTGGTCCGCCTGAGTGGTACTTGGTTCAGTAAGCCCTATGTACTGAACCAAGTGGGAGAGAGCCAGGGGCAAGTTATTTTACAGGTCTGGGGACATAGTCTTAAAGGGGTATTGTTCAGCAAAGTCACAATATGTCCCCAGACAGTTCTTAAAGGGCCAGCAGCAGTACAATAAAATACCATTCCCTGTGCTTAAAGGGCCAGCAGTCGCACAATTAAATGCAATATGCCCCAAATAACCCAGGGGCCATAGTCAGCAGGTAAGAGGCTAGCAACCAGGCCTCTCCAGTTCACAGTGGCGAAGCTGGTTTCGCCACAACACCTTCATGTCACAACTGGTACAAGCACCAGCTAGAAAGGACGCTTGTCTGGATCTCGTTATAACAAACAATGTTGATCTTTTGACCAACATTCAAGTACGGGAGCATTTGGGAAATAGTGATCACAATATTGTGTCCTTTGAAATAAACTCAAAAAAGCTAAAGCACTTTTTTTGTAAAAAAAAAAAAAAAGCCAATTTCAAAAAGATTAGGGCAGCTCTACAACATATCGACTGGCATAAACTGAAAGTGAAAAAAACACTGAGGATAAATGGAAACTATTCAAAAAAATATTAGAAAGGTACATTTCTTAGTATGTACCATTGGGTAATAAATATAAAAGAAACAAATTTAAACCAATGTGGCTTAGTAGAGAAGTAAAACAAGAGATTAAAAATAAGAAAAGGGCTTTTAAAGCATTTAAATCTGACAAATCAGAGGCATCCTAAATAAGTTATAAGGAAGCCAATAATACTTGCAAAAAGGCAATTAAAGTGGCTAAACTAGAAAATGAGAAATTGATAGCAAAAGAATGCAAAACCAACCCAATTTTTTTTTTTTTTCAAGTACATCAATTCTAAAATTACAAAAAAATAAAGTGTAGGTACACTGGAAACAGAGATGGGTCTGTTAGCTAATGAAGACCAGGAAAAGGTAGACATTTTAAATAACTATTTTTCTTCAGTATATATTAATGAGGATCCTAAGGCAAGAGATATGCAAATGATTGCTGCAAAAAACTTGCAGATAACTTGTGATTGGATGACTCGAGACAAGGTGCTACAGCGTTGAAGAAAATGAATGTAACTAAAGTTCCGGGGCCTGACAGTATTCACCCACAAGTACTTAAAGGAACACTATAGTCACCTAAATTACTTTAGCTAAATAAAGCAGTTTTAGTGTATAGATCATTCACCTACAATTTCACTGCTTAATTCACTGTCATTTAAGAGTTAAATCACTTTGTTTCTGTTTATGCAGCCCTAGCCACACCTCCCCTGGCTATGATTGACAGAGCCTGCATGAAAAAAAAACTGGTTTCACTTTCAAACAGATGTAATTTACCTTAAATAATTGTATCTCAATCTCTAAATTGAACTTTAATCACATACAGGAGGCTCTTGCAGGGTCTAGCAAGCTATTAACATAGCAGGGGATAAGAAAATCTTAATTAAACAGAACTTGCAATAAAGAAGCCTAAATAGGGCTCTCTTTACAGGAAGTGTTTATGGAAGGCTGTGCAAGTCACATGCAGGGAGGTGTGACCAGAGTTCATAAACAAAGGGATTTAACTCCTAAATGGCAGAGGATTGAGCAGTGAGGCTGCAGGGGCATGTTCTATAAACCAAAACTGCTTCATTAAGCTAAAGTTGTTCAGGTAACTATAGTGTCCCTTTAAGGAACTAAGTGGGAAAATAAGTGAACCTCTGTAGTTAATCTTTCAAGATTCTTTTGTTTCAGGTATTGTACCGGAGGACTGGAGGAAGGCAGATGTCATTCCTATATTTAAAAAGGGTTCAAAATCCTTGCCTGGAAATTCTAGACCTGTGAGCTTAACTTCTGTGGCTGGGAAAATATTTGAATGGCTGTTTAGGGATAATTTTCAGGAATTCATTGGGAAGAACTGTGTTATTAGCAATAATCAGCATGGTTTTATGAAACATAGATTATGTCAAACTAATCTAATTGCATTTTATGAATAAGTAGAAGTATAGATCAGGCTGGACAAAAGTGGTAAGTGGTGTCCCTTGGGTTCTGTTTTGGGACCGCTTCTATTTAACATATTTATAAATGATCTTGAAATGGGCATTGAAAGCCATGTTTCAGTGTTTGCAGATGACACAAAACTTTGTAAAGTAATAAAACGTGAGCAGGATATTGCTTTGCTGCAGAGGGATTTAGATAGATTGGTGGACTGGGCACTAAAATGGCAGATGAAATTTAATGTAGAGAAATGCAAAGTTATGCACTTTGTGGTCAAGGATTCACAAGCAACTTACATCCTAAATGGTAGTGAATTAGGGATAACCACACACGAGAAGGATTTGGCAATTGTTATAGGCAACAAATTAGGCAGCAATATGCAATGTCAGTCTGCAGTTGCTAAGGCCAGTAAGGTTTTGTCATGTATAAATAGGGTCATAAATTCTCGGGATGAAAATATAATTTTGCCTCTTTATAAATCGCTGGTAAGACCACACCTTGAATATACTGTGCAATTTTTGGGCACCTGTTCTAAAGAAGGATATCATGGCACTAGTAAAAGTGCAGAGACAGGCTACACAATTGATAAAAGGAATAGAGCATTTTAGTTACGAAGAAAGGTTAAAACATTTAAATCTCTTTAGTTTGGAAAAACAGCGCCTCAGAGGGGATATGATAACATTATACAAATATATTCGGGGCCAGTACAAACCATTATCAAATCTATTCATAAAGAGGGGACACGAACACACACATCCTCTGCTCCGCCTCCACCAGAGCTGGGGCCGGGCGGAGTGGAGGTGGCAGGGAACCACAAACGTAGAGTACAACATAATACTCCCTCCCCCCCCCCCCCCGTTACCCCCTTGGCTAGGGGTAACCACCAACACGCAACAGAACACCATAACACATATCACATAGCGACCCATAGCTACCCAAAACACACAACTGTTACAGCTACCCCGCTCGTAACAAAACCACAACAAACAAGCTTAACCACGCAATACGCCTGGCTACATAGAAAGACCAAAATAAAACACGATTAGGCTAATAACATGGGTGCGCTCGTTGAAACTAGAGACCACAACGGTAAAGCAACCTGTTAGAAAAAAGCTAAAATTGTGTGCAGACTCATGTGACATGCTAATAACCTTCTCTTCTGTATCTTATACCACCTCTCTCACTGTAATGCAAGAAATATAAACATGCACCTTTAAAATAAAGAATTTGTTTAAAAAATCTATTCATAAACAGAGCTATACAAAGGACACAAGGTCACACATTTAGGCTGGAAGAAAGGAGATTGCATCTAAGGCAAAGAAACGTTTTTGTATTTTTTTACTTTAAGAGCAATAAGGATATGGAATTCTCTGCCTGAAGAGGTGGTTTTATCAGAGACCATACAGATGTTTAAACTGCAATATCATTTCTAATTAGTGGGGTAATAGCTGCTTGATCCTAGGAGACATCTGACTGCTATTTTGGGGTCAACAAGGAATTTTTTCCTATTTTTTTGCAAAATTGGAAGCGCTTCAGACTAGGTTTTTTGCCTTCTTTTGGATCAACAGCAAAAAACATATGTGAGGAAGGCTGAACTGGATGGATGCAAGTCTCTTTTCAGCTATGTAACTATGTGTCTATGTAATGCATCTCACCAATTATTGGAAAAATAGCTCATTTTGCTAACTTTATTGGTGATATGATATCTCTTCTCCTCTCTATATTATGTTTGCCAAAATTATGTCAGCTGAATTTGATTTATATGTAATACGTATTTATTATGTATATATCTCCATTTATTGGACTGCATTCACTGCATCTGCCCAAGTTGGGGAATTACCCAAGCTATCAATGTTATATTTGGCTGAATGAAAGGTCAATTTATTTATTTTTTGACATTCTTTATTTTTGCTAGTGCATGGCATGACAGACATTTCGTGAAGGTATAATGGACAATGCACTAATGTAGTAATAGCAAGAAATGCCAAAGTACTGCACTATATTTTTGGATAATAAGAGACATTCATGTCAGTATACAGAATATTAAACATGCTTAGGTTTAGTACTTATCAATTAATAGATAGGGAAACAGAGGTGGCATCTATAACATGACGTGGCAACCGACTGCGTTGTAAGATTTAGTTATAAAATAAAATATAATAACATGCTTGGTCTATAGACGAAAAGAAAAAACAAGCTGAGAGAGACCACCAGATCAATAGTGTGGTTATGTGAGGAGTAGGAGAGGCACATTAGGATGCCGTGTTACCCCAGATCAGTGAGATTATCTGGCAATAAGCTAGAACTGGGAGTAAAGAGTAAAGAGAGAGCTTCCAGAATAAAGGGGAAACCGGCTGTGCATGGTAAGGTAATGAGAGTCAGAGTCCATAGTTCAGCCAATACCACAATCTTGGGCAAGGTGGAATCCAGCTCCATCTTCAGAAGATAGACTGAATCTCCACAATACAGCAGCTCCCATGGCCACAGGCTTTGTCTTCCTCAGCTAGGCACAGTCCTTTATGCTGCAGGGAGCTATGATTGTCGCATGTGCCTGGCATTCTCATCTTCTGGATCTGCTTGATTATCAGGCCAGAAGGAAGTCTCTGAGCAGGGACTCTGTTGTCAGGCAGTATGAATTGGTGCTTCCAGGTCTCTAGCTTTCTCCAGAACTGCTGACAGATGGCATTGAATGCCTGAAAGAAGCCTTCTTTCCAGCTCAGCTCTGGCGTTCGTATATCATGCATCATGGCTTCACCTCCGTTGGCCATTTTAGATATGCCGCATGGTATCGATCCCACAGGAGTCACTCAGTGCCACTAAGAGGTAAGTAGGCAGGGCTTGTTGCAGATCGGGATAACAACCGCCGGTCCAAAGGAGGGGGGGGGGGTACGGGGCTCGGATGTTCCACACAGAAGGAAGCCCGGACCACCTCATGCGGAGAGATCACCGTTTCTCCCATCAGCATAAGTGAGGAGATCTGGAACTCGCTGCAAATGTGCCCAAGAAGTACTGGACAAGGGTGCCAGTGCAGGTACGTCGGGATTCTGAGTTTGTCACCCTCAAAGTCGCTTTAAAGGCAGTTTCAGGCTGGATCTCAAGATAAATTAAATTGCTATTTGGTAATGGTGGATCTGAAGCTTTGTGGCAAAGTATATAGTCAAATGGGCATTAGTATAGAGGCCTGTCTGTCTGAATGGCTGACATTACAGTAATACTGTTGTGTAACTAATAATACTACATTAACATGTAGTAATGCTATAATGTAGTGTTATTAACCATAAGAGAGGCTGTATCAAAATGTTATCACATGACAGGAGGCTTTGTATTTTGCTTATGTCTTTCTTTACTTAAGCTCCACAGCAGCACTTTTTAACATTGTAACAGTGAGAACCAATCAGAAACAAGTAACACATAATAAGACTCTGCTCTCTAGTCCACTCCTCCTCTTTCTTTGCTGCTGCGCACCAGCACAGGTCAGAGTGCCACTTTCTCCTACATTTCTGGGTTTCTGTGGTGTATTACTATTTTTTTTTACTAGTTATGCACTTCGGCGTAAAGAATACACAAGCAATGTATACCCTTAATGGAAGCGAATTAGGGATAACAACACACGAAAAGGACTTGGGAATTGTTATAGACAACAAACTATGCAACAATGTGCAATGTCAATCAGTAGTGGCCAAGGCCAGTAAGGTATTGTCATGCATGAAAAAGGGCATTCATTCTCGGGACAAGAATATAATTTTGCCTCTTTATAAATCACTGGTAAGACCACACATTGAATATGCTGTGCAATTTTGGGCACCTGTTCTAAAGAAGGATATTATGGCACTAGAAAAAGTGCAGAGGCGGGCTACAAAATTAATAAAAGGAATGGAACATATCAGCTATGAAGAAAGGTTAACAAATTTAAACCTATTTAGTTTAGAAAAACGTCACCTGAGAGGGGATATGATAACATTATACAAATATATTCGAGGCCAATACAAACCACTGTGTGGAAATCTATTCACAAACCGGACTTTACATAGGACATGAGGTCATGCGTTTAGACTAGAAGAAAGAAGATTTCGTCTAAGGCAAAGGAAAGGTTTTTTTACTGTAAGAACAATCAGGATGTGGAATTCTCTGCCTGAAGAAGTGGTTTTATCAGAGTCCATACAGATGTTCAAACAGCTACTAGATGCATACTTGCAAAAACAGAATATGCAAGGATATAATCTTTCAATGTAGGGTAATAACTGCTTGATCCAAGGATAAATCTGACTGCCATTCTGGGGTCAAGAAGAATTTTTTTCCTAGTTTGTTGCAAAATTGGAAGTGCTTCAAACTGTTTTTTTTTTGCCTTCTTTTGGATCAACAGCAAAAAACATATGTGAGGAAGGCTGAACTTGATGGACGCAAGTCTCTATTCAGCTATGTAACTATGTAACTATATTTTAACTGTATCATTATAATTATTATATTTCCTTTTATCATTTTTTGCTTCCTATTTTTCCTATACTTTGTTTGACTTTATATTACTTCAATCTATACTTAGGTTTTATTTGTCTTATTTCTATTATACTGTCTGGTAGATTTTATAGTTTATTCAAGATTTGCTTTTGTGTATTTTTTCCGTGACCTCGGCAGACATAGTGTTGATCTGAGTTTTACTGGGCATTTGGGTCCACAGAGAACGCCTCCATTGATCCAGCTGAGTCACTGTGGCCATCTTGGACTCCGGCGGCCATTTTTTCTCATTGCCGCAAGCCGCGCAGGTTTTAACCAGCGCGGCTTTATCCATTTCCTCCACGACTCACGGCTGAGCACTGCGAGTCGCATTATAGTTGTGCGATTGCATTCCGGCTTGCGGTTAAGTAATACCGCGAAAGAAATGCAAAGGAGTATGGTTGGCATTTCTTTCTCTGAAAAACTGTGGGGTATAGAGAGGGAACCTCTCCCACTCTAAGGTGTGCTGCCTTCCAATATAAAACCTAATTTTTTGTGACTTTATTTACCACTTATCTCCCTACTGGGTTTATAAACCCGGAGGATTAATTAATGGGTGAGCCCCGGTTACTTATATACATTCATATCTAATTACTATTATTAGAGACATCCACTGTCCTGTTCTAATACTAGCCTACCATTGGCTATCATCATGGATGCATCTGCCCAAGACCAGAGTTTACAGGCCTTATTAATACGGCAGTGACCGCATCTGTTGAGAAGGTACTAGCACAGGTCTGCCCGCTAGACAGTAAAGATAAGAACCCGCCTGAGGCTCCAAATTTGACAATTATACAACGTCCAATACTGGACTTTACATACCATGTGACTGCATACAGTAGTTTGATTAGGGGTGAGGCCCCTGGAGGTTGTTCATCAACCAACCTATTACATTTATTAAAAGTGGTCACTATTATTGCTTTCTCTGTTACAGCTCCCTGATTGTCCCGTCTTGTCTGTGCCATCCACCTCCCTACAAATCCCCGTTTGACTTTAAGACAAATCTGGTTATTAAAGCCGCCATCTTTATGGCTTTTCACGGTTTCCTAAGACCTAGGGAGTTCACAGTCGTACGTCAAATAGATACCACATTAAGCCTGAAACTTTCTCATCTAAAGAAAGTAGAAGACCACTATGTACTTACATTACCTTCTACTAAAACTAACTACACCACTCATCCCACTATCATTCCCCTCTTCCCTACTGAGTATGTTTTGTGCCCAGTCAAAGTACTTGACATACTCTTGTTGTCTCACCACACACGCTCACTTGACACTCCACTATTAGTACTCCAAGGGCATCACCTCAATACAGCTAAATTCGCTTCTCATGTCATAACTCTACTGTCAAGGTTGGGCTACAACCCAGCTTCCTTCTCTGGTCACTCCTTCCGTATAGGCACAGCATCTAGCGCTAACACACCATTCCACATCATTAAGAGACTGGGCTGCTGGAAATCCTCAATTTATAATACCTACATACCACGACCAGAGAGGGAGCTTCAACAAGCTTTCAGAAATCTTGCTTTGTAACTTGCAATAAAGTGTGTTTACTTTGAATCCTCCTTTTGTCCTTTTTTAAATACAGGACTACTTGTATGTTGGTTTCGGCACACCTCAACCAACTTTGCATCTTCTTATATATTCCATTACCTATTAGAAATTCCGAGCACAAGTTAAAAGGCCATTAGGCCTGAATTTGTGGGAGGAGTTATGGCCCCTATTTAACCCCTTAAGGACCAAACTTCTGGAATAAAAGGGAATTATGACATGTCAGACATGTCATGTGTCCTTAAGGGGTTAAACTCCTAGCCCCTACTCACCTTTGCCGTTCAAGCTGTTTGCCCCCACCCACCTAAACCCATCTATATATAAATTTCACCTTTGTGGGCCCTCTTTTTATTACAGGCCAACTCGTACAGTGGTTTCAGCACACCTCAACCAACTTTGCTTCTTTTTATAAATTCCATTACCTATTAGAAATTCCGAGCACAATTATATATATATATATATATAAATGCAGCAATAAGGGAAGCACTCACCGGTCTTCATAAAAAGTCCTTTAGTATTTTATTTTCAAATTTTCAAATACCGATCGACGTTTCGACCCCTCAGGGTCTTCCTCAAGATCAATGTATCAATAAACATACATCAAATATATACCATAATCAATAATGTACTCACCAATCGTGAATGAATCACCTCCCCTCCTCCGTGACAACCCGGAAGTGAATTGCCGATCACGTGACAGCGTGACCCGTCGTGCTACGTGCGTAATGACGTGAATATGTGTTGCTAGGAAACCCGAATACAAAACATTAACAGGGTTGTCTATCCCGAGCTTCGTCTAGATATGTGAATATACATCTATAAAATTAGATTTTTGAGATAGGGTGAGTGCCAAGCATATCTGTTTTTTGTATATATATTTGGTGATCGTTGCACCTACTTGAGCACCCCCTCAACACAAGTCTGCTAAACAGTGAACTTGAATTACCCTCACTACTTCCTCTTTGCACAATGGAGGAATTTCTGGCTAAAGCAGGGGCCCTTTTGGAGTCAGCTGAGACCCTGTCCATTTCGGATGAACAAGCTAATGCTATCTTATGGCCACAAACCTCACAAGAACTAATGCACACTAACACGGTACAGGATCTGTATAATGACCTTTTGAAATTAAAAAAACGCGAAATTGACCTCGATCTGCACGGAGTATTCATATCAGATTACTACCGTGCCAAGAGAATACCAAGAGGGTTCAGAGTCAGGAATGCCCCCACTATTGGAAGGCAAAATCCTGAATTCTGTAAGAAATGGATGCTCATATCCAACAAATGCTCCTTGGATTGGATGGTGATCGTGGTAGAAGAGGTGGGAAAAGAGTTAATCTTTGTGAAACAATCTATACAAAATTTGGAGACCACTAATGTTATCACATTACAAGCATCCACCGCCACCATCCAAATGTTGAAATTACAAGATGAAATCAATAAATACAAAAATGATTTGATCCGGTTCAAAAAACAGAAACTGGAAAAAGTAAATAATGACTACAAATACCATCAAGTATATAGATGGTTGGGAGGAGCACAGGACAACTACAGATCCAGTACCAGATTTAGAACAAGAATACGCAAACCCACATTTCAGACAGTTGATGCCAGTTCAGGAGACTCCACCTCAGACCCTGACAGTACGGAGAAGAGACATACTCCAGAACATTTTTTAGAAAGAGGCAGCTACCCAGACGAACCACCGGAGACCACACGGATATATACCCGAGGCGCAAAAAAAGCCGACCCACCAGGCGGGGGCAGAGGAACTGTTCAAAATACAAATCTTACGACAAAACCCCCCAGAATGAGGAGATGACCACGGTATTTAACCTATCCGACAAAAATCTAGATGCCAACCACTATTCACTATTGAACAAAGGTCTATCATTCGTACCGGTAGCCAAACCAGACCCATTTAAGACCGAGGTAGAAATGTACAAAATCCAAAGAACCCTATACAGCAATGAAATACGAAAACAGGGAACTCGGACGACTACCCAGCGATTTTATACGAGAAACCAAAGGGACATCCGTACAGCCAATCCTGCAATCAAAACTTTTATACAAACAGTTAAAACTGAGATTGAAAGAACAATTAAAAACCCACCAGAACATCATCATAATCTCACACCAGGTGAAAGACTTGCCTTAAAAGATCTTCGACAGGACCCAAATATCATAATCCGATCAGCGGATAAAGGAGGTGCCACGGTCATTCAGTCGTATCAAAACTACCAAACAGAAATTTATAGGCAACTAAGTGACACGGTCACATATGCCAAACTCACGTTTGACCCGACTAAAAAATTCCAGAAGAGGATACAAAATCATATAGAGATGGGGATACAATGTGGATATCTGGACATCAAAACAGCGCAATTTTTACAAGTCGAACATCCAAAACATCCAATATTATATACTTTACCCAAGATCCACAAGGACCCACTACAACCACCAGGAAGACCCATAGTATCCGCCAGAGAAAGCTTACTCGAACCGATTGCCAAGTACATTGATATTTTTATCAAAGACAGCGTATTGGCGCTACCGACATGCCTACGTGACACACAAGACTTTATGTCCAAGATTAAACAAAATCCCGGGGTGGAACATACAGCCCTGTTGGTAACCATGGACGTACAAAGTCTTTATACGATCATACCACATAGGGAAGGCATACAAGCGCTGAGAGATATTCTCATTCAATCATCGGTTTATGAAGGACCCCCTATCGAATACCTCCTGGAATTTTTGTCAATAGCACTCTCCTGCAATTTTTTCAAGTTTGAAAATCAATTTTATCTTCAGTTGTCTGGAACTGCAATGGGTGCGGCCATGGCACCAGCATACGCTAATGCCTATATGTTTATGTTTGAACAAACATATATCCTATGTAAATATGGACACCACATCAAACACTATTATCGCTTTGTCGACGACGTGTTTCTTATCTGGACTGGGACCTCTGCTGAGCTAGAAAAGATGACCATTGATATTAACCAGTTATCTACACCAGTCAAACTAAGTGTTGAACAAGATCCATTATCGATCCAATTTCTAGATGTCACAATATACAAGAAAGATGACAAACTTGAATTCACTCTACATCGAAAAAGAACAGATCGCAACACTCTACTCATGGCGTCCAGTTTTCATCCTAAACAGTTCAAAAGATCACTACCGATATCACAGTTTCTGAGGGTTCTCAGATATAACACTGAAACGGATAAACGAGACCTACAGATCCAAGAGATGTGGGAAAGATTTAGAGAACGAGGATATCAACCGGGTACACTTAAGGCGGCACAGGCTAAAGCAATTGATATTTGGAATCGTGAGAAAACTATCTCCAAGGTTAAGACAACACTTAAGACACCGAGGATTTATCTCCCCATCACCTTTCATACAGGAACCTCGATCATCAGAAACTCCATTCATAAAAACTGGGGGATGCTTAGATCGGACAAATCCTTACCTAGAACATTCTTGGAAACACCCATATTAAGCTATAAAAGAAACAAGAATTTGAAAGATCTCCTGGTCAAGAATGATCCTATAGCCAGCTACCGCAAGCCCCCTTTGATCTCCAAGAAGGGGTGCTTCAAATGCAGTGGGTGTGTGACATGTGGGCACATGATCAGTGGTGCAACTTTTGCCCATCCTCATAGTGGCCTCAAAATCAAAATACCACATTATATTACGTGCACCACTGATCATGTCATATACATGATCACATGCCCCTGTGGACTCTCATATGTGGGGAAAACCGACCTGACCCTACGGGATCGCATAAGAGGACATAGGTCTACGATTATGACCGCATTCAGGGATCAACACAGCGATAAGCCAGTGGCCAAACATTTTTTAAACCTGGAACATAGACTCCCGACTCTCAGATTCGTGGCCATAGATCATGTTCCTCCCATGTCGAGAGGAGGGGACAGATCGAAGATCCTGCTTCAACGAGAGGCCCAATGGATATATCGGTTGGACACTGTTGCCCCGAAAGGGCTAAATGAAAATATTGTTTTTTCTATGTTTCTATAACTAGGAATTATACACTGTTAGATGTGATATCTACAGATTTGAATTTCTATCTCTTTCTAGCTGTCTCCTTGGCTCCGCTTTCCTTATATGACATTCTTTGTCTTTCTCCTTCTCTTCTTCGGTGTTGCTCCCGGTTCGGGGTATTTCTAGGTGGCTCCTGTTGGGTAGAACAGGTCTGGAATTGTACTAACTCCGGAAGAATTTGAAACGTATTCCCAAGCTGTTCACTCTATTATTCATAGAGTCTCTATTGTTATCTGTGCCAGTTATGTCAGAACTGCCCTGCTGTGCATCTGCACACAGATGTTTGATCATGCTTAGCCAGTCCTTCATTGTTATGTTATGTTTGTTACGATATGGTGGATATCACCTTTACATGTATTCGTTTTGTCCTATGTATTTATGAGATGAGGCGATATAGCTCTCTGGGGAGATCTATATTATATCTATGCACATTTTTTCCACTGCATGCAAGTTGGCACTATTTTTTATGCGATCACGTATTTGGATTCACTACTAGCTTTTCTTACTTATTTGCCTTTTATAAGAGCTGTATACATAGCTTTTCGTACATTTCTCTTTATGCACATCTAATTTTATAGATGTATATTCACATATCTAGACGAAGCTCGGGATAGACAACCCTGTTAATGTTTTGTATTCGGGTTTCCTAGCAACACATATTCACGTCATTACGCACGTAGCACGACGGGTCACGCTGTCACGTGATCGGCAATTCACTTCCGGGTTGTCACGGAGGAGGGGAGGTGATTCATTCACGATTGGTGAGTACATTATTGATTATGGTATATATTTGATGTATGTTTATTGATACATTGATCTTGAGGAAGACCCTGAGGGGTCGAAACGTCGATCGGTATTTGAAAATTTGAAAATAAAATACTAAAGGACTTTTTATGAAGACCGGTGAGTGCTTCCCTTATTGCTGCATTTATATTCTCTACACGTGGGATAGCACCAAGGCATCTATTATTTGATTTTTGAGATAGGGTGAGTGCCAAGCATATCTGTTTTTTGTATATATATATATATATATATATATATATATATATGTGTGTGTGTCTTGATCACGATTTGATGATAAATTTGTTGACCGGTAATATTATAACGGACAAGGAAAGGAGGTCTGCTCCTGTACAGGAAGAATAGTCTAATAGACCTACCTTACCACTCCCATCCAAGGATACAGACACCTTAGTAGATGGTCTGGGTCAACCACTCTTCGATCCATGCCATATCAGGCATCCACGGTCCTCTGAATGGTCCTTACCGGATCACTTGACTCAATACATTCATTTTTGTATGAGGAGGCCTCTGGACCGGGAGGTCCATAAAAGATTACGGACAGAATGCCCCAGTCGGTCACTACCGGATAAGGTCGCCATGACCCCGGAATTCGATTTAACGGTATATACCTACCTGGCTCAGATGGGCCGTGACCCACGTAAGGGCGCTGAACAAAGTCTGAGACTTACACAGTACAAACTCTTGGATGTCTTGGGACACCTGGCAAAAATATTAATGATGGCAGATGAAGTCCTTTCTCAAGAGATGACTTTAGACCCATCTACAATTAGGGACTGGGCTCTGTGCTCCATTTGCTTGCTGGGCAACGCCAATGCTTCTTTATGTATGAAGCAGAGGAAAGCGGTTCTACACCACATTGCCAGCAAAATGTCGGACCTCGGATCTAAGGAGCTAGGTCCCTTGGCCAAGGGCCTATTATTAGGAGAGCCTTTTATAAAAAAGCTTCACAAACATGTTAATCTTTACACAATGCTAAATAAAGCTCAATCCTCCATGAGGAGGGTAATCCACCAAAACCCATCTCGGATTTTTGCCAGGGCTGGCCGTCATCGGGGTCGAACTGCCAGCCGTTTTTGGCTTTCCAGCTACAGAACATCCCATTCTCCTTCATTCTTCCCAAGTTACCACCCTACAGCTAAAGATCAGATTGTGACAGAGGAAGTAGAGCCCGAGGTCGCATCAAACCTCCTACAGGTGAGACATATTCCTCAATACCTTTCATGTCTTTGTCATGTCGGCAGATTGTCTCTTTGTTTCAACAGGCGGAAGACACTGTCTTCAGACACTTGGATTTTGGATACGGTCAGAGGTATCATTCTCTTCCCTACCAACCGGATCGTTCATATCAGACGTTTACCTCGAGGGAACACCAGGCCCACTGGGACGCGGAGATTCGATCCATTTTAGCGAAATGGGCGATACAACCTACATAAGACGATAAGGGATTTTTCAGCTCCATATTCCTGATCCACAAAAAAAATCAGAAGAATATCGCCCGGTCATAAATTTACAACGTTTGAACACCTTCGTTGTCTGCAGGCACTTCAAAATGGAAGGAATTTACCTACTTGGAGATATTCTTCATCCGTGAGACTGGTTTACCTGCCTCGACCTAAAAGATGCAGATCTGTCGGTTCCAGTGGATCTGGAAGGCAGACGATTCCTTTGCTTTCTCTGGAAAGGCCGACCTAATTCACATGCCTTCTTTTTGGCCCCCTGGGGTTTCACCAAGCTACTAAAGCCAGTCACAACACATCTGTGAGCCAAAGACATACAATGCATTATTTATCTAGACGATCTCTTACTATTCTGCAACGATATCTCCAGACTACAATCTCAAACACAATATCCGATCACCTTACTCGAGTCTGTGGGTTTCGTGGTCAATCAAGAGAAATCTGCGCTCATTCCATCCCATGTGGTTCAGTTCCTGGGTTTTGAAATAGATGCTTCCAAGTGCGTTCTCCGTTGAATTATGGGTAGTCTATCTGTATACAGGATGTATACTCCACTTACATCTTTATGTGGTTGACTGTTTTTCAATTTAGGTTTAGTCTAGTCTACTTCACAAGATTAATCCTCGTTTTCAACTCTGTTCTCTTGTTCCAGTTTAAAGTTTTCACCAAATGCCAAGCTTGGAATCTTCTGTTCCGGTTATGGATTAAGCTTGTTTGCTTGGTCGGTTATCTTCTTCCTTAATCGTTGTGGCGGCCATTCCCGAGAGAAGAGGGATTTCCACCGCCATAGATGTCCTTTCCCCCTAGTGTGAGTAGTGCTGTAGCATTCCCAAGTAGTTTTCCAAGCAGTAAATAAAGCTGGTATAGCTGTTCCCTACAATCACGAGACGAGGCTCTGTGTTGAAGGTGAGGTGAACTGGTTTTAATGGGACCACACACAGCCTTTTATGTGAATCCCCATGCAAAGGGTCTACATTAACATATTCCAGGGGCATTCCCCACTGGATCTGAAATGGGACAGACAGAAAGTACACAACATAATTATATTAACTGTCAGGTCCAGGACATCTATAGGAATAACCGTCCAAAGCACCCTTTTAACAGTGAGGTAGCCCCTCAAGTACTATATCCCCGGATAGCCTGTATCTGAGCGCCCAACATATCTGAAAAGCACTCAGATCCCACGAACGTAGCCAAGTCGCCACCGGGGTATAGTTTAGACTGACCGGTTGGTCTCTTTTGGGAGTCCGAAATATAACTAATGACGTCGCGTGTGTGCCGAAGTCATGTTGCTGATGACGTCACGGCCCACCAAAACATCCGGACTCTTATGTTTTGGGGAAGTGGCCTCCAATTTAAGGAATCAACCTATAAATGGCTGGTTCACACATATGACTGCCTTGTTGTGGTTCTTTTGTTAGTTCCCAATAGTGCTTGAAATCTGGTTGTTCTATTTGGTATCTTGACCTCGGCTATCTGACTACTCTCCATTCTCCTACTTTTGACTTGGCTCTCATACCGCGACTATTCTTTTATCTGGTTCCCTGACTCGGCTTGTTTACCTCATTTCCGTGATTTCTAGCTCCCTCGACCTTGGCTTGTTCTTGACTATTCTCTTTCCTACTAACGGCCACTCTAAGGTCCGGTATATGTTTTTCTGTTACATCCTGCATGTTGGGTCTCCTTGGTGTCCTGACAACAATGATCCCAAGCATACCTCAAGTACCACCAAGGCTTGGTTGCAGAAGAAGTCCTGGAAAATTCTACAATGGCCATCACAGTCACCTAAATTGAACCTCATAGAAAATCTCTGGTGGGATTTATAGAAGGTGGTTGCAGCAGGCAAACCCAAGAATATTACTGAACTGGAGGCCGCTGCTCACTAACAATGGACTAGAGTTCCTCAGGAACGCTGCCAGATGCTGGTGTTTGGCTATGCATCTCGTTTGCAGCAGGTCACAACTTAGTACTAAGTACTAAGGATATTTGCCATGAAGTGGTTGAATCATTTTGAGACTGGTCAAGTTGCATTTTTAGTTGAATTTGGGGTAACCACTTGCAGCCTTCATTGTTTTGAACTATTTCAATTGCTTTTGTGTGATCTGTTCATTGCAAACAGCTGAAAGTCTGTACATTCTGACAATAAACCTGATTTTCAATTTGGGCTGAATAATTTTGATTACAGCTGTGTGTGTATATATATATTTATATATCATTTTTTTTTAAATTCTATGAGTATATTTATGTAATCTTTTGACATAATTAAGTAATTTTATTAATTTTCATCCCTGGGCTGCCATGTGCTCTCAAAGGCAACATTACCAATCTGGCAAATTTCAATGTTAAAAAAAAACCATAAAAGGAGAAAGCCCTATATTTGACCCTGTAAATTTTCAAAACCCCATAGAACCTGTACATGGGGGGTATGGTTCTACTTGTGAGACATCACTGAACAAAAATATGTTTATTTTATTGCAGTAAAATGTTACAGTATTATTACATTCAGAGTTAAAATGCCGCGCAGAACAAGAAAATCAAACAATTTCTTAATTTCCCACACTTATGAAAGCCCTGTTTCTCGTGAACAAAAGGATACATGTGGGTGCACTTAATATGAAAGGTGAATTATGATTGAACAGACATATAGTTAAGTGCCAGGTTTTGTTTACGTTACGTTGAACAATTGCCTTCGTCCTTAGGGAGGAGTTCTAATGTGTGAGGGCACTGGATTTATATAAAAACCACGGCTTAAGGAACCCTGGGTTACAGAAGGGATAAAGGGTGATTAAGGTGAGTCCTGATTATTTTATCATGCAAGGCTCTGATACAATTTTACTAAATATTAACTAAAAAGTAAAAGGTGGACAGGGGTAATAATATCAGCCATGCAAGTCTCTTCATTATGTTTTACCCAGTGAAATATTAGCCACAGGGATTATATTTAATGCAATAATAATAGTAATGTTTATTAGATTTCTCTCCCTGTTGTATTAAGAATACATTATAACTATACACACAGTGCGGGAGATTGGAAAGGTAATACAATAAAGATCATGTTGGGGGTAGAAGAAGCAGTAAACCCCTGATAGATAAGTGGGTGGGAAATAATTTAATGTTTACAGAACAGGAGGTTATAAGTAATTATTTGCCCAAAAACAAATGAAATGTCACAAATATTTATAACTGAAGGAATTACCAGTTTTCTGTTTCTATAACCCATTCTTATTCCATAGAAATAACTTTTTATAAATGCTTTATTTTAGACTTCACAAGGTAGGTACATGTAAGTAGATACGTTCATACAGTGAATCAGGGAGACGTAAACGGAATATTAACCTGGGAAGTGCGAGTCCCTTTAAATATGAACACGTTTTAACCTCTACTTTAAAAGGTCATGTTTTCAAATTCTTATGTTTAATAAATCACTAACTCATATGACCAGGAATATTCATAACACATCGTTAATAAAAAAAATAAACCTAATCAGCGCCCCTTATTAAAGGGACACTCCACTCCTAAAACTATTTCATCTCAATGAGTCTCTGGGCACGCTCTTACCTTACAGGGTTAAAATGTTTTAAAAGTGAAGTTGTGTCCTAGGTGCCCATGCGCACTGCCACCTCCCTCCTTGTCACAGCCGACGTACTGATAAGGAAGGATTGATTTGGACACCAGTGATAGGCTTAAAGCCAAGAGTTCCACCACTAATTTATGCTGACGCCGGCCAGATGGGTCCTTTGGACTGGGCAGTGCACCGAATTGGGTGGTCAGTTGGGGGCCCTCCTCCTTCTTTCTCTCAGCTTGTCTGTAGTGAGCTTGTGTGTGTGTGTGTGCCTGCTAGTAAGTGAGCTTGTGTGTGTGCCTGCTAGTGAGTGAGCGTGTGTGGCTGCTAGTGAGTGAGCTTGTGTGCGTGTGCCTGCTAGTAAGTGAGCTTGTGTGTGTGTGCCTGCTAGTGAGTGAGCTTGTTTGTGTGTGTCAGTGAGCTTGTCTGTAGTGAGTGTGTGTGTCAGAGGGTTTGTCTGTTGGAAGCATGTGTGTGTCAGTGAGCTTGTCTGTGTTGAGCATGTGTGTATCAGTGAGCTTGTCTGTAATGAGCTTGTGTGTGTGTGACTGAGTAAGCTTGTGTGTGTGTGCCTGTTAGTGAGTGAGCTTGTGTGTGTGTGTGTGCCTGCTAGTGAGTGAACTTGTGTGTGTGTGGTTGCTAATGAGTGAGCTTGTATGTGTGTGTGTGTCAGCGAGCATGTCTGTAGTGAGCATGTGTGTGTCAGGGGGCTTGTCTGTTGGAAGCATGTGTGTGTGTCAGTGAGCTTGTCTGTGGTGAGCATGTGTGTGTCAGTAAGCTTGTTTGTGGTGAGCATTTGTGTGTCAGTAAGTTTGTTTTTGGTGAGCATGTATGTGTCAGTAAGCTCTTCTGTAGGGAACATGTGTGTGTCAATGAGCTTTTCTTTAGTGAACATGATTGTGTCAGAGAGCTTTTCTGTAGGGAGCATGCATGTGTCAATTTCTGTATGGAGCATGTGTCAGTGAACTTGTCTGTAGTGAGCATGTGTGTGTCAGTGAGCATGTGTGTGTGACAGTAAGCTTGTCTGTAGTAAGCTTGTGCATGTTAGAGTTTGTCTGTACTACATTTGTGTGAGTATACCAATAAGCTTGTCAGTGAGATTGTCTGTCAGTGAGCTTATTTGTGTGCATCTGTGAACTTGGGTTTTTATGTCAATGAGCTTATGTATATCAGTAAGATTGTATGTTTGTCTATGAGGTTGTGTATCAATGAGCTTGTGTGTGTCAGTGAGATTGTCCTGAAAGGACGAATATTTTATATTAGAAAAAAATAATTATATATATATATATATATATATATATATACATATATATATTAGGTGCTCATAAGAGTACAGAGTGAAATACCATAATTAAATGGTGGCAGGGGACCGACGGTGAGGTAAAAAGAAAAAAGGAAAAAGAAAAAGAAATAGGAAAAAGAAATAGAAAGGAAATAAATGTTAAAATGTGGTGTGGTGGGAGGGTCATTCAACGCTGACCTCGAACGGTAAGGAGCAAGGTAAGGGGTGTGCCTTAAGTCGGCTAGGAGTGGATACCAAGCACCTCCCACAAATCCACGCCAAATTGTCTTAATACTTGTGTTAGGTGCTCATGATAGTACAGAGTGAAATACCATAATTAAATGTCGGATAGTAAAAAGGGCAAGTCGGGTTGGTGTGCCGGAACCGACGATGAGGTAATTTAAGTAATCAAATTTAATACAGACAACCAATACAGACACATATATCAACCAGACATGTTTTTGAAAGCATCCCTTAATTCTTGTACTGGGTTCGGTATGTATCGTGAGTAAGCGGATGACTTCCAGCGCCCCAGTGTTTTGATAACATGAGTTGGGATGTTTACACTGGAGGCTGTGGATGCTGCTCCTATGCGGAAGGAGTGCCCTGAGTAGTTAGCTGCGTTGAGGCCCAGTTGAGTGAGCAAAGACCTGACGTAGGTCATGAAGGTTGTAGTGGTTGAGTACCGAACTTTGTAATAGTAGTAATGGTTGTGATGGTAGTAAATTATTATGCTGTATGTATGCATCAAGAACCCTGACGGGGCACCACCTGTTGTGCGTGGGATAGTATGGAATGTTTACTGGTACTGCTGACTGGTTTTGGAGTGGGGTAGAGTCAGGATGTAATGATCCATGTGTTTTGTTAAGTGGGAATAGAGGAGAATAGGAGTAGATTGTGTTGTGTTGGTTGTAGTGAACTCTCTAGGTCTAGGAATCCATAGAAAGCTATGTATATTGCTGCTTTGATGACAGAATTTGTATTGGTGTCAAAAGGTTTTAAATCAAGCAGGTTAGACAATGTTTTGAAGATATGGTTGTCTATGGGTAGCCTCTGTGATGTACATGTGGGTTCAGATTTCTGAATGCCTCTGAGTATATTCTTAATCTGGTGAGAGCCCATGAAACTAGTGTTGTTTGGTTGTAAGATTAGCATATGGTGTTGAATGCCTGTGAGATAAAGTTTGATGGTGTTATATGACATTTTGAGTTTAAGGTGGCAAAAAGAAGCAAAACCCCAAAAAGATGTCATAACAAATGGTTGCATGATGTTATGTTCCAAAAGGAATCTTTTGAATAGTGTAAAAGCCCTGTCGTATGTTTTGTGTGTATTTTTTGATAGTGCCAATTGGGACAGTGTCCTGCTATGATGCATGATGGTGTCTAGTCCAGTATTAGTTGTTGAAATGTTGGAGTGGTGGTGGCTGTGGGCGCAGCTGCCGGGAGTGCTTGATGAAAAGCCTGAAATTTAAAACGAGACAAACTGTCAGCAGCTGTGTTACATATACCTGGAACATGGAAACAATAAAGAAAGAAATTATGACAAGCTGCCAACCAAGTGAGTTTCCTCAGAAATCTCATGATCGTAAGGGATTTGGAACGACCTTTGTTGATGATGCGACAGGTTGCCTGGTTGTCTGAGTAACAACAAACTGGCATATTTGCCCATAAATGACCCCATGCTACGGCAGCCGCCACGATGGGATAGATCTCAATGAGAGCTGAGGTAGTGGAAAAACCTTCAAAGTCCTGAACTGCTGTAGGCCAGCTGCCCCAAAGCCATTCGTTCCCAAAAATTGCTGCAAAACCTGTGGTAGATGCCGCATCTGACCAAATGGTAGGTGATGAGTCAGTCAATTGAAGGAGGAACATACTTTTACCATTCCAAGTGGTTAAAAATCTCTTCCACATGCGTAAGTCTGCCGTAGCTTGGGTATCTAAGGACAACCTGTGTGTGGCGTGTAGTAAGTGTGGAAAAAGATATAAGAGTCGTGATATGAAGGAGCGGCCTTGAGGTATGATACGCATGGCAAAATTTAGTGATCCCAGCAGGGACTGTAGCTCTTTGCGGTTGCAAGTACCGAGCTGAAGGTAGTGGTTGATGTAGGTAAGAATGTTCTTTATCTTGTCGTGTGGTAGGCTTACTTGCATTGTGGTTGAGTCTAATTTAACACCCAGGAAAGTCTGGCCCCTCCGTTTTCTTAGGGGAGATTGGTACACCTAGTTGCTCGAATAGCTTGGTGGTAGCTTTGAGGCTACTAGGAGGGGAAGTATTTTCCTCGACCAGTAAGAAATCGTCCAGGTAATGTAATACCGTAGGGCATCTGGCTATGTTCAATAGTAACCAGCACAATGCTTCGGAAAATGTGTCGAAAATAGCTGGGCTACTTTTGGACCCAAAAGTTAAACGGGAGAAAAAATAGTAGTTCCCGGCCCACTTGATGCCATGCAGGTGCCACAGTGTGGGGTGGATTGGCAGCAATTTAAAGGCATTAGTAATATCGGTCTTACTAAGCCAGGCTCCGACCCCTGCTTGTATGATAGCTATAATGGCGTGATCTGTGGTGGTGTATTGCAGGGAGAATTCTTCGAAGGGTATGAGGGAGTTAAGACTGGGGTTGGCCGAGTGTGGTGCAGACAAGTCAATGATGAGTCTCTGTTTAAGGGAAGATTTCCCTGTGACAATACCAATGGGGTAAGTGCGCCATTCTATGAATGGAGGAGCTTTGAAAGGCCCCAATACAAAACCCTCAGGCACTTCTTGGGCTATGAGAGTGTCAACCGCTGTGGGGTTGTGTTGTGTGGATTGTAGATTAGGGCATTCCAGAGTCCCGGGTGGTATGTGCAGAATACCCGTGTGGAAGCCTTCTGTTAAACCAGAGATAAGAAAGTCCACCAAGTGTTTAGACGGGTTATGTGACATAAATGCAGTAAATACCGGCATATTAATGGACATTAGGTACGGCTTAGAGTACATTTTATTTGGACACATAGTTTTTGCATGTGCCCTAAAACATTTTAAACAGATATGCAATAATCTGCAACCGCTATAATTACAAGACCCAACATTAAAATTATTATATATCTGGGACTTGCCCAGAAACTTGATTGGGCGTCCCAGTTTGTCTCTTGACCATTTCTCTGAAACACCAGAGGAACTAGCTCCTTGCGTGGAGGCATATTCGTCCGCCGTGTTGGGACAGAAATTTGTCGTATGGGCTGTAGAGGAGCAGTATGCACAAGCCGGTGTTCTTAGACCTGCAAAGTGTCTGCAAAATATGACGGTATCAATCCTTCCCCAGTTGGATCTTGTTCCATACTGGGAGAAGGCTCCAGACACTTTTGCAGAAAAATACCTATGGTAGTCATAAAAGGCTGAACCACCATATTTGTTGCCCAGGTCTACCAGCTTGTGCATATAAAGACCAAACTCCTCTCTTCTATTGGGATAGACCGCACAGATGACATCCCGGTAAATACCAAAGGCCATTACAAACTCAGGGATAGTCAGTTTTCTGTTTAGGCGGGCGTCCCTAGATCTGGCAACAACAGACACATCATCATAAGCATAAGTCTTATTTTCCACAATATCCTGGGAGGCAATCAGCAGGGAAGCCAGGTTGACGTCTTTACATTCCAGGATATCTCTTTTTATGTGCTCAGTGCATCACCTGGTCATCCAGGGTGAAGGTTGGAGCAACTAATAGCAAGTCGGCTGGTGCTTGTGAAGCAGCAGCGGGTGGCCCTGCTTGAGTAAGGGCCGTGGTGACCGACTCAAGTTTCTCCAGCCTGGAGTTGACCTTGCTCATGTACGCCATGAGTGAAGACAACATGGAATGTATGTCTCCTGGGTTGGACTGGCTAGGTCCTTCCCCGGCATCCATGTTGTTTGTTGAGGTACGTAGCAGTTTGAAAAGTTCTGCTTTCCTTGCTGTAGCGGGGTAGGGGGTTTGCCGTCTCCTCAATTTCGTAGTTATACGAGGGATCGTCCAGGATCTGATCGATGCTGGACTAGTTACCTCTCCTCCTTGTGTAGGAGTGATCGCTCTAGCCGGAGTGCTAGGCAGGGAGAAATCCTCTACCCCTTTCTGAGACATACTACAAACAAAACAATTAATTAGTGTATGAAAACCACCAAATCGTACTGGCAGGCTAGCTAAGCCGGATGGCGAAACATTACACCTGTTTGGTGACAGGTGAGGCCCTACTAGTTGCCAAGTGGCTTGAGAGGCTCTATGCGTTGGCACGAGGGGATTTGAGGCCACCCGTCGTAGTGGCAGGAATTTTAGGCCTCTCAGTGACTGTAACACAGAAAAGCAGGGAAAGGGAGTGACAGGTGAGGCCCTCTCTATGCAACATGCGAGGCGGCTAGCTAACGTGTGGCCCGATGGGTGTTTGCCTCTGAAACGTTGAGGCGGGGTGTTGGCCTTGCGGGACCACTAACTGATGGCAATTGCCAAGAAGGGGTAAATACCTATTGGGAAGCCTATGACCCTATTGCCAGTACTTTAACCTAGGGGGGAGAAATGAAATGTATGGCAGAATACCATATGAGCAGGTGTACGTACCTGGTAGTATGAATATCTCACAGAAAAAAACGTGTGGTGAAAATATATTTAAACCTGGACAGCCTGAAATGGGTAAAAAGAGAGTAGTATAATGAGTGTGGACTGTGTGGGAATGAAGTAGACTGTGTAGCCTGTACCAGCGATGTTTTTAAGGGCTTGCTGGCGTATTACTTGGTAAATGAAATGTAGTGATATACCATAGGAATATAAATGTGTTACCAAGGCAAAGTGATTCCGTGGCTTTAATGCACAATTCTGTCTAAAACAGTGGGGAATGTATGATGGGTGTTTTAACGGATCGACGGGCACCCCGACTGGGTACCTCCGTTGAAGGATGCTCCTAGTGCTTCCTGAGGGCTCCAAGCACTCCAGCCGACACCATTACCACTGTAGACTCCTCCAGAGACCAAGGCAGGAACAAGCTCTTACAAGAGCTTAGTAGTGATATAGCAAGGGAGTATGACTAGCATAGCAATCCCTTGTAGCAGATTCCCCCAGTAACGAGACAACACTTCGTTTTGAGGGTCAAGCAGAACTGACTGTACTGGCACATACAGCCTCTTTTATTCCCAATCCACAAACATAGTTCTGCCCACAGGGATTTACAGAACAACCAATCAATCCGTACAATACACACAGACACTCCCACACAAAATCCTCCCCTCTGCCTGTGATATGATTACTGAACACAATGGGTGATATAATTATCACAGGCAGAGGAATACAGTTTTTCCACATTATTCATAACTTTGAAAGTATGCATCAGATTCACATAAAATTAAATAAATTCACATAAACTAAATTTTCCAAATCAGCATACTCCAAATACAAACATATGTCAAAATCATCCAAATTGGTCCATTGGTTCAAAAGATAGATCGAAGTCCTTTGTGACCAAATGAAGCATGGCTTTTCTGCCCAAAACCAGTTCCACAGAGTCTTCTATCCTGGAGATAATTGAGAAGTAATCCAATTATCTCCAAGGACAGAGGCAAAATTCCATTAAGCACGTGGCAGTAAAAAGACAGTAAAATACAATAAAATACACAAGGTTACATTTATTACATAAAATACAGACATTCTACCTATCCCCACATTATTATCGGATGGCGCTCAGATCACATACATACAGTTCAATCACCATGGAGCCAAAGTCTTTCATACAGTCTTTCAGTATACGGCTGGGCTCCATGGCATAGCTATCTGGGGTAGCATGGCTTTAACAGTCCGCAGAAAGGCACAAACCAGCCTTTCTGCAGGGAAAAAGAACAGGGGCCATAGTCTAAAGGGAGCAGGCGAGCAACCAGGCTTCTCCAGTGCACAGTGGCGAGGTTGGTTCCGCCACAGGTGTCAAGTAGAATAAGAGGATGGGGTTAGGGAGGCCGTGGCCTATGTTTAAACAGCATTATGTTGTTTATATAATAACAAATGTGGCAGGGATAAACACAATGCTTTAAAAATGATGTAAAGTTATATATATATATTACTGTACTGTAAAAGACGTATGATTGGTTGGATCAGTACGTGTGATTCAACCCGAGAATTAATTATTTGGAAAAGGAAAACTGTATCCTTATGTATGTGTCGTAGTTTAAAAAACAGAAATGAGGCCTGTAATGTAGGCTGAACTAGCTTGAATGAAATGGATAAGTATGGAAGACCCCTGAAAGCGTGGGAGTCAAAATGATCCATACAGATATGTTAGCTGGTTTTGTATGGACATTGATAGAATACTCATACCTTTAAACAGTAATGGAAATAATCAAGCAAATCGTTAACCGAATGGTATATACATGAAATGATTAAATGTAATTCGTAATACATAGAAAGAAAACCGAAACCCAATGTGAAGGGAAACAGAAGCTGGGACGAATAGTTTAAATATATGAATTTTATGCGAACAGCAAGCGTGTTTAAGCATATCATAAATTAAGTGCCGAACGGCAAAACAACCGAAATGATAACTTGTTTCACTGTAGCACGGGAACAGTTTCATGCGAAATGATCACTTTAGCTAATATATGATTCGCCGAATAACCGTACGAAATGAAGCCGCGAACGGCTTGTTCAATTTGCGGCATAACAGGGAAAAACCGTAAAGCGAGGATCCGTGCTGTACCGTGCGCCATGGGAACCGATCCTGGCGTGACCGGTAGGTCTAATTTCCGGTTTAGGAGTCCCTGGGACACGATCTACGACGATGACCGGGGTCAGAAGAAGCTGGACGGACGGAAAGGCCTGAAACAGGATTCCTGAACACAGCTTGCCGTGGAAAAACTTGTGGATAATGAAAACCAAGATGGCGTCTGAGAGAACCCGGAAGTGGATCCTCATTCAACGCTGACCTCGAACGGTAAGGAGCAAGGTAAGGGGTGTGCCTTAAGTAGGCTAGGAGTGGATACTAAGCACCTCCCACAAATCCAGGCCAAATTGCCTTAATACATATATATTAACCAATAATATGTTAAGCTATGTCTTGCCACCCCAGATGATGGAGTAATATATAAACACAACACATATATATATATATATATATATATATATTCACATAACTGATAGAAGCATGGGCTGTACTCACGGTCTTCTGATACAAAAATTTTTTTATTTCATCTAATTTAAAAAAAAAAAAATCGACGTTTCGGTCCGCACAGGGACCTTCCTCAGGACAAAGTGTTCAGTCACTTTGTCCTGAGGAAGGTCCCTGTGCGGACCGAAACGTCGACTTTTTTATTAGATGAAATAAAGATTTTTTTTGTATCAGACCGTGAGTGCAGACCATGCTTCTATCAGTTATGTGAATATCAACATCCCCATAGGACTGGCACCCGGCAAGTAAATGTAACATTCTATTATGAATATTCAGCGTGAGTGCAAGGAGTCTAATTATTTATATATATATATATATATATATATATATATTTATGTGTGTGTATATATATATATATGTGTGTGTGTGTGTATATATATATATATGTATGTGTGTGTGTATATATATATATATATGTGTGTGTATATATATATATGTGTATTTAAAGAAAAACAATACATGGGGCTGCACTCACGGTTGGAGATTAAAATCTTCAATGCTTTATTTAATTCTTTTAAAATAGATCGACGTTTCAGTCCAGCTTGTGGACTTTCCTCAGGATAAAGACATATAAAATGGCATGAAAAAACAAACAAATATATACAGACTAAATTAGATGCATTAGTGAATAATTAGTGGTAAAAAAGCTTACCCCAGGTGTATTGTGTTGCCTTTGGCGTTCTGCTGAGTGCCGTGCGCATGCGTGCATAAGCTCCGCCCCCCTAAGTGACGTCATAACGTACGAGCGTGATGACGGGCGGCTCGTTCCCATGGCTACATATGTAGATACAGGAAATATCCACCGCAGTGATACGAAAGGCTTAATGCCTTAAAGAAAACAGTATTGAAGATAGTGTTATAAATAGAAGAAATAAAGAATAGCTAAATATAGCCATGCTATGGAAGAAGTGGAAATTGTAGGTGTAACTCAATAATGATGAGCCTTGTTGCCGCTGTGTATAAAGTGGCTAATTCTACAATTAAAGTGACAATGCTGAAAAAAAGTGACAATGCTGAAAAAAGTGCATAAAGTGATTATGGTGATGGCTGAAAAGTGCTTAATTATAACAAAGTGCAAAGAGCATCACAAGTGTGCCAAGTATAGATAGCAAAGTCTTATATATTGATAAACATTAATATATATTAGTAAATAAGATAACAAGATAACAAGATAACTCAATAAGATAACATCCAGGTATAAACTTTTGTTTTAAAAAAAAATAAATTTTTCTTGATAGCGCTATTATTATATATAGTAATGGCTAAAGATCATATTTCATAAACTCAATAAAGGAAAAGATTTAGTTTCATACTAATGATATAGATTATTTTGAATAAACAAATATGTTTAAATGTCTATCTGTTCCTGTCCAAATCTGAGATGATTAAATTGCGTATACGCAGAAGTAAATTCACACTGACACACGGAGTTCAGGTTAAAATAACTTCGAGAAAATTTAATGGCATCTGGATAAAAAGCGGGCTCGCAGACCCTTATAAGAGCAATATTACATCATCATTGAATATCAAGATAACAACAAATAAACATCATTAATTGGGTTAGGTGTTAAGTGGCTATGTCAATGTCCGCCCATCAATACTATTAATTGGCTCAAGTACTAAGTGGCTGGCTAAGTGTCCTCCCACCGAGAGGTGGCGTCATCTTGGACACGGGTGTGGACACGATGGTTCAGGCGCCATCTTACTTAGCACGAGGCTTTACTCGATGGGAGGGGGGCTTTGGGCGTCATTTTGGGTAGTTAGTGATGTCAGACTCGGGGTCAGGTTCAGGGCCTTTTTTATGAAAGAACATTTCATTAGAGCAGTTTCTCATGAGCTAGCTATGGTATACTTTGTTTCATGTTACAGGAACTTGATAATTCCGGTGTTAGTCATATCCTTCTAGAAAATACATACAATACATTCTCTTTCTAATATTCTAAATGCTGTTAGGAAAATCTGTCATATAATGAAGTTAAATGGAGTTAGTGCAAAAATTTAATAAAGGTTTAATAAAGGTTTTTAATAATTCTACATCAGTCCCCCCTATGAAATGTTAGACTCTAAAAAAAGATAAACTTTATTTGTTAATACCAGAAGACGTGTTAGCCCAAAGGCACAGAAACCCCGTGACCGCTAGCTAGGTGTTATTGCAAAGTGCAATTCTGTCCCTTCCTTTCCCTAATAGGCTGCAGCACATCCGTCAATACGGTCAGGAAATCTCTTCACTCCGCTGGTATCCCGCGGTGGCTTGTCCACCACATCTCCGCACGGCAGTCAGTTCCATAGAGACGGACGCTGTCCCTAAGCTGGTTCCCTACCTAAAACTCTTGCACTTTATCAGTAAAAGGGATAGTTTGCAGCGGTATACAGGGTGAGTTGAAATCTTGGAAATCTTGGTCATCAACTGTCAGATGTGCAAAAGTTGGTGCCGCTTGGTCTACAGTCTTCTGTAGGAATTTTCTCAGACAGGGGAGGACACAACAAACGAGAAGAGCGAGAATAAAAATAAAAATTAGTAATGCCATACCAATGTGAATTAAAGCTTTTTGCCACCCTGTCATCCAACCAAACCACCTTTCCCAGGGATCTTTCACCCCAGAATTCCTCTTTAACTCTTCAGAGAGTTTATTTAATTTCTCTATGGCCATGGTGACTTTACCATTAGGACCTGTGTTTTCTGGAATGTAAGTACAACAGGTCATGGTGTCGGGCAGTATTTTACATACGCCCCCCTTCTCAGCAAGAATCATGTCTAAGGCCATTCTGTTCTGGAAGGACATTTGGGATGTGGCCTGCAACTGTTCGGCTAAACCCTGGAGGGCATCTCTGGTGTAGTTAACAAAGCATTGTTGGTTGTAATAAATGTAATTGATCCAATTTAAATTCTTGTTTGCAGTAACTATGGTAAAAAGTGATTCAAACCCCGCAGCAACCTCATCTCTTGCTTTAAATTCATTAGGCACCCCCCTAGGCACCCCAATGGCATCAATGTAAATGTGGGGGTCAAAACTGCCTCTTACTGGGGCTTCACGCTTAACCTTGGCTGGTGTGTGTATGGACTCATGTATGTCAGGGTGTGTGTCAGAGATAATATGTATAGGCATGATGGCTTTAGCCAGAGTACACTCCCCCCACCATTCCTTGTCCATTCTGGATCTTAGCTGTAAATCCCCACACAACCAGTAAATATCCCCTAATGACCTAGTATGGAATTGTAACAGGTACATAGGGACAGTTCTGTAAGTGGCACAACACCCTTTGGAGAAGTTACCCAAGAACTTACCAATTCCGTCATAATTGGCATAACAGGTGTAGTTTCCCTTGTAAACTGTAACACCATCTGGGGGTTTGACATCCTTGGTTAGGAGAGGGTATTCTACTGTCCATGCTTTGCAGAGGGACCTATTAAAGTTGTAGTGGTAGGCAAAAAGACTCAGAACGCATTCTTCTATATCTACTGGCAAGGTCAAAGGTACGGTGCCGAGGTGAGGCCGGGCACCACCACACACATAGCATGCGGTTCTGTTATGTTTGTTGGCATTGTATTTCATCCATTCTAACCATAAATTAACATCATTAAAACCTGTTTCAGCGGCCATAGTATCTTCAAAGGTGGGGTTAGCAATGGCCATCATGTCTTTAAAGGACTGGATGTGTGGTTTTAATGGATTTGAGACCATGTGGGTGGCCCCTTGCCACTCTGGAGAGTGGCACATATCTTTTAGGTAGAAGTGCCCCAATTTGTTATAGGAACCTTTCTTCCAATACATTCCCATTACATACTGGTCTGCATCCGTTGGACTGGGATGCTCTATGTTTAGGATTAATTTCATGGGTGTACCTCCTTCAGGCTTCCTTAGAGTCATTCTTTGGAGGAGGGATCTACCAGGATCATCTACCTTAGATAAGGCACTTTTGGGTTTGTAACCCCAGGCAGGCCCAGCATTCCACCCTGCAGCCCCCCAATGGTTACAGTTATGCCCCCATTGTTTGTCAACTACACAAACATAGGGGTCCTTTACATGAGGGATATCTCTATAGATAGTTTGAATTTGTGATGTAGGGAATGGGCAGTCTACAATGTCACAGTAGTCAAAAGTGTATGTAGCCACACGGGTACATGAGGAATTGTACCAGAAGGTATACCCACTGGCATCTTTAGTAATGGCTACTTGTTGGGCCTTAATTAGGCTAATTAAGGAGATGATGTACCAGAGGTACATGGTTGTGCGGTATCTGCTTCCTCTGGGGCAGGAGTCTTCTTGCAATGGGAAGCGTGGATCCAATGTGGCCTGCCGGCCAACTTGACGGAGGTTGAAATGATCAGGAGAACTTGGAATGGTCCGTCAAATCTTGGTTCCAGGGTGTGTTTCCGCACAAATCTCTTGACCAGAACCCAATCTCCGGGAAGCAGGTTGTGGGTACCCGTATCAAAATCGGGATGAATTGAAGAGAAAACTTGGGCATGTATTTTGTTCAAAGCACTTGAAAGTTCAGTTACATAATCTACTAAAACAGCAGTTTGAAGCTGTAACTGTTGAGGGTAATAACAACCTAGTCTGGGTGCAGTCCCAAATAGAATCTCATATGGGGATAGTGAGTGCTTCCCTCGAGGTTTTTTTTTATTTATTTATTATTGCCATTTATATAGCGCCAACAGATTCCGTAGCGCTTTACAATATTATGAGAGGGGGATTTAACTATAAATAGGACAATTACAAATAAACTTACAGGAACAATAGGTTGAAGAGGACCCTGCTCAAACGAGCTTACATTCTATAGGAGGTGGGGTGTAAAACACATTAGGACAGGAATTTACAATCAAATAAGGTGGGCTGCCCTTTAGGAGAGGGCAAGAGACAGGTATGTGAGGTAAGGGTTAGTCTTGGAGGCCATAAGCTTTCCTAAAGAGATGGGTTTTAAGGCACTTCTTAAAAGATGCAAGACTAGGGGAGAGTCTGATGGCGGTGGGCAGGCTATTCCATAGGAAGGGAGCCGCCCGTGAGAAGTCCTGCAAGCGCGAGTTGGCCGTACGAGTGCGGACAACGGACAGGAGGTGGTCACGGGCAGAACGGAGAGACCGAGAAGGGACATACCTATGGATCTGTGAGGAGATATAAGAGGGGCTAGAGTTGTTCAGTGCTTTATAGGTGTGAGTTAGTACCTTGAATTGACTCCTATAGCATACAGGAAGCCAATGTAAGGACTGGCAGAGGGGTGAGGTGTGAGAGAAACGACTAGAGAGGAAAATCAATCTAGCAGCAGCATTCATTACGGACTGTAAGGGTGCAGTACGGCTATTGGGGAGACCAATCAGGAGAGGGTTACAATAATCCATGCGGGAAATTACTAGAGCATGGACAAGCTCCTTGGTAGTATCTGGTGCGAGAAAGGGGCGGATGCGGGCTATGTTTTTAAGATGGAATCTACAGGATTTGGCAACATGCTGGATGTGAGGCTCAAAGGTGAGACCAGAGTCAAGTATGACGCCAAGACAGCGCGCTTGCAAGGATGGACTGATGTTGGTACCACAAACTTGGAGGGAGAGCGAAAGAGGAGGATCAGTATTAGGAGGAGGAAAGACAAGGAGCTCAGTTTTTGAGAGATTGAGTTTCAGAAAGCGGGAGGACATCCAGTCAGAGATGGAAGAAAGGCAAGCAGTGACACGTTGCAGGACGGCAGGGGAGAGGTCCGGGGAGGAGAGATATAGCTGGGTGTCATCAGCATACAGGTGGTAGTGAAATCCAAAAGAGGTAATAAGTTTGCCAAGAGAGGCAGTATAAAGAGAAAATAGAAGGGGACCAAGGACGGAGCCTTGGGGAACTCCAACTGAGACAGGGCAAGGGGAGGAGGTATCATTAGAAAAGGAGACACTGAATGAGCGTTGGGAGAGATAAGAGGAAAACCATGAGAGGACAGAGTCACAGAGACCAAGCGATTGAAGAGTTTGAAGAAGGAGAGCATGATCAACGGTGTCAAAGGCCGCTGAGAGGTCAAGAAGAATTAGTATGGAGTAGTGGCCTTTGGATTTAGCTGCGATTAGGTCATTAGTAACTTTGATAAGGGCAGTCTCTGTAGAGTGGAGAGGGCGGAAGCCAGATTGAAGAGGGTCAAGGAGAGAGTTGGAATTGAGGAAATGAGACACACGGGTAAAGACAAGTCTTTCCAGAAGCTTTGAGGAAAAAGGGAGCAGGGATATGGGACGGTAGTTAGAGGGGGTGGATGGGTCGAGGGATGGTTTTTTTAGTATAGGTACTACAGTGGCATGTTTAAGGTCAGCAGGGACGATGCCAGAGGAGAGCGAGCAGTTGAAGATGTGTGTTAGAGAAGGCATGAGACAAGTGGAGAGAGATCTAATAAGGTGAGATGGGACAGGATCGAGCGGGCAAGTGGTGGGGCGAGAGGAGCAAAGAAGAGCAGCCACCTCTTGGTCAGTAGCTGGGGAGAATGTCTGAAGGGTAGGAAAGGCATGATCTATGTGTGATTGAGAAACAGAAAGGCAAGGAGGGGAGAATTCTTTCCTTAGCTGTTCAATCTTGTCAGTGAAGTAACATGCGAAGTTATCAGCAGTAAGGTTAGTTTTGGGGGTGGCCACAGCAGGGCGAAGAAGAGAATTAAAGGTGTGAAAGAGACGCCTGGGGTTGCGGGAACATGAACTAATGAGAGTGGAAAAATAGGACTGTTTGGCAAGGGCAAGGGCTGCACTGTATGAACACAATATGAATCTATAATGGAGAAAGTCTGATTGTGTACGAGACTTCCTCCATGAGCGTTCAGCACAACGGGAGCATCTTTGCAGGTAGCGCGTTGATTTAGTATGCCATGGTTGGGGGCGGGTCCTCCTCGAGGTGCTTGTTTGGAGTGGCGCTGCAGTGTTCAAGGCAGATGTAAGAGTAGAGTTATATATGGAGATGGCCTGTGAAGGACAGGAGAGGGAAGGGATGGACAGCAGTTGTGAATCAATGTCAGCTGACAACTGTTGGAGATCAAGAGAATTAAGGTCCCTCCTGAGTTGAGGGGGGTTAGGCTGAGGTTTTTGGGTGAGGGGGTATGTGAGAGCAAATGATAAGAGGTGGTGATCAGAGAGTGGATATGGAGTGTTGCAGATGATACCTCTGCTCTGAAGATTCAGCAGGACTTGGTTGCTTGGGAGTGCTGGGTGTTAATGCTGTTTTAAGGGGCCCAGTCTCTGCTCTGAAGATTCAGCAGGACTTGGTTGCTTGGGAGTGCTGGGTGTTAATGCTGTTTTAAGGGGCCCAGTCTCTGCTCTGAAGATTCAGCAGGACTTGGTTGCTTGGGAGTGCTGGGTGTTAATGCTGTTTTAAGGGGCCCAGTCTCTGCTCTGAAGATTCAGCAGGACTTGGTTGCTTGGGAGTGCTGGGTGTTAATGCTGTTTTAAGGGGCCCAGTCTCTGCTCTGAAGATTCAGCAGGACTTGGTTGCTTGGGAGTGCTGGGTGTTAATGCTGTTTTAAGGGGCCCAGTCTCTGCTCTGAAGATTCAGCAGGACTTGGTTGCTTGGGAGTGCTGGGTGTTAATGCTGTTTTAAGGGGCCCAGTCTCTGCTCTGAAGATTCAGCAGGACTTGGTTGCTTGGGAGTGCTGGGTGTTAATGCTGTTTTAAGGGGCCCAGTCTCTGCTCTGAAGATTCAGCAGGACTTGGTTGCTTGGGAGTGCTGGGTGTTAATGCTGTTTTAAGGGGCCCAGTCTCTGCTCTGAAGATTCAGCAGGACTTGGTTGCTTGGGAGTGCTGGGTGTTAATGCTGTTTTAAGGGGCCCAGTCTCTGCTCTGAAGATTCAGCAGGACTTGGTTGCTTGGGAGTGCTGGGTGTTAATGCTGTTTTAAGGGGCCCAGTCTCTGCTCTGAAGATTCAGCAGGACTTGGTTGCTTGGGAGTGCTGGGTGTTAATGCTGTTTTAAGGGGCCCAGTCTCTGCTCTGAAGATTCAGCAGGACTTGGTTGCTTGGGAGTGCTGGGTGTTAATGCTGTTTTAAGGGGCCCAGTCTCTGCTCTGAAGATTCAGCAGGACTTGGTTGCTTGGGAGTGCTGGGTGTTAATGCTGTTTTAAGGGGCCCAGTCTCTGCTCTGAAGATTCAGCAGGACTTGGTTGCTTGGGAGTGCTGGGTGTTAATGCTGTTTTAAGGGGCCCAGTCTCTGCTCTGAAGATTCAGCAGGACTTGGTTGCTTGGGAGTGCTGGGTGTTAATGCTGTTTTAAGGGGCCCAGTCTCTGCTCTGAAGATTCAGCAGGACTTGGTTGCTTGGGAGTGCTGGGTGTTAATGCTGTTTTAAGGGGCCCAGTCTCTGCTCTGAAGATTCAGCAGGACTTGGTTGCTTGGGAGTGCTGGGTGTTAATGCTGTTTTAAGGGGCCCAGTCTCTGCTCTGAAGATTCAGCAGGACTTGGTTGCTTGGGAGTGCTGGGTGTTAATGCTGTTTTAAGGGGCCCAGTCTCTGCTCTGAAGATTCAGCAGGACTTGGTTGCTTGGGAGTGCTGGGTGTTAATGCTGTTTTAAGGGGCCCAGTCTCTGCTCTGAAGATTCAGCAGGACTTGGTTGCTTGGGAGTGCTGGGTGTTAATGCTGTTTTAAGGGGCCCAGTCTCTGCTCTGAAGATTCAGCAGGACTTGGTTGCTTGGGAGTGCTGGGTGTTAATGCTGTTTTAAGGGGCCCAGTCTCTGCTCTGAAGATTCAGCAGGACTTGGTTGCTTGGGAGTGCTGGGTGTTAATGCTGTTTTAAGGGGCCCAGTCTCTGCTCTGAAGATTCAGCAGGACTTGGTTGCTTGGGAGTGCTGGGTGTTAATGCTGTTTTAAGGGGCCCAGTCTCTGCTCTGAAGATTCAGCAGGACTTGGTTGCTTGGGAGTGCTGGGTGTTAATGCTGTTTTAAGGGGCCCAGTCTCTGCTCTGAAGATTCAGCAGGACTTGGTTGCTTGGGAGTGCTGGGTGTTAATGCTGTTTTAAGGGGCCCAGTCTCTGCTCTGAAGATTCAGCAGGACTTGGTTGCTTGGGAGTGCTGGGTGTTAATGCTGTTTTAAGGGGCCCAGTCTCTGCTCTGAAGATTCAGCAGGACTTGGTTGCTTGGGAGTGCTGGGTGTTAATGCTGTTTTAAGGGGCCCAGTCTCTGCTCTGAAGATTCAGCAGGACTTGGTTGCTTGGGAGTGCTGGGTGTTAATGCTGTTTTAAGGGGCCCAGTCTCTGCTCTGAAGATTCAGCAGGACTTGGTTGCTTGGGAGTGCTGGGTGTTAATGCTGTTTTAAGGGGCCCAGTCTCTGCTCTGAAGATTCAGCAGGACTTGGTTGCTTGGGAGTGCTGGGTGTTAATGCTGTTTTAAGGGGCCCAGTCTCTGCTCTGAAGATTCAGCAGGACTTGGTTGCTTGGGAGTGCTGGGTGTTAATGCTGTTTTAAGGGGCCCAGTCTCTGCTCTGAAGATTCAGCAGGACTTGGTTGCTTGGGAGTGCTGGGTGTTAATGCTGTTTTAAGGGGCCCAGTCTCTGCTCTGAAGATTCAGCAGGACTTGGTTGCTTGGGAGTGCTGGGTGTTAATGCTGTTTTAAGGGGCCCAGTCTCTGCTCTGAAGATTCAGCAGGACTTGGTTGCTTGGGAGTGCTGGGTGTTAATGCTGTTTTAAGGGGCCCAGTCTCTGCTCTGAAGATTCAGCAGGACTTGGTTGCTTGGGAGTGCTGGGTGTTAATGCTGTTTTAAGGGGCCCAGTCTCTGCTCTGAAGATTCAGCAGGACTTGGTTGCTTGGGAGTGCTGGGTGTTAATGCTGTTTTAAGGGGCCCAGTCTCTGCTCTGAAGATTCAGCAGGACTTGGTTGCTTGGGAGTGCTGGGTGTTAATGCTGTTTTAAGGGGCCCAGTCTCTGCTCTGAAGATTCAGCAGGACTTGGTTGCTTGGGAGTGCTGGGTGTTAATGCTGTTTTAAGGGGCCCAGTCTCTGCTCTGAAGATTCAGCAGGACTTGGTTGCTTGGGAGTGCTGGGTGTTAATGCTGTTTTAAGGGGCCCAGTCTCTGCTCTGAAGATTCAGCAGGACTTGGTTGCTTGGGAGTGCTGGGTGTTAATGCTGTTTTAAGGGGCCCAGTCTCTGCTCTGAAGATTCAGCAGGACTTGGTTGCTTGGGAGTGCTGGGTGTTAATGCTGTTTTAAGGGGCCCAGTCTCTGCTCTGAAGATTCAGCAGGACTTGGTTGCTTGGGAGTGCTGGGTGTTAATGCTGTTTTAAGGGGCCCAGTCTCTGCTCTGAAGATTCAGCAGGACTTGGTTGCTTGGGAGTGCTGGGTGTTAATGCTGTTTTAAGGGGCCCAGTCTGAAATATAAGGTCTGAGGTTAGAAAAAAAAGAAATAAAACACACTATTATGGGTGGGGAGACATGGGGCTATTGAGGTAATTAATTCGAGATGAAAAACTAAAAATAACATTTGGGATAAAAAGATAGGAAGGATCAGATAGGTGAAAGTCATAAACCATGAACATAAATTTACAAGATTATCAGTGAGTAGTAACACTAGGTAAACAAACAATTAACAAAAAGTCTTAAAGAATGAACATAAAATGACATGATCACAGCAGCTTTAAGCAAAACAAGAACAGAAGATCGGGATGGGAGATATAGGTATCAATTAAGTAGTGATAGTATAGGGAGGGAGATGGAATAGAACACAATTTTAAAATAAGAGTTTAAAGGAAACAGGAATACAGGTATTCTTGAGTAGATCTTCCAGAGATGATACCTCTGCTCTGAAGATTCAGCAGGACTTGGTTGCTTGGGAGTGCTGGGTGTTAATGCTGTTTTAAGGGGCCCAGTCTCTGCTCTGAAGATTCAGCAGGACTTGGTTGCTTGGGAGTGCTGGGTGTTAATGCTGTTTTAAGGGGCCCAGTCTCTGCTCTGAAGATTCAGCAGGACTTGGTTGCTTGGGAGTGCTGGGTGTTAATGCTGTTTTAAGGGGCCCAGTCTCTGCTCTGAAGATTCAGCAGGACTTGGTTGCTTGGGAGTGCTGGGTGTTAATGCTGTTTTAAGGGGCCCAGTCTCTGCTCTGAAGATTCAGCAGGACTTGGTTGCTTGGGAGTGCTGGGTGTTAGGTGTGTGTCTAACGCTGAATAAAGCTATTGACAAGCTTTCTGGCCAGGGCATCTTTGTTTCTTGTGACATTTTTAACATTCTGGCTTTTAGGGTGACATTCATGCGTTCCACTTTGCCACTACTTTGTGGGTGGTAAGGGGTGTGAAAAGCTAGGGTCACTCCCAGAGCAGTCCAAATTTCTTTAGTCACTGTTGCTGTAAAGGCTGGGCCCTGGTCACTCTCAATAACTTCTGGTAGTCCAAATCTACATACAATTTCTGTGAGCAGACGTCTTGCTGTTGTTTTGGCAGTGATGTTGGTTACTGGATAGGCTTCTGGCCAACCTGAAAACATGTCCACTATTACTAGTGCATATTCATGAGGCCCACTCTTGGGCATTTGTATGTGGTCAATCTGAATTCTCTGGAATGGGTATATTGGCTTAGCCAGGTGCTTCCAGGGCACTATAGTTGGTTTTCCTGGGTTGCATTTTGCGCAAATGACACAGGCCTTGCAGAAGTTGTTGACCAGTGTTGTAATTCCAGGTGCTTCATAATACTTCTGTATTAGGGCAGCCATTAAGTCTTTTGACAGATGTGCCCATTGGACAACTGCTGGATATAAATTCTTAGGGAGACAGAATCTAAAGTTGTTGTAGTATACCCCATCCTTTAGGACTGCTCATTTCTTCTTCCATTTCTGTATTTCTTCAGGGGCAGTTGTAGTTTGCTGTTCCCGTAGGATTCTTAAGTCAGTAGGAAGAGTCTGCAAGGTAAAAATAGGAATTTCTTCGTGTCCGGACACTTCTTCATCCACTCTCTGCAATTTTCTTGCTGCTTGCTTAGCAGCCTGATCAGCCAAGTGGTTGCCCTTTGCTTCATCTGTATCCAATTTGCCATGTGCCTTTACTTTCAAAATGGCCACTTCTTCTGGGAGTAGGAGGGCATCCATTAGTTCCTTGATTGCAGAACTGTGTTTGACTGGCGTACCGGCAGTGGTAAGAAATCCTCTTGTTTTCCAAATTAAACCGAAGTCATGTGCCACGCCCAGTGCGTATCTTGAATCTGTGTAGATGTTGGCACGCTTTCCTTCAGAGATCTTGCATGCTGAAGTCAGGGCTTGCAATTCGGCTTCTTGTGCAGACATTGTTGGTGGTAAAAATGATGACTTGATAACTTCATCTGTTGTGGTTACGGCATATCCTGTGTGGTATTTTCCTTCTTCATCGGCATACCTTGAACCGTCCACAAACAGAGTGAGATCAGGATCTACTAATGGATCCTCATGCACGGTTGGTAGATGTATTGTCTCCATTTTCATCTGTTCAAAACAGTCATGAGGTGTCTCTGGGTCATAGTCATTCACTATGACCAGATCTTGAAATTCATTTTCCAGGAAGTGGCGTGGCCATGCTTCCAGATGGTCAATTGTTGGGTATTTGACAATGCCATTTTCCTGTAGCTGTGATTCATTCATGGTGGCCCATAATTTTGCCATGGGCCCAAGATCATTCCATGAACTTGTTTTCAACTTGGTGACAGGGACATGTGGGATGGCAATGTCCCAATGACGATACAAGTATTTGAGTTCTGAAGGTAGATGAATCAAGACCATGCTGTTGCCTTCAGAGTCACAGTAGAAATCTTGTGAAGTAAGTTTCACCTCCACCAGATGATAGATCTCATCTTCATAGCAAGGTTCAGGAGTGATGTTTGGCTTGTACCACATGGTACAGAAGGCATATCCTGCTCCCTCACAGAGAGGTGTTTGTCCGTCATGAAAGGATAAATCAGGATGCATTCTCTTGATGGTGCCAGCAAGAAGGAAAATGTAGGTTTCATCCATGATAATGAGGGGCCAAGACAACTAGAGGGTGGCCAAGGACCAGGTCTGCAGTTCTTTCAATTAGTTCCCTGGCTGCAAAAACGGCCCGAAGGCAAGAAGGGATCCCTCTGGCCACAATATCCAGCTGGCAGGAGAAAAATCCAATAGGCCTTTGACGGCCTTTTGATTCATGTGTTTGGGTAAGGACTCCTGTAGCATGGCCTTGTCTTTCAGAGACAAATAATTTGAAGGGTTTGGTATAGTCTGGTAGGCCAAGAGCAGGAGCAGATGCAATGGCACGTTTTAGTGTACAGAAGTTGTCATGTGCTTCAATGGTCAGGCAGAATGGGTCTGACTTGAGTGCATCATAGAGTGGTTGCATGAGTAGAGAGGCTTCTGGGATCCATGCTCGGCAGTAGGAAATGAGGCCTAAGAAGGCATGTAGAGCATCAGAGGCAGGGAGCACAAGGCTGAGGTGTCTGACACAGATAGAGGGGTAGATAATTCTACTTGTCCATCTGGAGTGAAGATGATAGATGCCTGCAGGCGTGAAAGAACATCAGCGCTTAACAGGTTAATGGGGCATGTGGAGGACACCACAAAACGAGCAAGCAAGCTAGGGTAGTTGCCAACTCGTAATGGAGTTGTTAAAGGACTTTGTCTTGGTAGGCCATCCACTCCTACACAAGAGACATCAATTTTTGACAGAAATGATGGGTCTGGCAGATCTTGTTCTCGTAGAACACTTCGGGCTGCACCTGTGTCAACAAGAAATGTAGTAGGTTGTCCTTCAATGGGTAGAGTCACAGTGGCAAGTGGCCCCCCCTTATCCCCTGAAGACACTGCCATGACAGGGGTTAATGACACAGGCTTGCCAATATCCTAATCATCTGGCTCCTCAACAATTGGAACTGTTTTTGGGGCCTTGGGGACATGTGCAGCCTTTGTCACTTTCTTGGGTTCTGGACATTCACCCCTGAAGTGACCTTTAGCACCACAATTAAAGCAATGTCCATCCTCGGGTTTGGTGCCTTTTGGAACAGGTCCGGGGCGGGACACCATGAGAGGAGCTGAATTGGGCTTTCTAGGAGTCTGAGCAGATTCCAGTCCCTTAGCAACTTGGAGTAAGGTATCCAGAGGAACTACTCTAAATTCAGGGCGTGCAGCAACGATTCCCTTGCGTATGGAATCCTTGATGCCTAGAACAAATGAACCAGACAGCATTTGAGAAGGGATCTTATTTGTGAGAGCAAATCCCAAATCTGTAAACACTTGAAACAGTCTTGCGTGAAACCTTTCCACTGATTATCCTTTTTCTTTATCAGTAAGGCCAGCAGCCTGATCTGCAAGTTTGTCCTTAGCCCATTCCTTTAGCTGGTTGCAGAATGCTACTCCGGAAGCATAATCAATATCAGTAGTAAGCAAATCCGTGCTGAGGTGGTGGGCTATGCTGGGCCAGTATGCATCTCCAGCTTTAATGGCACAAATGCTTAGTAAATCTCGCCATGCGGCGGAATAAGTTTTTTGGATTTGAACTATCCCTCGGTAAAAAGGCATAGGTTGCTTTTCTGGGTCAGGGAGTGATTTCATCAGAGCACTAGCCTGAGTAGGATTAAAAGAAACATATTTAGGAGGAGCCTGATCTCCCCGGCCCATATGTCCGAAGGGATCATCGAGGGAACAGCGAGGCTGAGGCTCAATGGAATCCGGTAAGCCCTGGTAACCTTGAGAGCCGGCCTCTTCATACTCATCTTCGTATGTAACTTGGACCCCTCTGGGAAGTGGGAAGTGGATAGAGCTCCGCCGGTCCTCTCCTCCCTCCCTCTGTTACACCCCAGCAAGCGGCCGCCTGGAAGTGTCTCTGGGTCGGTAAAGGGAGGTCTTTGATCTCCCCACCGGCCCATTGAGGCACACAGCAGGGCTGGCGCTCGGGTAGCGCTGGCCCTGCAGGAGCCGGCCGGGGAGATCCTGTGATCTCCCTGCCGGCCTCGGCCCCACGGCCATCGCGGCCCACCGGGCATTTGCCCGGTATGCCCGATGCCCAGTCCGGGCCTGCACACAGCACTCCACCCATGTACACACAAACACATACACTGCACCCCTCAATGCAGTATGTTTGTGTGTATGTATTCAGCAGTCTGTGTGTACTCAGAAGTTTGTCTGTGTGTACTCAGCATTCTGTGTGTGTGTGTATTCAGAAGTCTATGTGTATTCAGCAGTGCGTATTCAGCATTCTATGTGTGTGTGTATTCAGCATTTTGTGTGTGTATTCAGCAGTCTATGTGTATTTGCATTTGTATTGCCGGTAATACTGCAATACCAGCATGGCCAGGCAGCCTCAAATACAGGCTGTGCCTCAAAATAGCAGTCTGGAGGAAAATCTAAGACTAGTGTGTAAAGGCTCCATCAGCCTCTATGTTAATTCGGCCCTGCGCATATACCCATAACAATAATCTATATATAGGAAAAGTGTAGTGTACTCAATCACCCTCCTCCCCTCAATCGAAACCCGGAAGTGACCACCGATCATCATGTGATTTGCGTGATGACGTAATCACGTTAAACGTGCGTGATAGCGTATATGTGGTTGCTAGGAAACCAATCTAAACGGTGATGACTGGGTTAGAGTGATTCTGTGTGAACTAAATAGCATAATATGTGTGATCATTATGTAAAACATATATAGGACGCTATTTAAAGCGTTATAATAGTAGTGGAGCAAATACAGTGTGAGACATCCTAAAAAATAGTGTAAAATAGTGTAATAGTGTAAATAGTGTATTTACCATGAAACAAAATGTCTAAATCAATAGTATCTTAATGGTTGTTAACCAACATTATGTTTTTGCGTATGACAAATTAAGTATTTTGTATTATATAAGATAATTCAGGTTAGAATAGGAGTATAGAATCCAATTTACTGAGCAATTATATTTGAATCTAAAGACCACATGTCTCTCACTTCCTCCACATATCATCAATTATAAAAATCCATGTTATTTATAGGGCGTCCTGAAAATAGCCTAAGGTTTACTTTGGTCACTCTACATAGTCGTAACCATATATATAATATAATAGTTCAATATTATAGGGAACACCCAATCTAGACATAGATTAGAGATAAAGAGAAGAAAAAAGGAAGAAGCATGAAAGAGGATTTAAAGAATATGCTAGTATAAAAATAAAAAATAATAAAAAAATACATAAAAATAAAAAATATAAAAAAATATATAAAAAAAATATAAAAAAATATAAAAAATATAAAAAAATAAAAAAAAAATAATAAAGAATAGAAAATAAAGAATAAACAAGCTCTAAATCCGCGCGGTCACAGGGGGCACAAGCACCGCCAAGGGAGCCTCTAACCTCCTACCAACCGCCGTGCTGGGAACAAAGCTCACCACCCCACTCAGCAGCGAACCCCCCACTGGGACAGAAGGGGACCAGATGGAGCGCAGTTGACTATCCAACCCCTGGGGACCCTGTGCCCCCTTCCCTGCTCTAAGAGGTAAAATGGCAGGGAGGGCGCCATCAGTTACATGGGATGGGATGGGGGACAGAAATACAGGGGAGGGGTGCATGGGGTACAGAAAGACTGGGGAGGAGGGCATGGGGGTATGGGGGGAGAGAGACATGGGAGGAGGGCATGAGGGAGAGAGATAGACATGGGAGGGGGCTTTGGGGGGAGAGATATATGGGAGGGGGCATGGGGGAGAGAGAGACATGGTAGGGGGCATGGGGGAAGAGGGAGACATAAGATGGGGCATGGGGGAGAGAGACACGGATGGGTGGGGGGAGAGTGACATGGATGTGTGGGGGGCATGGAGAGAGACACGGATGGGTGGGGGATATGTGGGGGAGAGTGACACGGATGGGTGGGGGACATGAGGCGGGAGAGAGACATGCGTGGGGACATGAGGCAGGAGAGAGACACAGATCGGTGGGGCACATGAGGTGGGAGAGAGACATGGGTGGGGGGTAGGGGAGAGAGAGACATGGGTGGAGGACATGAGGCGGGAGAGAGACATGGATGGGTGGGGGACAAGAGGCGGGAGAGAGACACGGACGGTTGTGGGACAAGAGCCGGAAGAGAGACACGGATGGGTGGGGGACATGAGGCTGGAGAGAGACACGGATGGGTGGGGGACATGAGGACTGGACTGGGCCGTTAAAGGATCACTATATTGTCAGGAAAACATATCGGTTTTCCTGACACTATAGTGCCCTGAGGGTGCCCCCACTCTCAGGGTCCCCCTCCCGTGGCGCTGAAGGGGTTAAAACCCCTTCAGCCACTTACCTTAATCCTGCGCTGGGCTCCCTCGGTGTTGGTGACCTCTCCTCCCTCACCGACGTCAGCTCCCTCTCCCGATGTCAGCGGAGCCGAATGCGCATGCGCGACAAGCTGTCAATAGGAAAGCATTTCTCAATAGGCATAATATGCTGGAAGTAAGTGAGGTCACATTACTTCCTCCCAAGTAAAAGGGTGCCGCTGGGGGGGAGGAGGAGGAGGAGGAGTGGGACTGAGGAAACCTGGTGCCTCAGACTCCCATCATCCTTATCCAGCAAGCTCGCACTGGACCCAAGGGAAGCCACCTTTCTGTACCCAAAAGGTAAGGAGACCGGAGGGTGGCTAAAATATGGAAACATTTTATTTTTTTCATTTCTAATTTCACTTTTATTAATCAGACATTACAAACACACATCTGTTACATACAGGGGATAACTGCATGTTAAAAATCCTAGAAAGTTACAGTATTATTAAATAGAAATAAAAAAATTATATTTATCTGAATTTCACAAATATTTATTTTAACTTCTATTATTGCAGAAAGTGTTGTCAAAGGCTGCACACTATTTCCAAATGTCACTTTTGCCAAATTCTTTACCAGGGTAAGGACAGAGTTGAGACATTATATTGGCCAAGGTTTCTGGGAGTTGCTGTCCAGCAGATGCAGAGATTAAAATATGTAAATTGATATTTATATGTGTGTGTATCTGGTTGTGTGTGTGCCAGTTTGTGTATCTGACTGTGTGTGTGTGTGTGTATTTGGCTGTGTGTATGTGTGTCAGTGTTTATGTGCACCTGTGTGTCTGTGTCTGTGTTTGTGTGTCTGTTATGTGTATCTGTGTGTGTTTCTGAGTGTGTCTATATTTTTGAGTGTGTAAGTGTGCGCCGAGGCAAAAAATTATGGGTTTAGTTTTTTTTTTTTTTACCACCTTTTAACACCTAATCTGCACATCATCTTTTGCCTAGATTAGGTGTTTTTAAAAAAACAAAAAATATCTGTCAGCACCGAAGTTGCTGTTTAGTGGATAAGGGAGTGCGCTTGGATTTGCGCTTTTTCATTGTATAAATTGGCTCCCAGCAGCACCCTATTTATGCATGTTCAGGTGAGTGCAGCCAGCCCCCTGGTTTCGGCACTAATATGGTGTGTGTGATGTCCCTGTGTTATGCTTGTAAAAAGGTGTGATGTGCCCTGTGTTATGCTTGTAAAAAGGTGTGATGTGCCCTGTGTTATGCTTGTAAAAAGGTGTGATGTGCCCAGGGCCGCCATCAGGGGGTGACAACCATGACGGTTGTCACGGGCCCGGCGGCCCTGGGGGGCCCGCACTGCTCTTGTAGTCCTGTGCCCCACTTTCCCTCCCTGCACACATAGATAGCGAATATCGCTATCTATGTGTGCAGCCGCGGGCCCCCGGCTCCCTGTTACCGCAGAGGGGGCCCAGGCAGCACACAGCTTCTACTCTTCTCTCTTCTCTCTTGTAAAAACTCTCGCGAGACCCGGTTGCCATGGCAACGCTCCGCGGGTCTCGCGAGAATTATTGGAAGAGAGGAGAGAAGAGTAGAAGCTGTGTGCTGCCTGGGCCCCCTCTGCGGTAACAGGGAGCCGGGGGGCCCTCCACCGGACCACCAGGAATCATGGAATCTCCCCCCTCCCTGGACAAGGTAAGCAGGGAGGGGGGAGAAACCATTTAATTAAATTAAAAAAAAATAAAATGTAAAAATGTCCCCCCCGTCCTCTGAGTCCCACCGGGTGGCCCATGCACTTAGTGTGTGTACTGTGTGTATGTGGCAGTGTTTGTGGGGCAGTGTGTGTAGTGTGTGTGTGGGGGCAGTGTGTATAGTGTGTGTATGGGGGCAGTGTTTGTGGGGCAGTGTGTGTAGTGTGTGTGTGGGGCAGTGTGTGTAGTGTGTGTATGGGGGCAGTGTGTGTAGTGTGTGTATGGGGGCAGTGTTTGTGGGGCAGTGTTTGTAGTGTGTGTGTGGGGCAGTGTGTGTAGTGTGTGTATGGGGCGGTGTTTGTGGGGCAGAGTGTGTAGTGTGTGTATGGAGGCAGTGTTTGTGGGGCAGTATTTGTAGTGTGTGTGTGGGGCAGTGTGTGTAGTGTGTGTGTGTGGGGGCAGTGTTTGTGGGGCAGTGTGTGTAGTGTGTGTGTGTGTGTATGGGGCAGTGTTTGTGGGGCAGTGTGTGTAGTGTGTGTATGGGAGCAGTGTATGGGGGGCAGTGTGTGTATGGTGGCAGTGTTTGTAGTGTGTGTGTGGGGCAGTGTTTGTGGGGCAGTGTGTGTAGTGTGTGTGTGGGGCAGTGTGTGTAGTGTGTGTATGGGGCAGTGTGTGTATGGGGGCAGTGTATGGGGGCAGTGTGTGTAGTGTGTGTGTGGGGCAGTGTGTATAGTGTGTGTATGGGGGCAGTGTTTGTGGGGCACTGTGTGTAGTGTGTGTGTGTGTGTGTGTGTGTGTGTGTGGTGTGTGTATGGGGGCAGTGTTTGTGGGGCAGTGTGTGTAGTGTGTGTGTGTGTGTGGTGTGTGTATGGGGGCAGTGTTTGTGGGGCAGTGTGTGTATGGGGGCAGTGTGTGTATGGGGGCAGTGTGTGTGGGGCAGTGTGTGTAGTGTTTGTATGGGGGACAGTGTGTGTAGTGTGTGTATGGGGGCAGTGTGTGTGGGGCAGTGTGTGTAGTGTGTGTATGGTGGGCAGTGTGTGTAGTGGGTGTATGGGGGGCAGTGTGTGTAGTGTGTGTATGGGGGGCAGTGTGTATAGTGTGTGTATGGGGAGCAGTGTTTGTGGGGCAGTGTGTATAGTGTGTGTATGGGGGCAGTGTTTGTGGGGCAGTGTGTGTAGTGTGTGTATGGGGGGCAGTGTGTGTAGTGTGTGTATGGGGGGCAGTGTGTATAGTGTGTGTATGGGGGCAGTGTTTGTGGGGTAGTGTGTATAGTGTGTGTATGGGGCAGTGTGTATAGTGTGTGTATGGGGGCAGTGTTTGTGGGGTAGTGTGTATAGTGTGTGTATGGGGGCAGTGTTTGTGGGGTAGTGTGTATAGTGTGTGTATAGGGGCAGTGTGTATAGTGTGTGTATGGGGGGCAGTGTTTGTAGGGCAGTATGTGTAATGTGTGTATGGCGGGCAGTGTGTATAGTGTGTGTATGGGGTAGTGTGTGTTACAAATCGCTATTTGTAACTGGCCCTTTAAATGAGAAATTGCCCTGCTTCCCTGGATTGTGGAGAAGCATGTTTGCCAGCCTCCTTCCTCATGACTATGGCCCCTGGAAGATTGTGCCCCTGAAAACTGATGAACTTTTATTGGGTGTGTATGGCCCTTTAAGAACCGTCTGGGGACATCTTGTAACTTTGGTGAACAATACCCCTTTAAGACTATGATGTAGATTAATTTAGAAATAAACAAATATGTTTAAATGTCTATCTGTTCCTGTCCAAATCTGAGATGATTAAATTGCGTATACGCAGAAGTAAGTTCACACTGACACATGGAGTTCAGGTTAAAAGCACTTCAGAAAATTTAATGGCATCTGGTTAGAAAACGGGTATGCAGACCCTTTTAAAGGCAAAATGACATCATCATTGAATATCAGATAATAACAAATAAACATCATTAATTGGATTAAATGTTAAGTGGCTTATGTCAGTGTCCACCCATCAATATTATTAATTGGCTCAGGGATTTGAGTGACTAGTGGGGCACCCTCCCATCATGGGATGCCGTCTTTACTCGATGGGAGGGGGAATCTAGCGGCTAGCCATTTTGGGTAGTTAGTGATGTCAGACTCGTGATCAGGCTCAGGGTTCTTTTTATGAATAGAACATTTCATTAGTACAGTGTTCTCATGGTCTTCAGATTATACTATGTTGCAAATTACAGGAGATTCAGCAATTCCGGGGTTAGTCATGTCTTTATAGAAAATACAGTCTCTATTCATTATACTAAATGCTGTTAGGAAATTCTGTCATGTAATGTAGACAAAATGGAGGGTCTGTCATAATGTGAGGTTATGTGAGATTAAAATGGAGTTAGTACAATAATTCAATACAGGTGCAATAAAGATTTTTAAATAATTCTACATCAACTATGTCCCCAGACCTGTAAAATAACTTGCCCCTGGCCTTCCCCCACTTGGTTCAGTAAATAGGGCTTACTGAACCAAGTACCACACAGGCGGACCACCCAGAAGTTAAAGTGTGCAGGCAATTTACCTCCCAGGCTGTGAGGTTACTGCAGGTTAATTGCACGTGGCGGCGGCCATCTTGGTTCAGTCGAATGCGGTCAGCGGTGTATGCTAAAGATTCTGTGGAACTGAAATCGGCTACACATTTTGCCGAACACCGCTGACCCTTACCTTCTCCTACACTTCGTTTTTCAGCTCCAGAGACTAAGTCCCGTTCGAAATGGGACTTAGTCGTTTTTTCGCATGAAATTGACCGGCCGCACAGCCCAAATCTATGGAACTGTTTTGGGCAGGAAATTGTGCTTGCGGTCGGTCATAAAGGGACCTCCAGCTAACTTTTGATCCACTGTTTGGGGCAGTGTGTGTATGGGGAGCAATGTTTGTGGGGCAGTGTGTGTACGAGGGGCAGTGTTTGTGGTGTGTGTATGGGGGCAGTGTTTGTGGGGCAGTGTGTGTAGTGTGTGTATGGGGGCAGTGTTTGTGGGGCAGTGTGTGTATGTGGGGCAGTGTTTGTAGTGTGTGTGTGGGGGAAATGTTTGTGGGGCAGTGTGTGTGTGTGGCAGTGTGTGTAGTGTGTATGGGGGCAGTGTTTGTGGGGAAGTGTATGTAGTGTGTGTGGGGGCAGTGTTTGTGGGGCAGTGTGTGTAGTGTGTGTGTGTGGGGCAGTGTGTGTAGTGTGTGTATGGGGCAGTGTGTGTATGGGGCAGTGTATGGGGGCAGTGTGTGTACTGTGTGTATGTGGCAGTGTTTGTGGGGCAGTGTGTGTAGTGTGTGTGTGGGGGCAGTGTGTATAGTGTGTGTATGGGGGCAGTGTTTGTGGGGCAGTGTGTGCAGTGTGTGTGTGGGGCAGTGTGTGTAGTGTGTGTATGGGGGCAGTGTGTGTAGTGTGTGTATGGGGGCAGTGTTTGTGGGGCAGTGTTTGTAGTGTGTGTGTGGGGCAGTGTGTGTAGTGTGTGTATGGGGCAGTGTTTGTGGGGCAGTGTGTGTAGTGTGTGTATGGGGGCAGTGTTTGTGGGGCAGTATTTGTAGTGTGTGTGGGGCAGTGTGTGTAGTGTGTGTGTGTGGGGGGGCAGTGTTTGTGGGGCAGTGTGTGTAGTGTGTGTGTGTGTGTATGGGGCAGTGTTTGTGGGGCAGTGTGTGTAGTGTGTGTATGGGGACAGTGTATGGGGGGCAGTGTGTGTATGGTGGCAGTGTTTGTAGTGTGTGTGTGGGGCAGTGTTTGTGGGGCAGTGTGTGTAGTGTGTGTGTGGGGCAGTGTGTGTAGTGTGTGTATGGGGCAGTGTGTGTATGGGGGCAGTGTATGGGGGCAGTGTGTGTAGTGTGTGTGTGGGGCAGTGTGTATAGTGTGTGTATGGGGGCAGTGTTTGTGGGGCACTGTGTGTAGTGTGTGTGTGTGTGTGTGTGGTGTGTGTATGGGGGCAGTGTTTGTGGGGCAGTGTGTGTAGTGTGTGTGTGTGTGGTGTGTGTATGGGGGCAGTGTTTGTGGGGCAGTGTGTGTATGGGGGCAGTGTGTGTATGGGGGCAGTGTGTGTATGGGGGCAGTGTGTGTGGGGCAGTGTGTGTAGTGTTTGTATGGGGGGCAGTGTGTGTAGTGTGTGTATGGGGGGCAGTGTGTGCAGTGTGTGTGTGTGTGTGTGTGTGGTGTGTGTATGGGGGCAGTGTTTGTGGGGCAGTGTGTGTATGGGGGCAGTGTGTGTATGGGGGCAGTGTGTGTGGGGCAGTGTGTGTAGTGTGTGTATGGGGGGGCAGTGTGTGTAGTGTGTGTATGGGGGGCAGTGTGTGTGGGGCAGTGTGTGTAGTGTGTGTATGGGGGGCAGTGTGTGTAGTGTGTGTATGGGGGGACAGTGTGTGTATGGGGGGACAGTGTGTGTAGTGTGTGTATGGGGGGCAGTGTGTGTAGTGTGTGTATGGGGGGCAGTGTGTATAGTGTGTGTATGGGGGGCAGTGTTTGTGGGGCAGTGTGTATAGTGTGTGTATGGGGGCAGTGTTTGTGGGGCAGTGTGTGTAGTGTGTGTATGGGGGGCAGTGTGTGTAGTGTGTGTATGGGGGGCAGTGTGTATAGTGTGTGTATGGGGGGCAGTGTTTGTGGGGCAGTATGTGTAATGTGTGTATGGCGGGCAGTGTGTATAGTGTGTGTATGGGGGCAGTGTTTGTGGGGTAGTGTGTGTTACAAATCGCTATTTGTAACTGGCCCTTTAAATGAGAAATTGCCCTGCGTCCCTGGATTGTGGAGAAGCATGTTTGCCAGCCTCCTTCCTCATGACTATGGCCCCTGGAAGATTGTGCCCCTGAAAACTGATGAACTTTTATTGGGTGTGTATGGCCCTTTAAGAACCGTCTGGGGACATATTGTGACTTTGCTGAACAATACCCCTTTAAGACTATGTCCCCAGACCTGTAAAATAACTTGCCCCTGGCTTTCCCCCACTTGGTTCAGTAAATAGGGCTTACTGAACCAAGTACCACACAGGCGGACCACCCAGAAGTTAAAGTGTGCAGGCAATTTACCTCCCAGGCTGTGAGGTTACTGCAGGTTAATTGCACGTGGCGGCGGCCATCTTGGTTCAGTCGAATGCGGTCAGCGGTGTATGCTAAAGATTCTGTGGAACTGAAATCGGCTACACATTTTGCCGAACACCGCTGACCCTTACCTTCTCCTACACTTCGTTTTTCAGCTCCAGAGACTAAGTCCCGTTCGAAATGTCGTTTTTTCGCATGAAATTGACCGGCCGCACAGCCCAAATCTATGGAACTGTTTTGGGCAGGAAATTGTGCTTGCGGTCGGTCATAAAGGGACCTCCAGCTAACTTTTGATCCACTGGAGGGATTTGGCTGATTTTTGGAAGTGTTTATGTTTGATGTATGCTGAGTCTGAATATGGAGATTGAATGTATAGTTTTAAAGTTACAGTGTATGTGTGAAAACTGTATTTTTACTGTTTGCTAATATGTTTATCTGAGGGGAGGAGACGTGGGGGTGGTACCATGTATGTGATTGGTTAATTTCATCCTCCCCCTGGGAGTGTCCTGTATGTACCTTTTTGTAATAAAAAGCAGGCTGGGTGTCCCAGTCCTCAGTTCTTCTTGACCCTTCAAAACGTAGCCTCGTCTCGTTATTGGAGGGAATTGCTGTATCACACTGGGGATTGCTATGCTCTGCATATTCCCCTGAGCTTAATCACTTAGCTCTTTTAAGAGCTTGTTCCTGTTACACTCTCCTGGAGGAGAGGTCTTCCCCACACGGTCCTGGAGGACAGAAGCCGATCCAGGGTGGAAGCAAGACGGCGCGGCTCCAGTTAAGCTACGGCGGTTGTGGAGCCTGCGGTGGTTGTGGTGTCGTCTGCAGTGCTTGGAGTCCTCTGAGAGCGCTAGGAGCATCCATCAACGGAGGGTACTCGGTCGGAGTACACGGAGCTCCGTTACAGTGTGTATAGTGTGTGTATGGGGCAGTGTTTGTGGGGCAGTGTTTGTGGGGTAGTGTGTATAGTGTGTGTATTGGGGCAGTGTTTGTGGGGTAGTGTGTGTATGGGGGCAGTGTTTGTGGGGTAGTGTGTATAGTGTGTGTATGGGGCAGTGTGTATAGTGTGTGTATGGGGGCCAGTGTGTGTAGTGTATGTATATGGGGGGAAGGAGGGTAGGGAGGCTTTTTTTTTAATGTAATTAAAATAAATATAAATGTTATGTCCCCCCCTCCCTTCTTACCTTTACTGGGAGGAGGGGGGACATCTTTCGTTCCCTGGTGGTCCCAGTGGGATTCATTGGTGGTTCCAGTGGTAGTAGTGAACTCTAGTCCGCGCTCCTGGGCTAGAGTTCACTCTCGCGAGATTTGGAGCGTTGCCGTGGTAACCGCGGCAACGCTCCAAGCTCGCGAGAGGAGGACCCGGAGGAGCTGCAGGTAAGAGCTCCCGGGTCCTCTCTCACTCCCTCCCCTGCCGGCTGTCAGCAATGTGCCTGCGGACCGGGGAGTAGGTCTCTGATCTCTGATCTTCCTCCCCGGTCTGCAGGCACATTGCAGGGCTGGCATTTGGGCAATGTCAGCCCTGCATCAGCCGGCGGGGTGAGAATCTCGGGGGGGGGGGGGAATTGCCCCGTTGCCCCCCCCTGGATCCGCCAATGGACTGTTGGTGGGTCTTGAGGACAGGTTTGGGAAACGCTGCATTAGAGCAAACCCTTTCATTGGCATTATTGGGAATGCATTGTTTAAGAACTGGCTGAGGGAGTTCTGCTTGTTTCATATAGAGAGAAGGGGCTTTGGGTGAGTGGCAGGGCTCAGGAACTTTCAATTCCTTTTTATTCACTTTTTATGGGACATGGAGGATGAGGAAACAAAAGATAATGCTAGATTTATTTCTTTAGCTTCCCTTTACATGGTGGAAAACTTTGATCTAAAAAGAATCTTCTAAGGTAGATCCAACACCCTCTTTTTGTCTCCTCTTGATCTCCTCCTCCTTAACCCAGTAGTTAGGAATGGAAAGGGAAAACTCCAATTGAAGGTATAGACAAAATTTATTCAAATGAAAATTATAATCAATAAAAGGTAAAAGATTTAAAAATCAATATAAAAATTCGTATAAAATCAGTCCAGTTTATATTGATTTTTAAATCTTTTACCTTTTATTGATTATAATTTTCATTTGAATAAATTTTGTCTATACCTTCAATTGGAGTTTTCCCTTTCCATTCCTAACTACTGGGTTAAGGAGGAGGAGATCAAGAGGAGACAAAAATAGGGTGTTGGATCTACCTTAGAAGATCCTGAGGCGCTAACCATTTGAGCCAAGTGTATTATTGGCTCTATGTTTGTGAGTTACCCATTTATTATTCATCTCAATTTATTTCTGTAATAACCATCTGCACTTAGATCTGCTTGTTTGTTATTTACAGATTAATGCAATTGTACCTTGTCTACCCATATCATACTACTGTTTATCAAGTTAAACCTAAGCTCCACTTATTTCTGTTTTATAGGCATCAGAACATACCTGCACAAATATCAGGTCTCCCCTTAACGCCTCACCCCATACAACCATCCTCTGCCATCTGCCACCCAATGTGCTCCCTTCTCCCACATTCAGATCACTTGATTTTGTCCCTCATTCCTGCAGATTCCAAGCTCAACTCTCTTCACCTAGTGTTCCTGTATGTCATACACGTTTTGTTAAAAAATAATGTTTGTCTTGTTATCTATTGTACAGCACAACAGCAAATGGTGGCACTATATACATAATTGTAAAAATAGCCAGACATTCTTATACATACACACAAACACACATACACAAGTAGCCAAACAAAGAAAAACTAGGCTGGTCGAAGAAAAGTTGCACATTGTGAAAACATTTTTGAATCAATAAAAAGGACTCCTGTCGCCTTCCCCACCGTGACATGTTTGGTCTGATCCTATCCAGCCTAGACTTCTATTCCGCCTTGAGCCCAGTGCTGCCATGCATTGCCTGCCATTCATATATTATTATCCCCATACACACTGAGCTGGAGGGACTCAGTGCCCCTAAATAACCTCAACTGAAATTCTAGCTCGTGAAGCTTACAGTCTAATGATTAATATTGTGTTCCTTCTCCCTCTAGGATGAAGTGTCTAACAATCCTGTTGGTTTGTGGCCTTTGCGCAGTTGGTGGATGGGCTCACCAGTTTGCTCCTAAGCCTGGAGGTAGGAAATTCCACTTATAATGGTGAATGTTAGTAAACATATTACTTCCCATTCTTTTATGCTTTTGATACAAAAGAAGGTTAACCCCTTAAGGACGGCGGGTGTGCTATGCCGTCCTTGGGGACCCGGCAATCCTTAAGGACCAAACTTCTGGAATAAAAGGGAATCATGACATGTCACACATGTCATGTGTCCTTAAGGGGTTAATAAATAAGATGCATACAGAAATCGATCGACGTTTCGACCCTGCCGGGTCTTTTTCAAGTTCTTATGTATTATGACATTCACAGTTAAAATGTCATGTAGGGGGTCGTGGCCTGGACGAGCATGGTGCAGGACGCACACTGAAAGAGCTCCGCACCCCTGGCCACCTAAATAGCGAAAATTAGCCACAAAAACGGGAGAAAATGGTCCGCAATAAGAGACAGCTAACAGCAGAGACAGCGGGAACAGACTCACCGAGAAGACACACGGGCCCGATGGATGATTTCGTCGCTACACCGCCCGACACTCGAAAACAGCATGGTGAGCACAAAATGGCGCCCGCCTCTCCAACCACGGAGAACGAGGGAGAGCCCCACACAGGAGTCGCACAGGGTAGTGAGCTAGCCCAGATCAGAGCTGAATTGGCACACATCTCTGCCAGCATGCTCACCAAGGCAGACACTGGCACCCTAGTGCAGGAAATCCGAGCCGCAATGCGTGGTGAGCTCGCTGAAATGCGCTCTGACCTGAATGCGCTTGAACAAAGAGTGGATGAAATAGAGACAGCAGCCCAGGGATGCGATGAACACCACAGGGCAACAGAGGTGGCGGTTACAAGACAGGGTAACATGCTCCTAACGCTCCGCAGGCAAGTGGAAGATCTGGAGAATAGGAGCCGGCGTAATAATATCCGGATTAGGGGCCTGCCAGAAGCAGACGCAGATCAGCTCCAGGCAACGCTAATTGCCTTATTTCAACAGATAATGCGGGACCAAGCCCCTGAAACACTCCGTATTGAGAGGGAACACAGAGCACTGGGCCCTTTACGACAGGACGGCAACCCCAGGGATGTGGTATGCTGCCTAACCTCTCAAGGAGTGAAAGATCAAATAATGGCTGCAGCACGAGAGCAGACCTCCATCAGATTCCGCGGGGTCGAAGTTTCACTCTTCCAGGACTTGTCCGGCCTCACACTAGACGCTAGAAGGGCCCTGAGACCGATGACGAGTACCCTCCGTGATAAACGCATACCATACCGATGGGGCTTCCCATTCAGCCTCCAAGTGAAACACGGTAATACATGGCTTACGGCCCGCTGGCCAGAAGATATCCCACGTATGCTACGAACACTGGGCCTACCATCCGTTAGAGTTAGGAACTGGATCCTGGAAGAAGCTGTGGCAACACGACGAGACCCTCTAACACCGCTGCTCCCACAGGCACCTATACCCGGCAACAATACCCCACCACGTCGACGAGGGGGCCCGGAGGGTCCGGAAGAGTAGTCTCCAAGGAGAGGTCGATTGGTCGGGGATTTGGTGAGTCCTGAACACACCTGGGGACATACACACTTATGGGCAATGGGGATCACAAGGCAACGGGGGGGGACTGGACACTTGGGGAGGGAGAGGGACGAGGGTATCTAATGTCGCTGACAGTTCCCCCGTCTCCCCGGACCCTGAGGAGACACTGGGAACCAGGAGACTGGCAGGCTACTAACCTGAACTGCCATCACAGGGCACGGAGGACACAAGTTGGGTGGCCAACACATGCAACCCCTAGATGGGGGATTTGGGGGGGGGGACGAAGGGACAATATTGCCTGGGGAGGGCACATCTGCTGACCCACTACAAACCCGATAGCGATGCAGCAGCCCACTATGTTCTCTGGTATAGGCCCGATCGGGGCCCCTCTTGTCAATGTGACTGAAGTGCCGCCAGTCCTCTCATAAGGCCTAGAATCGGCACAGTTCAGGGAGAAGAGACTGCCTCAAGATGGCTCTTAGAGACATATACCCCAGAAGGGTCCAAGAAAAAAGTGTATGCACTGTCAGAAATGTTATATGATATTATGGTGTACAGGGGAGAGGGGAGGGAACGTATACTGGTCGCAGGGGTCCTAATGCATGATATTTGTCGATACGATTTGCTGTCCTAGACCGGGGGACCCACACAAGGGATAAATGACTGTTACCAGGAAAGGCGACGAAGCAGTATGGGGACCCGACGGGCCACAGTAGACACACATATATGTTTGGGAACGGGAGCCTGAGTAGTGAGAAACAGTGATACATAGTCACTAGACGAGAGACAGCGTCCCGTACATCCAGGCCCCCTAGGACCCCCCACAACTACGCGACACAGAAGGCATGCGCCACCCCTTACACCAACGGTGAAGTCCGGGGATAAGATGCATACGTGCCTAGAAAAATCCAGACGCGCCCGACCCCTCCCGGTGAACTTACCCCCCCCCCCCCCGAGAACGATAGATGCCCCCAGGAGTTTAGAGACCCAACCCCATGTCGACCGCTCACATTCACTCACCGCTAACATACAAAACAGCATCTCTCTGTTCGGAACCTTATGCCTCCCGTTAAGCAAAGGCACCACTCCTCCCTACACCTATTCCTATCCCATCCCCCCTCCTAAGTAGGCTCAGAACCATGGGGTCGGGGTTTACGCCCGCTCCTCTGCATGTCTGGACGTGTAACGCCCGGGCCTGAACGCTCCCGAGCGGAGATCCCATCTGCTACGAACCCTGTGGGCCGACAGGGTGTCAGTCGCCTTTCTCCAAGAGACTCATTTCAAAGGCACGGAAAATCCTACGCTAAGAGACTCGCGATACCCGGTGGGTTTTTTCGCGAACCACCAGACAGCCAAGAAGACAGGAGTAGCAATTCTATTTGCAAACACGATACCATTTGACTGTGCCGACACCCTTGCCGACACCATGGGACGCTATCTATTCGTAAAAGGCACAATAGATGGCTACTCGTATACCTTCGCAAGCGTATATTCCCCGAACACCCGCCAAGGCAGGTTCGTCTGACAGACGCTAACTAAGTTAGAGAGATTCAGAGAGGGATTCCTGGTGGTTGCAGGGGATTTGAATGTGGCCCTGGATCCGAGGAGCGACACCTCCAGAGGCGTTAGCTCCCTCACACGCCAAAGCTTACAGACCATCCGAAGAGCCCGCGGGGGCTCCGGACTTGTGGACTGCTGGAGAGTGATGCACCCTGCAGACAAGGACTTTACCTATTATTCCACGGTGCATCACTCGTATAGCAGGCTGGACTACATACTGGTATCCCAGGAGTTTCTGCCTAAGCTGATATCAGCAGAGATTATGCCAATGACCTGGTCCGACCACTCGCCTGTTTCGGCTAAACTTGAGTCCCCACTATTTCGACCGAGGGACCGTCAATGGAGGTTGAATGAATCAATCCTCAATGACGCACCAGTAGTCGCGGAACTCCGAACGGCTCTAACAACATTCTTTGAAGAAAATGAAACCCCAGAGACTTCAGCCATGACGGTGTGGGAGACACACAAATGTGTCATCCGGGGACACCTCATTAAAATATGCACCCACAGGCAAAAACAACAGCGCCTGCGCGTGGCCGAGTTAACGGCACAGATAGCGACCCTGGAAGCCACACATAAGGCCTCCCAGACCGACACGGACTACAAATCCCTCCTAGATGCGAGACGAGCACTGAGGGACATTCTTCAACGCAAACTCCAGTACACGATCCGCAAATCCCAGCGTTTTTTCTACGAGTATTAGAACAAATGCGTCCGTTTACTTGCCAGAGTTCTACAGAAGAGGCGCAGGATGTGCCAGATCACAAAAATTTTAAATAGAGACCAGACGACCACCCAAATACCAGATAAAATTCTGAGCGCCTTCCACGGGTTCTATAACGATCTGTACAACCTACCGGTAGATGACGCTCCTGATGCCCGACGCCTCCAGGACACACGCATAGCGGAGTACCTACAACGACATGTGGAGAGGACCCTCACCCGAGAAGAAGCAGCCACACTGGAAACCCCATCACAATAGAGGAACTCCAGGCAGCGCTGAAAGGCTCCAAGACGAATAAGGCACCGGGACCCGATGGCCTACCGGTGCGGTATTTTAAAGAGCTTGGAGATATACTCATGCCCAAGCTCCTGACGGGTCTCAACTCCCTCTTGGAGGGGGGTATGCTCCCTAGGGATACCCTAACGCAGGGGTAGGCAACCTTTTAGCAGCACTGTGCCGATATAGGATTGTGATGTCCCGTAGCGTGCCGGTCCTATTTTTTTAAATTGAGGTCTGTATGCTGCAGTATTTTGCTTTTGTTATTTATACTGTAATTGCTTTGTATATTTGTATTTGTGCGGATATGAGCTATTATATTGTATATGTTCAGGAGTAGTTTGTGGTATCGTGTATGATACATATGAATGTGGGCTGTGTATTGGGGCTGCTTGTGGAATTGTGTGTGTGGATGGATGTGTCACATTGTGTGTTTGGTAGTGTGTGTATGTGTGGGGTATTGCATGTGAGAGGCTGCATGTGGGGTTGTGTGCATGTATGTGGATTGTTAGCGGGTTACGTTTGTGCGGATTGTGTGTATGTTTGTGTGTGGGCTGTTCGTATTATTTTTTATATGAGGGGAGGGTTATTGTGCATTTCTGTGTATATCTAGCAGTATGGGGTGGCTTCCCTAGGTTCCAGTGGAGACCAGGCTGGCCAGGTACAGGTGAAGGGCAGGAGCTGCAATATCCGCTGTGGGCTGCTCTACCACAGTGTGGATTTCTATTCACAAGTGCTGGGAGGAAGGGACCTGAGTTCACTTACTCTATGTGCTGCAATGCAGAAATTGAGGATTGTCCTTTTCATATTAGCAGATATCTGAAGTTTCCTGGGACTCCTGATAGGCCAGAGCCTCTAGCAGCCTTGAGTGCCGTGCAAAGACACCTTGAGTGCCGTGCATGGCACTAGTGCCGTAGGTTGCCTACCCCTGCCCTAACGGCTACGATTACGGTAATCCCAAAGGAAGGCAAGGACCCGACCAATTGCGCCATCTACCGGCCAATATCACTATTGAACGCTGACCTGAAACTTTTCACGAAGGTCATAGCTACGCGCATAAGCTGGGTTCTGCCGGAGCTGATACATCCTGATCAGGTTGGGTTTGTCCCAGGTCGAGAGGCCAGGGACAACACCATCCGCGCCCTGAATATCATACACGCCTCAAAACAGTCGTCGCAGAAGGTCCTTCTCCTCTCAACAGACGCGGAGAAGGCCTTTGACCGGGTAGACTGGCACTATATGCTAGCGACACTACAGACAATGGGCTTCGGCCCTCACATCCTGGCATGGGTCTCCGCCTTATACACGATACCGTCTGCTAGGATCAGGGTGAACGGCGCACTGTCAGACCCAGTGCACATACGCAACGGAACGAGACAGGTATGCCCGCTGTCCCCCCTCCTGTTTGCCATCTCCTTGGAACCCTTCCTGGGGGCGGTCAGACGGGATGGCGGCATACGGGGGTTTGCTATGCAAGAGCAGGAACACAAAGTGGCGGCATATGCCGATGATATGCTGTTCTTTATCAGCGAACCAATGGTCTCCCTACTGAGTCTCCTGAGGGCCTTTGAGGAATACGGACAAATATCGAACCTAAAACTAAACACGGACAAATCTGAGGCTCTACCCATAACAACGGGTGATACGATGACTACCCATCTTAAATCACAGTATGCCTTTACATGGTGTCAGGAAAAGCTATCATACCTTGGCATCTGGCTACCTGCAGACCTTTCACGGCTATTCACTCACAATTTCGCCCCTATACAACAGAAACTAGGCTCGGATTTAGCCAGGTGGGCTGGATTATGCGTATCGTGGTTCGGGAGAATGAACGCGATAAAAATTAATCTCTTGCCCCGCCTGTTATACTTGTTTCAGACTATACCTATCTCTATACCTAGGACCTACTTCAGAGCTATGGACACGGCCATCGCCAAGTTTGTCTGGCTCTCCAAGGCGCCAAGACTGAAAAGATCGCAACTGCGACTACCAAAGGCGCAAGGCGGAGTGGGACTCCCATCTCTCCTGGACTACTATAGAGCCACACATATCCATAGAATTGTTGATTGGCATGCCACCGGTACACGGAAACAATGGATACACATGGAACGGCTCCAGATGGGAGGCTCACTGCCAGCGGCAATATGGCTGAGTGGCCCATTAACCTCAATAAGAACCCGCAAGCACCCACTTATCGGTGCGACCTTGCGAGTTTGGTACTCGATAAGGACTAAACTGGCGTGGACAACGACCCCGGGGCCGCTGACACCGATCACACACAACCCAGACTTAGCAGGGGGACTATCTCCACGCGACGTAGAGGCATTTGGGGACGCGGACTGGGCATACATGCATCAGTGGTGCACGAACGACTCGTTAAAACAGTTGCCGGACCTGATCACCGATAGAGCACCAACGGGGCTTGAAAGATTCAGATATTTCCAAATCAAATCGTTCTATCAAGCCCTCCCAGGGAAACGCCTACTACATAGACCCCTCACAGAGTTCGAGAAACTATGCACGAAGCGACAACACCTATGCAGAGGAATCTCGACCCTATATGCGATGCTGATATCCTCCACACAACATGCACCCTTGAAACACATCGTACGCTGGGAGGAAGCCACAGGGGTAACGTTGACGGCCCCCCAGTGGACGAACATTCACATCTTGACTCACCAAAGCTCTATTAGCTCCAAACAACAGGAACTCAACTATAAAATATTGACCAACTGGTATAGAACCCCGGCGAGAATACAACAGATGATCCCGGACTCATCGCCGACATGTTGGCGATGCAACAATGAAGTAGGCACAGCTCTCCATATTTGGTGGACGTGCCAAAAGATAACCCCATTCTGGCAACAGGTACACAACCAGATCGAACATATCACGGGCACAGATATTCCCCTGCGGCCACTACAGATGCTACTTCACCATACACCGCTACCCATCTCAATATATAAAAGGACTCTAACCAAACACCTCCTGAACGCTGCCAAGACGCTTATTCCGACACGATGGCGCACCACACAGATACCCACCCTGCAACACTGGATGGACAGGGTCGAAGAAATACATGGGATGGAACAGCTAACCGCCGCCCTCAATGGCACCACAGAAAGATACATGCATGTTTGGATGCCCTGGATAACGTATATATCGAATAGACCAAACTAAATACCATCACAGACTCCTGAAGTGAGCTCGAAACAGGGAACGTTCCGGAGGGTCAAACCTTGGGGAGCCTCCTCGGGCCCCGGAGGGGTGCCCGGCTGGGCGGTCCGGAGGAATGCGGGGGGCCCCGGCCTAGTTGGCGAATGTGCCTTCCCCTCCCTCCCCTCCCCCTTCTCTGCCACACCACCACCTTCCCACCCTGCCCACTCCGTCCTCTCCCCTCTCCTCTCCCCCTGAACACACCGCTCCCAGGAGCTACGTACAGGCTTAAGACATACAAAGTCGAGGCTTTCGCCTCTTCTATGTCACCTTGCAAAAGTTAGGGATGGGCCGCACTTAGGCCCTACAGATAAGCTCCGAACCATGGACAAACACCATGACTCGGGGAGAACAATTGATAGAGGACAACAGGGACTAGAGGCTATCTGTACAAGGGACATGAGGGCCATTGGCACTTGCAGAGAGGCATAAGGAATCCTAGACCCTTACAAGTGACAGACTGACTGCTGACCACCACCGACTACCCAAGCCGCCAAGACAGATGCATCCCACAGACGGCTAGCAAGCCCAGACCCTACAGTCCATACCACTGGCAACGAAGGGGGGAAAGGTGACGGTGAACCCAAACGGAACACACGTACTAATGCCACACTGGGGGCAAGCTGAGGGCCCGGTAATCCCTTGATCGCCAAAAGTCACCAACGATGAGAGGAGATAGACTGCCCAAGATCTGAACACAGGCACACTCTGACCACCCAATAAGCGTACCACAGATAGATCAGCTCTAATGCTTGGCAGGGCAGGAACTGTGATAGCAAAAGATGCTTTGACTGCACCCCACCAAGCCTTCATACCGGCAAGCCCCACTTCCCCCCACGCTCTGCTGACTACTGCCTGCTACGCAAAGGTACACTTAGCAAGCACAATGAGGTTACATCAGTTACGGACTGACAACTATCCCCCTTCAGCACAGGAAATCAATATAGACGGAGGACAGAAGGGAGTAGCTCAGGGATGACAGATGGGAAGACAAATGACTGGGTAACTCAGGGAGACACCAACGCTGCTGTCCATGGTCCCAAGCTGACACTACCACCTGACACCTCTGTTTGCTCACTCGGTTATGCTGTCATGCTTGTGATATATACTAACCATGTGAAGTTAGGTCTTACACCGCTAAATGTAAGGAAGATGTAGTAGCGAATGGGGTTATCCCACACAATTGTACCATATACTGGAATAGACCCTATCGGGAGACGAGTGTGTATCCTTAACTATGTTATCGATGTTTGTGTAAAACGTATTCCTTGAACCTTTCTTTATGTCTTGTTTGTTTTTGAAAAACTTAAAATAAAGATTGACTAAAAAAAAAAAAAAAATGTCATGTAGAACTAAAATAATAAAATGTCTTAATTTCTCCCATTTCTTTTATATTGTATTCATATTAAATTATGTTTTATACCTAAATATTTGATGTTAAATGAAAGCCCTGTTTCCCCTGAATAAAATGATATATAATAAGTGTGGGTGCATATAATATGAAAGAGGTGAATTACGGTTGAACAGACATGAAGTCAAATTCCAGATTTTGTTTACATTTTATTTGATCTCAACGTGTACATTTAGCTCAGTCCTGAAGGGGTTTAAAAAAACAAACCAAAAAAAAAAAACACAACAACAACAACTACTGCAGCAGTTTCCAGTTACGCCACAAAAACATACTTGACTCCATAATGGTAATCAGGTGGAGTCATTTATTTAAAAAAAAAATTATATTTTAATCACGTGAATCAATACCCCTTTTTGTACAGAACCTTACTAGACTGACATCGGATACTGTTGCCTAATTTGTCTTTTTTATTTAATGTTATCACTAACTCAATCCCATTTAATGTATAAGGTAACTTGTGGGTTCCTTATTCCATAATGCTCGACCTTACATTTATCCGTATTGAATCTCATCTGCCCCTTGCCTGCCCAGTCCCCCAATTTACCCAAATCGCCCTCTAGAGAATTTCTATTACGTTCAGACTGTATTATATTACTTAGTGTGGTGTCATCTGCAAATACCAACAAATGACTTTCAATGCCCACTTCAAGATCATATAAGATCGTAACACTTGTTAAACTTCCTTTTATTCACTTCTTCTTTACCTGCTGGATCTAGATCGGTCTCAGTACGAGGTCTTGTGACTCCAATTTTGTCTGATCCACCCTATAGGGTTTAATAAACACAGTTTATAAGAGCATCAGATGAGAACACTCAGCCAATGAGCACAGCCATCAGGGCGCCCTTAACCCAGGGGATAGACATCAGATATTGCGTGACTTCTTTAAATATTAAAACCTAGTCCCAACATGACAATTAAATGGTTATGGTGCTTGCAGTGTTCCTGTAAGGATCACTTACCTTTCCCTAATAACAAAGGTCCTTATTTAATTGATCCATAAGGACTGTATGAAGATCTATGGACCGTGGTTTTCTACTTCTCCGATTCCCCAAAGCAGCCCCCAAATATCACTATTAGACACCAGTAACAATGTTATTCACTAAAGAGAGAATTGTCAGGAGATCAAAGTGAATTATACATTTAAATCCAACGTACCTGAACTGGAAGCATGGCTGACATGGAGAATGTCTCTCGTCCAGCTATTATGGCCTTACATTCATAATTCACTTTGATCTCCTGACAATTCTCACTTTAGTAAATGGCTCTGTTTTCACAAGGTTCGCTCAGTGCTGCATTGTGATTGGCTGGCTTCAATCGTTTCATGTTTAAACCTTCTAGTGATGGCTATGGAGAGTCTGGATTATTTTTTCATTTTGATACTCATTTTAATTTTAGCATGGACATTTTTTGTTCGGACTAGGATTTGTTATTTTATGAACAGGTTTTCAGTGGTGGAAGAAAAATATAATATATATATATATTTATAATTCTTTATTTATAATCAGCTCTCCAGCATAAGAGGAAATGCAAGCATATATCAAAAGAGACATAGCAGTTGTCACTATAATCAGGCATTAGTACAGTATAATGCATCTCAGGTTGGCGTGGCGGGGGATCTGAGGGTTTTATGTTTTTGTGTAACCAGGTGGCTATGCGAGTGTGTCCTATCTAAGTCTGGCCATAAGAAATCTTGCTGTGATATCAAGATACTAATAGGGTAATCGCTTCCGCTCTATCTGTTGTGGGTCAGAGACACAATAATGGGTTCTTTGGGCCAGAAAGTGCTAAATGGGAAATTGAAGAGTTCACAGGACGAGGTTACATATTCAATGTGGCATTCCAATGAATATATTATGTGGACTTTGCGTTGTGAACGAGAAGCCTATTATCCTATGGTGTTGCAGTGCGGGCTATCGGTGGTTGGAGTCCTCGGTAAGCACTAGGAGCATCAACTGACGGAGGCACCCAGTCGAGGTGCCAGGTGGTCCGTCACATCTGGTGGCAATCGGTGAGATGGCTTCCTAGTGCGAGGAAAAGCAACCTGGAGACACCGGTAACGTGTGGATTTATATCGAGGGCAATGCTAGTCCCGTGCAGCGCCTCTGGTTACAGCAGTATGGAACAAGTTAGTCCCCGAACAGCGTTCTTATACGAGGAGGAGGATGACCCAGACTGGAGGGATGCAGTCCGGAAAGACGTCTGGTATGAGGCCCTGGAGGGCGTACAGTGTCGGCGAGGCGAGAGTCTACCCAGTGAAGAGCAGCGGCGACATATGTTCCTGGGAGACCAGCCCCTGAATGAGTGGGTGACAGAACTCGAGGACCTGGTATGGAAGGAGCTTTGGCTAGACGATGCCTACCAGGCCCTATGGTGGTATACAGGTCGGCATTCCTCCTGGACGGCTGAGCACGACAGGCCTGAGGGATTACGATGGTCCTGGCCTGTTATGGGAGGCCTTTGCAGAACCAGAGTTTGGAAGTGCTGGAACCTCACGATTCTGAAACATTGATGATTACAGGGAGGGTATGCATGATTATGCTGACGCCAACGAAGTGAGACAAGACCTGACCCACCTGGTAACAATGGAGCTGGAGCAGGACTACCAACACCTACTCCGCTCAATTCAGCCACAAGATACCCTGCAGGCAGAACCAGATCTGCCACCCTACAGCTGGGAAGACCCACAGATGGCAGGTGGAGATGGGACCGAGATCTCTCTACCGGCCCTACAGGGATGCTGGGCAGCCGGCCCAGATCCCCAGCTACAGTCAGTCCTACTCCACAGCGGCAGCTTACCTTGCAGGTAGAGGAGACACCTGGTCTCTCTCCCCAGCGGCAGTGCATCCTACAGAGAGTGGAGGCAATTGTTCTCACTCCCCAACAGCAGTGTGTGTTACAGGGAGGGGAGGCAACCGGTCTCACTCCCCAGCGGCAGTGTACCTTGCAGGGAGAGGAGAAAACCGGTCTCTCTCTCTCTCTAACAGCAGCCGGAGATACAGAGAGAGGAGACAACTGGCCCTTCTCCCCAACCACAGGGGGACAGCACTCCTGACTCCAATGGTGCCTACAGGAATGCTGGACAGCCGGTCCAGATCCCCAACCAACACCGCTGGAATGCCCAGAGGAGGAGGTAGGTGATCCCTCCTCTCCACAGCAGATCCTCAACCAGGTCCTGGGGGTAGTATCCGCTGACCCCATCCCAGCAGAAGAGCTGGCCTCTGCCCTACCTGCCCCCTTGTTACAGGGCAGGACTACGTACTAGTCCCCCCAGCAGAAGCGCTGTCACCAGGGCAGAGCGCAGTTAGCCTCTGCCCTACCTGCCCCCTTGTTACAGGAGCTAGCAACTGAACCCACTATCCAGCTGCAACGCTGGCTACAGGACAGAGCACCGCTGGTGTCTGCCCACGAGTAACTACATCTGGGAGTACCAGAGTCCCACGTAGCCCTTGAGGTTGTACAGGACTGAGACAGACAGGAGTCACCAGGTCCAGTAATTGTTTGTTGTGGGGTTACTCGACTAACTCAGGCACCGACCAACAGGAGGTCAGGTACCTGGTTAGTCTCCCCTTGGGAGGGAAGATATGTGGCGAAAGTAACCTCACCACTTGTACTTGGAGGGGCCTACTTGCCAGCCACCTGCCCATGAGGTTTTATGTGTTTTTAAGGTACTTTTGGGGTTTCATAAAATTGTATGTTTTTCTGTGCTTGGAGATTATTGGGTTAGATTAGTACAGTTCCTGATTCAATTATCTCCCAAGCACAGAGGAGGGATTCTATTGTTTGTGTATGGGAGAGTCTCACTGTATGACTGTTTTTATTTATCAACTTTATGTCCCTGTGCCCAACAAGGTCCATCTGGGTGTTTCCCTTGTTGGGAAACTTGCATAAAAGGCCAGTGTGCCTCCATTAAAATTCTGTTCCTGCTTACCCTCAACATAGAGTCTCATCTCACCGAGGGCTCCAAGCACTCTACCAGACGCAATCAGCACTGCAGTCCCCATGTCCAGCGTTACAGCTTGGCTGGGAACTCGCCATCCACCCACCCTGGGCCCAAGACCAGGATCCAGCTTCCAGTGGGTGAACCTCTCCTACTCCAGAGGGTGTAGCAGGAACAGCCCTTAAAAGAGCTTAGTGAGTATAATCCCATGGGAATATAGTGACATAGCAATCCCCATGGTAGATACAGCCTTTCCCCCCACACACATGAGATGAGACTCTATGTTGAGGGTAAAACAGGAACTCCATTTTAATGGAGGCACACTGGCCTTTTATGCAAGTTTTCAAACAAGGGTGACACCTTGCTGGGCACAGGGGCACAAGATTAACAAGACAATAAAAACAGAGTTATAAAGTGAGAATACAGTATACACAATCCCTCCCCTCATCCTGAGAGATAATTAAGGCAGATAACATATTAACTTAATTATCCCCAGGCATAAAAAAACATATCTTACAAAGTATCATAAGTACCCCAAAACATAACATCCCCATAAATCCCCTGATAGCCATGATCCGATAGAATATCATACTTAAAAATCACCCAGATCGATTCAGGGATTCAAAAGTTAGCTGGAAGTCTCTTTTTGACAGACCGCACGCATGGTTTCATGCCCAAAATAGTTCAAGAAAATGAGGCTGTGCGGCCGGTCCATTTCCATCAGTCGTAGTAACGTTCAAATAGTCGAACGGAGCCGTTAGGGCACAGAGTCAGTGAGTGTATCTGGTTCGGTAGATTATTTCTACCAAACGGAGCTCCGTTCGTGCAATTCCAGTTGAACCTAACCGGAGATGGAAGTCCCAGCGGTGTTCGTGCCGTTGAGTGTCCGATTTTATTTCCTCGACGACAAAACATCGCTGTACGCGTTCGACTAAACAAGATGGCCGCCACCACGTGTTAGACTATACGAACGTCGACCACCCAGCCGTTCGTCAATTCAGCTGTGGTTAACCACAAGTCTGGGAGGTTAATAGGCTGCACACTCCACTTCCGGGTGGTCCGGCTGTTCGGTTGTTTGTTCGGTAAACGAACACCATAAGCATAAACAGTTCGGTAAGCCCCATATACTGAACCATAGAAGGGAAAAGGCACGAACAAAGCATTTCCACAGTCCTGCACCAAGGTCTAATACAGGGGCCATAGTCCTGGGGCAATAGGTCTGCAAGCAGGTCCCTCCAAGTACCAGTAGCGAGGTCACTTTCATCACAGTGGTCCCATAAACTTCCTCATGAGGTGTGGGAGTTCCTCTGTAGGGATTTCCTCAGATACCCCTCTGACCTACAAATTGTTGCGTCACTGCTGGTCCTCGAGCAGTGCAAAGTGCTGTTCATTCTTTGCTTGCTGCATCTAGAGCGCCAGTAATATAGTTTGAATCTCCACAATGGATTGTGAGTGTTTGTTGGAGGAGGCCTCTGTGATGGACCGCCATCACTAAGTACCATACCCACTGCTTATTTGTGTGGTTTCACCTTGTACTATGTGTTTCCCCATGCATTTGTATGCATTTTGTGCAGTTTAATCTGTTGACAGTTCGGGAGTGCTCATGCGAATGGAAACTGTTCGGCTCCTGAACGTGGACCACCCCGGTACCCCATTAAATTGTTCACACCTATTAATCAGAACGTTGGCACCTGCAACATAAGTGTGAAACCACAAGGGAAGTAATTATAGAGTGTTCCCTGAGTGCCCACCATTTCGTATATGCGTACGCCACCTAGGGGGATCATCCGTATCCCGAAAGGATACGCTTCCCTTGCAGGGTCTTTACACCGGGACTTCACAAATGGGTCCCTGAGGTTGGTGGGGACACTGTTGGGGTACTGGCAGTTCAAATCACCCTACCTGCTCCTTATGGAGATATAATCACGGTTTCCCTCCCGGGAGCTGCAAGGCCAGGCTCATAGCTGCCCAAGGAGCGCTCTCCCCGGGGCTGCCTAAGTGGAGGCAGCCAATGGAGAGAGGCGCGAGCACCAGTGGAGACCCTGGAGCTGTGAGTTGGCTTCAAGCAGCAGAGTCCCACTGGCCACCTGGAAGTCCGTGCCACCCAATCAGGAGAAGGAGTTCCCATTCAAACTGGGTTCACGCCATTCTCCTGATGGGTCAGCACGAGTGAGCGCTGATTGGTTGCTGCGGGATGCAGGCGACCAATCAGAGAAGGAGCGCCCATTCTAATTGGGTTTCGCACCCTTTCTTCTTATTGGGTAATAAGAAGAAACCCCTCTCCTCGATGAGCACTGATTGGCGTGATTTGGTTTGCGCCCTTCTTCCAGATTGGCTGTTGCTTGGTTTAGGCACGAAGTTTGGATTCACCGGACTAAACCAGTTGTGGAACTAATTTCGAGGATGTACAGAGCCTCGAGCCCAGACTTTAGACAATGGTTTCTCGGGCTCTGTACATCCGAAAGCCCCGCTATTTGCAGGGGCCCTAGCTGGGACCTGGGGCTATCCAGGGATGTATGTCATGTGTGTACCCCATTTCCTTCCTGGGGCGCGGAGCCCCCTAGTGTTTCCCCATATATGTAATGTGTTTTACTGTTTGTAATTGTTGTGCAGTTAGTATCTCCCAGAGCGGGAGATTGTTATCTGTAAACCATACCCCTCCGGCCTGGGATTGTATGGAACAGGATGGAGACCCCCTGTGGGTGTCTGTGCATAAAAGCTGTATGTTTCAATGAAGCATTGTCGGTGTTGTAACCTCCAGAACTGGGTCTTGTCCAGTTACTGGGAGGGAAGAAAGGGTTAATCCCTGTGCCAGCTTGTCGCAGCTGGTGGAAGATGCAGCGGGGAAACTCCTTGTAAGGACTGAGGAGCTCCCAGGACTGAGTGCCGTCCAGAGCTAGTTAACCTATCCGTTCCTCTGTTCCAGCTAGAAAGCAGTCCCTTTAACGGAGGTAACCGATCGGGTTACAGGGAGCTCCGTTACAGCCTCCACAACCCCTATACCTGTCAGGCCTGTGAGGTCGGAGCGGAGTTGTGCCATATCTGCATGGAACTCTCTCTGCAATTCCCCCAGCATTCTTCAGCATTGCCGTGGTCACAGGCCCTGTATTGCCAGTCTTGGGGACCAGTTGCGGTAAGATTTAGGGAATCAATCCGCCTGTGTTGTCTGTTAGGCTGAAGTCCTCAGAGGAGTCTGAGTAATCCTCGAGGTCACGGCCATCTTTGGCCCACTGCCGCTGTGTGCTTGGAAAAGAACGCCAATATTAATGCTCTGGCTTGTGTTTTTTTGTTTTTCTTCCCATATTGGGTGGGCGACTGGAGGGTTGTTTTTCCCGGCAACATGGATGAGGTTAGTATAGGTGAGAAGCTAATTGATCGCACGTCTGCTCAGGTCAGTCTCCAAGCCCCGCCCCAATATCATAAGATTAAACCATTTGAAACGCTTATTCAAAAATATTAAATAGAGGTCATCATGTTGTATGGGTCCCTGTGGCAGAACATACCGTTTATTGAGACTGTTTGAATCTTACTACTAGCTCTCTTACACGAATACACCTAGTTCGACTCCCGAATGGCGACCCCCTGTAGCTTGTTAGAACACTCGAACACCGACCACCCCCTACGTGTTAAACTGCCAACGAACCAATTAATTAGTGCCTTCCCTGAGTGGCCGCCATTTCGCATAACCAAACACACGTGGTCGAAGGAATGGCGACCATTTTGTCTACCGAACACAGGTAGCGGGATGAGGTCGTTGAATGCATGGAACCCTTTTCGACTTTGCAAACATTGGGGAAACTCTTTTTATAACTTTTAATCAATAATGCATTGAATCATCTTATCATTTTTTTATACTCCTATGAGAACATTTTTTAATTTCAATTCTTACACTCTATAATCTATCTATCTAAGGTCAGATCATTAAATAATTAAACATATGTCTATGTAATCACGTGATTCTTATTCTTATTATAATATTATGAATTCAGCATGTACTAAACCAGTCAATTATAGCTATATCAACTATGCATAAGATAAACGTCATCCTCTACAAAGTCTCCAGCTATAAATTTGAAGTGTAAGACACCAAATTATTTAGATCCTTTTTTTTTTATTCACATAAGAAACATTAGCATGCCTAATTTTATGTTCATATATATATATCAATATCTTAAGTGTACCCTTCTTTTTACATGATTTGTTATCTACACGCTTCCTTCTTTTATAAGTGTGTATAATATGTATAGTATATGTATTTTTTAACATATGTGCTTATAAACATTCAGCAATGTATTATTTATTATATTATATTGCTGCAAATCGAAAAAGTATGGATTAGACTTGAAGGGGTTAATTTAAGCCGAATAGATTCAGCTATATAAACCCGAGGATGTTACTCTTTCGATATCCTCTGATGAAGTGAGCAAACACTCACGAAACGCGTAAGGACTGAACAAGCGAAACACTTTCTGGCACTTAACGTAAAATCCTACCGAGCTGCACTTGGAACGCAGAAGGGGAGATCGGTGACACGCACGTGGCAACCTCCAGTCTATACATCTGCCGGCCGGACTGCAGGACCGCTTTAACTGCCCCCATCAAACTATCTGACTCCAGTAACGCTCAAAGTGATTTACAAAGTAACGGAGAACCGAGTTTAACACTAAAGGTCACTTTCTATAATCTTTTAGTAATTTGTCATTTTTATTTTTTCATGAAGGGTACTATCATTATTGTGACTAAATCTGACAAGACATTCCATTAATGTTGTACTATAATAATTGTAGATTATTCAGTACTCACATCCCAGTTAATCTATAACTGGAGGCAACGGAAAAAGCTCACAATTTAGAGACTTTCTATTCTATTGCCACACTCATTGAAACAATTGTATCCAAAAGAGACTATCGTTTATTGGATTTAAGTATTTTATATTCCAGTGAACACAGCCAGCTTTTGCACAATTCACCTATCTTTTATGCTCATACATCTATGTGAAATATCGTGTGTTTTTTTTAATATATATCTTAAAGTCATATATCTCCCAATACTATATTGGTATATATCCCACCTAAATCACTGATATTTTCACTATTCAAAGTAAACACCTCTTATTATTATTTCTCCGGTTTATATTTTATACGCTTTTTAATTTAAAGGTGTTTACCACAACCTACTCCTGGATAACTATTAGATTCTATCTAATATTAACTCTTCTCTTTTGCACATTTGGGGATTTCTAGTGAAGTCCCTATTTCCAGTGAGTGGTTAACATATACCATACTACTAACTATTACTGAGATTTTACAAATCTCAAACCTCTCATTTATTGGGGAAACTCTACCTGCTCTGTGTCCCAACCAGCTAGGAGAGCGCTCTATGGGAGAAAGAGACTCTCAACCAGGGGGAACATTTGCTCCCTGGAAACAAGGGGATACCTTCGACAGTATTCATACAGGAACTCCCGAACGGAGATCGGCCGTTGTCCCACTTTCTATGGAAATGTTTTGGGGCTCGACCTCATGGCCAGCCGATCAGAATTTTACCCCAGGGGCGATTCTCTTCTACCAAACGGATCTGAACGCTATTTAGTCAACTAAGGCGCTCGGATCTGGGCTATCCAGGGATATAACAAATGTGGGGTTCCTGTGAATATTGGGGATACCTTTAGGGGATGAATATATTTTGTATGTTTCCCTGAACAGCTTCCTGACTCAATTATCTCCCAGACACAGGGACGCCAGGGAGTGGCTTGCTATATTCTTGTATGCAGGCTCCATGCTGGGGGTCTGTGTATAAAATGCTGTGCCTGAATAAACTAGATGACCCCCTTGTCTTGTCTGGTTACTGGGGGAATGCAAGCTATAATCACACAAGATTCCAGTCTGGCAGAGAGGGAAAATAGCAGAGGTAAGTAGTCGGGTTACCCGGAGTCCGCTACCGTCCCTAAATATAAATGTGAATAGATTCACTAAGGGAGAAAAAAATATATAAGCTATGAAGTCTGTGTGACAATACGGAGCTCTGGAGCACTCATTTCTAGTGGTGTGTAATCTAGACGGGGTCGTCGCTGAGACCAGGGTCAAGTCAGTGAATCTGTTTCCCCCAGAAAGCTGGTCTCCGTAGCGGAATCTCTGTAAAGCAAGGCTGCAGTGGCAGACAGGGGGAACAGGAAGTGATTGTGGCCAGGCCCTGGGTAGGCACAGAGGCCTCTATGCACTGAAGCAAGAGGCAGGCATTGTCCCCTCTGACTCAGTGTTGCCAGCAAAGTTGGGTAGGATCTCACTCCCAGTCCTCAACCTATTGGAGTAGTTCCCTAGAAGGCAGGCATTGACCGTTCTCTTTCTTCCAGGCATGTATCGACCCCTCTGCTAATTTTATTTAATATTGCTTGCTTGTACAATTCGATGTTGTTCTCAATAGACCATTAATTATCCATTTCATGTGTTTTATTGACAGATACAAATTTGGCAGGATTTGGTATAGTCACTCAGAGCTCTGACTATGGCATTGGTGAGGCTATACGAGCTATCGATGGGAATAATGACACAAACTACTTCAGCCATCCCTGCAGTCACACAAATAATGACTACGAACCATGGTGGAAACTGGATCTGAGAATGAGAGCAACCATTGATTTAATCATCATAACGAACCGTCAGGATTGCTGCGCAGAGCGTTTGAGAGGAGTCCAGGTTAAAGTTGGAAATTCTCCTGATGGCAATAACCCAGTGTAAGACCTGATTAAATCTCATATTGTCTCTGTAAGGATGAGATTCTAGTCAGATCTTAATAAAGGTTCTGAAGGATGAATTCCAAACAGAACCCTCTCTTTATTCCATGATTATTCTGCTTAAACCATGTGAAATGTTTTTGGGGTCTAGGCGGGTATGCCGTCACATGGAAATGGGGGGGGAAGCTATGTGACAAAACCCCTATTTTTTTGTCAATCTTTCTTTTTATTGTTTTTGTATTTGTAAGTGAGAATATAAGAAAGCAGTAACAATTCGGTTCATAGCATTCACGACAGTGTATACAGAAACATAGTCATAGTTCCCATCTATATAGTTGGGCTGAGACGTACAGCTACAATAATTTTCGTTAGCAGTCGTTGGCATTAGAGTTATAGCAATTCTAGCATTAAGGCAGATCTTGTGAGAGGAAAAGCAAAAACAGTCAGGTAGTGTCGTCAGGGGACAATGGTTGCATCATTTTATCTGGTGCCTTTTACACTTTCTCTTGTGTCGATTATCGCATTTGGGTTTTACGGTTTCCCTCCTAGAATCTATGCGAGAGATTAGAGTGTAGAGCGTGGAAACATATACGGCAGTGTCCGGGGTGGCTTCCCCAATGGACCTCTAGGTGTCAAGGGCTATCTGTCCATCTGGGACCGTAATACTTTCCGGCGTAAATTGTGGGATAGTCTTGGATGCGTCAGTTTTCTTCTGTCCCCGCTAGTGTCTGCCACTCGTGTGTGTGCTGTGTTCTAGTCTTATGTCAGTCGTGGGCCTCTACAGTGTTGGCGTCGCTGTCATTTAGTTGCAGCGTCTGTGGTAGGGAGCCTCTGTACCTATATGCCTCCCATGTGCTGCCCACCTTCCCTCGTTCCCAGGTTTGAGTCTGTTATGGTGTAATGTTAATGTTTGTTGGCTATGAACGGGGTGGCATTGGTGCTGGCTACTCAGTTTGTCTGGTAGTGACCCGCTCCATCCATACTGCTCGCTGCGAGTATCAGGGATGGTCAGAGTTTGCGACGTTGAGGCGTAAGAGTAGGTAGAGCAGAGTGAGCAGAAGTTAGAAGGAGACAAGAAAAAATATAGGGGTTAGAGGACCTGAGGGTTGGAGGAAAGGGTAGGGGAGGACAATATGGTCATCCCGGGACACTCTCTCGTCTGGGGTGCATCACCTCCTCGCGCCTCTCCATGGTGTCCCCCTAGGGGTGCCCCTGTTCTCTCGTCGCCCCCGGGTGGTCCAGGCATTGCTCTCTCCTTCGGTGAGGGGGGTCGATGTATGTCGTTTGTGTTCTATCAGTTCGGCCTCTCCGAGACAAACATGAGCCACGGGGTCCAGGTCTGCATATAGCTTTCGGTGGTGTTCCGGAGGGAGGCCGTGATTTGTTCCATTCCATGGATCTCCTCCACCTTGTCCATCCATTGTATGAGGGTGGGCACTTGCGGGGATCGCCATCTCAATGGGATAAGGAGTTTGGCTGCATTTAGTAGATGTATGGTCAAAGATTTTTTATAGCGTGAGAGAGGTAGGGGGGTGTGATGAAGGAGCATCTGTAACGGTAAGGGGAGCTCCACGTCCAGGATGTCCTTAATCTTCGTGTGGATTTGTCGCCAGTATGGGGCTATTTTCCTGCACGACCACCAGATATGTAAGTCAGTGCCTGTCTAAGTGCCACATCTCCAGCAGGTCTCGGAGAGTTCAGGCATCATTCTGTGTAGCCTCTCTGGTTTTCTATACCAGCCAGTCAGTAGTTTATAATTAAGTTCTTGGTGTTTGGAACTCATGGCGCTTTGGTGGGACAGGGTGTGGATTATCGTCCATTGGGGTGCCGTAAGTGTGACACCTGTGGCCTCCTCCCAGCATGTCATGTGTTTCATGGGTTCCGCCGGTGTTGCGGTTAGGATCATTTTGTAGGGGGTAGAGACACCACGATTAACGTGGGAGCGTAGCTTGCATAGGTTTTCAAATTCCGTGGCTGGTCTGTGGAACAGGTGGCGTCCCGAGTGTGTCTGATAGTAGGTTTTAACTTGGAAGTATCGGAACCTATCGAGGCCCGACGGTATTGCTTCCTGAATCAGGTCCGAGAGTTGCTTCAGTGCGTCCCCTGTACACCACTGTTGCATGTATGTCCATTCAGCCTCCCAGAACGCCTTAATATCCCTGGGTGAGAGACCCCCCGCGAGGTCCGGATTGTGCGTGATCGGGGTGAGCGGCCCCTGAGTCGTGGACAACTGAAGTTTCGTCCTGATAGAATACCAGGTCCGAAGTGTCGCCCCTATGAACGGGTAATTCAGAGTCCGCGAGCTTGTCAGTGGGCCGCCAAGCCATGCCGTTGCCGGGAGAGCGCCCTCCATCTGTGCCCGTTCCAGGTGGATCCACACTTTGTCGGTTTTGGGCACGTGCCAATCCACCACTCTATGTAGGTGGGTCTCTTATGGAGGGGAGACCAGTTCCTCCCTGATCATTCGGTTGATGGAGGTGTACTCTCTTCAGCCTGGGGGCTTTAGAGTGCCATATAAACTGGGTGATGGCTGTATCCATGGCTCGGAAGAAGGAGGCAGTTGGGTTGATAGGATTGGTTTGGAATAAATATAGAAGGCGGGGTAGGAGGTTCATCTTTATCGCATTTATTCTCCCAAACCAGGATACACAGAGGCTTGCCCAGCGTGTCAGGTCTGTTTTCAATGTGTGGAGCATCGGTGCAAAGTTGTGGGCGTATAATTGGGTTAAATCTGCAGAGAGCCAGATCCCCAGGTATTTTATTTTGTGGTGGCACCATGCGAAGGCAAATTGGGTTTTCAAGTGTTCGGTCAGGTCCCTATTAATGGTGATGGGGAGCGCCTCCGATTTATCAGTGTTTAGCTTCATGTTGGACACCCTGCCATATTCTTCAAAAGCCTTTAGTATGTTCGGTAGGGAAACTATCGGGTCATCCACGAAGAACAGCATATCGTCGGCATAGGCCGCCACCTTATGCGTCTGTCCATGGACAGTGAGCCCCCCAATTCCCCTGTCCTGTCTGACCGCCCCCAGAAATGGCTCTAGGGAGAGGGCAAACAGAAGGGGAGAGCGGGCAGCCCTGCCGTGTTCCATTTCGAATGTGGACCGGCTCAGAGAGAGCATCATTGATCCGTATCCGTGCGGTCGGGTTCACGTATAGGGAGGAAATCCATGTCATCATGTGTGGTCCAAAGCCCATGGCCCTCAGTGTAGCCTTCAGGTAGCGCCAGTCGACCCTGTCAAAAGCTTTCTCCGCATCTGTGGAGAGGAGCAGGATCTTTTGCGAGGGCTGCCGTGCTGCATGGATGACATTTAGGGCGCGTATGGTGTTGTCCCTGGCTTCTCTCCCCGGGATAAAACCAACTTGGTCAGGGTGGACCAGTTCCGGTAATACCCGTCCAATACGCGTGGCGATGACCTTCGTGAAAAGTTTCAAATCAGCGTTCAGGAGGTATATCGGTCTATATCTCGCACAGTTGGTCGGGTCCTTTCCTTCTTTAGATATAACTGTGATCGTGGCTGTTAGTATGTCCCTCGGCAGGGCTCCGCCCTCCAGTAGAGAGTTAAGGCCTGCGAGTAATTTAGGAAGCAGGACATTTACAAATTCCTTAAGATATCGCACCGGGAAACCATCTGGGCCTGGAGCCTTGTTTAGTTTGGCGCCCTTCAACTCTGATTGTAGTTCCTCTAAAGTTATGGGGGCTTCTAGTTCCTCCGCCAGTTCTTGGCTTACAGTATTTGTGACGTGTTGTTAAAGGTATGTCGCAATCCTGGCTTCCTTTCGGCACTCGGCGTCCGCAGTGTGTTCCGTAGGTAAGTTATAGAGCTCTTCATAGAATACGCAAAATGCGTCAGTTATTTTATCCAGGAGCTGCGAGATCGTTTGATCTCTAGCCTTGATTTTCGTGATTTGGCACATCCGGCGTCTCTTTTGAAGCGTACGGGCGAGGAGGCGGCCACACTTGTTTGAATACTCGTTAAAAAAGCGTTGGGATTTACGGATGGTGTACTGCAGCTTCCTGTGTAGGATATCCCGTAGGGACCTCCTGGCGTCTAGGAGGGCTTTATAGTTGTCATCCGTTTGGGTGGTCTTGTGGTCGTTTTCCAATTTTGCGATCTGCGCGGTCAGTTCCCGGATACGCTGTTTCTGTATCCTCTTTCTGTGCGTGCATATTTTGATAAGCAGTCCCCTAATAATGCACTTGTGTGTTTCCCAGACCGAAAGCGCTGGGATGTCCGGGGATTCATTTTCTTCTAAAAAGTTGGTTAGCGCCGCGCGGACATCCGCGACTGTGGTTGTGTCGTTGAGGATGGATTCGTTCATTCGCCATTGGCTGTCGGGCGGTATAGAGGAGATTCGGATACGTACCGATACAGGCGAGTGACCAGACCACCCCAGGGGATGTATGTCTGCCGAAAGGAGCATGGGTAGAAGCTCTTGGGATAAAAACACATAGTCCAGTCTGCTGTATTGTTTGTGTACCGTGGAGTAGTATGTAAAATCTTTGACACAGGGGTGGAGCGCTCTCCAAGCATCTACGAGGCCAGCGTCTCGCAGCCCGTCTCTGATGTTCCGCAGTCCATGGGGCAGAAACAAACTGGCTCTTCTAGATGTGTCAGATCTCGGTTCCAGGGCGACATTCAGGTCTCCGGCCGCTATCAGAAAGCCCTCTCGAAACCTCTCCAGCTTGCTCAGCGTCCGCCTGAGGAATTTGTGTTGTTGCGAATTCGGGGCATAGATGCTAGCAAAGGTGTAAGTACAGTCGGCTATAGTGCCTTTGACGAAGAGGAAGCGTCCCATGGTGTCCGCCAGTGTCCCCGTACAAACGAACGGGACCGTGCGAGCCAGCAAGATCGCCACCCCAGCTCTTTTCGCTGTTGAATGATTCGCAAAGTATCCCAGCGGGTATCGTGCATCACGGAGTGGTGGGCTCTTGTCCCCCCGGAAATGGGTCTCTTGTAGGAACGCTACGGACACCCTCTCGTTCCATAGGCAGCGCATGAGGTGTGATCTCCGCTCCGGTACATTGAGGCCCCGGGCGTTATTCGACCAGACGTGGAGAGACGCGGGGGTAAACCCAGTTCCCATGTTCCCGAAGTGGGGAGGGGAGGGGTATGGGAGAAGGGCACGGGCGAGGAAGCAGGAAAGAGTAACGAGTCCTCTCCAGAACCCTACTGGGGTCACAGTGACTCGACACCGGAGGTGGGTGTGTCGCGTGGTCCACTCCTAAGGAGCGTTTTCCAACCCCTTACCAATTTGGGCGCAGTGTCTGTCACGGGGCACTAGCCCCAACGAGCACCAGCACAGTGCCTAGTTTGAGTGTTCAGAGTGCAATGTGTTGCGTGTGTCTGGTACTGGTAGTATCGAGCTCAGACGAGTGGGTACGCCAACTGACAGCAGTCGAAACCCTCTAAGGGTGTTGAGTGGGTGTATGTGAGTTAATACCACTTGTCGTCTACCCCCCTGGCCGAGGGTGAGAAGGCATATCGGGAGGCATAATGGTAGTCGGGCTCAGTCTGTCATCACGATAATCTTATGTGGCCACGTGTGGTCAGTTGGGGGGCAGTCCACCTCTCTTGGGGTCTCATGCGTCTAGGGGATTACACCTGTCCATTCGGGGATCGGGGAGGGGCTATAGTTGGTCCCTCCTGTTGGTCGGGGTTTTTTTTTTGTTGTTTTTTTTTCTCCCTCCCGGGTGGGGTGGGGCCAGTTCCCCGATTGTCCTGTGGGCTCCCTTGTCCAGAGTCAGTGGGCTGGCGGTGGCCTGCCATAATGTGGATATGGTCGGGACAGCATGCATGGGTGCGGATCCCCCGTAGGGTATAGAATACGAGTAGTGATGTCGCGAACACGAAATTTTCGGTTCGCGAACGGCGAGCGCGAACTTCCGCAAACGTTCACGAACCGGGCGAACCGCTATTGACTTCAATGGGCAGGCGAATTTTAAAACCCACAGGGACTCTTTCTGGCCACAAAAGTGATGGAAAAGTTATTTCAAGGGGACTAACACCTTGACTGTGGCATGCCGGAGGGGGATCCATGGCAAAACTCCCATGGGAAATTACACAGTTGATGCAGAGTCTGGTTTATATCCATAAAGGGCATAAATCACCTAACATTCCTAAATCGCAATGGATATGGATTGACACCTGACATATGGATTGACACCTGTCCTCAGAGACCCTGATACACACTGACACAGAGCAGAATAGGGACTGTTCCCCCTACATAGGGTCACTTGGCAGATATGGATTGACACCTATCCTAATGATCCCTGATACACACTGACACAGAGCAGAATAGGGACTGTTCCCCCTACATAGGGTCACTTGGCAGATATGGATTGACACCTATCCTAATGATCCCTGATACACACTGACGCAGAGCAGAATAGGGACTGTTCCCCCTACATAGGGTCACTTGGCAGATATGGATTGACACCTGTCCTCAAAGCCCCTGATACACACTGACACAGAGCAGAATAGAGACTGTTCCCCGTCCTCAGAGACCATGATACATACTGACACAGAGCAGAATAGAGACTGTTCCCCCTACATAGGGTCACTTGGCCGATATGGCCTGGTCATGGGAGGAGGAGGATGACTTTCACCTCTTCCCCTGTTAGATTCCCGTTGTGCTGTGACATCACCCTTATACGCTCTGTAAAGCATACTTTTTAATTTGATCAGCATGGCCACTTGAGTTTTTATAGTTTTCACGCTGCTTGTAGTTTATATATGGTTCACAAAAATCAAACAAACGATAAAGTAAACATGTAAGGATTCTGAATTTTCTTTCAAACCCTTACACATTGTGTGTACGTATATTTTGTCTTAAGTTTGTGGCTTTAAAGAGGTTCACGTTGTTTCTATGATGTGCATAACATGTTCTTGTAAATGTTTGTTAAATTTTTCCTGGAATTGTAATTTGTGAATCTGAATAAAGATAGTCAAATCCCTGATACACACTGACACAGAGCAGAAGAGGGACTGTTCCCCCTACATAGGGTCACTATGTGTCTTTTGTTTGGTTTGGTTTTTGAAGCCACAGTGCAGCACCATAGGGCCGAAAAATTAGGCATGTACACATGCCTGAAAAATTAGGTATTGTTGCAGCCGCTGCTGTAGCAGCGGCCATAAAAATTGATGTTTGTTTCCCAGGCAGAAAGTGCCCTAAAACATTGCGGCTTGAACCCTAGTTGGTGGCGGATAAGTCACGCAAGTCAACCGGCATTCAGAGCTAAAATACAGCAGCGTGTGGACCATTTTTAGCCCAAGGCAGCTCATCTCATCAGGCCTTTTTTAGTCGAATGTATCGCCCAGTGTCAGTCCCTTCGGGATCCATCCCTCATTCATCTTAATAAAGGTGAGGTAATCTAGACTTTTTTGACCTAGACAACTTCTCTTCTCAGTGACAATACCTCCTGCTGCACTGAAGGTCCTTTCTGACAGGACACTTGAAGCGGGGCAGGCCAGAAGTTCTATCGCAAATTGGGATAGCTCAGGCCACAGGTCAAGCCTGCACACCCAGTAGTCAAGGGGTTCATCGCTCCTCAGAGTGTCGATATCTGCAGTTAAGGCGAGGTAGTCTGCTACCTGTCGGTCGAGTCGCTCTCTGAGGGTGGATCCTGAAGGGCTGTGGCGATGCGTAGGACTTAAAAAGCTCCGCATGTCCTCCATCAACAACACGTCTTTAAAGCGTCCTGTCCTTCCCGGCGTAGTCGTGGGAGGAGGAGGATGACTTCCACCTCTCCCCCTGTTAGATTCCCGTTGTGCTGTGACATCAGCCTTATACGATGTGTAAAGCATACTTTTTAATTTATTTTGCAAATGCTGCATCCTTTCCGACTTGTTGTAATTCGGTAACATTTCCGCCACTTTCTGCTTATACCGGGGGTCTAGTAGCGTGGACACCCAGTACAGGTCGTTCTCCTTCAGCCTTTTTATACGAGGGTCCCTCAACAGGCACGACAGCATGAAAGACCCCATTTGCACAAGGTTGGATGCCGAGCTACTCATTTCCCGTTCCTCCTCCTCAGTGAAGGTATGTTATGTCAATGAAGGTATGTTCTTCCCCCCAGCCACGTACAACACCACGGGTACCAGATAGGTGACAACGAGCACCCTGGGATGAGTGTTGTGGTTGGTCTTCCTCCTCCTCCTCAAAGCCACATTCCTCCTCTGACTCCTCTTCCTCACAATCCTCTTCCAGTGTTGCCGCAGGTCCAGCAAGCGATGCTGATAAGGCTGTTTCTGGTGGTGATGGTGACCACAACCTCTTCCTCTTCACACTCATCTACGGCCTGATCCAGCACTCTTCGCAGGGCACGCTCCAGGAAGAAAACAAATGGTATGTCGCCGCTGATGGTGCCTTCGGTGCGACTGACTAGGTTTGTCACCTCCTCAAAAGGACGTATGCGCCTACAGGCATTGCGCAAGAGCGTCCAGTAACGTGGCAAAAAAATTCCCAGCTCCCCAGAGGCTGTCCTAGCACCCCGGTCATACAAATATTCATTAACAGCTTTTTCTTGTTTGTGCAGGCGGTCGAACATTAGGAGTGTTGAAATCCAACGTGTCAGGCTGTCGCAAATCAAGTGCCTCACTGGCATGTTTCGCCGCTGGATATTGGCAAAGTGAGCCATGGCCGTGTAGGAATGCCTGAAATGGCCACACACCTTCCTGGCCTGCTTCAGGACGTCCTGTAAGCCTGTGTACTTATGCACAAAGCGTTGTACGATCAGATTACACACATGTGCCATGCACGGCACATGTGTCAACTTGCCCAACTTAAATGCCGCTAACAAATTTTTTACGTTGTCACAAACCACTTTGCCGATATCCAGTTGCTGCGGAGTCAGCCACTTTTCCACCTGTGCGTTCAGGGCGGACAGGAGTGCTTGTCCGGTGTGACTCTCTGCTTTCAAGCAAGTCAAACCCAAGATGGCGTGACACTGCCGTATCCGGGATGTGGAATAGTACATGGGGAGCTGGAAGGGTGCCGTTGATGTGGAGCAAGACGGAGCAGCAGAAGAGGACTCAGCCGAGGAGGTTATGGAAGAGGATGGAGTAGGAGGAGTAGAGGAGGTGGCAGCAGGCCTGCCTGCAAGTCGTGGCGGTGTCACCAACTCCTCTGCAGAGCAACGCATTCCATGCTTGGCAGCAGTCAGCAGGTTTACCCAATGCGCAGTGTAGGTGATATACCTGCCCTGATAATGCTTTGCAGACCAGGTATCAGTGGTCAGATGGACCCTTGCCCCAACACTGTGTGCCAGACATGCCATTACTTCCTTTTGCACAATCAAGTACAGGTTGGGGATTGCCTTTTGAAAAAATAAATTTCGGCCTCAGACTCCACCAGCTTGTATGGTAAAAGCTGGCGGGCTAATAGTTCGGACAAGCCAGCTGTCAGACGCTGGGCAAGGGGGTGACTTTCTGACATTGGCTTCTTATGCTCAAACAGACAGACACATGACTGTGGGCAGATGAGCGGGAACTGCTCAAGGCGGGAGACGGAGTGGCGGATGGTTGAGAGGGGGCAAGGAGGACAGCAGTGGTTGATGTGGCTGAAGATGCTGGACCAGGAGGAGGATGGCGGCTTAGAGTTTGCGTGCTGCTTGTACTCATGTGTTGATCCCATAGGCGTTTGTGATGTGAGATCATGTGCCTACGCAAAGCAGTTGTACCTAGGTGGGTGTTGGACTTCCCATGACTCAGTTTCGCTGTTGTCAGAGGCAGACACACAAAATAAAATCCACACTCCTGAGCTCTGCAATGATGGCATTCTGGTGGTGGACACAGCATGCGTTGATTGGCGTGCTGTCTGCTGACCCCAGGTGCCGATGCATGCTGTCTGACTGTGCCACTAGCTCCTTGCGACGACCTTCCCCTGCTTCCAACTCCTCCTCTCCCAACTCCTCCTTCCCCTCCTCGTCTCCTCCTCCTCCTCTCTGTCTCCCCATCTGAACTTTCGCCCTGTTCTTCTTCTTGCCGAGCGGGCACCCACGTGACATCCATGGACGCATCGTCATCATCAACCGATTCACTTGTATCTGACAACTCAGCAAAGGAAGCGGCAGTGGGTACAACATCATCATCATTACACCGTACGTCCATGTGTGTAATGCTGCCTGCCTGAGACATATCCCTGTTATCTACATCCTCTGGCAATAATGGTTGCGCATCACTCATTTCTTCAAACGGATGTGTGAATAACTCCTCTGACATGCCAAGTAAAGCGGCTGTGGTGCTAGTTTTGGTGGTGGCGGCAGGCGGGTGAGTGGTATCTTGAGAGGTGCCCGAAGCTAAGCTGGAGGAGGATGGTGCGTCAAGGTTCCGAGCGGAAGCTGTAGAAGATTGGGTGTCCTGTGTTAGCCAGTCAACTATGTCCTCAGCACTTTTCAAGTTCAGGGTACGTGGCCTCTGAAAACTGGGCATTATTCTAGGGCCAAAGGGAATCACAGCACCACGACCACGATGGCCCCTGCGTAGTGGCCTGCCTCTGCCTGTCATTTTTTGGGGGATTAGTGGTACTATGCGTGCAAGCTACTGTGACCAGATATGAGTGGCAATGTGCAATGGCAGAGGTCTGCAGAGTACACGCTGTAGGCCTGACACACCCGCTTGAAGACAACTAACTGCTATTCAATCTATACCAGTGAAAAAAGTTTTTTGGTTTTAAATGCACGCTATTGTGACACCAGATATGAGTGGCAAATTACACTTGCTGAGGTTGGCAGAGCACACGCTGTAGGCCTGACACACCCGCTTGAAGACAACTAACTGCTATTCAATCTATAACAGTGAATAAAGTTTTTTGGTTTTAAATGCACGCTATTGTGACATCAGATATGAGTGGCAATGTGCACTGGCAGAGGTCTGCAGAGCACACGCTGAAGGCCTGACACCCGCTTTAAGGACACTGACTGCTATTAGCTTACACTCGAAAACTTTTTTTTCTTTTTAAAAGCACGCTATAGAGACACCAGATATGAGTGGCAACTGTCAAAGTACACTGGCAGGGGTCTGCAGGGCACACGCTGAAGGCCTGACACACCCGCTTTAAGGACACTGACTGCTATTAGCTTACACTGGAAAACCTTTTTTCTTTGTAAAAGGACGCTATAGAGACACCAGATATGAGTGGCAACTGTCAAAGTACACTGGCAAGGGTCTGCAGGGCACACGCTGAAGGCCTAACACACCCGCTTTAAGGACACTGACTGCTATTAGCTTACACTGGAAAAAAAGTTTTCTTTGTAAAAGCACGCTATAGAGACACCAGATATGAGTGGCAACTGTCAAAGTACACTGGCAGGGGTCTGCAGGGCACACGCTGAAGGCCTGACACACCCGCTTTAAGGACACTGACTGCTATAAGCTTACACTGGAAAACTTTTTTTCTTTGTAAAAGCACGCTATAGAGACACCAGATATGAGTGGTGGCACTGACTGGGCAAATGGGCACAGTATCCACTGTGAGCCTGACACAGAAGCTGGCAGACAACTAAATGCTCTTCAATCTATTACAGTGAAAAAAAAATTTTTCTTTTTAAATGTCAAGCTTAAGCTATTGTGACACCAGATATGAGTGGTGGCACTGGGCAAATGGGCACAGTATGCACTGTGAGCCTGACACAGAAGCTGCCGGCAGGCAGGCAACTGCAATTACATTACACAAAAAAAAAATAAGAAAAAAAAAAGCAGACTGATGTTCTAGCCCTAAAAAGGGCTTTTTGGGGTGCTGTTCTTATAGATGATCAGATGAGTCCTTCAGGACTGTAGTGGACACTGAATACCCTAGCCTAGCTATCAATTTCCCTATCTTATGAACAGCAGCTACACTTTCCCTCCTCTCACTAAGCATGCAGCTTCAGAATGAATCTAAAATGGATGCTGGGAGGGAGGTGGGAGGGTGTGGAAGGGAGGGTCTGCTGCTAATTTGCTGGAATGTGTCTGCTGACCGTGAGGCACAGGGTCAAAGTTTGCTCAATGATGACGAATAGGGGGCGGATCAAACCGCCCATGCCCGCGGCGGCGAACGCGAACATTTCGGTACATCACTAAATACGAGTCCTTGTGGGGCGTATGTGGCCTCCCTACCCAGGGTAGTTCCATCTCCCGCTCTGGCTCGGGACCGTGTCCCCTGTCCCCCCTCACAGCTAATAGTCTGGAATGTATTTCAACCAAGCCCGCTTAACACACTAGGTATAGCATCAACAACTGTCTGTGGACACGTACAGTCCCGAGGCCCTAGGTCCGCGTTCCTAACCCCCATTTTTTCCCCATCCAGTACCACTACCATGGAGCTTTTGTCTGTCTAGGTCATCGTCACTGGCACATAATGCAAACAATTAAGCGATATGTTAGCGAGGTTACAGGATGATAGTATTGCAAGGTAATAAAGTTAACTTAAAGATTAAACATGAGCTTGGCAACTGTCTCCCAGACAACCAGGAGCACACGGTTTGCAGGGTTCGTTGCAGGGTTTCTCGAGTGGTCTAGTAGTTCCCAATAGGTCCGCATTCTGAGCCGTAGTGTCCCCTAGGCCATGTCTGGTCCCCTTTCTCCACCCAAAGATCTGGCATAGACATCCACGTCCCAATGCAAGGTCCTGACCAGTACATCGGTATAGGTCCCCTTCTGCGTAGCGTCCTGCAGCGACCCAAAGTTACCAGGCGGCCTTTGACCACATGCACGAGTGGAATGTTTGTAGCTGGGCCAAACTGCCAGCGGGAGCCATGCCGGATTCTCGGGCCAGTCAGCTAGGCAGGGCTCTCCCCAACCCGTTACCCCCCCCCCACCCCAAGCGTCGTAGGTGCTCTCCCCCTGTCCCCCCCTATCTGCCCGGTGACATGCGTCTGTCCCCCATAAGATCATATCACTCACCCGACCTCAACTGACCCGATCAACTGCGCTCTATTCTTCTGGGCCGTCCGGCCCTCCACTCCTACGCGGTGCGGCCGATCCACTTGGAGCCGCTTCAGCACTCCGTAGCGGTAGTAGAGGATCCCTCCTTAAGGCTGTGGCTTCGACTAGGATCCAGTTGCGCATCCTCGTTGGTGCCAGGCAGGGCCGGACTGGGGATACAAAGCAGCCCTGGAAAAAAAAATCTATGCCAGCCCCATAAGTCATTGCGCCATATATTGTTGCATGTAATATGTAGGGCTATGTCTCGCCACCCCAGATGATTGAGTATATATATATATATGTATATTTATTGCTTTTTCTAATATAAAATATTGGTCCTTTCAGAGTAAAACATTTAATTATACAGTAAGCATAATCACATGCAGACACAGACAATCTCACTGACACACACAAGCTCATTGATACACAGCCTCATAGACAAACAATTTCACTAATATACATAAGCTCATTGACATAAAAACACAAGCTCACTCACTAGCAGGCACACACACACATGCAAGCAAGCTCACTCACTAGCAGGCGCGCACACACACACAGCTTAATGTAGTGGTTCTGGTGTCTATAGCCTGTCCCTGCAGGCTTTTGAATGTAAACACTGACTATTCAGAGAAAAGGCAGTGTTTACATTGCTTCCTAGTGACACCTCTAGTGACAGACACTCAGACGGTCACTAGAGGCACTTCCTGTGTCAGTGCAGATTGGCTGAGATCATCAAGCTTGATGATCTCAGTCATAGAGGCAGAGACCAGCACGACGTTGAAAAAAAAGGTGAGTAAAAAACTATTTTTAAAAACACACACAGACACCACGACTGACACACACACACCACGACAGACACACACACACCACGACTGACACACACACACACACCACGACTGACAGACACACACACCACGACTGACACACACACACACACACCAAGACAGACACACACACACCACGACAGACACACATACACCACGACTGACACACACACACACACACACACCATGACAGACACACACACCATGACACAGACCATGACAGACAGACACACACACACCATGACACACACACACACCGTGACAGACAGACACACACACACAATGATACAGACACACCATGACACAGACATACACCATGACACAGACAGACACCATGACACAGACAGACACACACACACACCATGACCCAGACAGACACACACAGCATGATACAGACACACACACACACACACACCATGACACAGACAGACACACACCATGACACAGACAGACACACACCATGACACAGACAGACACACAGCATGACACAGACAGACACACAGCATGACACAGACAGACACACAGCATGACAGACAGACACACAGCATGACACAGACAGACACACAGCATGACACAGACAGACACACACTACATGACACAGACAGACACACACAGCATGACACAGACAGACACACCATGACACAGACGCACACACCATGACAGACAGACACACACACAGCATGACACAGACAGACAGACACACACACAGCATGACACAGACAGACAGACACACACACAGCATGACACAGACAGACAGACACACACACAGCATGACACAGACAGACACGCAGCATGACAGACAGACACACACACACACACCATGACACAGACAGACAGACACACACACAGCATGACACAGACAGACAGACACACACACAGCATGACACAGACAGACTGACACACACACAGCATGACACAGACAGACACGCAGCATGACAGAGACACACACACACACACCATGAAACAGACAGACACACAGACACACACACACCATGACACAGACAGACACACAGACACAGACACACACCATGACACAGACAGACACACACCATGACACAGACAGACACACACCATGACACAGACAGACACACAGCATGACACACACACACTCCCACTGACATACATACTTTTTGGTACCTGGGGGCCGGGAAGACATGTGGGTGTCCTGCGGCCGCATGGAGAGCTTGGATGTCGGCTGCAGTGGAAGCTCTTCTGGCGGCCGCTGGGGGAGCAGGCTGTTCTGTCTCTGATCCCCCTCCCTCGCGTGCAGCTTAATGAGACCGGGGCAGGAATATGATGTCATATTCCGGCCCCGGTCTATTTCTAGCGCGCGAGGGAGGGGGAGCAGAGACCAAACAGCCTGCTCCCCCAGCAGCCGCCAGAAGAGCTTCCCCTTTATAAGACAGTGTGTGAATAAATCTTGAGTTCCTGTTTTAACCCTCAAAGTGAAGTGTCGTCTCATTTTTGGGGGAGGATTTATTGCATGCTGTTTCAGTTTGACTGCTAGGAGTGCAAACCTATTCATATGGTTCCTATTCAACTGTCTACAGCATTCAGAGGCTTGAGAGGATTTATATGCTTCTCAGATTTGGTGATTGTGGTGTCTGCCAGAGTGCTTGGAGTCCTCAGGAAACGCTAGGAGCATCCTTCAATGGAGGTACCCAGTCGGGGTGCCAGGCGATCCGTTACACAGGAGTCTAGGACTGGATCTTTGGTAAGCAATAATTGGTGAGCCCACATCTTAGGATGCCCTGACAGTAGGGTGATAGCTGTCCTAACCTTAACAAAATCCGTGGCATAGGTAATCGGTTTCAGGGAGAACAGGACTTCACAATCCAACTTGAATGACACAGGTTCAATCCCAGCCAGGCTCAAATACACAATATTGTGTAAGGCACGATGATAGTCGTGACAGTGGCCTCTGTTCGGATAACCGAACAACATGTGGTGGAGAAAACGGTGGCCATCTGCTTGCACGAAAGCAGGCAATGGGACTTGGTCGTCAAGTGTCTGGAACTCCGACACAGACACTCAACAGCGCGAACACCGGTAAAACTATGCGAACGTCTGCTTCCAGGAGAGAGTTTGGTACGTTTGTTCATACGGACTACGGATGTGCATGGGAAAAATGTTGGTTCGGCATTCCGAACTTCAGCACTTTGGGTAAGTGTAGGGTTAGAGTGATGGGTAGGGTTAGGATTACTCTATCCTAACCCTACCCCAACCCTCTCCTGTTTTGCCACTTTTCAGAAATCCAAAGCACTTCGGCACTTCCGAAATTTGGCACTTTGGCAATTTGGAAATTCGGCTATTCGGTTCGGTTCTGCATTCTGAATTCGGCACTTCAGAACTTCAGCATTTCGGCAAGTCGGTTTTGTATTCCAAATTTTGGCACTTTGGCAATTCGGAAATTTGGCACTTGCATTTGGAACGAAACAAATTGCACATGTCTAGTACGGACCTCACGAACAAACGCTACCACTGAGCCAGGGTAACAGTTCACCCTTTTGTGTGTTTTGGAACTCCTGAAAATTACTGACCGCTACCTCTAAAATTGTGGGACTATTTTGGGTAGGAGCCTCGTGAGCGATCAGTTAAGACTTCACCCCATTGGCGATTCGGCTGTATTCGTGGACTCTGAGCACTATTTGGACAGCTTGGGCAGTCAGATCCAGACTATCCAGGGATGTATAGCTTATGGGGGTTCCATTACTGTATATTAAATGTGTATTTTTGAGAGTTTTTTGTAAATTGTCATGGTGACATGGCATTTTGGGGACATTTTGTTGGTGTGTTTATGGGAGTGTCAGGGGCGTGTCCTTTTACGGTATATAAGCAGGCCATTGTGCCTGGATTAAACAGATTCGTTTACCCTTCATGAAGTCTAGGCTCATGTTTGGGGATTTGGGAGCTATAATCACTACTGCGCTTGGGACTTGGGAGATTCTACACGGTTATACTCAGCTGGAGTGTAAGGGATTATAAGGGAATTAATTGATCTTCTTTCTTTTTGGTAAATTACTTACTGTTATATCAATAAGTATATATTAGGCCAGTCAAACATTTCAGTAAGCATCAAACATGTTTTTGGAAGATTCATTATACTGATAATTTCCAACCAGTTATTATTATTAATATATCGCCAACATATTCTGCTAAGCTAGAAAGGGGACATTTAGAGGTGAAGAAGGCCCTGCTCAAACATGCTTCCAATCTATGAGGATCTGTGGTATCCCAATATATATCATTAGGTGTCTTGCCGAGAGATACTTGATGGTGAGGTAGTCTGACCGGCATTCAAACCTGGATTTCCTGGTTTTAAGGAAGTGATATTACCATTCCTCTAACAAACCAATATGACAGGTTCCACCTTTGTTTACAAAGCTCTTTACCAACGATTCATAATGAGCATTAAGAAACTTGATTTAGATTTATTGCAATTCATGTTTTCTTTGCAGGAATACACTGCCTCTAGTGTCTATCATACTGTCAGCCACTAGAGGCACTTTGCCGAAATAGCAGCACCTTCAATCAGATGGCATAGGGCAGTGTTTTTCCGTGCCTGAACACTAGCCTGCCAATGCTTTCCTATGGGAAAGCATTAGATTGGCTGAGATAATCGATCTCAATGATCTCACACAAACAGGCGGTAAACTACCTTTTTTAACCCTGGAAATGCTGGCCTGGTCTCCTTAACAGTGACTAATGCACTCTAGCGTTAGGGATTCATATGTGTGTTCCTAACTCTATAGAGTTCCTTTAGGGTAAAATTGGAAACATTCTCTGAGAGTCAGCTGTACTTCCAGTTCAGATACGTTGACCCTAAATTTTAAATTCATTTTGAATTCACTTTGAATTTCCAATGATTCTGATTTTAGTAAAACACCATGCTAGTTTTATTTATTTCCTCAACAAAGTGCAATTGTTTTTGGGTTGATTTTTGAAACTTTTGCGATGGGTAAACGAAAATAAGATGTTATGCCACAGTTAGAGTTAGCGATCTGGTTAATAGGATTTGTTCAGCAATCATCCTGCACGTAGCTCCTAAGTATTTGACCTTTAACCCCCTTGTGGCAGACCGCTTGCTTATATACAAAACTCCCAGCACGGGGTCTCCATTGAATGCAATACAAACCCCTTCCAGAGATCTCTGTGCCTGGGAGATAATGGAGTTAAAGACCGGTAAGCTAATTATCTCCCAGGAACAGAGAGGCAAACATAAAAGTACCCAAAAACATTTAATAACCCCACATGTCATACATCCCCAAACAGCCCTGATTTGAGCTCCCAAGTTGTCCAAATAGTGCTCAGATCCATGCAGTATAGGGGAAACGCCATTGTGTCAAATTTCTGACCGGACGCACACGTGGTCCTATGACCAAAATAGTTCTAGAGCAATGTGTGCTTTGACGGGAAGTATGGGGTGCTCCCACTGGCTCTCAGGGGGCGTTTGTTCCACTTAGTCTCAGGGACCTTCCTTCTGAAAAGCTCTCTCCTGGCGGATCGCAAAATGGTTCAAAACCCCGGACGAAGTTGTCCGGGAACCACAAAGTCCTCATATCGAAATTAAGTTCCATAGCAGTCGCGGCCAAGTACCGCTGAGGACCATTCGTGAGTTTCCTCATGCAAACAGCCGCCAGGGAACTAGTGTTTGGTTCAGTTACAAAGCAGGGAAAGTGCCTGACCAGGGGCACCAAGGCAAAGCTGCCTGAAAAGGCCGGGCTGGTTAACTCCTGAACGGGGTGTTTGGATGTGGCCCATAGTCATTGGGCAGGTGGCTAGCTACCAGGCTTGTGGCATAGGCACGTTTGTCACACTCTTTCATGCCTTAAAGTTCAGGAATTCACAGCCTGATACTTCCTGTTACATACGGATGACAAATAACAGGTGGACAAGACAAGTTACGTGTAGATTTTCTGCCGGGAAATGTATTGCTTCTACCAGTATTTCAGAAGAATTGTAAATTTAATTTGTGAGTAAAATTATGACCTTTTTGGAAGGTTATTTTACAATCCTCTCTAAATCGTAATGTTGTTTCTTATTTAGATGTGGCACCGTCACAGACGTATCGCAAGCCAGACTCCCCATTCCTTGCCGTGGAGCGGTGGGACGCTACGTCACTGTGACCATCCCCGGCCGTGCTGAGTATCTGACACTGTGTCAAGTGGAGGTTAATGGGCATTTCATTGAAACAGAGCATGACTCACCAGGTTAGACATGGCCGGTCCTTTCTGCCATTACAGAACTCGCTTTGGCTACAACTTAAATGGTCAATATCTGCATAATTGCTCATGTTTCCGCGTATGCAACAATTTTGTATCCCACAGAGTTTAGGGACCTTCCCAGTAAATGCTAATTGGTGGGTAGACTAAGCTGTGATTGACTGTGGTCATTCTCAATAGTAGATCACAGTCTAACAAAATGGCAACTGGGACTGATATATGGTACCCATTCCAATCAAGGTAATAACAATGAAACAAAATATGTCACCAGAACTGACACCTAGTTATATCCCAGTAATAACCCAATTATAGTGCAGTAATAATAGCCCAGTAACAGCTCAGTAATAATGCAGTAATGGCCCAGTAATAGTCCAGTCATAGCCCAGTAATAGTGCAGTAATAATAACCAAGTTACAGCTCAGTAATAATGCAGTAATAGCCCATTTATGGCCCGGTAATGGCTCAGTAATAACCCAGTAATGACCAAGTAATAGCCCAGTAATAGTGCAGTAATGGTCCAGTACCATTTGCAGTAAGGTTGAGGGAAGCAATCCGCCTGTGTTGTCTGTCAGGCTGAAGTCCTCCGAGGAGTCTAAGTAATCCTCAAGTTCAGGGACCATCTTTGGCCCACTGGCACTGTGTATTTGGCGGAAAAGATCGCCGATATTAACGCTCTGCCTGGGGCTATCAAACTTCTGTTTTTGTGTTTTTCTTTCCATGTTGGGTAGGCGACTTAGGGTTGTTTTTCCCGGCAACAGGGATGAGGGAAACCGTTGGTTTACTTAGTATAGGCGAAGAACCCATCAATCGCGCGTCTGCTCAGGTCAGTCTCAAGCCCTGCCCCAATATCATAATATGAAATAATTTAAAAAGCTAATAAAAAAAATATTAAATAGAGGTCATCGTGGTGTATGGTCCCTAAATATAAATGTGCATTGATTCACAAATGAAGTCTGTGTGACAATACGGAGCTCTGGTGCACTCATTTCTAGTGGTGTGTAATCTAGAAGCGGTCGTCGCTGAAACCAGGGTCAAGTCAGTGAATCTGTTTTCCCCAGGAAGCTGGTCTCCATAGGGGAATCTCTGTAAAGCAAGGCTGCAGTGGCAGACAGGGGGGACAGGTAGTGGATTGTGGCCAGGGCCTGGGTAGGCACTGAAGCAGGAGGCAGGCATTGTCTCCTCTGACTCAGTGTTGCCAGCTAAGTTGGGTAGGAACTCACTCAACCTATTGGAGCAGGTCCCTAGAAGGCAGAGATTGTCACTCTGCCTGTTCTTTCTCTCAAGCATGTATCGACCCCTCTGCTAATTTTATTTAATATTGCTTGCTTGTACAGGTCGATGTTGTTCTCAATAGACTTTTAATGATCCATTTCATGTGTTTTATTGACAGCTAAAAATTTGGCAGGATTTGGTATAGTCACTCAGAGCTCTGTCTATGGCTTTGGTGGGGCTGCACGAGCTATCGATGGGAATAATGACACAAACTACCACAAACATCCCTGCAGTCACACAAATAAAGACTACGAACCCTGGTGGAAACTGGATCTGAAAAGGAGAGCGACCATTGATTTAATCGTCATAACGAACCGTCAGGATTGCTGCACAGAGCGTTTGAGAGGAGCCCAGGTTAAAGTCGGAGATTCTCCTGATGGCAACAACCCAGTGTAAGTCCTGATTAAATCTCATGTTGTCTCTGTAAGGATAAGATTCTAGTCAGGTCTTAACAAAGGTTCTGAAGGATGAATTCCAAACAGAACCCTCTCTTTATTCCATGATTATTCTACTTGAACCATGTGAAATGTTCTTGTAATATGAATAGATCTCCTTTCTTTTTGGTTAATGGCTTACTGTTCTATCAATAAGTATATATTAGGTCAGTCTAACATTTCAGTAAGCATCAAACATGTTTTTGGAAGATTCATTATACTGATAATTTCCAACCAGTTATTATTATTATTAATATAGCGCCAACATATTCCGCAGAGCTAGAAATGGACATTTAGAGGTGAAGAAGGCCCTGCTCAAACAAGCTTCCAATCTTTGAGGATCTGTGGTATCACAATATATATCATTAGGTGAAAAATCTTAACTGTGTGTTGGCACTCTGCTACTAAATGGTGCTGGTATTGGAGGTGTTCCCCATAACAACCTCAAAAATAATACAAAAGAATATCAATAAATTCAATACCGCACTCAATATCAAAACTTTGTAAAAAAGAGTTGAGTCAACTCCATTCATATTATGTACATTATGTACATAGATTGTAAATGGTCACAGGGGCCATTGAAGGGACTGGTTTGTCCCGAGTGCGCAGCCCATCAGTCTTGGATTGAGCAGGACGCACATCAGTCATGGATTGAGCAGGACATGGGTAGGAGCAGCTAAGCAGTGCCCATCAGTCTTGGATTGAGCAGGACGCACAGCAGTCATGGATTGAGTAGGAAGTGGGTAGGAGCAGCTAAGCAGTGCCCATCAGTCTTGGATTGAGCAGGACGCACAGCAGTCATGGATTGAGCAGGAAGTGGGTAAGAGCAGCTAAGCAGTGATACATGCCCAGCACAGCCGAACGACATGAAGGGGTTCTGATACCGGATATACTCAGTGCAGGTTCCTCAGTTGACAGATAAAGGGACTTTTTCAAAACCATTGGACATCCTACTACTATTGTTGGATTATTGGGAGCTTGGGATTGCAATCCTCAATTGGTGAGACCCAACCAACTTTTTCTTTGTTTTTTCTCCCTTTTTTTCATTATATATACATTGAACTATTTATTATCTAAATTTTTGCCAAATTTTTTGTTATTTTGACTTTTTTCCTTTTGGTCCTGTTTCTTTTAATTCTTTTTTTATATTTTATATTTCTTATTTTTTCTCTTTTGTCTACAGTTTTTATTTTTTATTATTTTTTGCATTTCTGAGAAGCATATGGATCACTCCTAATATAAAGAATTATTCAGTGGTGGATCCACCTGAAAATACCAATGAACTGTCGAACTCCATTCATATTATGTACATAGATTGTAAATAATTGTACATACTCTGGGATGTATATACGATGAAGTTTATAAAATTTATGAATTTATAAGGATATTATCAGATTGCTTACCCATGAATTATGAATTTATATATAGAATTTGTATAATAAATTAAATTTCCTTTGTTTGCATATATATCAATTGACTCTCAACTCTTTTTTTTAACAAAGTTTTGATATTGAGTGCGGTATTGAATTTATTGATATTCTTTTATATCATTAGGTGTCTTGCCGAGAGATACTTGATGGTGAGGTAGTCTGACCGGGATTCAAACCTGGATTTCCTGGTTTTGAGGAAGTGATATTACCATTCCTCTAACAAACCAATATGACAGGTTCCACCTTTGTTTACAAAGCTCTTTACCAACCAATAATAGTGAGCATTAGGAAACTTGATTCAGATTTATTGCAATTCATGTTTTCTTTGCAGGAATAAGCTGCCTCTAGTGTCTATCATACAGACAGCCACTAGAGGCACTTTGCCGAAATAGCAGCACCTTCAATCAGATGGTCTCAGAGAGATCGTCTGACTAGCACAGCGTAACATTTTGCTGCACATTGGTTGAGATAATCAATCTCAATGACCTCAGGCAACAGCTGGAGCTTCCCTGGCTGGGGGGAAATAAACGACCTTTTTAACCCTTGAAACGCCGGCCCGTTCACCTTAACAGTGACTAATGCACTATAGCGTTAGGGATACATATTTGTTCCTAACTCTATAAAGTTCCTTTATGGTCAAAATGGAAATATTCTCCAAGTCATCTGTACTTCCAGTTCAATTACTTTGGCCCTATATTTTAAATTCACTTTGAATTCTCAATAATTCTAACTTTAGTAAATCACCCTGCTAGTCTTTTATTAAATTCATCAACAAAGTGCAACTGTTTTTGGGTTGATTTTTCAAATTTTTGTGATGGGTAAATGAAAATAAGATGTTAGCGATCTGGTTAATAGGATTTGTTCGGCAATCATCCTGCACGTAGATCCTGAGTTTATGACCTTTAACCCTCTCCATGCCATAGAGATCAGGAATTCACAGACTGATACTTGCTGTTACATAATATGACAAACAGGTGGACAAGACAAGTTACATGTAGAATTTCTGCCGGGAAATGTATTGCCTCTACCAGTATTTCAAAAGAATTGTATATTTAATTTGTGAGTAAAATTATGACCTTTTTGGAAGGTTATTATACAATCCTTTCTAAATCATAATGTTGTTTCTTCTTTAGATGTGGCACCATCACAGACCTATCGCAAACCAGACTCCCCATTCCTTGCCAAGGAGCGTTGGGACGCTACGTCACTGTGACCATCCCCGGCCGTGCTGAGTATCTAACACTGTGTCAAGTGGAGGTTTATGGACTTTTCATTGAAACAGAGCATGACTCAACAAGTTAGCCATGACTGGTCCTTTCTGCCATTACAGAACTCGCTTTGGCTACAATTTAAATGGTCAATATCTGCATAAATGCTCATGTTTCCGCGTATGCAACAATGTATCTTTTTATATCCCACAGAGTTTAGGGACCTTCCCAGTAAATGCTAATTGGTGGGTAGACTAAGCTGTGATTGACTGTGGTCATTCTCACAAGTAGATCAGTCTAACAAAATGGCAACTGGGACTGTTATATGGTACCCATTCCAATCAAGGTAATAACAATGAAACAAAATATGTCACCAGAACTGATACCTAGTTATATCCCAGTAATAACCCATTAATAGTGCCCTAATAATAACCCAGTAACGGCCCAGTAATAATGCAGTAATGGCCCAGTAATAGTCCAGTCATAGCCCAGTAATAACCTAGTAATGGCCCAGTGATAGCGCAGTAATGGCCCAGTGATGGCGCAATAACGGCCCAGTGATAGCGCAGTAACGGCCCAGTGATGGCGCAGTAACGGCCCAGTGATGGCGCAGTAACGGCCCAGTAATAATGCAGTAATGGCCCAGTAATAGTCCTATTATAGCCCAGTTATAACCTATTAATGGCCCAGTGATAGCGCAGTAATGGCCCAGTAATAGCGTAATAACACAGTAGCGCAGTAACGGCCCAATAATAGTGCAGTAATGGCACAGTAATGGCTTAGTGATAGCGCAGTAATGGCCCAGTGATAATGCATGATGGCCCAATAATGACCTAGTAATGGCCCAGTGATAGTGCATGATGGCCCAATAATGACATAGTAATGGCCCAGTGATAGTGCATGATGGCCCAATAATGACATAGTAATGGCCCAGTGATAGTGCATGATGGCCCAATAATGACCTAGTAATGGCCCAGTGATAGTGCATGATGGCCCAGTAATGACCCAGTAATGACTCAGTGATAGTGCAGTAATGGCCCCAGTGTAATATATCACATTTACTCATAGGTTGCAATGAGACCATTAAGATAAATAGCTGCAGGAAATGGGCCAGAAATACTGGATTTAAGTCATAAATAATAGATTCTCCTATTACCATATTTCTGTTGTGGTTTTGGTTCTTACTCGTTCTGTGGGTTTAATAAATATAATGCTAATGCTTGCCTAATTAACCTGTACTTCTCTGTTTGGAAAATAAATGATATCTCATCTTTCTGTGTCTTGTCATTGGTTCTGTAATACACAATAACGGGTAAATGTGTGCGACTCGCACAGAATCTCAGCCTGGAGACTACACACCTGTGAGATTAACAGCTGTAGATCTGTTTAATGCAGGCAAAGCTTCAGAATTTATACACACAGTAAACTCCTCCCCTGTGCCTGAGAGATAATTGAGTCAGGAACTGTACAAACTCAATTATCCCCAGGTACCAAAAAACACACAATTTCACAACACTCCAAAGTACCCCCAAAATCCATGGAAACACCTCAAATCTCTGGATAGCCCTGATCTGAGTGACCATCATATCCAAAAATGACTCAGATCAGTTCAGTGGTTTGGATTTTCCATGGAAGAAAACTTTTGATCAACCGCACACGTGGCTTATGCCCAAAATAGTTCCAAAGGAAAAGTGGTAGCGGTCGGTCAATTTTTGAGAGTCTAAAACCGAACAATATACCGAACATATACCATAGCTGTTATGTAGAGATTGTTCACCTAATCCCTGCAAATGATTTCACTACACAGTGCTCTTCTAAGATGTAAGGAAACGAACACAGGCGATGATGGAAGTTCAGCGGTGTTCGCAAGGTAGAGTGCCCGATTTTAGTTCCATGCACTCAGGGGCGGACTGAGAACCCTCAGGGCCCCCGGGCAAAATAAATCAAGGGCCCCCTTACAGGCCCCACCCATACTCCGCAGCAAGCGCCACCCATGTCCCGCCTCCATGCACCGCCTCCAGCCACACCCTACACAATCTTTAGACACAAGGAACAAAAGTGCAATAATCCCTTCAAGGCCCCAGTAGAGACTACAATTGAGGGCTAATGGGCCATGGAGGGGGGTCTTTCTAGCAGAGGCTATCTCAGTGTCCTTTAGAGAGTGTGTTAGAAAGAATCCCCTCCAGGCCCTATTAGAGACTACAATGGAGTCTAACAGGCTTGGAAGGGGGTCTTTCTAACAGAGGCCATCTCAGTGTCCCTGCTGGAAACAGTCGCCTCCAGGCCCCAGTAGAGACTACAATTGAGGGCTAATGGGCCATGGAGGGGGGGAGCATTCTAGCAGAGGCTATCTCAGTGTCCTTTAGAGAGTGTGTTAGAAAGAATTTCCTCCAGGTCCCATTAGAGACTACAATGGAGTCTAATGGGGCCTGGAGGGGGGTCTCTCCAACAATCTGGTTCCTATTCACAATATAGCAACACAACATAGCTGATACCTAGGCCAAGTTGGCTCCTCTTACCTTAATTACTGTTGCTGGCTGGCAGTCTGTGGGCTTGCTGGAAGGCTGTGGGCTTACTGGCTGCGGCTGGCAGGCTGTGGGCTTGCTGGCAGGCTGTGGGCTTGCTGGCTACTGCCGGCAGGCTGTGGGCTTGCTGGCTGCGGCTGGCAGGCTGTGGGCTTGCTGGAAGGCTGTGGGCTTACTGGCTGCGGCTGGCAGGCTGTGGGCTTGCTGGCAGGCTGTGGGCTTACTGGCTACTGCCGGCAGGCTGTGGGCTTGCTGGCTGCGGCTGGCAGGCTGTGGGCTTGCTGGCTGCGGCTGGCAGGCTGTGGCTTGCTGGCTGGCAGGCTGTGGCTTGCTGGCTGCGGTTGGCAGGCTGTGGGGTTGCTGGCTTTAAGCCTAACTGGTGGCCTGTAGACTGGCTGGCTGTCTACTGGCCAGCCTGTGGGCTGGCTGGCCTGTGGGTTGGCTGGCTTGCTGGCTACTGGGGCACTCGTAGATTATTTAAAGAAATAATCCATGCACAATAACCACTACTACTCTGTGTAGTCGTTATGGTGCCAGGAGGGCCGGGCCCCCCTCCCAGAGTAAGTAGTCAAACCGTTTAAGAACAGTTTGACAACTTACCTGGGGTCTGCTGGGATATGAGGCTGTAGTAGGGTATAGGAGCAGTGGTGCAATGTGTAAGGGGTGCAGTCTGTGTGAAAGGTTCAGTGTGTGTGAGGGGGTGTAGTGTGTGAATGTGTAGGGTGTGTGGGGCAATGTGTGTACGAGGGGGCTGTGTATGTGTGTGGCAATGTTAGTATGGGGGGCTGTGTGTGTATGGGTGGGCAGTGTATGTGTGTGTGTGTGAGGCAATGTGTGTAAATGTGTATGGTGTGTGTGGGGGCAGTGTGTGTGTATGGTGTGTGTGGGGGCAGTGTGTGTGTATGGGGGGCAGTGTGTGAATGTGTATGGTGTGGGGGCAGTGTGTTTATGGGGCTAAAGTTCACTCTCACCACTGCGACCACCAGGAATACCTGGTGGTCACAGTGTTGAGAGTGAACTCTAGCCCGTAGCTCCAGGGCTAGAGTTTACTCTTGCAAGAGCCGTAACGTTGCCGTGGTAACCGCGGCAACGATCTGTGCTCGCGCAAGAAGGACCCAGAGGAGCTGCAGGCTGAGCTCCCGGGTCCTCTCTTCCACCCTCCCCTGCCGGCTGCCCGCACGGTGCCTGCGGACAGGGGAGGGGGCAATTGCCCTCCTCTTACTCCCCCCTCCCCCTCTTCTTACCCCCCCTCCCCCTCTTCTTACCCCCTTCTTACTCCCACTCTCTTCTTACCCCCATTCTTACTCTCCCCTCTTCTTACTCCCCCCTCCCCCTCTCCTTACTCCCCCTTCTTACTCTCCCATTCTTCTTACTCCCCCTCCCCCTCTTCTTACTCCCACCTCTTCTTACTCCTCCCTCTTCTTACTCCCCCCTCTTCTTACCCCCTCCCCCCTCTTCTTACCCTCCTCCCCCCTCTTCTTACCCCCCTCCCCCCTCTTCTTACTCCCCCTTCCTCTTTTTACTCCCCCCTCCCCTCTTCTTACCCCCTTTACTCCCCCCCTCTCTTCTTAATCTCCCCTCTTCTTACCCCCTCTTCTTACTCTCCCCTCCCCCTCTTCTTACTCCCCCTTCCTCTTTTACTCCCCCTCCCCCTCTTCTTACTCCCCCCTCCCTTCTTACCCCCTCTCTCTCTTCTTACCCCCTCCCTCTTCTTACCCCCCCTCCCTCTTCTTACCCCCTCCCTCTCTCTTCTTACCCCGCTCCCTCTCTCTTTTTACCCCCCCTACTCCCCTCTCTCTTTTTACCCCCCTCCCTCTCTCTTTTTACCCCCCTCCCTCTCTCTTTTTACCCCCCCCCTCTCTTTTAACCCCCCCTCTCTCTTTTAACCTCCCCTCTCTCTTTTAACCTCCCCTCCCTCTCTCTTTTAACCCCTCCTCTCTCTTTTAACCCCCCCCTCCCTCTTTTAACCCCCCCTCCCTCTTTTAACCCCCCTCCCTCTTTTAACCCCCCCTCCCTCTCTCTTTTAACCCCCCTCCCTCTTTTAAACCCCCCTCCCTCTTTTAAACCCCCCTCCCTCTCTCTTTTAACCCATCTCTTTTAACAACCCCCCCTCTCTTTTAACCCCCCTCCCTCTCTCTTTTAACCCCCCCTCCCTCTCTCTTTTAACCCCCCTCCCTCTCTCTTTTTACCCCCCTCCCTCTCTCTTTTTACCCCCCCTCCCTCTCTCTTTTAACCCCCCCTCCCTCTCTCTTTTAACCCCCCTCCCTCTCTCTTTTTACCCCCCTCCCTCTCTCTTTTAACCCCCCCTCCCTCTCTCTTTTAACCCCCCCCTTCCTCTCTCTTTTAACCCCCCCTCTCTCTCTCTTTTAACCCCCCCTCCCTCTCTCTTTTAACCCCCCCTCCCCCTCTCTCTTTTAACTCCCCCCCCCTCCTCCCCTCCCTCCCTCTCTCTTTTTACCCCCTCCCCGTAGCGTGGCCGAGAGGCTCTGCGTCCGCGGTGCCGACCGGATTGATAGGAAAGTGCACACACACTGAGTGTGCACCTTCCTGTCAGTCCGGCCGGGTACAGGAAACAGAAACTCCTGTTCCGCGCGGAACAGGAGTTTCTGTTTCCTGTACCCGGCCGGACTGACAGGAAGGTGCACACTCAGTGTGTGTGCACCTTCCTATAACTCCGGCCTGCACCGCGGACGCAGAGCAGCTCGGCCACGCTACGGGGAGGGGAGGTGAGAAGCTGCAGCCGCCTGAGCGCTCTTAAGAGAGCGCTCAGGCGGCTGCAGCATTTAAAGGGGCGGCCGGGCCCCCTGATGGCGGGCCCCCCTCCCGGCCGGGCCCTCGGACCATGTCCGAAGTGCCCGACCGGTCAGTCCGCCCCTGCATGCACTCGACAACCAAACAACACTGCCTGCGTTCTTGCGGACAAGATAACCGCCAACTCAGTTCCCACGTGTTCGTGCATACGAACGACGGCCACCCAAGTCGAACATTGAGGTGTGAATTGGTTATTAAGGTGTCAATAGGGGGGCAACAAGGTTAACTAGCACAGAGGTGGTCCGCACTTCCTGGGTTTGTTCGGTTCCCGAGCAGTACAGGGAAACTCCCCGATCAAGTCTTTTTAAAACGTCTTTTACATGGCCCATAGTCTTTGGGCAGGAGGCTAGCCAGCAGGCTCCTCCAGGAGCTCATGGCAGAGGCATCTTTGCCACACATCTCCCCCCCAAGGGAAGACTAACCAGGTACCAGACCTCCTGCCGGTCTGTATCTGAGTTAGTCGAGAAGCCCACCCAAAAACAAATAGCTGTCACGGGTGGCGGTCCGGAGACCGGGACCCCATGTGTGCCTGATGGTGGTAGGAGTCAGTGTGGATATTAACAATCGGGGTCTGGTGTAGGGTAACCACAAACCCCCCGGTGTTGAGCACCGGGGTTTGTGCGGCCAGGTACCAGGGCCCTGATGCAGCTTCTGCGGATCCCAGGAGCTTGATAATATGCAGATATGTATAAGACTAGAATAGACACCTAACAAGACAAGACTAGAAGAACCCAGAACATGTACACAATACATGAGGGAAACAAGAACAGGGCATGGACAGGGCAGGACAGAACTGTACATGAACTGGGAATACAAGACAAAATAAAACAAGACAAGATATACAAGGCAAAACAAGAGGAGACATAACTAAGTACTATATATGTAATAAACATTGGAGATTTAGACATACATAAATGGCAGCCCAAGATGTATGCAGCCCACCACTGCACCAAAGTACTCCAATTACAGTGGGTCCCAACTGCCTAGATATGCATGACTAAAAGTACAACAATAAAACACAGTACTTGCCTGCAAGGAAAGGAGCAGAGGAATGAGACCACTGCTAGCAGGAACAGACTGAAACAAAAAGTTATAAATGGCAAAGGAACAGGGGTGGCAACAAAAAAAACAAACATTTAAAGGAATCCAGGAGACTGGGAATTCCAGGAACAGAAAGAAGGAATGAACCCAGAATACCCAGCATAAAGAAAACCAGACATAGAATAGAGAACCAGAAAAAAACAAGAAAAACTAAACAAGAATTGTAAAAAGAGTACTGGATATCAGAAGCCAAGGCCAGAAATGATCCGCAGACAGGAACAGGATGTGACACTAGCTAACCTGGTAGCCTCCTGTGCCATGCTCTGCCATGGTAGGTCCAATTTGTCGTGGGTGTAGTGTCTGTCATCCCTGATTCTAGGCACTGCCACTGGGGAGTGAGACCGGTTGTCTCCACTCCCTGTAGGGGACACTGCTGCTGGGGAGTGACACCAATTGTCTCCACTCCCAAAGATGCCTGCTGATGCTGGGAAGTGAGACCAGTTGTCTCTACTTCGAGTGATGCTAGTTGCCGCTGGGGACAGAGAAAAGTTGTCTCCATTCCCAGTGATGCTTGCTTCTGTTGGGGAGAGGGACTGGTTGTTTCCTCTCCCTGCAGGGTACACTGCTGCTGGGGAATGAGACTGGTTGTCTCCACTCCTAGTGATGCACTCTGCCGCTGGGGAGTGACACCAATTGTCTCCACTCCCAAAGATGCCTGCTGATGCTGGGAAGTGATACCAGTTGTCTCTACTTCGAGTGATGCTAGTTGCCGCTGGGGACGGAGAAAAGTTGTCTCCACTCCCAGTGATGCTTGCTTCTGTTGGGGAGAGGGACTGGTTGTTTCCTCTCCCTGCAGGGTACACTGTCTCTACTCCCATTGTCTCTACTCCCTGTAACTCCAGCTGTGTTTGGGGAGAGAGACCAGTTTTCTCCTCTCCCTGCAGGGTACAATGCAGCTGGGGAGTGAGACTGGTTGTCTCCACTCCCTGCAAGGTACACTGCAGCTGGGGAGTGAGACCAGCTGTCTCTACTACCTGTAACTCCAGTGGTTGGGAAGAGGGACTGGTTGTCTTCTCTTCCTGCAGGGTACACTGCCGCTGAACCGAGCTGAGCAGGCGTTGATAATCCTGCTCCAGCTCCCATTTTCCATGGTGGGCTTCCCTGGTACTGTGTATGTCCCAGAGCCAAAACTTTGATGAATTTCTAAACTCGATGTCCTCCTCAAAGGCCTCCCACAACAGGCCAGGGCCATTATTGTCCTCACCCTCTGGCACACTATAATCAACCATCCAATGGTCATGCCGGGCTGCGTACCACTCTAATGCCCTGTAAACCACGTCAGGCCACAGCTTCTTCCAGACAAGGTCCCCAGTTCCGTCACCCACTCCTCCAATGGCCACCCCCTTAGCTTGGAAGGCTCTCTCTTTCTGCCAAACCTGAATGTCTTCCAGGGTCTCGTACCAGAGCTCCTTCCGAATGGCATCCTTCCAGTCCAGTATGCCCTATTCTGAGATAGGAACATCCTCTTGTGTCAAGGTGTTCTGAAGTCGCCAGTTGAACTCTTCCTCGTATAGGGGATGCTGCCCAGGGGCTATCTCACTCCATCCTCCTGAGTTCCTCTGCTGATATGGACGCCACACAGATGCTAGCGCTATCCCTCTTGCCAGTATTCCATACGGCATTCCAGTGTCCCCGGGATGCTTCCCCACTTGCTAGGAAGCCATCTCACTTTTGCCACCAGATGTGGCGGACCGCCTGGTACCCCGACTGGGTACCTCCGCCAAACATGCTTCCTAGCTATCGCTGGGAAACCATAAGCACTTTCAGCCCCTAGCCGTCGCAGCTTGGCTTGGGTCTTGCCGTCTCTTCCCACCCTGGACCAGGGTCCTGGATCCAGCATCCAGTGGTTAAAGCTCTCCTTTAGAGTTTAGCGCTATAACAGTAATTATAGCCAGTATATAGCCGAGAATTAATGCTGGGAGGAGATCTGTTTAATGCAGGCAAAGCTTCAGAATTTATACACACAGTAAACTCCTCCCCTATGCCTGAGAGATAATTGAGTCAGGAACTGTACAAACTCAATTATCTCCAGGTACAGAAAAATATGGGGTTTCCATCGTGAACCTCTTTTTTAGAGGTCCACGATGGAAACCCAAATGGAATAGAATTCATGGGGATAGATATAACTAAAGTCCATTGGAGAGGAGGAGATAATGACTACATTTTAGGTTTAAGAGAAATTAAATGGATTTTCGAATTAGACACAATGGTACCAAAAGGGTAAAATTTAGATTTCAAAATTAATCAATTTATTAACTAAGTGAGAGAAAAGATAATAAAATAAGATCTCATCCCCTTTTTTCTTATGTATTTATGTGCATTTTTTAAATGTATTTTATGTAAATTCTATACCTCTTACCATATGTAATTTATATATTCACTTTGTTGTGGTTAGTGTGGCCCACAAAGGTGATAGTAGCACCTATTTATTTAGGGATTTATTCACCACAATTGTTACTGTTTTCATGAGATAGAGTGCCCTGATTTTAGTTCCATGCACCCGACAACCAAACACCGCTGCCTGCGTTCATGTGACCAAGATGGCCGCCAACTCAATTCCTACATGTTCGTGCATACGAAAGACAGCCACGCAGCCTGTCAGGTTCCTATACTGACCAGCAAGACTTTTCCCTTTAAATGCAGTTCCTCCCTTGTGTCCTCCCTTGCCACTAGTCATCTCATACTCACCTGTATCATATGTGATAAAGTCTGCTATAAATGGCCACACCCAACAAAGCAGGAGGCCTTTACATTGAAGTTGGTGTTCATACAAAGACTACAGATCCTAGCTCCTGTGAGAGAACCTGCATTGCATCCTACCTACCTGCTTCATACCAACCTGGATAACCTACATCTCTGCTTTAACCTGCCTACCTGATTTATACAACCCTGCTTCATACCAACCTGGATAACCTACATCTCTGCTTTAACCTGCCTACCTGATTTATACAACCCTGCACCATACCAACCTGGATAACCAACATCTCTGCTTTAACCTGCCAACCTGATTTATACAACCCTGCACCATACCAACCTGGATAACCTACATCTCTGCTTTAACCTGCCTACCTGATTTATACAACCCTGCACCATACCAACCTGGGTAACCTACATTTCTGATTTAACCTGCCGACCTGATTTATACAACCCTGCACCATACCAACCTGGATAACCTACATCTCTGCTTTAACCTGCCTACCTGATTTATACAGCCCTGCACCATACAAACCTGGATAACCTACATCTCTGCTTTAACCTGCCTACCTGATTTATACAGCCCTGCACCATACAAACCTGGATAACCTACATCTCTGCTTTAACCTGCCTACCTGATTTATACAGCCCTGCTTCATACCAACCTGGATAACCTACACCTCTGCTTTAACCTGCCTACCTGATTTATACAGCCCTGCTTCATACCAACCTGGATAACCTGAATCTCTGCTTTAACCTGCCTACCTGATGTATACAGCCCTGCTTCATACCAACCTGGATAACCTACATCTCTGCTTTAACCTGCCTACCTGATTTATACAGCCCTGCTTCATACCAACCTGGATAACCTACATCTCTGCTTTAACCTGCCTACCTGATTTATACAACCCTGCACCATACCAACCTGGATAACCTACATCTCTGCTTGAACCTGCCTACCTGATTTATACAACCCTGCTTCATACCAACCTGGATAACCTACATCTCTGCTTTAACCTGCCTACCTGATTTATACAGCCCTGCTTCATACCAACCTGGATAACCTACATCTCTGATTTAACCTGCCTACCTGATTTATACAACCTGCACCATACCAACCTGGATAACCTACATCTCTGCTTTAACCTGCCTACCTGATTTATACAACCCTGCTTCATACCAACCTGGATAACCTACATCTCTTCTTTAACCTGCCTACCTGATTTATACAGCCCTGCTTCATACCAACCTGGATAACCTACATCTCTGCTTTAACCTACCTACCTGATTTATACAACCCTGCTTCATACCAACCTGGATAACCTACATCTCTGCTTTAACCTACCTACCTGATTTATACAGCCCTGCTTCATACCAACCTGGATAACCTACATCTCTGATTTAACCTGCCTACCTGATTTATACAACCTGCACCATACCAACCTGGATAACCTACATCTCTGCTTTAACCTGCCTACCTGATTTATACAACCTGCACCATACCAACCTGGATAACCTACATCTCTGCTTTAACCTGCCTACCTGATTTATACAACCCTGCTTCATACCAACCTGGATAACCTACATCTCTTCTTTAACCTGCCTACCTGATTTATACAGCCCTGCTTCATACCAACCTGGATAACCTACATCTCTGCTTTAACCTACCTACCTGATTTATACAACCATGCTTCATACCAACCTGGATAACCTACATCTCTGCTTTAACCTACCTACCTGATTTATACAACCTGCACCATACCAACCTGGATAACCTACATCTCTGCTTTAACCTGCCTACCTGATTTATACAACCCTGCTTCATACCAACCTGGATAACCTACATCTCTGATTTAACCTGCCTACCTGATTTATACAACCTGCACCATACCAACCTGGATAACCTACATCTCTGCTTTAACCTGCCTACCTGATTTATACAACCCTGCTTCATACCAACCTGGATAACCTACATCTCGGCTTTAATCTGCCTACCTGATTTATACAACCCTGCACCATACCAACCTGGATAACCTACATCTCTGCTTTAACCTGCCTACCTGATTTATACAACCCTGCTTCATACCAACCTGGATAACCTACATCTCTGCTTTAACCTGTCTACCTGATTTATACAACCCTGCTTCATACCAACCTGGATAACCTACATCTCTGCTTTAACCTGCCTACCTGATTTATACAACCCTGCTTCATACCATCCTGGATAACCTACATCTCTGCTTTAACCTGCCTACCTGATTTATACAACCCTGCTTCATACCAACCTGGATAACCTACATCTCTGCTTTAACCTGTCTACCTGATTTATACAACCCTGCTTCATACCAACCTGGATAACCTACATCTCTGCTTTAACCTGCCTACCTGATTTATACAACCCTGCTTCATACCATCCTGGATAACCTACATCTCTGCTTTAACCTGCCTACCTGATTTATACAACCCTGCTTCATACCAACCTGGATAACCTACATCTCTGCTTTAACCTGCCTACCTGATTTATACAACCCTGCTTCATACCAACCTGGATAACCTACATCTCTGCTTTAACCTGTCTACCTGATTTATACAACCCTTCTTCATACCGACCTGGATAACCTAAATCTCTGCTTTAACCTGTCTACCTGATTTATACAACCCTGCTTCATACCAACCTGGATAACCTACATCTCTGCTTTAAACTGCCTACCTGATTTATACAACCCTTCTTCATACCGACCTGGATAACCTACATCTCTGCTTTAACCTGTCTACCTGATTTATACAACCCTGCTTCATACCAACCTGGATAACCTACATCTCTGCTTTAACCTGCCTACCTGATTTATACAACCCTTCTTCATACCGACCTGGATAACCTACATCTCTGCTTTAACCTGTCTACTTGATTTATACAACCCTGCTTCATACCAACCAGGATAACCTACATCTCTGCTTTAACCTGCCTACCTGATTTATACAACCCTGCTTCATACCAACCTGGATAACCTACATCTCTGCTTTAACCTGTCTACCTGATTTATACAACCCTGCTTCATACCGACCTGGATAACCTAAAACTCTGCTTTAACCTGCCTACCTGATTTATACAACCCTGCTTCATACCAACCTGGATAACCTACATCTCTGCTTTAACCTGTCTACCTGATTTATACAGCCCTGCTTCATACCAACCTGGATAACCTACATCTCTGCTTTAACCTGTCTACCTGATTTATACAACCCTGCTTCATACCAACCTGGATAACCTACATCTCTGCTTTAACCTGCCTACCTGATTTATACAACCCTTCTTCATACCGACCTGGATAACCTACATCTCTGCTTTAACCTGTCTACCTGATTTATACAACCCTGCTTCATACCAACCAGGATAACCTACATCTCTGCTTTAACCTGTCTACCTGATTTATACAACCCTTCTTCATACCGACATGGATAACCTACATCTCTGCTTTAACCTGCCTACCTGATTTATACAACCCTGCTTCATACCAACCTGGATAACCTGCATCTCTGCTTTAACCTGCCTACCTGATTTATACAACCCTGCTTCATACCAATCTGGATAACCTACATCTCTGCTTTAACCTGCCTACCTGATTTATACAACCATGCACCATACCAACCTGGATAACCTACATCTCTGCTTTAACCTGCCTACCTGATTTATACAACCCTGCTTCATACCAACCTGGATAACCTACATCTCTGCTTTAACCTGCCTACCTGATTTATCCAACCCTGCTTCATACCAACCTGGATAACCTACATCTCTGCTTTAACCTGCCTACCTGATTTATACAACCCTGCTTCATACCAACCTGGATAACCTACATCTCTGCTTTAAGCTGCCTACCTAATTTATACAACCCTGCTTCATACCAACCTGGATAACCTACATCTCTGCTTTAACCTGTCTACCTGATTTATACAACCCTGCTTCATACCAACCTGGATAACCTACATCTCTGCTTTAACCTGCCTACCTGATTTATACAACCCTGCTTCATACCAACCTGGATAACCTACATCTCTGCTTTAAGCTGCCTACCTAATTTATACAACCCTGCTTCATACCAACCTGGATAACCTACATCTCTGCTTTAACCTGTCTACCTTATTTATACAACCCTGCTTCATACCAACCTGGATAACCTACATCTCTGCTTTAACCTGCCTACCTGATTTATACAACCCTGCTTCATACCAACCTGGATAACCTGCATCTCTGCTTTAACCTGCCTACCTGATTTATACAACCCTGCTTCATACCAACCTGGATAACCTACATCTCTGCTTTAACCTGCCTACCTGATTTATACAGCCCTGCTTCATACCAACCTGGATAACCTACATCTCTGCTTTAACCTGCCTACCTGATTTATACAACCCTGCTTCATACCAACCTGGATAACCTACATCTCTGCTTTAACCTGCCTACCTGATTTATACAACCCTGCACCATACCAACCTGGATAACCTACATCTCTGCTTTAACCTGCCTACCTGATTTATACAACCCTGCTTCATACCAACCTGGATAACCTACATCTCTGCTTTAAGCTGCCTACCTAATTTATACAACCCTGCTTCATACCAACCTGGATAACCTACATCTCTGCTTTAACCTGTCTACCTTATTTATACAACCCTGCTTCATACCAACCTGGATAACCTACATCTCTGCTTTAACCTGCCTACCTGATTTATACAACCCTGCTTCATACCAACCTGGATAACCTGCATCTCTGCTTTAACCTGCCTACCTGATTTATACAACCCTGCTTCATACCAACCTGGATAACCTACATCTCTGCTTTAACCTGCCTACCTGATTTATACAGCCCTGCTTCATACCAACCTGGATAACCTACATCTCTGCTTTAACCTGCCTACCTGATTTATACAACCCTGCTTCATACCAACCTGGATAACCTACATCTCTGCTTTAACCTGCCTACCTGATTTATACAACCCTGCACCATACCAACCTGGATAACCTACATCTCTGCTTTAACCTGCCTACCTGATTTATACAGCCCTGCACCATACCAACCTGGATAACCTACATCTCTGCTTTAACCTGCCTACCTGATTTATACAACCCTGCACCATACCAACCTGGATAACCTACATCTCTGCTTTAACCTGCCTACCTGATTTATACAACCCTGCTTCATACCAACCTGGATAACCTACATCTCTGCTTTAACCTGCCTACCTGATTTATACAGCCCTGCTTCATACCAACCTGGATAACCTACATCTCTGCTTTAACCTGCCTACCTGATTTATACAGCCCTGCTTCATACCAACCTGGATAACCTACATCTCTGCTTTAACCTGTCTACCTGATTTATACAACCCTGCTTCATACCAACCAGGATAACCTACATCTCTGCTTTAACCTGTCTACCTGATTTATACAACCCTTCTTCATACCGACCTGGATAACCTACATCTCCGCTTTAACCTGTCTACCTGATTTATACAACCCTGCTTCATACCAACCAGGATAACCTACATCTCTGCTTTAACCTGTCTACCTGATTTATACAACCCTGCTTCATACCAACCTGGATAACCTACATCTCTGCTTTAACCTGTCTACCTGATTTATACAACCCTGCTTCATACCAACCTGGATAACCTGCATCTCTGTTTTAACCCGCCTACCTGATTTATACAACCCTGCTTCATACCAACCTGGATAACCTACATCTCTGCTTTAACCTGCCTACCTGATTTATACAACCATGCACCATACCAACCTGGATAACCTACATCTCTGCTTTAACCTGCCTACCTGATTTATACAACCCTGCTTCATACCAACCTCGATAACCTACATCTCTGCTTTAACCTGCCTACCTGATTTATACAACCCTGCTTCATACCAACCTGGATAACCTACATCTCTGCTTTAACCTGCCTAACTGATTTATACAACCCTGCTTCATACTAACCCGGATAACCTACATCTCTGCTTTAACCTGTCTACCTGATTTATACAGCCCTGCTTCATACCAACCTGGATAACCTACATCTCTGCTTTAACCTGCCTACCTGATTTATACAACCCTGCTTCATACCAACCTGGATAACCTACATCTCTGCTTTAACCTGCCTACCTGATTTATACAACCCTGCTTCATACCAACCTGGATAACCTACATCTCTGCTTTAACCTGCCTACCTGATTTATACAACCCTGCTTCATACCAACCTGGATAACCTGCATCTCTGCTTTAACCTGCCTAACTGATTTATACAACCCTGCTTCATACCAACCCGGATAACCTACATCTCTGCTTTAACCTGTCTACCTGATTTATACAACCCTGCTTCATACCAACCTGGATAACCTACATCTCTGCTTTAACCTGCCTACCTGATTTATACAACCCTGCTTCATACCAACCTGGATAACCTACATCTCTGCTTTAACCTGCCTACCTGATTTATACAACCCTGCTTCATACCAACCTGGATAACCTGCATCTCTGCTTTAACCTGCCTACCTGATTTATACAGCCCTGCTTCATACCAACCTGGATAACCTACATCTCTGCTTTAACCTGCCTACCTGATTTATACAACCCTGCTTCATACCAACCTGGATAACCAACATCTCTGCTTTAACCTGCCTACCTTATTTATACAGCCCTGCTTCATACCAACCTGGATAACCTACATCTCTGCTTTAACCTGCCTACCTGATTTATACAACCCTGCTTCATACCAATCTGGATAACCTACATCTCTGCTTTAACCTGTCTACCTGATTTATACAACCCTGCTTCATACCGACCTGGATAACCTAGATCTCTGCTTTAACCTGTCTACCTGATTTATACAACCCTGCTTCATACCATCCTGGATAACCTACATCTCTGCTTTAACCTGCCTACCTGATTTATACAACCCTGCTTCATACCAACCTGGATAACCTACATCTCTGCTTTAACCTGTCTACCTGATTTATACAGCCCTGCTTCATACCAACCTGGATAACCTACATTTCTGCTTTAACCTGTCTACCTGATTTATACAACCCTGCTTCATACCATCCTGGATAACCTACATCTCTGCTTTAACCTGCCTACCTGATTTATACAACCCTGCTTCATACCAACCTGGATAACCTACATCTCTGCTTTAACCTGTCTACCTGATTTATACAGCCCTGCTTCATACCAACCTGGATAACCTACATCTCTGCTTTAACCTGTCTACCTGATTTATACAACCCTGCATCATACCAACCTGGATAACCTACATCTCTGCTTTAACCTGTCTACCTGATTTATACAACCCTGCTTCATACCGACCTGGATAACCTAGATCTCTGCTTTAACCTGTCTACCTGATTTATACAACCCTGCTTCATACCAACCTGGATAACCTACATCTCTGCTTTAACCTGTCTACCTGATTTATACAACCCTTCTTCATACCGACCTGGATAACCTACATCTCTGCTTTAACCTGCTTACCTGATTTATACAACCCTGCTTCATACCATCCTGGATAACCTACATCTCTGCTTTAACCTGCCTACCTGATTTATACAACCCTGCTTCATACCAACCTGGATAACCTACATCTCTGCTTTAACCTGTCTACCTGATTTATACAGCCCTGCTTCATACCAACCTGGATAACCTACATCTCTGCTTTAACCTGTCTACCTGATTTATACAACCCTGCTTCATACCAGCCTGGATAACCTACATCTCTGCTTTAACCTGCCTACCTGATTTATACAACCCTGCTTCATACCATCCTGGATAACCTACATCTCTGCTTTAACCTGCCTACCTGATTTATACAACCCTGCTTCATACCAACCTGGATAACCTACATCTCTGCTTTAACCTGTCTACCTGATTTATACAGCCCTGCTTCATACCAACCTGGATAACCTACATCTCTGCTTTAACCTGTCTACCTGATTTATACAACCCTGCTTCATACCAACCTGGATAACCTACATCTCTGCTTTAACCTGTCTACCTGATTTATACAACCCTTCTTCATACCGACCTGGATAACCTACATCTCTGCTTTAACCTGCTTACCTGATTTATACAACCCTGCTTCATACCAACCTGGATAACCTACATCTCTGCTTTAACCTGCCTACCTGATTTATACAACCCTGCTTCATACCAACCTGGATAACCTACATCTCTGCTTTAACCTGTCTACCTGATTTATACAACCCTGCTTCATACCAACCTGGATAACCTACATCTCCGCTTTAACCTGTCTACCTGATTTATACAACCCTGCTTCATACCAACCTGGATAACCTACATCTCTGCTTTAACCTGTCTACCTGATTTATACAACCCTGCTTCATACCAACCTGGATAACCTGCATCTCTGCTTTAACCTGCCTACCTGATTTATACAACCCTGCTTCATACCAATCTGGATAACCTACATCTCTGCTTTAACCTGCCTACCTGATTTATACAACCATGCACCATACCAACCTGGATAACCTACATCTCTGCTTTAACCTGCCTACCTGATTTATACAACCCTGCTTCATACCAACCTGGATAACCTACATCTCTGCTTTAACCTGTCTACCTGATTTATACAGCCCTGCTTCATACCAACCTGGATAACCTACATCTCTGCTTTAACCTGCCTACCTGATTTATACAGCCCTGCTTCATACCAACCTGGATAACCTACATCTCTGCTTTAACCTGCCTACCTGATTTATACAACCCTTCTTCATACCAACCAGGATAACCTACATCTCTGCTTTCACCTGTCTACCTGATTTATACAACCATGCACCATACCAACCTGGATAACCTACATCTCTGCTTTAACCTGCCTACCTGATTTATACAACCCTGCTTCATACCAACCTGGATAACCTACATCTCTGCTTTAACCTGTCTACCTGATTTATACAGCCCTGCTTCATACCAAACTGGATAACCTACATCTCTGCTTTAACCTGTCTACCTGATTTATACAACCCTGCTTCATACCAACCTGGATAACCTACATCTCTGCTTTAACCTGCCTACCTGATTTATACAACCCTTCTTCATACCGACCTGGATAACCTACATCTCTGCTTTAACCTGTCTACCTGATTTATACAACCCTGCTTCATACCAACCAGGATAACCTACATCTCTGCTTTAACCTGTCTACCTGATTTATACAACCCTGCTTCATACCAACCAGGATAACCTACATCTCTGCTTTAACCTGTCTACCTGATTTATACAACCCTGCTTCATACCAACCTGGATAACCTACATCTCTGCTTTAACCTGTCTACCTGATTTATACAACCCTGCTTCATACCAACCTGGATAACCTGCATCTCTGCTTTAACCTGCCTACCTGATTTATACAACCCTGCTTCATACCAATCTGGATAACCTACATCTCTGCTTTAAACTGCCTACCTGATTTATACAACCATGCACCATACCAACCTGGATAACCTACATCTCTGCTTTAACCTGCCTACCTGATTTATACAACCCTGCACCATACCAACCTGGATAACCTACATCTCTGCTTTAACCTGCCTACCTGATTTATACAACCCTGCTTCATACCAACCTGGATAACCTACATCTCTGCTTTAACCTGCCTACCTGATTTATACAACCCTGCTTCATACCTACCTGGATAACCTACATCTCTGCTTTAACCTGCCTACCTGATTTATACAACCCTGCTTCATACCAACCTGGATAACCTACATCTCTGCTTTAACCTGCCTACCTGATTTATACAACCCTGCTTCATACCAACCTGGATAACCTACATCTCTGCTTTAAGCTGCCTACCTAATTTATACAACCCTGCTTCATACCAACCTGGATAACCTACATCTCTGCTTTAACCTGTCTACCTTATTTATACAACCCTGCTTCATACCAACCTGGATAACCTACATCTCTGCTTTAACCTGCCTACCTGATTTATACAACCCTGCTTCATACCAACCTGGATAACCTGCATCTCTGCTTTAACCTGCCTACCTGATTTATACAACCCTGCACCATACCAACCTGGATAACCTACATCTCTGCTTTAACCTGCCTACCTGATTTATACAGCCCTGCTTCATACCAACCTGGATAACCTACATCTCTGCTTTAACCTGCCTACCTGATTTATAAAACCCTGCTTCATACCAACCTGGATAACCTACATCACTGCTTTAACCTGCCTACCTGATTTATACAGCCCTGCTTCATACCAACCTGGATAACCTACATCTCTGCTTTAACCTGCCTACCTGATTTATACAACCCTGCACCATACCAACCTGGATAACCTACATCTCTGCTTTAACCTGCCTACCTGATTTATACAACCCTGCTTCATACCAACCTGGATAACCTACATCTCTGCTTTAACCTGTCTACCTGATTTATACAACCCTGCTTTATACCAACCTGGATAACCTACATCTCTGCTTTAACCTGCCTACCTGATTTATACAACCCTGCTTTATACTAACCTGGATAACCTACATCTCTGCTTTAACCTGCCTACCTGATTTATACAGCCCTGCTTCATACCAACCTGGATAACCTACATCGCTGCTTTAACCTGCCTACCTGATTTATACAACCCTGCACCATACCAACCTGGATAACCTACATCTCTGCTTTAACCTGCCTACCTGATTTATACAACCCTGCTTCATACCAACCTGGATAACCTACATCTCTGCTTTAACCTGCCTACCTGATTTATACAGCCCTGCTTCATACCAACCTGGATAACCTACATCTCTGCTTTAACCTGCCTACCTGATTTATACAGCCCTGCTTCATACCAACCTGGATAACCTACATCTCTGCTTTAACCTGCCTACCTGATTTATACAACCCTGCTTCATACCAACCAGGATAACCTACATCTCTGCTTTAACCTGTCTACCTGATTTATACAACCCTTCTTCATACCGACCTGGATAACCTACATCTCTGCTTTAACCTGTCTACCTGATTTATACAACCCTGCTTCATACCAACCAGGATAACCTACATCTCTGCTTTAACCTGTCTACCTGATTTATACAACCCTGCTTCATACCAACCTGGATAACCTACATCTCTGCTTTAACCTGTCTACCTGATTTATACAACCCTGCTTCATACCAACCTGGATATCCTGCATCTCTGTTTTAACCTGCCTACCTGATTTATACAACCCTGCTTCATACCAACCTGGATAACCTACATCTCTGCTTTAACCTGCCTACCTGATTTATACAACCATGCACCATACCAACCTGGATAACCTACATCTCTGCTTTAACCTGCCTACCTGATTTATACAACCCTGCTTCATACCAACCTGGATAACCTACATCTCTGCTTTCACCTGCCTACCTGATTTATAAAACCCTGCTTCATACCAACCTGGATAACCTACATCTCTGCTTTAACCTGCCTACCTGATTTATACAACCCTGCTTCATACCAACCTGGATAACCTACATCTCTGCTTTAACCTGCCTACCTGATTTATACAGCCCTGCTTCATACCAACCTGGATAACCTACATCTCTGCTTTATCCTGCCTACCTGATTTATACAACCCTGCTTCATACCAACCTGGATAACCTACATCTCTGCTTTAACCTGCCTTCCTGATTTATACAACCCTGCACCATACCAACCTGGATAACCTACATCTCTGCTTTAACCTGCCTACCTGATTTATACAACCCTGCTTCATACCAACCTGGATAACCTACATCTCTGCTTTAACCTGCCAACCTGATTTATACAACCCTGCTTCATACCAACCTGGGTAACCTACATCTCTGCTTTAACCTGCCTACCTGATTTATACAACCCTGCTTCATACCAACCTGGATAACCTACATCTCTGCTTTAACCTGCCTACCTGATTTATACAACCCTGTTTCATACCAACCTGGATAACCTACATCTCTGCTTTAACCTACCTTCCTGATTTATACAACCCTGCTTCATACCAACCTGGATAACCTACATCTCTGCTTTAACCTACCTTCCTGATTTATACAACCCTGCTTCATACCAACCTGGATAACCTACATCTCTGCTTTATCCTGCCTACCTGATTTATACAGCCCTGCTTCATACCAACCTGGATAACCTACATCTCTGCTTTAACCTGCCTACCTGATTTATACAACCCTGCACCATACCAACCTGGATAACCTACATCTCTGCTTTAACCTGCCTACCTGATTTATACAACCCTGCTTCATACCGACCTGGATAACCTACATCTCTGCTTTAACCTGCCTACCTGATTTATACAACCCTGCTTCATACCAACCTGGATAACCTACATCTCTGCTTTAACCTGCCTACCTGATTTATACAACCCTGCTTCATACCGACCTGGATAACCTACATCTCTGCTTTAACCTGCCTACCTGATTTATACAACCCTGCTTCATACCAACCTGGATAACCTACATCTCTGCTTTAACCTGCCTACCTGATTTATACAACCCTGCTTTATACCAACCTGGATAACCTACATCTCTGCTTTAACCTGCCTACCTGATTTATACAACCCTGCTTTATACCAACCTGGATAACCTACATCTCTGCTTTAACCTGCCTACCTGATTTATACAACCCTGCTTTATACCAACCTGGATAACCTACATCTCTGCTTTAACCTGCCTACCTGATTTATACAACCCTGCTTCATACCGACCTGGATAACCTACATCTCTGCTTTAACCTGCCTACCTGATTTATACAATCCTGCTTTATACCAACCTGGATAACCTACATCTCTGCTTTAACCTGCCTACCTGATTTATACAACCCTGCTTTATACCAACCTGGATAACCTACATCTCTGCTTTAACCTGCCTACCTGATTTATACAACCCTGCACCATACCAACCTGGATAACCTACATCTCTGCTTTAACCTGCCTACCTGATTTATACAACCCTGCTTCATACCAACCTGGATAACCTACATCTCTGCTTTAACCTGCCTACCTGATTTATACAACCCTGCTTTATACCAACCTGGATAACCTACATCTCTGCTTTAACCTGCCTACCTGATTTATACAACCCTGCTTTATACCAACCTGGATAAACTACATCGCTGCTTTAACCTGCCTACCTGATTTATACAGCCCTGCTTCATACCAACCTGGATAACCTACATCTCTGCTTTAACCTGCCTACCTGATTTATACAACCCTGCACCATACCAACCTGGATAACCTACATCTCTGCTTTAACCTGCCTACCTGATTTATACAACCCTGCTTCATACCAACCTGGATAACCTACATCTCTGCTTTAACCTGCCTACCTGATTTATACAGCCCTGCTTCATACCAACCTGGATAACCTACATCTCTGCTTTAACCTGCCTACCTGATTTATACAACCCTGATTCATACCAACCTGGGTAACCTACATCTCTGCTTTAACCTGCCTACCTGATTTATACAACCCTGCACCATACCAACCTGGATAACCTACATCTCTGCTTTAACCTGCCTACCTGATTTATACAACCTGCACCATACCAACCTGGATAACCTACATCTCTGCTTTAACCTGCCTACCTGATTTATACAACCCTGCTTCATACCAACCTGGATAACCTACATCTCGGCTTTAATCTGCCTACCTGATTTATACAACCCTGCTTCATACCAACCTGGATAACCTCCATCTCTGCTTTAACCTGCCTACCTGATTTATACAGCCCTGCTTCATACCAACCTGGATAACCTACATCTCTGCTTTAACCTGCCTACCTGATTTATACAGCCCTGCTTCATACCAACCTGGATAACCTACATCTCTGCTTTAACCTGCCTACCTGATTTATACAGCCCTGTTTCATACCAACCTGGATAACCTACATCTCTGCTTTAACCTGCCTACCTGATTTATACAGCCCTGCTTCATACCATCCTGGATAACCTACATCTCTGCTTTAACCTGTCTACCTGATTTATACAGCCCTGCTTCATACCAACCTGGATAACCTACATCTCTGCTTTAACCTGCCTACCTGATTTATACAGCCCTGCTTCATACCAACCTGGATAACCTGCATCGCTGCTTTAACCTGCCTACCTGATTTATACAACCATGCACCATACCGACCTGGATAACCTACATCTCTGCTTTAACCTGCCTACCTGATTTATACAATTCTGCTTCATACCAACCTGGATAACCTACATCTCTGCTTTAACCTGCCTACCTGATTTATACAACCCTGCTTCATACCAACCTGGATAACCTACATCTCTGCTTTAACCTGCCTAACTGATTTATACAACCCTGCTTCATACCAACCCGGATAACCTACATCTCTGCTTTAACCTGTCTACCTGATTTATACAACCCTGCTTCATACCAACCTGGATAACCTACATCTCTGCTTTAACCTGCCTACCTGATTTATACAACCCTGCTTTATACCAACCTGGATAACCTACATCTCTGCTTTAACCTGCCTACCTGATTTATACAACCCTGCTTTATACCAACCTGGATAAACTACATCGCTGCTTTAACCTGCCTACCTGATTTATACAGCCCTGCTTCATACCAACCTGGATAACCTACATCTCTGCTTTAACCTGCCTACCTGATTTATACAACCCTGCACCATACCAACCTGGATAACCTACATCTCTGCTTTAACCTGCCTACCTGATTTATACAACCCTGCTTCATACCAACCTGGATAACCTACATCTCTGCTTTAACCTGCCTACCTGATTTATACAGCCCTGCTTCATACCAACCTGGATAACCTACATCTCTGCTTTAACCTGCCTACCTGATTTATACAACCCTGATTCATACCAACCTGGGTAACCTACATCTCTGCTTTAACCTGCCTACCTGATTTATACAACCCTGCTTTATACCAACCTGGATAACCTACATCTCTGCTTTAACCTGCCTACCTGATTTATACAACCCTGCTTTATACCAACCTGGATAAACTACATCGCTGCTTTAACCTGCCTACCTGATTTATACAGCCCTGCTTCATACCAACCTGGATAACCTACATCTCTGCTTTAACCTGCCTACCTGATTTATACAACCCTGCACCATACCAACCTGGATAACCTACATCTCTGCTTTAACCTGCCTACCTGATTTATACAACCCTGCTTCATACCAACCTGGATAACCTACATCTCTGCTTTAACCTGCCTACCTGATTTATACAGCCCTGCTTCATACCAACCTGGATAACCTACATCTCTGCTTTAACCTGCCTACCTGATTTATACAACCCTGATTCATACCAACCTGGGTAACCTACATCTCTGCTTTAACCTGCCTACCTGATTTATACAACCCTGCTTCATACCAACCTGGATAACCTACATCTCTGCTTTAACCTGCCTACCTGATTTATACAACCTGCACCATACCAACCTGGATAACCTACATCTCTGCTTTAACCTGCCTACCTGATTTATACAACCCTGCTTCATACCAACCTGGATAACCTACATCTCGGCTTTAATCTGCCTACCTGATTTATACAACCCTGCTTCATACCAACCTGGATAACCTACATCTCTGCTTTAACCTGCCTACCTGATTTATACAGCCCTGCTTCATACCAACCTGGATAACCTACATCTCTGCTTTAACCTGCCTACCTGATTTATACAGCCCTGCTTCATACCAACCTGGATAACCTACATCTCTGCTTTAACCTGCCTACCTGATTTATACAGCCCTGTTTCATACCAACCTGGATAACCTACATCTCTGCTTTAACCTGCCTACCTGATTTATACAGCCCTGCTTCATACCATCCTGGATAACCTACATCTCTGCTTTAACCTGTCTACCTGATTTATACAGCCCTGCTTCATACCAACCTGGATAACCTACATCTCTGCTTTAACCTGCCTTCCTGATTTATACAGCCCTGCTTCATACCAACCTGGATAACCTACATCGCTGCTTTAACCTGCCTACCTGATTTATACAACCATGCACCATACCGACCTGGATAACCTACATCTCTGCTTTAACCTGCCTACCTGATTTATACAATTCTGCTTCATACCAACCTGGATAACCTACATCTCTGCTTTAACCTGCCTACCTGATTTATACAACCCTGCTTCATACCAACCTGGATAACCTACATCTCTGCTTTAACCTGCCTAACTGATTTATACAACCCTGCTTCATACCAACCCGGATAACCTACATCTCTGCTTTAACCTGTCTACCTGATTTATACAACCCTGCTTCATACCAACCTGGATAACCTACATCTCTGCTTTAACCTGCCTACCTGATTTATACAACCCTGCTTTATACCAACCTGGATAACCTACATCTCTGCTTTAACCTGCCTACCTGATTTATACAACCCTGCTTTATACCAACCTGGATAAACTACATCGCTGCTTTAACCTGCCTACCTGATTTATACAGCCCTGCTTCATACCAACCTGGATAACCTACATCTCTGCTTTAACCTGCCTACCTGATTTATACAACCCTGCACCATACCAACCTGGATAACCTACATCTCTGCTTTAACCTGCCTACCTGATTTATACAACCCTGCTTCATACCAACCTGGATAACCTACATCTCTGCTTTAACCTGCCTACCTGATTTATACAGCCCTGCTTCATACCAACCTGGATAACCTACATCTCTGCTTTAACCTGCCTACCTGATTTATACAACCCTGATTCATACCAACCTGGGTAACCTACATCTCTGCTTTAACCTGCCTACCTGATTTATACAACCCTGCACCATACCAACCTGGATAACCTACATCTCTGCTTTAACCTGCCTACCTGATTTATACAACCTGCACCATACCAACCTGGATAACCTACATCTCTGCTTTAACCTGCCTACCTGATTTATACAGCCCTGCTTCATACCAACCTGGATAACCTACATCGCTGCTTTAACCTGCCTACCTGATTTATACAACCATGCACCATACCGACCTGGATAACCTACATCTCTGCTTTAACCTGCCTACCTGATTTATACAACCCTGCTTCATACCAACCCGGATAACCTACATCTCTGCTTTAACCTGTCTACCTGATTTATACAGCCCTGCTTCATACCAACCAGGATAACCTACTTCTCTGCTTTAACCTGTCTACCTGATTTATACAACCCTGCTTCATACCAACCAGGATAACCTACATCTCTGCTTTAACCTGCCTACCTGATTTATACAGCCCTGCTTCATACCATCCTGGATAACCTACATCTCTGCTTTAACCTGTCTACCTGATTTATACAGCCCTGCTTCATACCAACCTGGATAACCTACATCTCTGCTTTAACCTGCCTACCTGATTTATACAGCCCTGCTTCATACCAACCTGGATAACCTACATCTCTGCTTTAACCTGCCTACCTGATTTATACAGCCCTGTTTCATACCAACCTGGATAACCTACATCTCTGCTTTAACCTGCCTACCTGATTTATACAGCCCTGCTTCATACCAACCTGGATAACCTACATCTCTGCTTTAACCTGTCTACCTGATTTATACAGCCCTGCTTCATACCAACCTGGATAACCTACATCTCTGCTTTAACCTGCCTACCTGATTTATACAACCCTGCTTCATACCAACCAGGATAACCTACTTCTCTGCTTTAACCTGTCTACCTGATTTATACAACCCTGCTTCATACCAACCAGGATAACCTACATCTCTGCTTTAACCTGTCTACCTGATTTATACAACCCTGCTTCATACCAACCTGGATAACCTACATCTCTGCTTTAACCTGTCTACCTGATTTATACAACCCTGCTTCATACCAACCTGGATAACCTGCATCTCTGCTTTAACCTGCCTACCTGATTTATACAACCCTGCTTCATACCAACCTGGATAACCTACATCTCTGCTTTAACCTGCCTACCTGATTTATACAACCCTGCTTCATACCAACCTGGATAACCTACATCTCTGCTTTAAGCTGCCTACCTAATTTATACAACCCTGCTTCATACCAACCTGGATAACCTACATCTCTGCTTTAACCTGTCTACCTTATTTATACAACCCTGCTTCATACCAACCTGGATAACCTACATCTCTGCTTTAACCTGCCTACCTGATTTATACAACCCTGCTTCATACCAACCTGGATAACCTGCATCTCTGCTTTAACCTGCCTACCTGATTTATACAACCCTGCACCATACCAACCTGGATAACCTACATCTCTGCTTTAACCTGCCTACCTGATTTATACAGCCCTGCTTCATACCAACCTGGATAACCTACATCTCTGCTTTAACCTGCCTACCTGATTTATACAGCCCTGTTTCATACCAACCTGGATAACCTACATCTCTGCTTTAACCTGCCTACCTGATTTATACAGCCCTGCTTCATACCAACCTGGATAACCTACATCTCTGCTTTAACCTGTCTACCTGATTTATACAGCCCTGCTTCATACCAACCTGGATAACCTACATCTCTGCTTTAACCTGCCTACCTGATTTATACAACCCTGCTTCATACCAACCAGGATAACCTACTTCTCTGCTTTAACCTGTCTACCTGATTTATACAACCCTGCTTCATACCAACCAGGATAACCTACATCTCTGCTTTAACCTGTCTACCTGATTTATACAACCCTGCTTCATACCAACCTGGATAACCTACATCTCTGCTTTAACCTGTCTACCTGATTTATACAACCCTGCTTCATACCAACCTGGATAACCTGCATCTCTGCTTTAACCTGCCTACCTGATTTATACAACCCTGCTTCATACCAACCTGGATAACCTACATCTCTGCTTTAACCTGCCTACCTGATTTATACAACCCTGCTTCATACCAACCTGGATAACCTACATCTCTGCTTTAAGCTGCCTACCTAATTTATACAACCCTGCTTCATACCAACCTGGATAACCTACATCTCTGCTTTAACCTGTCTACCTTATTTATACAACCCTGCTTCATACCAACCTGGATAACCTACATCTCTGCTTTAACCTGCCTACCTGATTTATACAACCCTGCTTCATACCAACCTGGATAACCTGCATCTCTGCTTTAACCTGCCTACCTGATTTATACAACCCTGCACCATACCAACCTGGATAACCTACATCTCTGCTTTAACCTGCCTACCTGATTTATAAAACCCTGGTTCATACCAACCTGGATAACCTACATCACTGCTTTAACCTGCCTACCTGATTTACACAGCCCTGCTTCATACCAACCTGGATAACCTACATCTCTGCTTTAACCTGCCTACCTGATTTATACAACCCTGCACCATACCAACCTGGATAACCTACATCTCTGCTTTAACCTGCCTACCTGATTTATACAACCCTGCTTCATACCAACCTGGATAACCTACATCTCGGCTTTAACCTGTCTACCTGATTTATACAACCCTGCTTTATACCAACCTGGATAACCTACATCTCTGCTTTAACCTGCCTACCTGATTTATACAACCCTGCTTTATACCAACCTGGATAACCTACATCTCTGCTTTAACCTGCCTTCCTGATTTATACAGCCCTGCTTCATACCAACCTGGATAACCTACATCGCTGCTTTAACCTGCCTACCTGATTTATACAACCCTGCACCATACCAACCTGGATAACCTACATCTCTGCTTTAACCTGCCTACCTGATTTATACAACCCTGCTTAATACCAACCTGGATAACCTACATCTCTGCTTTAACCTGCCTACCTGATTTATACAGCCCTGCTTCATACCAACCTGGATAACCTACATCTCTGCTTTAACCTGCCTACCTGATTTATACAGCCCTGCTTCATACCAACCAGGATAACCTACATCTCTGCTTTAACCTGTCTACCGGATTTATACAACCCTTCTTCATACCGACCTGGATAACCTACATCTCTGCTTTAACCTGTCTACCTGATTTATACAACCCTGCTTCATACCAACCAGGATAACCTACATCTCTGCTTTAACCTGTCTACCTGATTTATACAACCCTGCTTCATACCAACCTGGATAACCTACATCTCTGCTTTAACCTGTCTACCTGATTTATACAACCCTGCTTCATACCAACCTGGATATCCTGCATCTCTGTTTTAACCTGCCTACCTGATTTATACAACCCTGCTTCATACCAACCTGGATAACCTACATCTCTGCTTTAACCTGCCTACCTGATTTATACAACCATGCACCATACCAACCTGGATAACCTACATCTCTGCTTTAACCTGCCTACCTGATTTATACAACCCTGCTTCATACCAACCTGGATAACCTACATCTCTGCTTTAACCTGCCTACCTGATTTATACAACCCTGCTTCATACCAACCTGGATAACCTACATCTCTGCTTTAACCTGCCTACCTGATTTATACAACCCTGCTTCATACCAACCTGGATAACCTACATCTCTGCTTTAACCTGCCTACCTGATTTATACAGCCCTGCTTCATACCAACCTGGATAACCTACATCTCTGCTTTAACCTGCCTACCTGATTTATACAACCCTGCTTCATACCAACCTGGATAACCTACATCTCTGCTTTAACCTGCCTTCCTGATTTATACAACCCTGCTTCATACCGACCTGGATAACCTACATCTCTGCTTTAACCTGCCTACCTGATTTATACAACCCTGCTTCATACCAACCTGGATAACCTACATCTCTGCTTTAACCTGCCTACCTGATTTATACAACCCTGCTACATACCGACCTGGATAACCTACATCTCTGCTTTAACCTGCCTACCTGATTTATACAACCCTGCTTCATACCAACCTGGATAACCTACATCTCTGCTTTAACCTGCCTACCTGATTTATACAACCCTGCTTTATACCAACCTAGATAACCTACATCTCTGCTTTAACCTGCCTACCTGATTTATACAACCCTGCTTCATACCAACCTGGATAACCTACATCTCTGCTTTAACCTGCCTACCTGATTTATACAACCCTGCTTTATACCAACCTGGATAACCTACATCTCTGCTTTAACCTGCCTACCTGATTTATACAACCCTGCTTTATACTTACCTGGATAACCTACATCTCTGCTTTAACCTGCCTACCTGATTTATACAACCCTGCTTCATACCGACCTGGATAACCTACATCTCTGCTTTAACCTGCCTACCTGATTTATACAACCCTGCTTTATACCAACCTGGATAACCTACATCTCTGCTTTAACCTGCCTACCTGATTTATACAACCCTGCTTTATACCAACCTGGATAACCTACATCTCTGCTTTAACCTGCCTACCTGATTTATACAACCCTGCACCATACCAACCTGGATAACCTACATCTCTGCTTTAACCTGCCTACCTGATTTATACAACCCTGCTTCATACCAACCTGGATAACCTACATCTCTGCTTTAACCTGCCTACCTGATTTATACAACCCTGCTTTATACCAACCTGGATAACCTACATCTCTGCTTTAACCTGCCTACCTGATTTATACAACCCTGCTTTATACCAACCTGGATAACCTACATCTCTGCTTTAACCTGCCTACCTGATTTATACAGCCCTGCTTCATACCAACCTGGATAACCTACATCTCTGCTTTAACCTGCCTACCTGATTTATACAACCCTGCACCATAACAACCTGGATAACCTACATCTCTGCTTTAACCTGGCTACCTGATTTATACAACCCTGCTTCATACCAACCTGGATAACCTACATCTCTGCTTTAACCTGCCTACCTGATTTATACAGCCCTGCTTCATACCAACCTGGATAACCTACATCTCTGCTTTAACCTGCCTACCTGATTTATACAACCCTGATTCATACCAACCTGGGTAACCTACATCTCTGCTTTAACCTGCCTACCTGATTTATACAACCCTGCACCATACCAACCTGGATAACCTACATCTCTGCTTTAACCTGCCTACCTGATTTATACAACCTGCACCATACCAACCTGGATAACCTACATCTCTGCTTTAACCTGCCTACCTGATTTATACAACCCTGCTTCATACCAACCTGGATAACCTACATCTCGGCTTTAATCTGCCTACCTGATTTATACAACCCTGCTTCATACCAACCTGGATAACCTACATCTCTGCTTTAACCTGCCTACCTGATTTATACAGCCCTGCTTCATACCAACCTGGATAACCTACATCTCTGCTTTAACCTGCCTACCTGATTTATACAGCCCTGCTTCATACCAACCTGGATAACCTACATCTCTGCTTTAACCTGCCTACCTGATTTATACAGCCCTGCTTCATACCATCCTGGATAACCTACATCTCTGCTTTAACCTGTCTACCTGATTTATACTGCCCTGCTTCATACCAACCTGGATAACCTTCATCTCTGCTTTAACCTGCCTACCTGATTTATACAGCCCTGCTTCATACCAACCTGGATAACCTACATCGCTGCTTTAACCTGCCTACCTGATTTATACAACCATGCACCATACCGACCTGGATAACCTACATCTCTGCTTTAACCTGCCTACCTGATTTATACAACCCTGCTTCATACCAACCTGGATAACCTACATCTCTGCTTTAACCTGCCTACCTGATTTATACAACCCTGCTTCATACCAACCTGGATAACCTACATCTCTGCTTTAACCTGCCTAACTGATTTATACAACCCTGCTTCATACCAACCCGGATAACCTACATCTCTGCTTTAACCTGTCTACCTGATTTATACAGCCCTGCTTCATACCAACCAGGATAACCTACTTCTCTGCTTTAACCTGTCTACCTGATTTATACAACCCTGCTTCATACCAACCAGGATAACCTACATCTCTGCTTTAACCTGCCTACCTGATTTATACAGCCCTGCTTCATACCATCCTGGATAACCTACTTCTCTGCTTTAACCTGTCTACCTGATTTATACAGCCCTGCTTCATACCAACCTGGATAACCTACATCTCTGCTTTAACCTGCCTACCTGATTTATACAGCCCTGCTTCATACCAACCTGGATAACCTACATCTCTGCTTTAACCTGCCTACCTGATTTATACAGCCCTGTTTCATACCAACCTGGATAACCTACATCTCTGCTTTAACCTGCCTACCTGATTTATACAGCCCTGCTTCATACCAACCTGGATAACCTACATCTCTGCTTTAACCTGCCTACCTGATTTATACAACCCTGCTTCATACCAACCAGGATAACCTACTTCTCTGCTTTAACCTGTCTACCTGATTTATACAACCCTGCTTCATACCAACCAGGATAACCTACATCTCTGCTTTAACCTGTCTACCTGATTTATACAACCCTGCTTCATACCAACCTGGATAACCTACATCTCTGCTTTAACCTGTCTACCTTATTTATACAACCCTGCTTCATACCAACCTGGATAACCTACATCTCTGCTTTAACCTGCCTACCTGATTTATACAACCCTGCTTCATACCAACCTGGATAACCTGCATCTCTGCTTTAACCTGCCTACCTGATTTATACAACCCTGCACCATACCAACCTGGATAACCTACATCTCTGCTTTAACCTGCCTACCTGATTTATACAGCCCTGCTTCATACCAACCTGGATAACCTACATCTCTGCTTTAACCTGCCTACCTGATTTATAAAACCCTGGTTCATACCATCCTGGATAACCTACATCACTGCTTTAACCTGCCTACCTGATTTATACAGCCCTGCTTCATACCAACCTGGATAACCTACATCTCTGCTTTAACCTGCCTACCTGATTTATACAACCCTGCACCATACCAACCTGGATAACCTACATCTCTGCTTTAACCTGCCTACCTGATTTATACAACCCTGCTTCATACCAACCTGGATAACCTACATCTCTGCTTTAACCTGTCTACCTGATTTATACAACCCTGCTTTATACCAACCTGGATAACCTAATCTCTGCTTTAACCTGCCTACCTGATTTATACAACCCTGCTTTATACCAACCTGGATAACCTACATCTCTGCTTTAACCTGCCTACCTGATTTATACAGCCCTGCTTCATACCAACCTGGATAACCTACATCGCTGCTTTAACCTGCCTACCTGATTTATACAACCCTGCACCATACCAACCTGGATAACCTACATCTCTGCTTTAACCTGCCTACCTGATTTATACAACCCTGCTTAATACCAACCTGGATAACCTACATCTCTGCTTTAACCTGCCTACCTGATTTATACAGCCCTGCTTCATACCAACCTGGATAACCTACATCTCTGCTTTAACCTGCCTACCTGATTTATACAGCCCTGCTTCATACCAACCTGGATAACCTACATCTCTGCTTTAACCTGCCTACCTGATTTATACAACCCTGCTTCATACCAACCAGGATAACCTACATCTCTGCTTTAACCTGTCTACCTGATTTATACAACCCTTCTTCATACCGACCTGGATAACCTACATCTCTGCTTTAACCTGTCTACCTGATTTATACAACCCTGCTTCATACCAACCAGGATAACCTACATCTCTGCTTTAACCTGTCTACCTGATTTATACAACCCTGCTTCATACCAACCTGGATAACCTACATCACTGCTTTAACCTGTCTACCTGATTTATACAACCCTGCTTCATACCAACCTGGATATCCTGCATCTCTGTTTTAACCTGCCTACCTGATTTATACAACCCTGCTTCATACCAACCTGGATAACCTACATCTCTGCTTTAACCTGCCTACCTGATTTATACAACCATGCACCATACCAACCTGGATAACCTACATCTCTGCTTTAACCTGCCTACCTGATTTATACAACCCTGCTTCATACCAACCTGGATAACCTACATCTCTGCTTTAACCTGCCTACCTGATTTATAAAACCCTGCTTCATACCAACCTGGATAACCTACATCTCTGCTTTAACCTGCCTACCTGATTTATACAACCCTGCTTCATACCAACCTGGATAACCTACATCTCTGCTTTAACCTGCCTACCTGATTTATACAGCCCTGCTTCATACCAACCTGGATAACCTACATCTCTGCTTTAACCTGCCTACCTGATTTATACAACCCTGCTTCATACCAACCTGGATAACCTACATCTCTGCTTTAACCTGCCTTCCTGATTTATACAACCCTGCACCATACCAACCTGGATAACCTACATCTCTGCTTTAACCTGCCTACCTGATTTATACAACCCTGCTTCATACCAACCTGGATAACCTACATCTCTGCTTTAACCTGCCTACCTGATTTATACAGCCCTGTTTCATACCAACCTGGATAACCTACATCTCTGCTTTAACCTGCCTACCTGATTTATACAGCCCTGCTTCATACCAACCTGGATAACCTACATCTCTGCTTTAACCTGCCTACCTGATTTATACAACCCTGCTTCATACCAACCAGGATAACCTACTTCTCTGCTTTAACCTGTCTACCTGATTTATACAACCCTGCTTCATACCAACCAGGATAACCTACATCTCTGCTTTAACCTGTCTACCTGATTTATACAACCCTGCTTCATACCAACCTGGATAACCTACATCTCTGCTTTAACCTGTCTACCTTATTTATACAACCCTGCTTCATACCAACCTGGATAACCTACATCTCTGCTTTAACCTGCCTACCTGATTTATACAACCCTGCTTCATACCAACCTGGATAACCTGCATCTCTGCTTTAACCTGCCTACCTGATTTATACAACCCTGCACCATACCAACCTGGATAACCTACATCTCTGCTTTAACCTGCCTACCTGATTTATACAGCCCTGCTTCATACCAACCTGGATAACCTACATCTCTGCTTTAACCTGCCTACCTGATTTATAAAACCCTGGTTCATACCAACCTGGATAACCTACATCACTGCTTTAACCTGCCTACCTGATTTATACAGCCCTGCTTCATACCAACCTGGATAACCTACATCTCTGCTTTAACCTGCCTACCTGATTTATACAACCCTGCACCATACCAACCTGGATAACCTACATCTCTGCTTTAACCTGCCTACCTGATTTATACAACCCTGCTTCATACCAACCTGGATAACCTACATCTCTGCTTTAACCTGTCTACCTGATTTATACAACCCTGCTTTATACCAACCTGGATAACCTAATCTCTGCTTTAACCTGCCTACCTGATTTATACAACCCTGCTTTATACCAACCTGGATAACCTACATCTCTGCTTTAACCTGCCTACCTGATTTATACAGCCCTGCTTCATACCAACCTGGATAACCTACATCTCTGCTTTAACCTGTCTACCTGATTTATACAACCCTTCTTCATACCGACCTGGATAACCTACATCTCTGCTTTAACCTGTCTACCTGATTTATACAACCCTGCTTCATACCAACCAGGATAACCTACATCTCTGCTTTAACCTGTCTACCTGATTTATACAACCCTGCTTCATACCAACCTGGATAACCTACATCACTGCTTTAACCTGTCTACCTGATTTATACAACCCTGCTTCATACCAACCTGGATATCCTGCATCTCTGTTTTAACCTGCCTACCTGATTTATACAACCCTGCTTCATACCAACCTGGATAACCTACATCTCTGCTTTAACCTGCCTACCTGATTTATACAACCATGCACCATACCAACCTGGATAACCTACATCTCTGCTTTAACCTGCCTACCTGATTTATACAACCCTGCTTCATACCAACCTGGATAACCTACATCTCTGCTTTAACCTGCCTACCTGATTTATAAAACCCTGCTTCATACCAACCTGGATAACCTACATCTCTGCTTTAACCTGCCTACCTGATTTATACAACCCTGCTTCATACCAACCTGGATAACCTACATCTCTGCTTTAACCTGCCTACCTGATTTATACAGCCCTGCTTCATACCAACCTGGATAACCTACATCTCTGCTTTAACCTGCCTACCTGATTTATACAACCCTGCTTCATACCAACCTGGATAACCTACATCTCTGCTTTAACCTGCCTTCCTGATTTATACAACCCTGCACCATACCAACCTGGATAACCTACATCTCTGCTTTAACCTGCCTACCTGATTTATACAACCCTGCTTCATACCAACCTGGATAACCTACATCTCTGCTTTAACCTGCCAACCTGATTTATACAACCCTGCTTCATACCAACCTGGGTAACCTACATCTCTGCTTTAACCTGCCTACCTGATTTATACAACCCTGCTTCATACCAACCTGGATAACCTACATCTCTGCTTTAACCTGCCTACCTGATTTATACAACCCTGCTTCATACCAACCTGGATAACCTACATCTCTGCTTTAACCTACCTTCCTGATTTATACAACCCTGCTTCATACCAACCTGGATAACCTACATCTCTGCTTTAACCTACCTTCCTGATTTATACAACCCTGCTTCATACCAACCTGGATAACCTACATCTCTGCTTTAACCTGCCTACCTGATTTATACAACCCTGCACCATACCAACCTGGATAACCTACATCTCTGCTTTAACCTGCCTACCTGATTTATACAACCCTGCTTCATACCAACATGGATAACCTACATCTCTGCTTTAACCTGCCTACCTGATTTATACAACCCTGCTTTATACCAACCTGGATAACCTACATCTCTGCTTTAACCTGCCTACCTGATTTATACAACCCTGCTTTATACCAACCTGGATAACCTACATCTCTGCTTTAACCTGCCTACCTGATTTATACAGCCCTGCTTCATACCAACCTGGATAACCTACATCTCTGCTTTAACCTGCCTACCTGATTTATACAACCCTGCACCATACCAACCTGGATAACCTACATCTCTGCTTTAACCTGCCTACCTGATTTATACAACCCTGCTTCATACCAACCTGGATAACCTACTTCTCTGCTTTAACCTGCCTACCTGATTTATACAGCCCTGCTTCATACCAACCTGGATAACCTACATCTCTGCTTTAACCTGCCTACCTGATTTATACAACCCTGATTCATACCAACCTGGGTAACCTACATCTCTGCTTTAACCTGCCTACATGATTTATACAACCTTGCACCATACCAACCTGGATAACCTACATCTCTGCTTTAACCTGCCTACCTGATTTATACAACCTGCACCATACCAACCTGGATAACCTACATCTCTGCTTTAACCTGCCTACCTGATTTATACAACCCTGCTTCATACCAACCTGGATAACCTACATCTCGGCTTTAATCTGCCTACCTGATTTATACAACCCTGCTTCATACCAACCTGGATAACCTACATCTCTGCTTTAACCTGCCTACCTGATTTATACAGCCCTGCTTCATACCAACCTGGATAACCTACATCTCTGCTTTAACCTGCCTACCTGATTTATACAGCCCTGCTTCATACCAACCTGGATAACCTACATCTCTGCTTTAACCTGCCTACCTGATTTATACAGCCCTGTTTCATACCAACCTGGATAACCTACATCTCTGCTTTAACCTGCCTACCTGATTTATACAGCCCTGCTTCATACCATCCTGGATAACCTACATCTCTGCTTTAACCTGTCTACCTGATTTATACTGCCCTGCTTCATACCAACCTGGATAACCTTCATCTCTGCTTTAACCTGCCTACCTGATTTATACAGCCCTGCTTCATACCAACCTGGATAACCTACATCGCTGCTTTAACCTGCCTACCTGATTTATACAACCATGCACCATACCGACCTGGATAACCTACATCTCTGCTTTAACCTGCCTACCTGATTTATACAACCCTGCTTCATACCAACCTGGATAACCTACATCTCTGCTTTAACCTGCCTACCTGATTTATACAACCCTGCTTCATACCAACCTGGATAACCTACATCTCTGCTTTAACCTGCCTAACTGATTTATACAACCCTGCTTCATACCAACCCGGATAACCTACATCTCTGCTTTAACCTGTCTACCTGATTTATACAGCCCTGCTTCATACCAACCAGGATAACCTACTTCTCTGCTTTAACCTGTCTACCTGATTTATACAACCCTGCTTCATACCAACCAGGATAACCTACATCTCTGCTTTAACCTGCCTACCTGATTTATACAGCCCTGCTTCATACCATCCTGGATAACCTACTTCTCTGCTTTAACCTGTCTTACTTATTTATACAGCCCTGCTTCATACCAACCTGGATAACCTACATCTCTGCTTTAACCTGCCTACCTGATTTATACAGCCCTGCTTCATACCAACCTGGATAACCTACATCTCTGCTTTAACCTGCCTACCTGATTTATACAGCCCTGTTTCATACCAACCTGGATAACCTACATCTCTGCTTTAACCTGCCTACCTGATTTATACAGCCCTGCTTCATACCAACCTGGATAACCTACATCTCTGCTTTAACCTGTCTACCTGATTTATACAGCCCTGCTTCATACCAACCTGGATAACCTACATCTCTGCTTTAACCTGCCTACCTGATTTATACAACCCTGCTTCATAACAACCAGGATAACCTACTTCTCTGCTTTAACCTGTCTACCTGATTTATACAACCCTGCTTCATACCAACCAGGATAACCTACATCTCTGCTTTAACCTGTCTACCTGATTTATACAACCCTGCTTCATACCAACCTGGATAACCTACATCTCTGCTTTAACCTGTCTACCTGATTTATACAACCCTGCATCATACCAACCTGGATAACCTGCATCTCTGCTTTAACCTGCCTACCTGATTTATACAACCCTGCTTCATACCAACCTGGATAACCTACATCTCTGCTTTAACCTGCCTTCCTGATTTATACAACCATGCACCATACCAACCTGGATAACCTACATCTCTGCTTTAACCTGCCTACCTGATTTATACAACCCTGCTTCATACCAACCTGGATAACCTACATCACTGCTTTAACCTGCCTACCTGATTTATACAACCCTGCTTCATACCAACCTGGATAACCTACATCTCTGCTTTAACCTGTCTACCTGATTTATACAACCCTGCTTCATACCAACCTGGATAACCTACATCTCTGCTTTAACCTGCCTAACTGATTTATACAACCCTGCTTCATACCAACCCGGATAACCTACATCTCTGCTTTAACCTGTCTACCTGATTTATACAGCCCTGCTTCATACCAACCTGGATAACCTACATCTCTGCTTTAACCTACCTACCTGATTTATACAACCCCGCTTCATACCAACCTGGATAACCTACATCTCTGCTTTAACCTGCCCACCTGATTTATACACCCTGCCTCATACCAACCTGGATAACCTACATCTCTGCTTTAACCTGCCTACCTGATTTATACAACCCTGCTTCATACCAACCTGGATAACCTGCATCTCTGCTTTAACCTGCCTACCCGATTTATACAACCCTGCTTCATACCAACCTGGATAACCTGCATCTCTGCTTTAACCTGTCTACCTGATTTATACAACCCTGCTTCAGACCAACCTGGATAACCTGCATCTCTGCTTTAACCTGCCTACCTGATTTATAAAACCCTGCACCATACCAACCTGGATAACCTACATCTCTGCTTTAACCTGCCTACCTGATTTATACAGCCCTGCTTCATACCAACCTGGGTAACCTACATCTCTGCTTTAACCTGCCTACCTTATTTATACAGCCCTGCTTCATACCAACCTGGATAACCTACATCTCTGCTTTAACCTGCCTACCTGATTTATACAGCCCTGCTTCATACCATCCTGGATAACCTACATCTCTGCTTTAACCTGCCTACCTGATTTATACAGCCCTGCTTCATACCAACCTGGATAACCTACATCTCTGCTTTAACCTGCCTACCTGATTTATACAGCCCTGCTTCATACCAACCTGGATAACCTACATCTCTGCTTTAACCTGTCTACCTGATTTATACAACCCTGCTTCATACCAACCAGGATAACCTACATCTCTGCTTTAACCTGTCTACCTGATTTATACAACCCTTCTCCATACCAACCTGGATAACCTACATCTCTGCTTTAACCTGCCTACCTGATTTATACAACCCTGCTTCATACCATCCTGGATAACCTACATCTCTGCTTTAACCTGCCTACCTGATTTATACAACCCTGCTTCATACCATCCTGGATAACCTACATCTCTGCTTTAACCTGTCTACCTGATTTATACAACCCTGCTTCATACCAACCAGGATAACCTACATCTCTGCTTTAACCTGCCTACCTGATTTATACAACCCTGCTTCATACCAACCTGGATAACCTACATCTCTGCTTTAACCTGTCTACCTGATTTATACAACCCTGCTTCATACCAACCAGGATAACCTACATCTCTGCTTTAACCTGTCTACCTGATTTATACAACCCTGCTTCATACCAACCTGGATAACCTACATCTCTGCTTTAACCTGTCTACCTGATTTATACAACCCTGCTTCATACCAACCAGGATAACCTACATCTCTGCTTTAACCTGTCTACCTGATTTATACAACCCTGCTTAATACCGACCTGGATAACCTACATCTCTGCTTTAACCTGCCTACCTGATTTATACAACCCTGCTTCATACCAACCAGGATAACCTACATCTCTGCTTTAACCTGTCTACCTGATTTATACAACCCTGCTTCATACCAACCAGGATAACCTACATCTCTGCTTTAACCTGTCTACCTGATTTATACAACCCTGCTTCATACCAACCAGGATAACCTACATCTCTGCTTTAACCTGTCTACCTGATTTATACAACCCTGCTTCATACCAACCTGGATAACCTACATCTCTGCTTTAACCTGTCTACCTGATTTATACAACCCTGCTTCATACCAACCTGGATAACCTGCATCTCTGCTTTAACCTGCCTACCTGATTTATACAACCCTGCTTCATACCAACCTGGATAACCTACATCTCTGCTTTAACCTGCCTACCTGATTTATACAACCATGCACCATACCAACCTGGATAACCTACATCTCTGCTTTAACCTGCCTACCTGATTTATACAACCCTGCTTCATACCAACCTGGATAACCTACATCTCTGCTTTAACCTGCCTACCTGATTTATACAACCCTGCTTCATACCAACCTGGATAACCTACATCTCTGCTTTAACCTGTCTACCTGATTTATACAACCCTGCTTCATACCAACCTGGATAACCTACATCTCTGCTTTAACCTGCCTAACTGATTTATACAACCCTGCTTCATACCAACCCGGATAACCTACATCTCTGCTTTAACCTGTCTACCTGATTTATACAGCCCTGCTTCATACCAACCTGGATAACCTACATCTCTGCTTTAACCTACCTACCTGATTTATACAACCCCGCTTCATACCAACCTGGATAACCTACATCTCTGCTTTAACCTGCCCACCTGATTTATACAATCCTGCCTCATACCAACCTGGATAACCTACATCTCTGCTTTAACCTGCCTACCTGATTTATACAACCCTGCTTAATACCAACCTGGATAACCTGCATCTCTGCTTTAACCTGCCTACCTGATTTATACAACCCTGCTTCATACCAACCTGGATAACCTGCATCTCTGCTTTAACCTGTCTACCTGATTTATACAACCCTGCTTCATACCAACCTGGATAACCTGCATCTCTGCTTTAACCTGCCTACCTGATTTATAAAACCCTGCACCATACCAACCTGGATAACCTACATCTCTGCTTTAACCTGCCTACCTGATTTATACAGCCCTGCTTCATACCAACCTGGATAACCTACATCTCTGCTTTAACCTGCCTACCTGATTTATACAGCCCTGCTTCATACCAACCTGGATAACCTACATCTCTGCTTTAACCTGTCTACCTGATTTATACAACCCTGCTTCATACCAACCTGGATAACCTGCATCTCTGCTTTAACCTGCCTACCTGATTTATAAAACCCTGCTTCATACCAACCTGGATAACCTACATCTCTGCTTTAACCTACCTACCTGATTTATACAACCCTGCACCATACCAACCTGGATAACCTACATCTCTGCTTTAACCTGCCTACCTGATTTATACAACCCTGCTTCATACCAACCTGGATAACCTACATCTCTGCTTTAACCTGCCTACCTGATTTATACAACCCTGCTTCATACCAACCTGGATAACCTACATCTCTGCTTTAACCTACCTACCTGATTTATACAGCCCTGCTTAATACCAACCTGGATAACCTACATCTCTGCTTTAACCTGCCTACCTGATTTATACAACCCTGCTTCATACCAACCTGGATAACCTACATCTCTGCTTTAACCTGCCTACCTGATTTATACAACCCTGCACCATACCAACCCGTATAACCTACATCTCTGCTTTAACCTGCCTACCTGATTTATACAGCCCTGCTACATACCAACCTGGATAACCTACATCTCTGCTTTAACCTGCCTACCTGATTTATACAACCCTGCTTCATACCAACCTGGATAACCTACATCTCTGCTTTAACCTGCCTACCTGATTTATACAACCCTGCTTCATACCAACCTGGATAACCTACATCTCTGCTTTAACCTGCCTACCTGATTTATACAACCCTGCTTCATACCAACCTGGATAACCTGCATCTCTGCTTTAACCTGCCTACCTGATTTATACAACCCTGCTTCATACCAACCTGGATAACCTGCATCTCTGCTTTAACCTGTCTACCTGATTTATACAACCCTGCTTCATACCAACCTGGATAACCTGCATCTCTGCTTTAACCTGCCTACCTGATTTATAAAACCCTGCACCATACCAACCTGGATAACCTACATCTCTGCTTTAACCTGCCTACCTGATTTATACAGCCCTGCTTCATACCAACCTGGATAACCTACATCTCTGCTTTAACCTGCCTACCTGATTTATACAGCCCTAATTCATACCAACCTGGATAACCTACATCTCTGCTTTAACCTGTCTACCTGATTTATACAACCCTGCTTCATACCAACCTGGATAACCTGCATCTCTGCTTTAACCTGCCTACCTGATTTATAAAACCCTGCTTCATACCAACCTGGATAACCTACATCTCTGCTTTAACCTACCTTCCTGATTTATACAACCCTGCTTCATACCAACCTGGATAACCTACATCTCTGCTTTAACCTGCCTACCTGATTTATACAACCCTGCACCATACCAACCTGGATAACCTACATCTCTGCTTTAACCTGCCTACCTGATTTATACAACCCTGCTTCATACCAAGCTGGATAACCTACATCTCTGCTTTAACCTGCCTACCTGATTTATACAACCCTGCTTCATACCAACCTGGATAACCTACATCTCTGCTTTAACCTGTCTACCTTATTTATACAGCCCTGCTTCATACCAACCTGGATAACCTACATCTCTGCTTTAACCTGCCTACCTGATTTATACAGCCCTGCACCATACCAACCTGGATAACCTACATCTCTGCTTTAACCTGCCTACCCGATTTATACAACCCTGCTTCATACCAACCTGGATAACCTGCATCTCTGCTTTAACCTGCCTACCTGATTTATACAGCCCTGCTTCATACCAACCTGGATAACCTACATCTCTGCTTTAACCTGCCTACCTGATTTATACAACCCTGCTTCATACCAACCTGGATAACCTGCATCTCTGCTTTAACCTGCCTACCTGATTTATACAACCCTGCTTCATACCAACCTGGATAACCTACATCTCTGCTTTAACCTGCCTACCTGATTTATACAACCCTGCACCATACCAACCTGGATAACCTACATCTCTGCTTTAACCTGCCTACCCGATTTATACAACCCTGCTTCATACCAACCTGGATAACCTACATCTCTGCTTTAACCTGCCTACCTGATTTATACAACCCTGCTTCATACCAACCTGGATAACCTACATCTCTGCTTTAACCTGCCTACCTGATTTATACAGCCCTGCTTCATACCAACCTGGATAACCTACATCTCTGCTTTAACCTGCCTACCTGATTTATACAACCCTGCTTCATACCAACCTGGATAACCTGCATCTCTGCTTTAACCTGCCTACCTGATTTATACAACCCTGCACCATACCAACCTGGATAACCTACATCTCTGCTTTAACCTGCCTACCTGATTTATACAACCCTGCTTCATACCAACCTGGATAACCTGCATCTCTGCTTTAACCTGCCTACCTGATTTATACAGCCCTGCTTCATACCAACCTGGATAACCTACATCTCTGCTTTAACCTGCCTACCTGATTTATACAACCCTGCTTCATACCAACCTGGATAACCTGCATCTCTGCTTTAACCTGCCTACCTGATTTATACAACCCTGCACCATACCAACCTGGATAACCTGCATCTCTGCTTTAACCTGCCTACCTGATTTATACAACCCTGCTTCATACCAACCTGGATAACCTGCATCTCTGCTTTAACCTGCCTACCTGATTTATACAACCCTGCTTCATACCAACCTGGATAACCTGCATCTCTGCTTTAACCTGCCTACCTGATTTATACAACCCTGCTTCATACCAACCTGGATAACCTACATCTCTGCTTTAACCTGTCTACCTGATTTATACAGCCCTGCTTCATACCAACCAGGATAACCTACATCTCTGCTTTAACCTGCCTACCTGATTTATACAGCCCTGCTTCATACCAACCAGGATAACCTACATCTCTGCTTTAACCTGCCTACCTGATTTATACAGCCCTGCTTCATACCAACCTGGATAACCTACATCTCTGCTTTAACCTGCCTACCTGATTTATACAACCCTGCTTCATACCAACCTGGATAACCTACATCTCTGCTTTAACCTGCCTACCTGATTTATACAACCCTGCTTCATACCAACCAGGATAACCTACATCTCTGCTTTAACCTGTCTACCTGATTTATACAGCCCTGCTTCATACCAACCTGGATAACCTACATCTCTGCTTTAACCTGCCTACCTGATTTATACAGCCCTGCTTCATACCAACCTGGATAACCTACATCTCTGCTTTAACCTGCCTACCTGATTTATACAACCCTGCTTCATACCAACCAGGATAACCTACATCTCTGCTTTAACCTGTCTACCTGATTTATACAGCCCTGCTTCATACCAACCTGGATAACCTACATCTCTGCTTTAACCTGCCTACCTGATTTATACAGCCCTGCTTCATACCAACCTGGATAACCTACATCTCTGCTTTAACCTGCCTACCTGATTTATACAACCCTGCTTCATACCAACCAGGATAACCTACATCTCTGCTTTAACCTGTCTACCTGATTTATACAGCCCTGCTTCATACCAACCTGGATAACCTACATCTCTGCTTTAACCTGCCTACCTGATTTATACAACCCTGCTTCATACCAACCTGGATAACCTACATCTCTGCTTTAACCTGCCTACCTGATTTATACAACCCTGCTTCATACCAACCAGGATAACCTACATCTCTGCTTTAACCTGTCTACCTGATTTATACAGCCCTGCTTCATACCAACCTGGATAACCTACATCTCTGCTTTAACCTGCCTACCTGATTTATACAGCCCTGCTTCATACCAACCTGGATAACCTACATCTCTGCTTTAACCTGCCTACCTGATTTATACAACCCTGCTTCATACCAACCAGGATAACCTACATCTCTGCTTTAACCTGTCTACCTGATTTATACAGCCCTGCTTCATACCAACCTGGATAACCTACATCTCTGCTTTAACCTGCCTACCTGATTTATACAGCCCTGCTTCATACCAACCTGGATAACCTACATCTCTGCTTTAACCTGCCTACCTGATTTATACAACCCTGCTTCATTCCAACCAGGATAACCTACATCTCTGCTTTAACCTGTCTACCTGATTTATACAACCCTGCTTCATACCAACCTGGATAACCTACATCTCTGCTTTAACCTGCCTACCTGATTTATACAGCCCTGCTTCATACCAACCTGGATAACCTACATCTCTGCTTTAACCTGTCTACCTGATTTATACAGCCCTGCTTCATACCAACCTGGATAACCTACATCTCTGCTTTAACCTACCTTCCTGATTTATACAACCCTGCTTCATACCAACCTGGATAACCTACATCTCTGCTTTAACCTGTCTACCTGATTTATACAGCCCTGCTTCATACCAACCTGGATAACCTACATCTCTGCTTTAACCTACCTTCCTGATTTATACAACCCTGCTTTATACCAACCTGGATAACCTACATCTCTGCTTTAACCTGCCTACCTGATTTATACAACCCTGCTTCATTCCAACCAGGATAACCTACATCTCTGCTTTAACCTGTCTACCTGATTTATACAACCCTGCTTCATACCAACCTGGATAACCTACATCTCTGCTTTAACCTGCCTACCTGATTTATACAGCCCTGCTTCATACCAACCTGGATAACCTACATCTCTGCTTTAACCTGTCTACCTGATTTATACAGCCCTGCTTCATACCAACCTGGATAACCTACATCTCTGCTTTAACCTACCTTCCTGATTTATACAACCCTGCTTCATACCAACCTGGATAACCTACATCTCTGCTTTAACCTGTCTACCTGATTTATACAGCCCTGCTTCATACCAACCTGGATAACCTACATCTCTGCTTTAACCTACCTTCCTGATTTATACAACCCTGCTTCATACCGACCTGGATAACCTACATCTCTGCTTTAACCTGCCTTCCTGATTTATACAACCCTGCTTCATACCAACCAGGATAACCTACATCTCTGCTTTAACCTGTCTACCTGATTTATACAGCCCTGCTTCATACCATCCTGGATAACCTACATCTCTGCTTTAACCTGTCTACCTGATTTATACAACCCTGCTTCATACCAACCTGGATAACCTACATCTCTGCTTTAACCTGTCTACCTGATTTATACAACCCTGCTTCATACCATCCTGGATAACCTACATCTCTGCTTTAACCTGCCTACCTGATTTATACAGCCCTGCTTCATACCAACCTGGATAACCTGCATCTCTGCTTTAACCTGTCTACCTGATTTATACAACCCTGCTTCATACCATCCTGGATAACCTACATCTCTGCTTTAACCTGCCTACCTGATTTATACAGCCCTGCATAAACACTATCTGGACATTGCTGAACATATTGATTTCTAAGGTGTTACTTTCTTTCCCGGACTCTTTATAATTCCTAATACCTGTCTTGTTATTCCTATACTTTATTTGCACTCTTGTTTGTTTTCTATTTAGGGCATATTGCCTTAACGTTTATTTCTCCCTTTCCTTCTCATTATTTATTCTACAAACTATACTGCTTTAATGTCAAAAGCTACCAATAAAGCCACTTCAGTTAACTCTGGCAATCGTCTCCTACCTGACCTGATCGAGTGCATTACACAGCCAAACACTTAGAACACTGAGGTGTGAATCGGTTATTAAGGTGTCAATAGGGGTCAATGAGCTTAACTAGCACAGAGGTGGTCCGCAGATTATGGGTTTCTTCGGTTCCCGAATAGTAGAGGGGAAACTCTGTGAACCAATTATTTTAAATGGCCCATAGTCTTTGGGCAGGAGGCTAGCCAGCAGGCTCCTCCAGGAGCTCGTGGTAGAGGCATCTTTACCACAATGTTCACTGTTCAGCCTTGTACATATCACAGTGATTTGTCCAGGTCAGAACCGTTTCCTCACTATTAACTAGTGAGGCACATCACATGCTGCGTACACAGAATTAGGTTCTACAAACTTGGCACTCTTTTTATTAGACATGTGCAATTCGTTTCGGTCCAAATTAAAGTGGAATTGCCGAAGTGCCGAATTTTCGAAGTGCCGAAATAACCGAATTTCCGAAGTGTAGTAGTTCCGAAGTGCCGAATTGCTGAAGTGCAGAAGTTGCCGAAGTTCCGAGGTGTCAAAGTGCTGAAGTTCCGAAGCTCCGAAGCACAGTATTGTCTAAGTATTAATATACTTACCCAGTGAAAGAAGAAGAATGTTACATTGTATACAATTTCAAATAAAAAGTATACAAACATAGCCAGGATTCAGCTGTAAGCATTTGCAACACTTACAACAATCAAGTAACATACATTCATATAAAATGTAAGTTACTTGGCCAGTCAATGTAATGACAGGAATGAATATGTAGATAACTCCCTAATTCCCACGGTATTAGGGAGTTATCTACTAAAAGGCTCAAAGACCAAAATTGGTCTTTCAGCCAAATTTACTATTACTAAGTAAAGATTACTTAGTATTAGTAAATTATGCCCCTACTCGCCTGTGGCTGCTCACTGTAAAAAAAAAAAAAGGTCCTATTGCCCCCCTCCCCCAGCCCCCACCCCTGAGCGGCGGGTGGGGGCCCTTAATACATATTTAACCCCTCATCCTCCAGGTGACTAGGGGTCCCCAAACCCCTAGTCACCCCCTTCCCAAAAAAATAAACTCCTACCTACCCCCGTCACCCTAAAAATAAGGAGGGGGGACCTTTAACTAAATACCTGTAAAAATTTAAATACATTTACCATTCAATGTTTTCTTTCTTCTAAAATCTTCTTTTTCAGCCCCAAAAAAGGCCAAATAAAAATCTATAATAACCGACGCAATAAAAAAAAAAAAAATCCATCTTCACCCGGCGAGGGCTCCGCGCAGACTGAGCTCTGCAGGGCGGGGGAAGTCTTATAAAGCCTTGTGCTCCGCCCTGCAATTGAAATCCACCAATCTGAGTGCTCTGTGTCATTTTACACAGCGTGGGAAAGTTCTTTGGAATTTTCTCACGCTGTGTAATTTGACTCATAACTCTCTGATTGGTGGATTAAGTAACCAATCAGAGAGTTATGAGTCAAATTACACAGCGTGGGAAAATTCCAAATAACTTTCCCATGCTGTGTAAAATGACACAGAGCACTCGGATTGGTGGATTTCAAACCAACCAATCAGTGTGCTGTGACAGGTAAATGTAGAGACTTACCTGTCAGTCTCTTCATTTACCTGTCAGAGCACTCTGATTGGATGGCTTAAACCCACCAATCAGAGTGCTCTGAGCGTAATTGCAGGGCGGGGCAAGGCTTTGTAAGCCTTCCCCCGCCCTGCAGAGCTCAGTCTGCGTGGAGCCCTCGCCGGGTGAAGAAGGATTATTATTATTTATTTATTTATTTTTTTTTCAAATTGCGTCGGTTATTATGGATTTTTATTTGGCCTTTTTTGATTTTAGAAGAAAGAAAACATTGAATGGTAAGTTTATTTTTATTTTTACAGGTACTTAGTTAAATGGTCCCCCCTCATTATTTTTTGGGTGAGGGGGATAGGTAGGTGTGGCGGAACCAACCTCGCCACTGGGCATTGGAGAAGCCTGTTTGCCCGGCTCCTGCCTGCTGACTATGGCCCCTGGGAGATTTGACCCTTTAAATACAGGATTTGGGCATTTTGTATTGTATTATGCTGCTACTGGCCCTTTAAGAACCATCTGGGGACATACTGTGGAGTTACTGGGTGGCCACCATTTCATGTATCAGAGGCACATGGTGAGAACAATGGATGAAGCACATGGTGAGAACAATGGATGGCGGCCATTTTAACTCACAGACACTGTTGTGACTTTTCTACACGGTGCCATCTCGCCGGTATTTGGTGCACAAAGACATCGTGCAGTAGTTTTAAACTATACAACAGGGGACACATCATACAGTAATACTTTTTTTTATATAATCTGTATATGTTCTGCGGAATCTGCATTAAACTGTATCTTCCAAACTACTGAATGTATCTGGGTGAATTTTGGATATGTGGTTCACCCAGATCCCCCGGTTCTGAGGATATACTTATATGGGGTTATTGCATGTTTTGGGGTCCCTGTGATATGTTTTATAAAACTGTATTTCTCTGTCTGTGATAATTATATTTCCCATTGTGTTCAGTAATCATATCACAGGCAGAGGAGAGGATTTTGTGTGGGAGTGTCTGTGTGTATTGTACGTATTGATTGGTTGTTCTGTAAAACCCTGTGGGCAGTACTATGTTTGTGGATTGGGAATAAAAGAGGCTGTATGTGCCAGTACAGTTAGTTCTGCTTGACGAAGTGTCGTCTCATTATTGGGGGAATTGGATTGTATGCTGATTGCCAGGAGTGTAAGCTGATTGTATGCTTTTCCTGTTCAGCTGTTTACAGCATTCATATGCTTGAGAGCATTTGTATGCTTCTCCGGTTCAGTGGTTGTGGTGTCTGCTGCAGTGCTTGGAGTCCTCAGAAAGTGCTAGGAGCATCCTTCAACGGAGGTACCTAGTCGGGGTGCCCGTCGATCCGTTACAGTAGGAGTTTTTTTTTTGGGGGGGGTGACTAGGGGTTTGGGGACCCCTAGTCACCTGGGGGGAAGGGGGGTTACATTTTCATTCAGGGCCCCCACCCGCCGCTCAGGGGTGGGGGCCATGGGGGAGGACATTAGGTCCCCCCCATTTGTATTTAGGGCCCCCACCCGCTGCTCAGGGGTGGGGGCCAGGGGGGAGGACAATAAGTCCCCCCATTTGTATTTAGGGCCCCCACCCGCCGCTCAGGGGTGGGGGCCAGGGGGGAGGACATTAGGTCCCCCCCATTTGTATTTAGGGCCCCCACCTGCCGCTCAGGGGTGGGGGTAAGGGGGAGGACAATAGGTCCCCCCTTATTCTTGTTTAAGGCCCCACCCACTGCTCAGGGGTGGGGGCCAGGGAGGAGGACAATAGGTCCTCCCCAGTTTGCATTTAGGGCCCCCACCCCGCCGCTCAGGGATGGGGGCCAGGGGGGAGGACAATAGGTCCCCCCATTTGTATTTAGGGCCCCCACCCGCCGCTCAGGGGTGGGGGCCAGGGGGGAGGACAATAGGTCCCCCCTTATTCTTGTTTAAGGCCCCCACCCACTGCTCAGGGGTGGGGGCCAGGGAGGAGGACAATAGGTCCTCCCCAGTTTGCATTTAGGGCCCCCACCCTCTGCTCAGTGGTTGGGGCCAGGGGGAGGACAATAGGTCCCCCCGTTATTCTTGTTTAGGGCCCCTACCCACCACTCAGGGGTGGGGGCCAGGGGGGAGGACATTAGGTCCCCCCAATTTGTATTTAGAGCCCCCACCCTCTGCTCAGGGGTTGGGGCCAGGGGGAGGACAATAGGTCCCCCCGTTATTCTTGTTTAGGGCCCCTACCCACCACTCAGGGGTGGGGGCCAGGGGGGAGGATATTAGGTTCCCCCCCTTATTCTTGTTTAGGGCCCCCACCCACCGCTCAGGGGTGGGGGCCAGGGGGAGGACAATAGGTCCCCCCATTTGTATTTAGGGCCCCCACCCGCCGCTCAGGGGTGGGGGCCAGGAGGGATGACATTAGGTCCCCCCTTATTCTTGTTTAGGGCCCCCACCCACCGCTCAGGGGTGGGGGCCAGGGGGAGGACATTAGGCCCCCCAAATTTTATTTAGGGCCCCCACCGCCGCTCAGGGGTGGGGGCCGGTGGGGAGGACAATAGGTCCTCCCCCCTTTTTTTTACTTTAGGGCCCCCACCCACTCAACGAGGGGGGACCATTTTTTTTTTTTTTTTTTTTTTAACAGTGACAGGCTGCTCACTGTTTAATAGACATGCCCGTACTCGCTGTATAGCGAGTAGGGGCACAATTTACTAATACTAGTTTTTTTGCCTTCTTTTGGATCAACAGCAAAAAAACAAATGTGAGGAAGGCTGAACTTGATGGACGCAAGTCTCTTTTCAGCTTTGTAACTATGTAACTATGTATGTAACTATAAGTAAATTTGGCTTTCAGCCTTTTGGTAGATAACTCCCTAATTCCCACGGTATTAGGGAGTTATCTACCAAGCAGCTCTAACAAAAGTCCCGAAATGCCGGAGTTCCGAAGTTGCCGAAGTTCCGAAGTGCCGAAGTTCCGAAGTGTTCAAGTGCCGAAGTTCCGAAGTGTCGAAGTGCCGAATTGCCGAAGTCACGAATTTAGGAATGCCGAACCGAGCCGAATATTTTCCCCATGCACATGCCTACTTTTTATGCTGCACTTATTCCTTTCAGACTTATATTCATTGTCAGAGCCCGAATTAAACATTTTAAAATAATAAATTTTTGGTAAAAAGGATGGTGGTCTTCGTCCTTTTGTAGACTACAGGGACTTAAATAATATCACCATTAATAATCAATACTTGTTTCCTCTCATAACTGAACCTATGGAATGCCTCAAGACTGCTTCTGTTTATACTAAACTAGATCTACGAGGAGCCCATAACTTACTTGGGGTAAGAAGCGAAGATGAACGGAAGACCGCATTCAGAACCAGATATGGTCACTTCAGATATCTGATCATGCCCTATGAGCCATGTAATGCTTCTGACACTTTTTATCAGTTTGTCAATTACTTTTTCAGAGATCTGTTGGACCAATATGTTGTGGTACATCTGGATGATATACTGATATTCACTCCTGACATAAAATCCCATCGCCATCATGTATGCATTGTTCTGGACAGACATCAGTACCATCTTTTTGCCAAACTCAAAAAATATATATTTGAGACTACCAGAATGAAATTCCTGGGTTATGTTCGGACCCCTGGACACCATGAAATAGATGAAATAAAAAGTAGAAGCAATCATGAATTGAAGTATTGTGATTAACACTGTAAGTCCCGTGTAATGGATCCAGGAGCTAGTTCACTTAAAAAAGGCTTTGTTAAAATTCAGGATGAAAACATAAAATTTGCATATATGGTGTGTATACCTTTAAATCTGTTTCAAACAGAATGAGATTAGGTGCACGCCAAATACTATACTTTTAGCAAACGAGAAATTAAAATCGCTTTCAAGTATAGGGAACTGTTTCCTGTGATGTAATAAATCAGTATAACACTGATGCGTAATGACACAAAAATATATGGTGTGTGTGTCTTTAAATCTATGATCATTAAGTGAACAGAGAATATACCAAATGGTGTACTTTGAAGTACAGAGATATATTACTTATAAGGTGGAAATATAGTTTTGAATAACTGTATTTCATAAAAATGGATAAAAATCAATAAAGTCCAATGAATTCCAAATGAAGTTTAAAAATGATTCAAAATTTATTAGAAAAAAGCGCCTATGTCAGGGCATTCAAAGTGGTAGAATATAAAAATATAAAACTGCATAGAAATAAATAAATATAAGTCAGGGACATTATGCAAGATTGTTACCAGCACATCTGTGTAAGTTGTTCCGTTTTCGTAGTGAGGACCGATCAGGATGGATGTGGATAGTTTGTAACACTCTCTGCCGGCTGTTCGTGAGGTTGGCGTGCGTCCCAGACCTCACTCTGGATGATGCACGCTGTTGGCCGGCGGGTCCCCAGATCTCGGAACACTCTACGTTGGATGGAAAAATACTGCAGCTGGATCCTTGGTCTGCGTCCGTACCCTGCTTACTTCTTTGTGGTCTGTGGTCTAACACGTTTCGTGGGTGTCAGCCCCACTTCCTCAGAGACGAGATGAGGATTCATCAGTACACCATGATTTATATACAGTTCTAATTGGTGTTGATTACATTAATTGTCACATTACTTTGCCAATTTTGTAAATATACAACTATAACTTTGCATTGGTTGTTACATTGAGCTAGTGTTTAGTAAACATACTAATAAAACCTGAGTTGTGAACATATGTTTGTGGTGTACAGAGTTATTTCGACTTTTACATGCAGCTAATAAACACAAATAATGGAAAACATTGGAGATAACGTAAAAAGTATCAGAAACATCAGAAATACATTAAAAATACATTAAAAGTGCATTGGAAATGCAATAAAAATACTAAAAATACTAAAAAGAGGAGCATGTATATTTAAAGAGTATCTCTGGATATTAATAACGGACCATATTGGGTAAAATAAATAAACACAGAGTTAGAAAGAATTACATGATTGTGATATGAAATTCATATATAATGGATAATAGATAATACATAATAAATAATACATAAATGGATGAATAAATAAACAAATAGATGAATAAATAGTGTTAATATGATGTCCTATGGAGATATGCTTGTGCGGGAACAGAGTGCACTAAGTAAGTGCTTGGACTTATACTTGTATTTAAATTTAAATAGCGTGGTCGTTTAGAGCTGTGTGATAGGATTGACAGTATGTGAACTGTATGAAATCTGATACAGTTCTAGTGTCAAGAATGATAGTGCGCAATTATTAAGGAGAGAACTGCATTCAATTGCTAGTTGTAACATACAGCTAGAGCTTGAGTAGTGAACAAAGCTGAAATGGAATTAAATTAGAAAATTCGGAAAAGAAAGAGGGCATTGGGAAATACTCATGTATATATATATATATAATTAATATAATTTATATGAGTGTATCTGTGAGATGTATCTAGATATAAATAGATATAGATCTTGTAATCAAAATTAATTAGTGTAGAGTCGAAATGTGAAATTATTACTTCCTATCACACAGCTTTGTTCACTACTCAAGCTCTAGCTGTATGTTACAACTAGCAATTGAATGCAGTTCTCTCCTTAATAATTGCGCACTATCATTCTTGACACTAGAACTGTATCAGATTTCATACAGTTCACATACTGTCAATCCTATCACACAGCTCTAAACGACCACGCTATTTAAATTTAAATACAAGTATAAGTCCAAGCACTTACTTAGTGCACTCTGTTCCCGCACAAGCATATCTCCATAGGACATCATATTAACACTATTTATTCATCCATTTATGTATCATTTATTATGTATTATCTATTATCCATTATATATGAATTTCATATCACAATCATGTAATTCTTTCTAACTCTGTGTTTATTTATTTTACCCAATATGGTCCGTTATTAATATCCAGAGATACTCTTTAAATATACATGCTCCTCTTTTTAGTATTTTTAGTATTTTTATTGCATTTCCAATGCACTTTTAATGTATTTTTAATGTATTTCTGATGTTTCTGATACTTTTTACGTTATCTCCAATGTTTTCCATTATTTGTGTTTATTAGCTGCATGTAAAAGTCGAAATAACTCTGTACACCACAAACATATGTTCACAACTCAGGTTTTATTAGTATGTTTACTAAACACTAGCTCAATGTAACAACCAATGCAAAGTTATAGTTGTATATCTACAAAATTGGCAAAGTAATGTGACAATTAATGTAATCAACACCAATTAGAACTGTATATAAATCATGGTGTACTGATGAATCCTCATCTCGTCTCTGAGGAAGTGGGGCTGACACCCACGAAACGCGTTAGACCACAGACCACAAAGAAGTAAGCAGGGTACGGACGCAGACCAAGGATCCAGCTGCAGTATTTTTCCATCCAACGTAGAGTGTTCCGAGATCTGGGGACCCGCCGGCCAACAGCGTGCATCATCCAGAGTGAGGTCTGGGACGCACGCCAACCTCACGAACAGCCGGCAGAGAGTGTTACAAACTATCCACATCCATCCTGATCGGTCCTCACTACGAAAACGGAACAACTTACACAGATGTGCTGGTAACAATCTTGCATAACGTCCCTGACTTATATTTATTTATTTCTATGCAGTTTTATATTTTTATATTCTACCACTTTGAATGCCCTGACATAGGCGCTTTTTTCTAATAAATTTTGAATCATTTTTAAACTTCATTTGGAATTCATTGGACTTTATTGATTTTTATCCATTTTTATGAAATACAGTTATTCAAACTATATTTCCACCTTATAAGTAATATATCTCTGTACTTCAAAGTACACCATTTGGTATATTCTCTGTTCACTTAATGATCATAGATTTAAAGACACACACACCATATATTTTTGTGTCATTACGCATCAGTGTTATACTGATTTATTACATCACAGGAAACAGTTCCCTATACTTGAAAGCGATTTTAATTTCTCGTTTGCTAAAAGTATAGTATTTGGCGTGCACCTAATCTCATTCTGTTTGAAACAGATTTAAAGGTATACACACCATATATGCAAATTTTATGTTTTCATCCTGAATTTTAACAAAGCCTTTTTTAAGTGAACTAGCTCCTGGATCCATTACACGGGACTTACAGTGTTAATCACAATACTTCATATTTTAGACAGTTTTTTGGTGAAATTTCTGCCTATATCCAGTTTTGAGCTCCTCACTTCAAGTCAGACTCCCTCATCCCTGTGTGTTGCACTAGGCATACCAGACCAATTTGCAATCATGAATTGGCCTACACCAGCAAGTAAAAAAAGAGTCCAAAGGTTCTTGGGGTTTGCATACTTTTTCACATCTGGTCCACCCACTGACTATTCTCCCCCAAAAGAATTAGCACATTCAAATGGTCCGAAGATGCTCATAAGGCTTTTGATGATCTCAAACATCAATTCACCACAGTACCTATCCTCACACTACCTGATCCCACGAAACCATATTTCTTAGATGTGGATGCATCAGAGATTGCCCACCTGAGCAGTTTTGCCACAGAGAGGTGTAAAATGCATCTAGCTGCTTTTGTATTCCAAGAGACTAAGTCCTGCTGAAGTCAACTATGATATAGAGGACAAACAACTCCTAGCGTTTAATGCTCTTTGGAAGAATGGAGACACTTATTAAAGAGCACCACTAATCCTATCACCATATATACGGATCATCATGACCTATAATTTTGGTTCAGTGATCCTTCTGGTGGCCGTCCATGCAGAAAGACAAGAATACGTGAAAGCATGCTCTTTGTATGCCAGATCCAAAGATCCTCCTGCTTATCCAGGTGGCCTTTCACCCACAGACGAATGGTCAAACTGAGAGAACGAATCAGATACTTGAGCAATACTACAATGCTACATCACTCATGTGCAAAAAAAATGGTATTTGCATGCAGAATTTGCATGCAATAGACACTTACACAGTTCTTATCCTAAGTCTCCTTTCTATGTGAACTATAATTATCATCTGGGTATGCTCCCTCTCATGTCCTCTGCCTGACTTTGAACAGTTCACCCGCGACCTCCAGGTGGGATTCCAACGTGCTAAAACCATTCTAAAAAGACAACAAAACTCCAACAGTTATGCCGACAAGAAAGCAGACCTTCTCCTGTCTTTTATGTAGTGCAAAAGTTTGGTTGTCTACCAGACACTTAAGAATATCTTGTCCGAGTAAGACAATTGGACTGATATTTGTGGATTCATACCAAATAGAGAATGTCCTCTCTCCTGTAATGATGTGATTACAGTTGCCATTCTTTCTGCAAATACATGCTGTATTGTACGTATTATTGTTAGAACCATGTCTGACAGATTTACCACTCAGAATCGTCCACCTCCAGGTCTCTTGCAGGTGGATGGTGAAAAAGAATATAAAGTCGATAAAATCCTTGATTACCATTCTCAAGTTCATAGTTTAGTAGATGGAGCCTATCATGCGAAGTACTGCTGAAATCAATGGACCAGGTTCACAGTCTGACAAAGAGAGTAGTCAGGGAAGCCAGAGTTCAGGACAGGCGGCATAGGTTCAGAAGTGATAATACAGGCAAGGGTCAAAATCAGGATCAGGCTCTGCATCAGGAACAGGATACACAGGACATTCTCTGAAGGTCTTTACACAATCAGGAGCACAGTACTGTACAACTGAGCGAAGAGTGAAGGGTGTGTGCGACTTAAATAGGGGAAGTGGGTGGTCTTGTTAATTGAGGTTCTATCCTGGTCTCCACCTCCTGTACCTTTAAAAGGCTCTGTGTCGGCGCACGTGCCCTTTGAATCTCCTGGAGTTCTTCTTTCTGTGTGGTCGCACGTGGAAGCAGCGGCGTTCTCACTAACAGATTACTGTTCTTGCTGTGTTCGGGAGCCGGCGTTCATATGAACAGAGTTCTGTCTGTAGTATAGGTGAGTAGTGCTCACACGAACAGAGGTGGCATTTGTATGCATGTAGTTCTGTCTTCTGTTTCGGGTAAGTGTTGTTTGTGCAAACAGAGGTGCTGTTGCATGAACATGAGCAGTCGGCGTGACTGATTGAACCGACCGCACTGCCTGGAGGTTCGTGCTGCGGCACGGTGTCCTCGTGGAGTGAGAGAGAGATACGGTATGGGAACATGAGGTAGGTGAGTGTGGGAGCAAGGTCCTGATACCTCATTGTGGTCGACTTCAGTACCTTATCCACTGGAAAGGATATGGTCAAGAAGAATGGTCTTTGGAGCCATCCTCTAATGTCCATGCACCTCGTCTGTGACGGTATTTACACGTCCTGATGTTCTGCTCCCCTACACATCTGGAGGACGTGTCTTAGGAGGGGGGTGAAGTCTTAGGTCTGTTCCCTTGCTGCTCCGACAGTACATCCGAGTCGCAGCCGCCCATCTGCGCCAATGTGTGAAAAATACTGTTGGGCCGCGACCGCCGAACTCCAATCACGTCACAATAGACGTTTGGGAGACATGCATGATCATTCCATGCCACAGGGCAGCCATGTGGGCTTGGATGGGAGAAGTTAAATACATTATTACACTGACGATTGACAGCCACATGCACCAATAGGGTGCATGGAGCCATGTCAGAATAGGTGTGTCATTAGATCGACACTCTATTTAAACTGTGAACAGATGAGCTGTCATTGCTTAGTGGTTCTGTGCCATTTCCCTGCAACCACCTGTGCTATTTCCTGGGTTTACCTGACCTCTGGCCTGCCCCACTGTTTGTGACCTTTGCTCCCTGGATATATGACCATTGGACTGCCTGACCTTGACTTCGCCTTGCCATGCCGGATTTGTTTGCCTTGGACTTCATTTTATTATTTTATCTACTACTACAAGTACTGCACTTTGGGTTTCATAGAACTAACGCGACAAAAGATAAGAAGAATTTTTTATAATGCACAAAGCGAGTGACTAGGCCCAAGGGAGAGTGTGCAGCTTAGCAGACAAGGGCACATGTATGAGTGTGGGAATGGATGAAACAAGATTGGCTGTTTATGTGTGGGAGGATGTGAGGAAGTGGGTGGTGACAAAGTAAGCTGACCTCAGTGCCACTTAGGATCTGGACCAGCAACAGTTTGAAATTCCTCCTGTTGTTTGGGCCTTTTGGGTATTTCGGCCTGTGGCATGGATGTTGAGGCTATCCTGTCATACAGAAATGTGTCTTGGAGCAGTTTGAGCAGGAACATAAGCAATGCGTTATAATTCAGACCATGGGGTTCTCTGATATAGGGGTGGGGATAACACAGCTCAGAGATAAGAAGTGGCACATCATATATATATTAGTATTAAATAATCTGATTACAGGGTTATTAAGTAACTGAGAATTGTAATGAACTCAAGCTGACGTTCAAATGTAAGGCATAAGTAGCTGAACGGAAAGCATAGCTGACTTGGATAATTTTTCCATTTCTGCTACTTTGGCCTTAAATCCGAGTCTGTCCGTTTTGTTTGTGTGGTTTTCTGTTGTACCTTATATGGGGGCATTTCTGCACTCCTGGAGTCATCATTTGAATGATCTCTCTGCAGCAATATACATTGAGCGCGCTGTGAAAGAACGAGGGGATAAATAATTGAACAAACTGAGTCTGGGTCCAAGTGCTATATGTCTCAATTAGCTCAGGACCCAATGGATTAACGGTAAAGATTGGAAAACCTGGTAATGCCGAGATTTTCAGTTATTTAATAAAGTGCGAATTGCCAGGAAATCGAAGTGAATTTGACATTTTAGGCCGAATGTACAATATTACACTATAGCCGATTATAAAACAATTCTGTGTTAATTATGTTATCAAATCAGATATTTTAAACCTAAATTCTAACATTCACTTTGCCGTCCTTGCATTTCTCACATTGTGAACTACCTGGTTTCCATTTAATAGCAGCCCTGAATCCAAAACCTCTAAAGTAAACCCTGATTAAGGATATTTCCTTAGTGGTCTACTATCTACTATAAAATAAATAACCCAAATTTTTTCAGGTCTTTGGGAAGTAATATTTGTTGCTATACCCTACAGCAGCAGTTTCCAAACTTTTTAGGTTCAAGGTGCCCTTACTAGTTCAATATTTTTCCTAGGCACCCCAAGTCAAAACCATTTTCTAGGTTGTTTATATGTACAGCGCTGCAGCATATACTGGGCCCCTAATCTTGGCAGTGTCACTGGTAGATTATTTAAAGAAACATTCCAGGCACAATAACCACTGCATTATGTTGTAGTGGTTATGGTGCCAGTAGTGCCCTCCCAGGGTAAATAGTCAAACTGTTTAATAACAGTTTGACAACTTACCTGGGGTCTGCCAGGATAGGAGCTGTAGTGTGTGTGTGTGTGTGTGTACAGGGGTGCAGTGTGCGTGTGTGTGCAGGGGTGCATTGTGTTTGTGAAGGATGTAGTTTGTGTGTGTGTGTGGGGGGCAGTTTGTGCATGAGGGGTGCAGTGTGTGAGAGGGGGCAGGTTGTGGGAGGGGGTGCAGTGTGTGTGGGGGAGCTATTGGGTTGTGTGGGGTCTGTGGGGGTAGGAGGGGTAATTAAAAAAAAAATATTTTTTTTTTAAATAAAAATGAGGTCTCCCATCCCTGCTTACCTTTGCCTGGGAGGGGGGACATTTCCTGCAATCCGTGGTGGTCCGGTGGGGAAGCCCTGGTGGTCCCAGTGGTGAGAGTGAACTCTAGCAGCCTCAGGAGCTGCTAGAGTTCACTCTCACGAGAGTTGTGGTTACCGTGGCAATGCTCCGAGCTCGCAAGAGGAGAACCCGGCGGAGCTCCCTCGAGTCAGAGCTCCCTCGGGTCCTCTCTTCCTCCCTCCCTGCCGGCTGTCCGCAAAGAGCTAGCGGGACGGAGAGGGAGATCTCTGATCTCCCCTCCGGTCCTGCAGAGCCAGCAGAGGAGAGGGAGGCACAGTTCCTGGTGTGATCATCGGGAAAAAAACTTGCGGCGGGCGCCGCAGCACACAGTTTGGGAACCGCTCCCCTACAGTCTTCGCACTGCTAGTTTTGACAGATTGATTAAATCGTCAGGGTGACCCCCTACTGCAAAATGAGTATTTCATAAAGATGGAATCAGTTTGTTTCTTTCAAGACTTGAGTGAGAATGTTCCCAGGCAGTTTGTGTTTAGTAGATATTCCCCTCACCTCGAGCTGGTCTGCCGTTGCATAGTTTGTCGTATTGACAAAGGTTAATTAACTGTTTGGATTTGTTTAAATCCGAGCCCAGATTAGTGCCGTCCAAGTGTGATCAGTCTGGGTGAAATCTTGACCAAATTCAGGCTCATTCGAAACCTGAAAGATCCAGAAATTGCTAAATATTTTGAGTGATGTCTGGATTTTGCGAAGGATCCTGTACGTTGCTGAATGGCTTTGCCCTGTTCAGGTCCTGGGGAGATAGCGCGGACAAGGGCACATGTATGAGTCTGGCGATAGATGCGTGTGACTGGTTGTGTAGGTATGTGTGGGTGGGATTATGTTCTGTGTATTAGTGTGGGGGGGTCTTATCTCGGTGCCACTTGGGTTTCAGGCCAGCAAACAGCTTCGGGACACGTTTCCTGTGGCGTACTGCGCAGTTGCTAGCAATGGGGAAGCTTCCCAGGACACGGGCGTTTTGGGTGTGGCTCAGGGCGCTGCTGATATGCGCTGGTCCGGCCCGTTTGGCTGCGCTTGACACAAGAAACTAGGGAGCAGATTGGAAAGGGGGAGATATTTTCCCTCTTGCCACTGGAGTTCCCGTGGTTGAGAGACATGAAAAAATACCGTAATTGGATAAACCCCATGACGCGTGGGAATTGGATCCAGGCGTTTTTCTATTCTGGCTAGCGTTGTTGGGGGAATGCTCCGCATTGTTCTGCTGTCAGGACACTATCTGGGACGCGTGTCGTACCTATGTAGGGCTGGGTTGGTGGAGGTACGTCTTGCAATTTCGGCAGCGGCTGGCGGTGCGACCCTCTTTGTCCTGGGACCAGATGGACTTAGGCCTCTGGTTTTCCTTTATGGCTCGCCCGGTGCCTCAACAAGGCGCGTTTTCGTGCTTTCTTGGCGGGGCCGATGGGGGAACGCCCTCCACCTCATTGGCCCCCAATCGGAGGTCAGGCTGTTGTTGGGAATTCAACGACAGTCACTGTAAGTGGGGGTCCTCGTCCCGTTTCAAGCACTGGTGCCCATCCCATCTCCCACGGTTTCATGCGGGCAACCTTCGGTCCATATGGGAATTCCGTCAGGTGGTTTGGGAGAAGCTTACCAAGAAAGTATCCATGGGCTGGTGGGATGGTGGGCCGCCCCCCCCACCCACCCTTTTGGTGTGCCCCTGAAGTCCGCTCCATGGGTTTCCCTTTGGGTGTGGTGCCCAAAGAGGAGCAGGGTTGATCTCGCCTCATTCATTATTTGCTCATTTGTCATTCCCTCCAATGGGATGACATGACATGATGCGGCGGTCCGCATGGTTAGGGCTGCAGGCCCTAGGGCCTTGCTGGCAAAGGCAGCTGTGCTTTCCGGCTGCTGCTGGTGCACTCGGCTGGTTATCATTTCCCAGGTTGTACTTTTGACGGTCAGTTTTATGTGGATATGTGCCTCCCTATGGGTTGCTCATGGTCCTGTTTTATTTTGCGTGCTTTCATGGCGTTGGTAGTGCAGAGGGAAGCGGGTGTCAACTCCCCTTTTGCACTATCTGGAAGACTTTTTGTGTGTGGGGCTGACAGAGTCGCACGTCTGCGCTCTGCTGCTGCAGTTTTCTTGGGGAAGCGTTTTGGTGTTCCGTGGCCCAGGACAACACCGTGGGTCAGGTTACGTGCCGTAGTTTCCTGGATATCGAGATCGATTCCAGGGCTGGGGAATGTCGGTTGGCCTGACTGCGGTTCAAGACTTCCGGCAGGAGGTGTTGCTGGCTTTGGGGCGATGTGAAATTCAGCTGCGCTGCTTGTGGTCTCTCCTGGGTAAGCTGGACTTCACCTGTCAGATTTTGCCCTTGGGGCTGTCTGGGATTCCTTCTTGGCCTCCAATAACGGTAGCATGTACTGGCAGGCCCCGGAGGTCTCTACCACTGACTTCCGCCTGTTTACCGCTGCAGCAGGCTCAGGAGGTTTTGGGGCTATTTTTGGCTCTCGATGGTGTGCTGACTCTTGGCCAGTAAGCTGGCAAGCAGCTGTCTTGGAGCTCTTCCCTATTCTGGTGGCATTGTAGGTGTGGGGTCCCCAACTCATTGACAGGTAGGTAGTTTTTTCCATTGCAACAATCTGGGGTTGGTGCAGGATATCTATCATTTGACTGATGTGCCGGGTTCCGACATTTGTCCTGTTTTTTCCTTTGGTGAGTTCTATTCCTTCCGCCTGGCTTCTCCTCCCCCCTTTTTGGTTCTTGAGGACGGAAGTTTTTCTTTCCCACTTCCATTTCGTTAGGGTGCTTGGGGCTTGAATTCCTGGGTATTGATGGTGGGGAGTTCAGGTGGCATTTATTCGAGATAGGGGCGGCTACAGAGGCTGCTAGGCTCGGCATGCCAGCGCAGGTGGTTCTGAGAATTGGAAGGTGGGAGTCAGGGTGTTAGGTTCCTTATGTTCGTCCTGCCAGTCTCCGGAGCTGATTTCTCTCCGCAGTTCCGGTTCCCCCTGGTATATGGATCATGGGATGCTCCTATGTCGTTTGGGCCAGGAGGCGTGAGGTGGTCCGGCCTGGGGGGCAAGTGGTTGGATCTTACGCCTTCTTGAGCGGAGGTTCGGTGGTTTGGCACCAGATGCATGAGGTGGGGGCGGCTCCTTCACGACCTGGTTCAGCTGTCCCGCCTCCTTGGGGTTCCGAGTGTTTGTCATCCATCTGGGGTGGGAATGAACTGGGTTCGGTGTTCGGTGTTCGGTGTTCGGGGGGGGTGGGCGGGCGGGTGTCAAGTTCTGGCTGTGTGCTCTGGTGGTAGTTATTTTTATTTGTGACGGATCGCCTGCCACCCCGACTAGGTGCCTCCATTGAACGATGCTCCTAGTGCTCACCAAGGACCATCAGCACCGCACTCAACAACATAACCACAGCAAACCCCACGAACCGCCGCTTGGTTGGGGTTTCGCCGTCCTCCACCCAGTTGGGAGAGGGGCATGCTGATCTGAATCTGGTCTGCCCCTACACTGGATACAGACCATGCATAACTGTCTCGCAAGCTCAGGGACTTGCAGTGTTTTGTGGTAATCTGCAGCAGCGCTCTGATTATCCCGAGCTAGGAAGACCGCTACTTATGGTCTGCAGCCAACAAAAGTGCAGCCCAGAAGTGCCAGACTGCCTCCCTACATTACCGAGGAGCAGACTAAGTATGTCACATAATACTGTGAGTGGTTTTGCTTTGGAGTTCTCGATTATACTTATTTACCTTGACCTCTTTGGAATAAAATTTTGTAGTAATGCGCTACTCCTCCATTTATCACAGAGCTCCACAACAATAAAACTCCCAGTAATGTGGAGCTCTGTGGCAAGATCATACACTACACAACAATACAATTCTAAGTAATGTGTCTATTAGTGTATCACCGAGCTCCCCAACTATAAAACAGAGTAATGTGCATTTTATATACCAGAGCTCCACTGTAATACATCTCACTATAATATGATGTAATGCTTGTGTTGTCTGTGTATGTGATAGGTGTGATGACTGTGTATGATATGTATGCTATGTGTCGGCTGTGTGTGATATTTGTAATGGGTGTATTAACTGTGTGTGATATACGTGTATTGGTTGTATGTGATATTTGTGCTGGGTTTATTGGCTGTGTGTGATGGGTATTTAATTCAGATAAAAATATGCATTTATGCCTATGTGTGAATGCAGGTGTATATTTTTGCAGAGTTATGTGCACACAGTCCCACAGTCAGATGCACAGTTATACATATACACTGTCAAATACACCACATGCACACAGTCGCAGGCAGATAGTCGTAGAAACACACAGGTACAGACAAAACACACATACACAGTTACAGGCAGATAAACACACACAGGCCAAAAGTCACATAGACACACACAGTCATACACACACACCCAGTCAGTCACACACACAGTCAGACAGTCATACACACATACACAGGCAGACAATCACACAGACACACAGACAGACACACAGTCACATACACACACACACACACACACAGACACACACACAGGCAGACAGTCACATAGAGACACACACAGGCAGAAAGTCACATAGACACACACAGTCAGTCACACACACAGGCAGTCACACACACAGTCACATAGACACACACACAGGCAGACAGTCACACACACACACACAGTCACACAATCACATATAGTTACCTCTGTTCAGTGCAGCTCCTGGAGACTGGTTGTTGGGGGAAGCAGGGACTCCTTCCTACTTACCCTGCAGCAGTTACCTGGCACGTTTAGCTCGGGCCCCACTGCAAGGTAAGCTCCGCCCCGCCGCAAAATTATTATTATTTTTTTTTTAAATCCCGGCTGGCCATGTGTGAGCTGTGTCGGCCACACGGCGTCCCCTGCTCCATGGCGCCCTGTGCGGCCGCACAGCTCGCACATCGCTAAGGACTGCCCTGGCTGTTCCCTAGAACACGAGACGAGGCTGCGAGTTGAGGGTAAGAAGGTCTGTTTTTTTTCAAGTGGTGTCACTTGGTGTCACTAAGATGTAATGTCTCAAGTTTGGTCTTGAAGTTACTCCCAAGGATGAAGCTTGGTCCTCAGAGTATATGAATTATGGAGCAAGCAAACATCAAATTAGAAGAGTAAAAAACCACATTTATTACAAATAAATAAAAAACCTTACATTAAGGTCTTGCAAAATCAGCATAAATATCGGTGCCGATATTTATGCTGATTTTGCAAGACCTCAATGTAAGGTTCATCCTTGGGAGTAACTTCAAGACCAAATTTGAGACATTACATCTTAAAGTGACACCACTTGAACCAGTTTTTATACAGGATCTGGCAAATGCTTATGACCCTCAAAGATTTAATGATATTGGGGTATTTATCTCCTTCATTACTACCACATATCCACTGATTGTGTTTGTATTTCTCAAAGATCTGTGGGTCTTGTACATGCGCTGCACACTTTTTCTGTTTTTGTGTATTTATTTCAGTTCTTCGCACCATTAATCTCAGTGTGCGGTGGATTTGCTTTTTGTTGCAAGCGGAGTTTGTGCCTAAATTTTAGGCAACATAACTCGGAGCGCTGTACAATAGAGGCAATACTCTGCCCATGAGTTTACAATTTAACAAATCCAGTACCCTAAAGGTTTGAGTTTTGAGCTTGTAGGGGTGTTTGAAGTTGATAGTTAGAGAACTAGGGACATATGTGAGTAGCTTTTGAGGTAGTATATTGAGTAGCTTTTGAGGTAGTTAAAATGACACTTCACTGCCAAAAAATCTAAAATCACAATGCATCCAGCACGCCTATATTGGTGTATATATAAAAACCGCTGGAAAAAAACTGCAGATCTCTTGTCTTCTCAAGCCCTCCCCTTCTCATCCCGTCCAGACTTTGTCCCTGTCCAATCACAGACTTCCCAATGCAGCTCAATGAGAAGTCTTTGCAAAGCAGGTGCTCTGGGCAATTGCTGCCTCTTTAGTTTAGATCCACTGAGCTAACCAAACCAGGAAGTAACAGGACCTGGGGTCCAGGATGTAACAGGACCAGGGTGTAACAAGGTTAATTTATAAAAGTGACAAATGTTAAGGCTTTACCTGCAGTTGTGGGAGGGGAATTATTTACATATTTAAAGGCACTACTCACCTCACCTTCCTCTGCACCATACGCGGTCTGGCGATTTGCATGTCGCCACTTCCAGTCGCAGCAAATATCCAATTCTCCATCTTGCTTTCTCAGCTGCACATGGACTCTCTCCTGGGTTTCGTGTTCCTCCATATGCTGAATCTCCTCTCCTGGGTCCCCCTGGTATTGCTGGAACTCTCCTTTACTCTGTCTTCGCTCATGGTTGCTTCCCAACTCAGTTTTCTGTATCGTGAGTAACCCGCAGCTCTCGTGTCGCAGTCACGCGTGCACAGCATCATCCTGGTTTGGCTCTATACTTTTTGCTTTGGTTTCGCATGAACACGTTTTAAGTTATTTCGTTGCTTTTTCTGTTTCGCTTTAATTGCACAAACGATCGCTTATTGCTACGTTCGGTAGTTTAATTAGTTTGTTTTACTTATCATTCTCTTATTTTCTTTTGTTTTATACTTTCACAAATCGGGGCTTTCGGGCATGTGCACATACGCATACTGTTCAGCTATTACACGTGCAATGTTTCGTATTCCTAGTACCGTTCGGTAGTTGTAGTGTTTTCGCTTACAGTCGAATGCTCCATTTGTTGTTTTATTCTGTTCTGTATACACTAACAATTTAGCTACGTGACGTTCGTGTAATTTTCATATGAATTCTCCCTTTAGGTTGTTAAATTCGATTCTCACGACCATCTACACAAACTGTATTGTACTACACATACCAGATTTGGTAATTTTTCTGAGACAAGCAGTGGAGGCCCTCTAGCGGTCTTTGTTCATATTGCATCTTGCTCATAGATTTGGATCTATTCTCAATTATGTCTCATTTACATTTGTTTACTCATGTTGGTTGTTTATCACTGGTATGTTGTCTTACGACAGATTGCATTTGTTACTGTTTCTCCTCCTTCATGTATTACTGTTTCTTCTTCTTCATGTATTATGCTCGCATGTCTGTTTGTTATTTGGTCAGGTCCTTATATATATTGTGGGTATTCCTTCCTTGTGTCTGCTGTCCTGTTCACAATGGTGGCCTGGTGTAACAGAACTTTACAGTTCCCTGGTGCATGTGGAATAATCAGGGGAATTGTATTTTATGCCATCCGTTCGGTAGAAATTCAACTTATAAATAAACTAATCAGACTACCGAACACCAGACCACCCTGCTGGTAATTAAGGGATATTTTACCTCCCAGTTCCATTTCAGCCGTTCGCATGGTTCAGCACGAATCCTTTGTGTTAAGTATAGGTGGCCGCCATTTCGGGACTTTGCACGTGTTCGCGGCCATCTTACGCACGAACAGCGGTGTTTGCCAGCAATCGTCTGGAACTAAAAACGGATACGCAAACAGGCGAACACCACTGAGACCTCCATAACACCGGGGATTCGTGCCAAAACTACCGAACACCCTGCTGTTCGGTAGAAAGACTTAATAGACTATGGGGATTCTAGTGACCATAAAGATTCGAATGGATGGCAAGATTTTCGTACCGCAAGGCCAAAAGACCGACCGCAAGGCCAAAACTTATGGAACTGTTTTCGGCTAGTATGTCTGTGCGGTCGGTCAAAACTTTGGAACTCCATAACTCCTGAACCGTTTATCCGAATGGGCTGATTTTTAAGTATGTGGTTCCCCTAAACTAGAGCTATCTGGGGATACAAGTATTTGGGGTAAATCCAAAACTCGGGTAAAAATGTGTGTATTATAATTATGTTAACTGTTTATCTGAGGGGAGGGGATGTGTGGGTTGTACTGTTATTTGATTGGTTATTTTATACCTCCCCCTGGGTGTGTTCTGTATGTGCACAGCTGTAATAAAAACCAGGCTGTGTGTACCAGCACTAAGTTCTTCTTGACCCTTCAAAACGTAGCCTCGTCTCGTTCTTGGAAGGGGATTGTAGTGGATTATTACCTTGCCTTTTTCTACAGCTGAACCTGACTCTCCCCCTGGATCTTGTGGATGGAATTATACCAACTCTATTTCGTCACAGCAACTTGCTAGGGAAAAGGACGTCTTGAACGGCTGATACCCTCTCACTACCAGGGTAGCCGTTACACCTGGTATCGTATAGGTTCCATTATTTGGCATGCTGTATTACGTGGCATCTACTTTTGGGTGGGACCCAGCTTAGGGGGTTATTATTTAGGTAAATTGATCAATTTTGTATCTGGTGTTTCAGGGAGCTCATCATACAGAGCAACGTTACGCTGATGCCTCCTTCTATGATGTTTTTTATGGGTTGCTAACAATATTATTTAACGTCATGGGTCCATGATCTGGCCCTTGCTTCTCATACATACTCTGATACGTACATACGTTTCCGTTTAGGTGTTTGGGTCTGTGATCTGGCCCTTACTACTCATACGCACTCTGATACGTGCATACGTTTTCTTTTTCGATTCTAGGTCTCATCACCTACACCTAGGTCAGTTGCTTAGGCCCATTTGTACACTATTCAGTTTTTTATGCATTCATATATACTCTCAACAAGTTTCACTTCAACCCGTCCTACAATGTTATTGCCTCTCATGGGTCTCACCCTTACGAATTCTACTCATTACTTGCTCCATACCTAACTGTACATATTGGGGATTTCATATTTCATGCTACTACTACTCTACCTTATGTCCTTCTACCCTACCTACATGGGCCTGCTTTTCGACACTTACTCATTCTGATCTGTACGATACACTTCCTGTATTTGCTTCCCCCTCTTAGTTAGCTGTTACTGGTTGTCAGAGTCCTAGGAGTCCAGTAGTTGTAATTTCCCAGGCCTCCACACCTTAGGTTAGTGGTCCCGCAAGGCCAGCACCCATCCTCCCATCCTCCTACTCGGAGGTACTACACCCCTTGGGCCAAATCATAGTTAGTCGCCTCGCATTGTGGCATAGAGAGGGCCTTATCTGTCACTCACATTCTATGTTTAAAAGTCCTTGAGAGGCCAACACCCCACCACAACATTTCGGTGGCCACGAAATCCCCTCGCGCCAACGTATAGATAGAGCCTCTCAAGCCGCTTGACAACTAGCAGGGCATCATCTGTCACCAACCTAGCATAATTGTTTTGTCACTTGGCATTTAGTTAGCCAGTACATATTGAAGCTATACCCTAATTGCCATTTTCTAATAAATTAATTTTGAAATGTACTGTATTTCTATTATAATAATACGTGACTCCATCTCTGTGGGCTAGGTATAAGGCAACTATGCTGGTATTGGGATTATATGCTTGTATGCATCGCTACATTCCCTTAGTTTTGTGTAGCACGTTTGTGAGCCTCAATCCACCTCTGAGCATTCCATATCAACAATTACTTAAGTGCTGCAGTAGGTTGAATCCATTCCATGTACGTTTTTAATTCATGTCAGCATTAAAATTGGGATTACCATCTAGCAATGAATTTAACGGTTGATGTGGCTGGTGGTATGTATATCTCTTTTTGAAAAAACAAAAAAAATTAACAAAACAAAAAAATAAACTAAATCACATGCTTCCCCTGACTGTGAGTGGCAAACGTTCCCCTCGTTTGGTAGTTTCTATTTCCCACATGGCATCGTTCGAACGTTTATGGGTGAGATGCAGGCTGTGGTTCAGTTTGCCCGAGGTTTGTAAGCTCTAGCATCTGAAAATAGTTTCATGAACTCAACAACCATGTACTGCTGCCCTCATTCGTGGGTCTAGATGGCTGCCGTTCGCTAAAACATGTGCATTCGGTAGTTTGCGAATGGCGGCCACCCAGTGAACATTCTAATTCCTTCCACAAAGTGTTCAACAGCCAGGAGGTTGGTCGGCATTTGGTAGTTTCCATAGTCTGTATACTCAAAATCAAGGTCGTATGTAACCTAAAATAGCTCTGGAAAATCCAGAACTGCTAAGTTTTACAACCGTACGTTTTGCCACAACTATCTGACAACTTTCTTATGATTGTGTTTAATGCCTCTCCCATGTGACTGGATCAGACCCCTTCATCGATTTTCTGGGTATATGGCCCAATTTAATTTCCATGCAGGCCAGTGTCCCCGGAGTGGAAATAGGCCTCATGCTCATATGCATTGATCGATACATACAAACCAGGTCAAGCTGTCTTTGGGGGTTACAATCTCTGCCGGGGTCCTTCAATTTCGCAGTGGGGTTTGTTCCTCAAGGCTGATCCTTTATATCTAGGCTATTATACCTTTTTCATGACCTTCCTAACAATTCAGCCATATCACACTGGACACCCATGCTACAGCATGCTTACTCATGTGGAATAGGTTCTTACTCTTTTGGGATGGGAGTAGTATGTTTGTTTTTCTTCCTGACATCTCGCCACTGCACAGGGCCCAACCTATAAGGTCTCCAATAAGAACTGCCGCCGCTGCATTGCAGAGGGTGATTATGGTCTAGGTCACTGGTTTGGCTCACTGTCACGAACCTTCACAACCTGCGCTATCCGCTATCACACATCTAGCATATGATAGGGTTTGGTCTTTTTTTTATTTATTTTTTTTTAGAATGCTTACTGACTCCTCGCTATGTTGTCTTACTTTTGCCACCTTATACTTTATCTCACAACATAATTTCATTACATCTATCCGGTATACAACATCATATGTTGAACTCTTTCTAAATAGACATAGTTTCATCTCTTCATATCAGTGTATAACAATAATCATAGGCATTCTGGAATCTGGTCCAGTACGAACACATAGTTTTTCCCATCAACAAGCAACTATTTCAAGCAGACTTGCTAGATGCCAGTCCTGTCGAACCCCCCATGCCATTTAAGTAATTAAGACTGCTATGTACCAGGCTTTCGGTGTCTGAAGGCCCCTGAGAATTTACCGCTACATCCATGTCCAACCTTCAGTATTGTTTTAGGAGGTCTCACATAGCTAAACAAGCAGACTATTTCCCTACCCCACACCAAAATCAACTCTAGAGGGTCAGCATAGGGATATCCCTCAATACCCTACCCAAACATATGGCGCCCGGTAAAGTTTTAGACTATTTAATCATCATTAGCAGCCAACTTTCACAACCTCTGATATTACTACATGGGTCAGTCCATCCCACTGCAACAACCATGCTGTACGTTAGATCCTCAATCTTGAGACTAGGTCACAATCCTGCAATTTATACTGGCTACTTTTAGAATAGGGGTGGCTTCCATGGCTCCAGGCAAGAATGTAACGGTACACATTGGGTCATTGGAAATTCCTCAGCCTATTCCCTGTACATTCCACAATTGGTACAAGAAATCCATAATGCTTGGTCAATAATTCATTGTAGCTATGTTCTCTTGTTAATTGTTGATTGTATTGTTTAATTGTATGCATCTATTTTTGCCCTCTTATCTACAGGCCTACTATGTCGTTGGTTCCGGTACACCACAACCGACTTTTCCCTTTCTATACTACGCTATTCCTAACCTGCTCATTATCTCTCCATACAGCCTGTTTGCCCTGAACACAATTTAATTTAATATATGCATCTTCACACATAAAGCACTTCATTGTTTGCAGATGATCTGGCATTCCTTCTTTCTCCAAATCCAACAGTTATAACAAAAAAACATTAGTTTGTTCTGTATGTGGTTGTATGTGCAGACCATTAACGATATGTATTTTTTTTATCCAGCTGTTAACATGGCAAGATCAGGTGTAGCCAGTCAGAGTTCCATTTATAGTTTGAATCCATTACCATACGCCAGCCGAGCGATTGATGGAGTTAATGATACCAACTTCTTTGGTAAGCTTTCTTGCACCCACACCAAAAAGGAGTTTCGGCCCTGGTGGAACCACGACCTGAAAAGGAGAGTAAAGATCAATACAGTTGCCATAGTGAACCGGCAGGATTGCTGCCTAGAGCGTCTGTTAGGAGCCCAAGTTCCAATTGGAAATGTGGCTGATGGAAGCAACAAATGATTGGATCTTATGTTATCCAAACATTGGAACACACAGATACACAAATACATTTACAAATGCATGCACACACAAAAATGCAGTGGCAGACACACAGCGGGATTCACACACATTGCTAGACATACATTGTGACAATTAAATGCAAACTGCCACACACAAAACCAAATGAACGAAAGGCATTTTTAGCCACTCTGTTTCCATACCTATTTTCTAAAGGACAATATGGCCCGAAAACAACTGTATTTGTCTCATAGTCCTGCTGTGGTATCTGACTAGATATATCATATGATGCTCTTTCATTTTATGATGATATTTTAGCTGCGGTACCATCGAGGACGTGTCGATGGCCAAAATGACTCTTTGCTGCAATGGTTTGGAGGGTTGATATCTGACCGTGATCATCCCTAACCGCTCAGAGTATCTTACACTGTGTGAAGTGGAGGTTTATGGGAAAAACGTAGAAAAGGAGCCAGAATTATGCTGGTAGCTGTACTTGGTCCCGCTGACAGTGGTAATACCATTGTATGACACACGTGGCCTTCCTGTTGTATGACACACGTGGCCTTCCCGTTGTATGACACACGTGGCCTTCCCGTTGTATGACACACGTGGCCTTCCCGTTGTATGACACACGTGGCCTTCCCGTTGTATGACACACGTGGCCTTCCCGTTGTATGACACACGTGGCCTTCCCGTTGTATGACACACGTGGCCTTCCCGTTGTATGACACACGTGGCCTTCCCGTTGTATGACACACGTGGCATTCCTGTTGTATGACACACGTGGCATTCCTGTTGTATGACACACGTGGCATTCCCGTTGTATGACACACCTGGCCATCCTGTTGCATGACACACGTGGCCATCCCGTTGTATGACACACGTGGCATTCAATAAACAGTCTGGATAATGGATGCAATCTTGTATTTATAAAAGTGTCTATTTTTATGATCTATTCTATCCGTGACCTGGCAACAGCTTAATGGTGGATAGCCATCTACCACCATAACCACAAATCTCGAGACACTCTGGGTTTACCTGGGACCCATTCCATTCAAGGTTAGTCCTGTAAATTCGACGTTTCTTCATTCCTTCATCTCTGTCAATAAAAGTATCTGCCATCAGGCCATTTACCAGTCCTTGGCATTGTCTGAGAAATCCCTCATTTCCGCTTAGGTTGCAGTAATACAAATATTAGACCAGCAAGATAAATAACAACATTGGAAACCTGCTGATACTACCGACATTTAAAGGGTTAATGTTTCTGGAGACTTAATGAATAGTGTAATAATCATAGCCTTATTAGCCTGTATTACTTTTGGTCTTTGTTTGGAAATGTAACTTCAGTTTATTTTGGGGTACGCTGCCATGTTGGTGTGTGCCAAGTGCCACCATGATGCGTGTTTCTGGGAAGTGATGGCACTGGCTGACAATATAGAAAAGCAACGTTCAGATTATATAATGTTAGGCACCACATGGCGTGACCGGATGGATTCAAACCAGGATACATCGGGAAAAATGCAAAGATGGTCAGTCCTTTAGGTGTTATATTTGTGAGTAATGTATGGGTGCCTGAATGGCATATCGGCTACAAGGCTGCTCGGAATTATTCATGTGCAATTCAAATTTCAATGGAAGTTTGATAATCCAAAAGCATTCGAATTTTAGAACTGAAGAAAAACGAAACAAAATCAAAGCTCCATAATGATTCAAATCAATTAGTTCTGGATCTATTCATTTTGATAAGGATAGCAAATTAGGGCATCATCTACTAAACAGCTAAATGATCAAAATTAAAGGGACACTCCACTGACAAATACAAAAGTAAAAATATCTGTTTAGTAGATATACCCCAAATGAAAACATGCATGCATTTAATTATGTCTTTTGTAATTAGGGGTATATCTACTGCTAAATATTGATACAATTGTTTTATTTTTCTGATTTGTAACATAGACACCTACAAGGTTGTTTTAAATGTGTATTTTGTAAACCAGATGCATGCTACTCAATATCCAATAATGTGTTCAGCTGCACCTTCTGAGAATAGTGATACCCTCAATGTATGCCTTTAACACTATCCTACGAAGCTACAAACCTTCAGTTTTTTACAGTTAGAATTTTCAATAAAGGATTTGATGGGCCTTTGTCTCAATTTGGGGCGTTATAGCAGTTTCATTGTTCAAATTACCCAACAAAGGCCTGTAGGTTTTTGGATTTTTTTTTTTTACAAAAATTTTATTATTATTTTTGTGCCTGTATGTTGCATTTTTGTTAGGCCTTTTGTAAATCTGATGTGTGCCACTGTGATAAAAAAAAAAAAAAATGAAAACAAATTTGCTCAGCTATATTTTCTGATTACAACAATACCACCCAATGTGTGCCATAGACACTATCTGTGAAGTTCCAGTGAGTCCATACCATTCCAACCTTTTAGGTGTGAATTTTCATAGATCGATATGATGGGTCTGCGTCTCATTTTGGGGTATTTTAGCAGTTTGATACAAAATACCCCATAAACGCCTACCGTGTGTGAAAGTAGACATTCCGTGGTATAGCATGTAACACGTGTAGTGGGAATACTTATTTATTTATTTATTCATTTTTTATATTATTATAAATTTTCTAATATTTCAGAGCACTGCAGCAGACCATTTCCCCACAAAGGTCCCTTCTATTCTAAAATACAAGCAGTTCATTAATTCACATTATGAACAGCAACATTTGCTCTAGTCTAGGGACTTGTCTATACAGATTTTATTTGGGGGGCAGGGACATACAGGCTTTCAAGTGTCTGTGTTAAGTGGGAAATTAGCGGGCAAGTTTTAATTAATTTGTCATATTGTGGATTACTTCTTTGTAGGCACTCACTATTATGAATAAAATGTATAAACTGCACTAATGTCTCATATCTGTGTCTCTTCAAAGTTTGTGGGAAAAAATCGGGGTACAGCAGATGGGATTCTTTGTCCAATACAAGCGCATAATAGGCTTCTTTATGATCCCACTTAACATTGTGAGTGCCAAAAAAAATCTTAATTCAGGGACACTGGTGGGGTAACATGCCGCTTTACTGGCAGCAAAGATACTGCTCAGCATAGAGAATGGTTTATGTTACAATCTTCCCAAAAATATCACCCCTCCGCCCCCCAGGAACAACTGCATAAACTCTACTGGGCCACAGATGGACAGGTTGGCCTGTATGTCTGGAGTTGTAATAAAGATAGGGATGTCAGGGGTAAAATCATTGGGTTATATCAGGATATCTGCATCTTGGGCAGCGTCAGGGGAATCGGCAGTTGTTTCTAGCTATGGCACATATCACCATCAACCTGTATCACTGTTTGAAGCGCTATCTGTCGCCTCTGAATCAGCTGCTAACATTGAATAAGTCTCCTCGGCAGTAAATCTAAGCATCTTCAGACTGAACTTTATCTACAACTAAAATTACCTTAATATTTATTTATTTTAATTTGTTTATGGGTTGTTTTTTTTAACCCTTAATTAATCTAACATTAAATTCCCCAGTTCCCCACCAATTTCTACCCACCCCAGACAACTAAATCACCAATTTACAATTCATAAATTAAAAAAAAATTAAAAATCAAATTTACCCCAGGGGTTAAAAAAAACAGATCACAGTAAAGTACCGTGACCCGTATTCTGACAAAAAAGCAGGTGAAGGGTAATATTGGGGTTTATAGTAAAATGAGTTTTGTTTTAGTAATACAATTTAACACACGTAAATAACTCTCCGATCGGTTCTCTCCACTTCACACCTAGGTAGATCAACAGTAATGAGACTGATGTGACTGGTTTTCACAGCGAACGCTGGGACCGCACCGTCTACTGTTGCTGATCTGCCTAGGACATCAAGGCACTCAGCAATAGCTTTAACCCCATGATTGGTGCAATTGGGGCATTCTGGCGGTAATTTTAGTACATGACTGAATTGTTCTGTCATGGGTGGTCTTGGCACAGACTGCCATGACGGAATAATTATGTCATTGGTCCTTACGGGGTTAACTTCTCACATATTCTGCACACCTTATGAGACTGGTTAGCACAATTCTTGCATTCTTTCAAACGCCCTAAAGCAACATTATGAAACGGTAAATTTCCATGTATTTCTATGAGCATTTGGTGTTCTGTTGTCTCTAAACTGTGCTTGTTCATGCATGGTGGGAGATTGCATGCTCATGTGGAGTGATCATGCTGTTTGAAATTGAAATTGAAATTGAAATTGAAGTGTCCCTTTAAATTGATTAATACAATGCATAACACTGGCATTGTACCAAGCCTGGCGTCCTACCCACTTATTTGTTAACTAAAGGACAACATATCTATTGTAAAATGGGTATAGCCTACATTCCTATGTTTAAAGTGTAAATATTCCTATATTTGTTCAATTACTTTATTAACTGAAATAATAGGTGAGATGATGAAGGTGGATTCTGGGAAATCCCATCTAGATGCAATCTTCTGACCAGTTGAGTTATCCCAAAGGAAAATGTAGTGAAATCTTGTCGATCACTCGTCCAGGTGTAGAAGCTCTAGTTACCTGAGAGTTTCTGCAGGGAGATATTTCTTGCTGGTAGACATGTGCAATTCGTTTCGGTCCGAATATGAATTCGGACGAATTTCGGGCAATTCGAACATTCGGGTACTTCCGAATGGCCAAAGTGATGAAGTTCTGAAGCACATTATTGCTTAAGTACTAATATACTTACCCAGTGGATGAAGAAGAATGTTACACTGTACACGAGTTTAAATAAAAAGTATACAAACATAGCCAGGATTCAGCTGTAAGTAGTGATGTACCGAACTGTCCGCCGGCGAATAGTTCCTGGCGAACTTAGCGTGTTCGCGTTCGCCGTGGCGGGCGGACACATGCGCAGTTCGATCCGCCCCCTATTCGTCATCATTGGGCAAACTTTGACCCTGTGCCTCTCGGTCAGCAGACACATTCCAGCCAATCAGCAGCACTCCCTCCCTTCCACACCCTCCAACCTCCCTCCCAGCATCCATTTTCGATTAATTCGGAAGATGCATGCTTAGTGAGAGGAGGGAAAGTTTAGCTGCTGCTGATTAGATAGGGAAATTGATAGCTAGGCTAGGGTATTCAGTGTCCACTACAATCCTGAAGGACTCATCTGATCTCTGCTGTAAGGACAGCACCCCAAAAAGCCCTTTTTAGGGCTATAACATCAGGCTGCTTTTTTTTTTTCCTGTGTAATGTAATTGCAGGTGCCTGCCTGCCAGCTTCTGTGTGAGGTTCACATTGGATACTGTGCCTATTTGCCCAGTGCCACCACTCATATCTGTTTTAACAATTGGTTAAGCTTTACATTTAAAATAAATATTTTTTTTCACTGTAATAGAAGAGCAGTTGCCTGCCTGCCAGCTTCTGTGTCAGGTTGGATGCCTTGCCCATTTGCACAGTCAGTGCCACCACTCATATCTGTTTTAACAATTGGTTAAGCTTTAGATTTTAAATAAATCATTTTTTTCACTGTAATAGAAGAGCAGTTGCCTGCCTGCCAGCTTCTGTGTGAGGTTCACATTGGATACTGTGCCCACTAGCCCAGTGCCACCACTCATATCTGTTTTAACAATTGGTTAAGCTTTAGATTTAAAATAAATCTTTTTTTTCACTGTAATAGAAGATCAGTTAGTTGTCTGCAAGCGTCTGGGTGTCAGGCCTACTTCAGCGTGTGCTCTGTAGACCTGTTCCAGCGTGCTTTGACAGTTTCCAATCATATTTGGTGTCTCTATAGCGTGCTTTTAAAACCAAAATTTGTTTTTCACTGTTATAGATTGAATAGCAGTTACTTGTCTTCAAGCGGGTGTCTCAGGCCTACAGTGTGTGCTCTGCAGAACTGTTCCAGTGCACATTGCCAATCATATCTGGTGTCTCTATAGCGTGCTTTTAAAACCAAAATTTGTTTTTCACTGTTATAGATTGAATAGCAGTTACTTGTCTTAAAGCGGGTGTCTCAGGCCTACAGTGTGTGCTCTGCAGAACTGTTCCAGTGCACATTGCCAATCATATCTGGTGTCTCTATAGCGTGCTTTTAAAACCAAAATTTGTTTTTCACTGTTATAGATTGAATAGCAGTTACTTGTCTTCAAGCGGCTCTGTCAGTCCTTCCTTCAGCGTGTGCTCTGCATAACTGTTCCAGTGCACATTGCCAATCATATCTGGTCTCACAGTAGCTTGCACGCATAGTACCACTAATCCCCAAAAAAATGACAGGCAGAGGCAGGCCACCCCGCAGGGGCCGTCGTGGTCGTGGTGCTGTGATTCCCTTTTGCCCTAGAATAATGCCCAGTTTTCAGAAGCCACGTACCCTGAACTTGAAAAGTTCTGAGGACATAGTTGACTGGCTAACACAGGACACCCAATCTTGTACAGCCTCCGCTCGGAACCTTGACACACCATCCTCCTCCAGCTTAGCTTCAGGCACCTCTCAAGATAGCACTCACCCGCCTGCCTCCACCACCAAAACTAGCACCACAGCCGCTTTACTTGGTATGTCAGAGGAGTTATTCACACACCCATTTGAAGAAATGAGTGATGCACAACCATTATTGCTAGAGGATGTAGATAACAGGGATATGTCTCAGGCAGGCAGCATTAAACACATGGAGGTACGGTGTGATGATGATGATGTTGTACCCGCTGCTGCTTCCTTTTCTGAGTTGTCAGATACAACCGAAGCGGTTGATGATGACGATGCGTCCATGGATGTCACGTGGGTGCCCGCTCGGCAAGAAGAAGAACAGGGCAAAAGTTCAGATGGGGAGACAGAGAGGAGGAGGAGGAGACGAGTTGGAAGCAGGGGGGGGGGTCGTCGCAAGGAGCTAGTGGCACAGTCAGACAGCATGCATCGGCACTCGGGGTCAGCCCGACAGCACGCCAATCAACGCATGCTGTGTCCACCACCAGAATGCCGTCATTGCAGAGCTCAGCAGTGTGGCATTTTTTTGTGTGTCTGCCTCTGACAACAGCGATGCCATTTGTCGTGGGAGGTCCAACACCCACCTAGGTACAACTGCTTTGCGTAGGCACATGATCTCACATCACAAACGCCTATGGGATCAACACATGAGTACAAGCAGCACGCCTACTCTAAGCCGCCATCCTCCTCCTGGTCCAGCATCTTCAGCCACGTCAACCACTGCTGTCCTTCTTGCCCCCTCTCAACCATCCGCCACTCCGTCTCCCGCCTTGAGCAGTTCCCGCTCATCTGCCCACAGTCATGTGTTTCTGTCAAGGACATGTTTGAGCGTAAGAAGCCAATGTCACCAAGTCACCCCTTGCCCAGCGTCTGACAGCTGGCTTGTCCGAACTATTAGCCCGCCAGCTTTTACCATACAATCTGGTTGAGTCTGAGGCGTTGAAAAAATTTGTAGCTATTGGGACACCGCAGTGGAAGGTACCCGGCCGGAATTTCTTTTCACAAAAGGCAATCCCCAACTTGTACTCGATTGTGCAAAAGGAAGTCATGGCATGTCTGGCACACAGTGTTGGGGCAAGGGTCCATCTGACCACTGATACCTGGTCTGCAAAGCATGGTCAGGGCAGGTATATCACCTACACTGCGCATTGGGTAAACCTGCTGACGGCTGACAAGCAAGGAATGCGTGGCATTGCAGAGGAGTTGGTGACACCGCCACGAATTGCAGGCAGTCCTGCTGCCACCTCCTCTACTCCTCCTACTCCATCCTCTTCCATAACCTCCTCGGCTGAGTCCTCTTGTGCCGCTGCTTCTTGCTCCACATCAACGGCACCCCCCCAGCTCCCCAGGTACTATTCCACATCCCGGATACGGCAGTGTCACGCCGTCTTGGGTTTGACTTGCTTGAAAGCAGAGAGTCACACCGGACAAGCACTCCTGTCCGCCCTGAAAGCACAGGTGGAAAAGTGGCTGACTCCGCAGCAACTGGATATCGGCAAAGTGGTGTGTGACAACGGAAAAAATTTGATAGCGGCATTGAAGTTGGGCAAGTTGACACATGTGCCGTGCATGGCACATGTGTGTAATCTGATCGTACAACGCTTTGTGCATAAGTACACAGGCTTACAGGACGTCCTGAAGCAGGCCAGGAAGGTGTGTGGCCATTTCAGGCGTTCAGGGCCGGCGCCACCTGTAAGGCGACCTAGGCAGCCGCCTAGGGCGCATCTTACCAGGGGGCGCCGGATCCCTGTGCCCGGTGTGGCTCCTCATGCTGCGCCGCCTGAGCGCTTTAACAAGCCCCAGGCGGCGCAGCACTGCTGTGTGAGGGCGGCCGGGTTTGAGTGACCGGCAGGAGGGAAGCGCATGTAGCGTCCTGAGTGAGCACTTCCTGTCATTCCGGCGGCGGCCGGGTACAGGAAACAGAGGTTCCTGTCCCGCGTTCCGCGCCGCCCGGCCACGCTACATGGGCAGAGGGGAGGGTAAGGACCACCATGGGAGGGAGGAGAGAGGGGGTGCGGGGGGGGATAAGGACCACCATGGGAGGGAGGGGGTAAGGACCACCATGGGAGGGAGGGGGTAAGGACCACCATGGGAGGGAGGGAGGGGGTAAGGACCACCATGGGAGGGAGGGAGGGGGTAAGGACCACCATGGGAGGGAGGGGGGGCAAGGACCACTATGGGAGGGAGGGGGGTGATAAGGACCACTATGGGAGGGAGGGGGGGGATAAGGACCACTATGGGAGGGAGGGGGGATAAGGACCACTATGGGAGGGAGGGGGGATAAGGACCACTATGGGAGGGAGGGGGGATAAGAACCACTAGGGGAGGGAGGGGGGGATAAGGACCACTAGGGGAGGGAGGGGTGGATAAGGACCACTAGGGGCGGGAGGGAGGGGGGGGATAAGGACCACGAGGGGGGGGGTAAGGTCCACGAGGGGAGGGGAGGGTAAGGACCACGAGGGGAGGGTAAGGACCACTAGGGGAGGGGAGGGGGGAGTAAGGACCACTAGGGGATGGGAAGGTAAGGACCAGTAGGGGAGGGGAGGGGGGAGCAAGGACCACTAGGGGAGGGGAGTGTAAGGACCACTAGGGGAGGGGAGGGGGAAGTAAGGACCACTAGGGGAGGGGAGGGTAAGGACCACTTGGGGAGGCGTGAGTCAGGACCACTGGGGGAGGGGGATGAAGGAACACAGGGGGAACGGGGGTGGGGAGGCAAGGACCACTGAGGGAGGAGGAGGGGAGGTCCACTAGGGGTTTGGGAGAGGGAGGACCACTAAGGGGGGGAAGGACCATCAAAGGGGGGTAAGGAGGGAGGACTACTAAGGAGAGGGGAGGAGGGTAAGGACCACTAAGGGGGGGAGATTACCACTAAGGGGGTGGGGGGAGTAGGGGAAGGTCTACTAAGGGGTTTGGGAGAGGGAGGACCACTAAGGGGGGAGGGGGGAGTGAGAAGACCACCAAGGGGGGACTGCAGGGGAACAGGGGGCCAAGGGAGAGCACTAAGTGACAGAAGGGGAGAACACAGAGGGACAGAAGGGAGGGGGAAATCAATAATTGACCGGAGGGGAGAGCACTATGAATTAATAAATAAATAAAAATAAAGAGCTGTTCCCCTCTCAGTCCCTATCCTACCCCACAAACCCTCTCTTTTACACTACACGCATACACAATGCATCCCCCCCCACACACACACACAGAAACATACAATGCATTCCTACTCACACACAGACACACCCGAAACACACAATGCATCCCTTACGTTCTCTTACATAATTAATGCCCCCCTTACAGACACACACTGCATTAAATTACATACACAGAAACAAACCTTGCACCCCTTACACACACACACACAGAAACATACAATGCATTCCTTACATGCAAACACACACTACACCCCCTATAAACACACTACATCACTTACACAAATCACACATATAAAACATCCCCAACTCATGGATGGGCCATGTAGGTGGATTTATGGGTGGGCATTGTAGGCGTATGCCCCCGGGGGGCCCAGACCTTGAGCTGTGTAAGGGGCCCTAAAAAATGGAGCTGCTTCCTGTTCGTTAATTGTTGTGAGCACTGTTAAAAACAGTCTCCAGAGAGCCTCTTCTACACCAGACCTGTGGAGCCAGACTGAGCCCATCATCAGCCTCTTGTCCTCATCTGGTGGTAAGTAGGCAATCCAATATATTATTAGTGGCACTAATTTCTAATTTACCTCACATTAAATGGATACTATAGTCACCAGAAGCACTACAGCATAATGTAGTGGTTCTGGTGTCTATAGCCTGTGCCTGTAGGCTTTTTAATGTAAACACACTGTCTTTTCAGATAAAAGACCCTTTGTGAAGACTGGCGTTGGCCCAAATGGCAGAGCATATGGGCGGGGCATTGTGATGTCACATGGTGGGCAGGACATATGGGGGGGCGGCAAAATTTTTTTTGCCTAGGGCGGCAAAAATCCTTGCACCGGCCCTGCAGGCGTTCCTACGCGGCCATGGCTCACTTTGCCGATATCCAGCGGCGAAACAACATGCCAGTGTGGCGCTTGATTTGCGACAGCCCTACACGTTGGAATTCAACACTCCTAATGTTCGACCGCCTGCTCCAACAAGAAAAAGCTGTTAATGAATATTTGTATGACCGGGGTGCTAGGACAGCCTCTGGGGAGCTGGGAATTTTTTTGCCACGTTACTGGACGCTCATGCGCAATGCCTGTAGGCTCATGCGTCCTTTTGAGGAGGTGACAAACCTAGTCAGTGGCAGTTGTGTGTGTGCGTGTGTATGGCTGTCTGCCTGTGTGTGTGTGTGTGACAGGGTGAAGATTTCTTGCACATGGGTGTGACAGGGTGAAGATTTCTTGCACAGGGCGCCCAAAGGCCTAAGGCTGGCCCTGCGCATGGGTCAGTGGCTCTGCACCAGACTTCCCTCCAATTGATCAAAGTTAAAGGATTTCAAGTGGACTGATTACAATTACAGGGCCTCTAAAGAGTCCTGTATTGTTATTTGTCGTCACTACCTTCCCGCGTCGGGAGTGGGTCATTTGCGCCCCTGCTGCCTTCCTTGCATGTGGTAGCTGTTTGTCAGGGATTTGTCAATCCATATCTGCCAAGTGACCCTATGTAGGGGTAACAGTCCCTATTCTGCTCTGTGTCAGTGTGTATCATGGTCTCTGTGGACAGGGAACAGTCTCTATTCTGCTCTGTGTCAGTGTGTATCAGGGGTTTTGAGGACAGGTGTCAATCCATATCTGCCAAGTGACCCTATGTATATCTGCTGTCAGTACACAGGAAAAGTTTAAATATTTCTTGTTCTACGTTCTCTGCAACTCCACGCACCGACTCATCCAATACGTGAAGATCTGGGGTTTCTCTGACTCTCCTCAGTAGTGTATCAAACAGAGTCTGCACTGTGGTAACACGGACATCTTCAGGACATAACTCAACTATTTGCAGATAGGCAGTCTGCAGCTTCTCTTTTTCACCTCTTATTTCTCTTATGCGTATTCTTGTCTATATGCAGGTGATCTCTTGCCTTTCTTTTAACCAATTCGTTCCTTCCATATGGTTTCAAAAGATCTCTGGCATCATTACTTTCAACGCAAATAACGTCATCATAGTTAGTCTCCTCATTATTCACCGGGAAGAGAGTGTTTGCACTGACTACCCACAGCATGCTCTTGCCATTGCCTACTCCACCTTCAACGACAGGGTGCAAGTCCCAAGGAGAAGGATCATTCACTTTATTATCTGTCTTTATTTCACAAGTAGTGCCTGGAACATCCTCATGGGTCACAAGATGTAAATCTGGACTAATGTCAACCCCAGGGTCTGGAAAATCATCAATTTGACATTTTTCGAATAATCCCAGTGGGCTGCCACATTCTTCCTCCTCTGATGGTATTAAAGTTTGCAGAGATTCACTATGGGGTGGTGTCAAGCATTTTGGAGAACAATTAAGCATCTCCATCCCAATACATTTCAGATGTCCTATCAGCTCTTCCACCCTATGCGATACTATGGGCAGGCTACCCGTGACGTCATTACTCACGGCCCTATTTCACGCGGACACTCTGTGTCAGTGTGTATCATGGTGTCTGTGGACAGGGAACAGTCTCTATTCTGCTCTGTGTCAGTGTGTATCATGGTCTCTGTGGACGGTGAACAGTCTCTATTCTGCTCTGTGTCAGTGTGTATCATGGTCTCTGTGGACAGAGAACAGTCTCTATTCTGCTCTGTGTCAGTGTGTATCAGGGGTTTTGAGGACAGGTGTCAATCCATATCTGCCAAGTGACCCTATGTAGGGGGAACAGTCCCTATTCTGCTCTGTGTCAGTGTGTATCATGGTCTCTGTGGACGGTGAACAGTCTCTATTCTGCTCTGTGTCAGTGTGTATCATGGTCTCTGTGGACAGGGAACAGTCTCTATTCTGCTCTGTGTCAGTGTGTATCAGGGATCATTAGGATAGGTGTCAATCCATATCTGCCAAGTGACCCTATGTAGGGGGAACAGACCCTATTCTGCTCTGTGTCAGTGTGTATCAATGTGGTGGAATCTCGGTAAAAATAAATTTAGTAGGCCGAGATTACCACGTGGCATGTGTACGTGCATATGCTGACGTATCGATCAGTTGGTTGCACGAGGCAAGATACGATCAGTAGTGTACGGAGCATGTGCAAGAATACAGGATGTAGTATTCCCCCTCCTCCATTGTGCTGGACAAGCCATGCGGTCAAGCAGGAAGCTAATTCTTATTTGTATTGATTGGTCAAGAGAATGTGCGGGTGGAGCTTAATATGGGAGGAGTTATGTGCCTATATAAGGAGCCTGCACTATTGTCCGGGGCTCAGAACTTGTGGTATTTTGGTGACGCTAGTCCCTCTGAGTCCCGATCGGTGATCCAATAAAGAATCTCTTCCTTCCTGAAGAAACCTGTGTCCATCTCTCTGTGCTTCGCTTCCGTCAGTTTCTCCGGTATCATTTGGTGCATTGGCCGGGAAGCTCATCGTTCAACGGTAGCTGAGAGGCAGAGGCGTGAGACGGTCTATCTTTGCCCACGTTCTCTACGGCTGCACCCCTGAACTTCTGCGTGGACCTCCCTTCGTCTCGGCGCCACTGGTCTGTTGTCCAGGAGATCATCGGCCTCTACGTGAGAAGTGCTGGGGTGTCCCCGTCGATGAGTGTGAACTCAGGTTCAGGAACGAGGAGGTAAGACAACTGCTGTTTTAGACGGCAGAACCCACTAGGGGTATACCGATTGTGCGGTAGGCCCAAAGGGGTTTGAATCTGTGTATCTGCCCCCTCTGTCGGAGGGAAGGAGCGAAGGCGCACCGCTCGATCGAACGCTCTTTAGTCAGACCGTTTGATTTTGTTAGTCAGGCGGGGTCCTGGTGTAAATAGCCCTAGCCGGACACCGGTGTCTTGTCTAGACTAGCGTTCTAGGGTGTATATTACGTTCGCTAGGTCGGAGGGACCGGGAGACTAAGCGGCGCCTGTGTAAATTCGGTTCGCTAGCTCTCAACCTATCTGGGCTAAGTGGGAAGGCGTGTAAATTTGGAACCCACTAGACTTTTGATAGTGCGACTAAGAGGCGCCTGTGTAAATTCGGTTCTCTAGCTCGCTATATGTGGTGATTGGGCAGTGTGGCTAACCAAAACGGGTGTATATAGTTTTAGGTAGTCCATTCAAGGTACTGGCCAATAGTTTAGTTGGGAATTGTAAATGTGATAAAGATTGTTTAGTAAAGTGTATATCTTGTTAGATAGCGCAAGCTCAGCCGTCTAGCGAGAGTGTTAATAGTGTGTTGCTGTATTATAGTGCACGGTACCATAACCCTGTATATTTACTGACACTGTATATAAGTACTAATCATTGTCGTCTATTGCATGTTTAACACCATAACCACTAATAATTGTATTGTGACCTTAACTTGTGCTTTGACCTATGCTAACCGTACTGTAACCGCTATTTGTAAAAGACGATGTTACTGGGGTGTGTTATAGACGGGTAATTCATATATAGAGAATTATAGCGTGGGTGACTGTATAGTTTCGCCAAAGGGCATAATATTGATTATATAGTGACTGGTGTAACAGCTGTGTGTGTACGGGAATTCCCTGAGTGTTTATTGTTATTGTGTACGTTTCACTTGGTAACTGTACCACGTGGTGCTGTTGCCAGAGGAAACGGGTGTGATTGTTGAATAGTACGCGTGCATAGTATTCGTTGTCGACGACGTTCCATTGATAAGTATGGGCGCGTCGCAGTCAACGATTCCGGATCCCTTAGGTTGTATGGTGAAGAATTTTAAAAAGGGATTCAAAACTTGTGATTTTGGGGTTAAAATGTCTCCTGTACGTTTGGTCACTTTGTGTACTAGGGAGTGGCCTACTTTGGTTGCGGCATGGCCGCCACGTGGCAGTTTGGATCCAACTCTGGTACAGCGCTTACACGTGGCTGTATCGGGTAGGCCTGAACTTTACGGCCAGTTTCCTTATATTGATTGTTGGAGACAGGCCGTAAATGACTCGCCAAAATGGCTCCAGACATGCCACGAGGAGCAATGTCGCCTCATGGTAGCTAGGACTTGTTCGTCCACTAGGACTGGTGTTAGGCCCATTTTGGACACGCCCCCTGAGTCCGAGATCCCTTTGCCGCCCCCTTACTTTCCGTTAAGAGGAAGTGACGCAAATGCAGGAAGTCCTGCAACCCTCCCCTCATTACCCTCATCCACTTCCGCTTCCTCCTCCAGTACAGGATCCACCCCCCCTCGTACTAAATCTCCCCTTACGGAATCAGAACCAACCCCCATTAAAAACGAATATCCTGATTTGGCGCCACTTCAGACTTCCGGTCAAGCTTCATCTAGCTCGGCTCGAAGTGTTTTATTTACAACCTTTTCCCAAAACCAAGCTCCCACATCCCCATACCCTATTTCTCCCCGACTGGAACCTATGACTGACGCCCCTCCACGTAGCCCCATACAGACCCGACAGCTGACCGGTGCCCAACAATTAAAACACTATCAGATGCCTCTTCGTCTGAATCCTGGGTCAGCCTATATCGATGCCGCAGGTCAAATGGCACATGCTGACCCAGTCTTTGTATATGTCCCATTCACGACAACCGATCTCTTAAATTGGAAGACCCACAATTCCTCGTATACTGAGAAACCACAAGCTATGACTGATCTGTTCACCTCAATAGTACAGACACATAACCCGACATGGGCTGATTGCCAGCAGTTATTAATGACTTTATTCAACAATGAGGAAAGGACAAGAATTAATCAAGCGGCCATTAAAGCACTAGAGGATAAAGCCCGTACTTTAAACCAAGCCAATCCATCAGCATGGGCCGCAACACATTATCCCAACACCGATCCCGATTGGAATGTAAATGGTGCTGATATGGTTCAACTCAGAGCCTATAGAGACGCTATAATTGCTGGCATGAAAGCCGGAGGAAAGAAAGCCATTAACATGTCGAAGACAGTTGAGGTGATTCAGAAAAGTGATGAAGCGCCCAGTGTCTTTTATGACCGATTATTGGAGGCATACCGCTTGTATACCCCCTTTAATCCGGAAGACGCAGATAATTCCCGAATGGTGAACTCCGCCTTTGTCAGCCAAGCTTACGGAGATATTAAGCGCAAGCTACAAAAGTTAGAAGGGTTTGCAGGTATGTCCATCACCCAACTAATGGAGGTAGCGAATAAGGTTTATATGAATAGGGAAACAGAAAGTAAGAAAGAGGAGGAGCGCAAGATGCGTAGAAAGGCTGATATGCTAGCGGTAGCGATCGAAGGCGTAGATAGACGGGGCCCAGATAGAGGCGATAGTAGATGGAATAGGGAGCCTTTGAGTAGGAATCAATGCGCGTATTGCAAGGAAGAAGGGCATTGGAGCAACGAATGTCCACAAAGAGAGCAGTACGAGAGAGACCAACCCAGGGCAGGTTACGGAAACTTTAGAGGCAGAGCGAGAGGTAGAGGAGGCCCCGGAGGGAGTAATGGTAATAGAGGGAGTAATGGGAACAGAGGAAGTGTTAGGGAAGACAGGTATATTCCAGCAGCGCAAAGGTCCCGCGATAGAGAAGGTAGGGACTTTGTAGGATTGGCTGACACGGTCATGGAGGACTATTGATACCGACCGGGCTCCATCCCCCTTGGTCGAGCGGAGCCTATGGTCGATGTATCAATAGGGGGGAAAAGGAGTGCGTTCATGATCGACACTGGTGCTGAACATTCAGTGGTGACTAATCTAGTTGCTCCTCCATCTGGAAGGACTATTACTGTGATAGGAGCAACTGGAAGAAGTGCTGAAAAACCGGTTCTTAAAAGTCGACTCTGTACACTGGGAGGCCACGTAGTAAAACATCAATTCCTTTATATGCCTGAATGTCCAGTCCAATTGCTGGGACGTGATATGCTATCAAAATTACAAGCGCAGATTACGTTCCTACCAAATGGAACAACATCCTTAAAGTTTAACGCACCTTCAGGTATCATGACATTATCCGTACCAAAGGAAGAAGAGTGGCGACTTTATACAGCGTTGACTAGCCAAAACCCTAGGAGTGATGAGACATTATTTAACATACCAGGAGTTTGGGCAGAGAACAACCCACCAGGACTGGCCCGCAATATTCCACCTATAAAAATTGAACTAAAACTTGGGGTTTATCCAGTGAGCCTAAGACAATACCACATCCCGCAGAAGGCTAAGAAGAACATCCAATCCTATCTGGATAAGTTCATACGGTATGGTATCCTAAAATTCTGTACTTCCCCCTGGAACACCCCATTGCTGCCTGTTCAAAAGCCCGGTACAGATGAGTATCGACCTGTGCAGGACTTGAGAGCAGTCAATGATGCGGTTGTTAGTATACATCCAGTTGTACCCAATCCATATAACCTGCTTGCTTTAATTCCGGGCGGGGCTACTTACTTTACAGTCTTAGACCTCAAAGATGCCTTCTTTTGCCTCCGAATTGCCGCAGAAAGTCAATGTATTTTCGCTTTCCAATGGGAGAACGCTGTAACGGGCTCAAAACGCCAAATGACCTGGACAAGACTGCCCCAAGGGTTTAAAAATTCACCTACCCTATTTGGTTCAGCTCTAAGCCAAGATCTATTGGATTTCGAGTCCATCCCAGGAGAGTGTGTATTGTTACAATATGTAGATGACTTGTTGATAGCAGCAGTTACAAAAGAAATCTGTCAGCAAGCAACGCACGATCTACTACACATTCTCTGGAAGGCAGGATACAAGGTGTCTAGAAAGAAGGCTCAGTTGTGTTTGCCAACTGTCAAATGTCTGGGATTCCATATCTCTGAAGGTCAAAGAATTATGGGGCCAGAGAGAAAAGAAGCTGTCTGCCAAATACCAATACCCAAGAATAGAAGACAAGTGCGAGAATTCTTGGGGGCAGCAGGCTTCTGTAGGATATGGATTCCTAGCTACGCGATACTGGCAAAACCTCTGTACGCAGCTATAAAAGGTACAGAGCACGACCCCTTCTTATGGACCCAAGAACAGCAAACGGCATTTGAAGATGTGAAGAAGGCTTTGATGAGTGCCCCAGCATTAGGTCTACCTGATCACACACGACCATTCTACTTATATGTACACGAGCAAAGAAGAATGGCTGTGGGAGTATTGACACAGTACTTGGGATCATGGCAAAGACCTGTTGCCTACATGTCTAAGCAATTGGATGCAGTGGCCAGCGGACTTCCACCTTGTCTAAGAGCCGTAGCTGCAGCCGCCCTGCTAGTAGCTGAAGCCGATAAACTCACTCTGGGTCAAGAACTTTATGTACGAGTCCCACATGCAGTACAGACGTTGTTGGATTACAAAGGAAATCATTGGTTTAGTAACAGCCGTATGACCAAGTATCAAGCAATGTTGTGTGAAAACCCCAGAGTGCATTTAGAGACTGTAAACACCTTAAATCCAGCTACCCTTTTGCCACAACCTACTGAAAGTCAACATGATTGTTTGGAAGTAATGGATGAAGTATTCTCAAGTAGACCAGATCTTCGTGATTTTCCCATCCAGAACCCCGATGTTCAATATTATACCGACGGCAGTAGTTATGTGAAAGAAGGGATCCGCTATGCAGGATATGCAGTGACAACAATAGACAAGGTGATAGAAGCTCGGCCACTGGCGAAAGGAACATCAGCACAAAAGGCAGAATTGATAGCACTGACACGAGCGTTACAATTGGCTGAAGGTTTAAGAGTGAACATCTATACGGACTCCAAATATGCGTTTTTAACCACTCATGCCCACGGAGCTTTGTATAAAGAAAGAGGACTACTGAATTCAGAAGGCAAAGAAATCAAATACGCAGCTGAAATCCTACAACTATTGGAAGCAGTGTGGGAGCCGAAAGAAGTCGGTATCATACATTGTCGAGCGCATCTGAGAGGAGATGGTGATGTAACCAAGGGAAATCGGATGGCAGATAGTGCAGCTAAGCGTGCTGCTGAATCAGGAAGACAGGAGTATGTGGGGCATATAGCTGCTCTTATACCAACTCCACTGTCTCAATGGACTCCAGTTTATACAGCTCAAGAAGAGGAGTGGTTAAAGACTGAACCAGGAAAGTATTTGGAGAACAAGTGGTATCAGCTAGAAGATGGAAGAATAGTCATACCAGCATCGCTAGCGGTAGAAATTGTCCAAAATTATCATAACGGGACACATTCTGGGAGAGACAGTACTGAAGAATCTCTCAGAAAACATTTCTACATACCAAGATTGTCCAACTTGACTCAGGCCATTGTACGAAGATGTGTAACGTGTGCTAAAAATAATGCAAGACAAGGACCAGTAAAGCCACCAGGAGTCCAGTTTATGGGGGGACTCCCCATGTCCGATCTACAAATAGACTTTACAGTGATGCCTAAATCGGGTGGACATCGTTACCTGCTGGTAATTGTGTGTACCTATTCAGGCTGGGTAGAAGCATGTCCTACTCGTACAGAGAAAGCAGGAGAAGTTGTAAGATTCCTGCTACGAGAAATAATACCCCGATATGGACTACCCTGTTCTATAGGATCGGACAATGGTCCAGCTTTTGTTCATCAGTGCCTACAACAACTGACTCATATGCTTGGTATAAAGTGGAGGCTTCATACAGCATATAGACCCCAGAGTTCTGGTAAGGTAGAGAGAATGAATATAACTATTAAGAATCAGTTGGCTAAAATGTGTCAGGAAACCCAACTTAAGTGGAACGTTCTCTTACCCATAGCTCTATTGCGAATCCGCAGTACCCCTACCAGAAGCATGGGCCTCTCTCCTTTTGAAATCATGTATGGGCGACCACCTCCCGTACTTGGTAACTTAAGGGGGGACTTGAGTCAGTTGGGAGAAGGAATTACCCGGCAGCAGGTTGTAGAGTTGGGTAAGACTATGGAGGAGGTACAGAAATGGATACAAGATAGATTACCTGTGAATATTTATCCCCCTGTTCATAGTTATCATCCAGGAGATCAAGTGTGGATTAAAGAGTGGAATAATGTACCGTTAGGGCCCAAGTGGAGAGGTCCTTATGTTGTTCTTTTGTCTACCCCTACAGCGATAAAAGTAGCCGAAGTGACTCCGTGGATACATCACTCCAGGGTTAAACCAGCAGCAGTCGATTCTTGGCAAGTTACAGCAGATCCAGAGAATCCCTGCAAGATCCGGTTAAAACGCACTACTCAGTCGGAGTAACGAGGAACTATTGTGGATTACAAATTTTATTATTTTGGGGATTTGGTGCGTGAGTGAGAAGGCCATAATAAAGCCTGTCCGCCCACCGACGTATAGTTTATAAGCCAGGGAAAGTCTCGAAGGGACTCCTGTGAAGACGAGCAGAACTCCATTCCCTGCAGCCCTTACATCCTGGAAGCTGAGGTGCCTTCGCACGGACGAAGACTGAGGATGACGGCGAAAGATGTGTTTTTGATAGTGTTTATTTATGTGTGTTTTTATATTCAGGAAGGTAGAGGTACCGACACTCCTAGCTGTGAGGTATGCATTAAGACTACGAGAACAGGTAACCATATTTCCCAAACCCTAATTTGGCATTCACAATACGAGTGTAAAGGAGATGTATCGAGATGTAGATACCTAAATATAGACTATAGTGTGTGCCATTTAGGAGTAGGAGAACCTAAGTGCTTCAGTCCAGAGTATCAACCTCGTACAATTTGGTTGACTCTCAGGAATGGAGATCCTCAGGGGACCCTAATTAATAAGACGGTGTTAGAATCCGTACATTCTTCGGGTGTTCTGCTATTTGATGCGTGTAAAGCAATATCGAGTGGTAGAAAGCCGTGGAATGTATGTGGGGATCTTAGATGGGAGAGGACGTATGGGTCTAATGATAAATATATTTGTCCCAGTAGTAAAAATAAATATGTGAGTCCTAGATGCCCAAATAAAGACTATAACTTCTGCCCATATTGGTCTTGTGTGGGGTGGGCGACTTGGGGACAGACAGTAGACAAAGACATGATAGTGACTAAGTTGCCTACCAGCCCATATTGTAAGTCTATGGAATGTAATCCCATCCATATACTTATAAATAACCCCGATAAGTTCTTAGACAAATATGGCAATTTATTTGGGTTTCAAATATACGGGACGGGTTTAGATCCTGGGACAGTATTGTTTATAGGGATAGAGACTGATACGGTATCCTCCCAAACTCATCAAGTATACCATTCCTTTTATGAAGAGATGAGTATAGATAATAAGATCCCCCATAATGCTAAAAACCTGTTCATTGATTTAGCTGAAAGTATTGCCGGTAGTCTTAATGTTACCAACTGCTATGTGTGTGGAGGTACTAACATGGGAGACCAATGGCCTTGGGAAGCAAAGGAGGTAATGTCCGGTTCTGAGGCAGTTGAACAATTAATATCTTCACAAGCCGATTATCATATGAGTGTTAGAGGTAAATCTGAGTGGAGATTAAAGACCTCCATCATAGGTTATGTTTGCATAGCAAGGAAAGGAATAATGTATAATACTTCTGTAGGAGAATTAACTTGTCTAGGGCAAAAAGCTTATGATGATGATACAAAGAATACAACTTGGTGGTCGGCTTCAAATGTCTCAGAACCACCTAACCCGTTTGCTAGATACGCCAATTTAAAGGATGTGTGGTTTGATTTATCCATCACATCTACCTGGAGAGCCCCAGCAAATTTGTACTGGATCTGTGGTAAGAAAGCCTATTCGGAATTGCCACAGGACTGGGAAGGGGCATGTGTGTTGGGTATGCTCAAACCATCCTTCTTCTTGTTACCGATTGAAACAGGTGAGACTTTAGGTGTTAAAGTGTATGATGTGAATCATAGGAAAAAAAGGGGACCCATAGAGATAGGCGCCTGGGAAGATGATGAATGGCCTCCCCAGCGTATCATAGATTATTATGGGCCAGCCACGTGGGCAGAGGATGGTACCTTTGGTTATAGAACCCCTATTTATATGCTCAACCGCATTATAAGATTACAGGCGGTGGTTGAGATTATTACTAACGAAACATCACAAGCGCTCAATCTTCTAGGATGAGGACGGCAGTCTACCAAAATAGATTAGCCTTGGATTACCTTTTGGCAGTAGAGGGAGGTGTATGTGGGAAGTTTAACCTGAGCAATTGCTGTCTTCAAATAGATGACGAAGGGCAAGCAATAGCTGAGCTTACTAGCCATATGGTTAAACTAGCGCATGTGCCTACTCAGGTATGGAAAGGGTATAATCCAAGTAGTTGGTTTGGTAGCTGGTATGAGTGGTTTGGAGGGCTTAAGGCAGTGGTAGGTGGAGTCCTACTGATTTTAATGTTGTGTCTACTCCTGCCGTGTCTTATACCCTTAGTAGTTAGGTCTGTGCAAAGCCTGATAGAAAATATAGCAGAGAGGAAGGCTGCTGCACAGATAATGGCAATTTATAAATATAAGGCTCTAGAACAGGGAGAACCAATGCAGGAAGATGAGTGTTAAAGATTCACATCATAAGATAAGTCTGGTCTGGTTCAAGGTAACTTGCGGTGTATGCAAACCAAGGTTAAGTGATGCCTCAAGTAATTGTGAAATATCAAGAGGCATCAAAGGGGGGAATGTGGTGGAATCTCGGTAAAAATAAATTTAGTAGGCCGAGATTACCACGTGGCATGTGTACGTGCATATGCTGACGTATCGATCAGTTGGTTGCACGAGGCAAGATACGATCAGTAGTGTACGGAGCATGTGCAAGAATACAGGATGTAGTATTCCCCCTCCTCCATTGTGCTGGACAAGCCATGCGGTCAAGCAGGAAGTTAATTCTTATTTGTATTGATTGGTCAAGAGAATGTGCGGGTGGAGCTTAATATGGGAGGAGTTATGTGCCTATATAAGGAGCCTGCACTATTGTCCGGGGCTCAGAACTTGTGGTATTTTGGTGACGCTAGTCCCTCTGAGTCCCGATCGGTGATCCAATAAAGAATCTCTTCCTTCCTGAAGAAACCTGTGTCCATCTCTCTGTGCTTCGCTTCCGTCAGTTTCTCCGGTATCATCAGGGGTTTTGAGGACAGGTGTCAATCCATATCTGCCAAGTGATCCTATGTAGGGGGAACGGTCCCTATTCTGCTCTGTGTCAGTGTGTATCAGGGGTTTTGAGGACAGGTGTCAATCCATATCTGCCAAGTGACCCTATGTAGGAGGAACAGTCCCTATTCTGCTCTGTGTCAGTGTGTATCAGGGGTTTTGAGGACAGGTGTCAATCCATATCTGCCAAGTGACCCTATGTAGGGGGAACATTCTCTATTCTGCTCTGTGTCAGTGTGTATCAGGGCTGGGCTTTGAGGACAGGTGTCAATGTTAGGTGATTTCTGCCCTTTATGGATTAAAAGCAGACTCTGCATCAACTGTGCAATTTTCCATGGGAGTTTTGCCATGGATCCCCCTCTGGCATGCCACAGTCCAGGTGTTAGTCCCCTTGAAACAACTTTTCCATCACTATTGTGGCCAGAAAGAGTCCCTGTTGGTTTTAAAATTCGCCTGCCCATTGAAGTCAATGGCGGTTTGCCGGTTCGCGAACATTTGCGGAAGTTCGCGTTCGCCGTTCGTGAACCGAAAATTTCGGGTTCGCGACAACACTAGCTGTAAGCATTTGCAACACTTACAACAATCAAGTAACATACATTCATATAAAATGTAAGTTACTTGGCCAGTCAGTGTAATGACAGGAATGAATAAGTAGATAACTCCCTAATTCCCACGGTATCAGGGAGCTATCTACTAAAAGGCTGAAAGACCTAAATTGGTCTTTCAGCCAAATTTACTAATACTAAGTAAAGATTACTTAGTATTAGTAAATCATGCCCCTACTCGCTATACCGTGAGTAGGGGCATGTCTAGTAAACAGTGAGCAGCCTGTGGCTGCTCATTGTTAAAAAAACAAAACAAAAAAAATGGCGGGTGGGGGCCCTAAAGTATAAGTCCCCCCCACCCTAATTAGTATTTAGGGCCTCCACCCACCGCTCAGGGGTGGGGGCCAGGGGGGAGGACATTAGCGTGGGAATTAGGGAGTTATCTACCAAGCGACTGCAAGAGACGTGTGGAAGTGCCGAATTGCAGAGGTCCCAAAGTTCTGAAATTACCGAATTTCCGAAGTGCCGAAGTTGCCGAAGTCCTGAATTTTGTAATGCCGAACCGAACCGAAATTTTTTCCCATGCACATGCCCAATAGCTTGAGTGGAGGGGCGGGGCTGGGCCGCCGGGCCAACTGGCAGCCATGAGCATGAGCTCCTGACCTAAGCACATAAACACCCCAAAGTTGACAAATCCGCAATACCGGCGGTGAGCATAACCTCAGCATCAGACAGACACCCAATAACCACCAATAGTAAACTGGAGGGCGGTCGCTGATATCCCCGGCCTTCTCGTGGTTGGGAGCCTCGAGAGGCAGTTGAGCAGGGCCGGTGGCGTGAGAGAGCCCTATACGCCAACGATAAGAGACTGACATTACGCGGCCGGTGCCTGCCGGCGGCACGGCCCCGCTCCCCCCCCCATGGTGGCCGGGGGTAGTCTAGACCACATGGCGGCGGCCCTCACGGCGGCGGGAATCCCCGGGCTGGTGTTGTGCCGATCGCCTATGTAGCGGAGGGCAGTATTAGAGTCCACGATCTCCGCAGGTATCACAGGTAAATCCACAGTCAGCGCTGAAAAATAAGGCAATATCCCAATCCTCCCAATAACCAGACGAAACACAGTTTGGGAGTCAACTAACTGGCTTTATTCACAAGCTTGCATATTTATACAGTTCCCCATGCAAGGGGTTTCCTTACAGAGGTTTCAGGGGATTTATCCCATCATGCAACATAATTCTCCCAACAGGCCTTGCTGCACGAGAAGGATACTCCCACTAAAATGGACGATTAAGTGGATTATCCCCTCGTGCAGCAAAAATGACAATCTACTTTAAAATACCGTTTCTGAGTTTTATTCGGTATACAGAGTTAACCGAACGTTCGGTAGATAGCTGGGGGCTGAGCGCATCTTTTGAGGGACTACCGCTCAGTTCCCAGTTGAACTGACCGAACGCCGCAACAAATACAGTTATATATGGAAGTTCCCCTCAATCTGCCGATTACACTTAGGGGAACGATTCTACCGAACACCAGGCTCCCGAACGGTCTGGAAGTCGAGCGGTGTTCGTGTCATCGAGTAGCCGATTTCGGTTCCAGGTGCTCGATGACCAAACACCGCTGAAGAATAGACGATCCAAGATGGCCGACCGCTGCATGGTCGGTAGCCGAACGACGGCCACCTGGGAGAGCCTCTAATTACCGATTGCAACATTGTTGCAATCGGTTAACAAGCGCCACACGCCTCTAAGTGTGTGGTCTATCAGGGGAGCCCGCATTCGTTCCACGAACAGCCCGGATAGCCGCTGTTCGTCGAACGAAGTACTTGCATGCTGGTAGCTTACGGCTGCCAGCATGCGAACCACCATAGTACAGTATACACACAGCAAAATACACACAGCACATAATACAGCCTACAGACAACCTTTCTACATTATTGTTTAAGCATGTAGAGAGGCAGCTATACAGCAACCAATTAAGCCCCTAAACTCCCATTGCTTAATTATTTCATGATATATTTTGACAGTCTGCTTACTTAAGCACGAGCCAAAATGTCACTCTAGTATAATTTCCTTTTTACTTTCCTGCAATGATATCATTTTACGTTAACATTGTCTAGCGAATGAATCAGGCATATCCTTAATAGTATATTACGTGCCTACTGAACTGCATATTTTTTATTTTTATTTTTTATTTTTTTTTTAGGTTTTATCTGAAGCAAAAACTATTTTTGTAAAGTTACTGTATTCCTAATGTTACATATTATTCTAGGTGCACATAATTACCTTTACTGACCATGTTATGCTATACAAGCTATGACAAATCCGCTTCTGCGTAAGCGACAAACTGTTTGCACCTTTATTTACTGATGTTTATGCCCCTGCGCGGGCGACTACTTGCTCTACCACAAATCAGTTCGATATATGCGCTCACATTGTGAAAACAATAAAGATATATTCAAAACAAATAGCTTGAGTGACGATCATCAAATACTGGTTTACAGTTCTTATTCTGCAACCCCATGATTATTATAAAGAACGATCTGTGGTTTTGGATGGCACCGGTTTCTCAGATTTGTAGTCCACTGATTGCCTAGGGCCTATTATATCACTATCTACAATGTAATTACCCCAGGACCAAAATCTAGCTTTCACTTCCCATGATTTTTTTAATAATATATTTAACAAATAACGTATGCGTCGGTGAGGTATGTAAACCGATAACATTGTACAAATCCACCTCTTTATCCTGCAGTTGGGCGCCTTCATCTTAGCTCACTGTCAGTCATTGTCATAACCTCTGTCCTGCCAGTCAGCACAGAGAGAGCAGACAGGAAGAGGAGAAATGAAACAATGTTTCTATTTCTCCTTCATTAGCAATGTGTATTATAAAATGTGTATAATAAAAGGTTAACACAAGTTATAGATTTCTATTTTTTTAATGGGTTTTTGTTTTCTCAACTGTATATTTCCACATTATAGGGACACGCCAAGCACCATAACCACTAATTCAGCATTTGTGTTTCCAGCGTTAGTGTTCCCTGATGCCATCCAACAGCAAGTAGTCAATTCATTCTAGCACAATTGGATATCTTCCGTGGGTGTAGCTGGGCGTCTGAGTGAGGAACTCTCACTACTCTCTAAGTGAACTTTCATATTTAAGTTGTCAGCACAACTGGAGCCAGAGTGAAACAGTAATGTGAAACTTTATAAAAATAAATTCTATTTAATCCTTTCTTTCAAAACAACACACACAAAAAAGAACAAAAATAACTGATGTTTGCATTAAGGGACGGGGACACCCGGAGGATTAGAGCAGCACTGTTTGGTTTGTATTGTAAGTTTTCACACACATTATGGGTTTCTGACTAAACCGAGTGAAATTATAATGTAACTGGAATGCAGAGACTAGTCTGGTCAAGCTGGTTTGGAGAATATTTTAGTTTCCTTGTCAATGCTTCACATGTGCCAGTGTACAGGACAAACTCCATCGCTTTACTGCCTCGATAGTGGAATAGACCAATCTTTACAGAGGTCTTCCTGGTCTATTTATAATTAGGTGATTATTTAAATTCCCTCTACCAATGAGGTTCTAGAATTCTTCAATCCAGGTCTCATCTAGGACTTAGAGGTACATGTCTCTGCACTCTCTGTTCTCTCTGTTCATAAAGGGGCTTTGATATGGAGGTATCTAAATATCTGTACGTTGTATTTATATGATCCCTCAGTGAAGCATTGTTCCCTATGGGATCCGTCCCTGTTTTTTTGAAGGCATCTGAAATCTTCACCATTTTAACCATGAGACTCTATCTCTCCACAATTGCTAAATATTTAAGTAGCTCTACCAGTGACATTATCATCAGGCAGAAGGATATCAGGCCATCAAGCACAATTTTGAGAGAACCCTGGTCTTTACCATCTTTCACATTCTAGAATAATCCTCAAATCTCTTCTTGAATTTAGTCATAAAGTGACTTATTCTCTCTATTAACAGAAAATCATTCTTCTAGCTCTAAAGCCTAGTGATTAGAATAAAGACTCAGAAATGAAACTTTCTCCTCTTGTCCTAGATATATGCCTTAGGATCTATGTCTATAGATGTGCTGTCTAGCGTTCTTCTGATAGTCTTTCTTTCTTTCCTAATGGACCGGGAGAGGTCTTCAAGCCTCTATATAAACCATCAGCAGTCAGAAAGTCTTGGCTATTTCCAGGCCAGTAAGCCCTAGGGATTACAGTACTTGAAGGTCTTTTAGCTCTCCACTATAGTCCTTTCTCCCTCTTGAGTCGCAGTAGCCTAGTTTCCCCAGAACTTATAGATAAAGTAGCTACATGGTTCTCAGTTAATAATTTTATCAGACTTTATTTTTATTTATTTTTTCACCTTTAAGTTGGCTCACTGTTGCCATATTATCAAACTGAAAAAATAAATACATTTTTGCTTATTTTGATTTTATATATATATATATATATTTTTTTTTTAATTGTACATCTATATTTAGATATTTTTACACAATTAAGTGATTTTATTAATAATAGTTTGAGGGACATACCTGAGAACCCATGCAGAGTCAAGAGAATTTGCAAGTCCTATATTTAACCCCGTCATTTTTCAAAACACCTTAAACCCTCTACATGGCGGGTATTGTTGTACTCGGAGACTTCGCTGAACACAAATCTGAGTTTTAAAACCATAAAATGTATCACGACAATGATATCATTACTAAAATTCAAATTTTTGCGTGAAAAATGCACAAAAGAAAATCTAAGCACTAAAGTGGCTACGAAAAAAAAAGACTGGACATAACCCATTTTGAATTCCTTTGGTTTTCTACTTTTGCAAATGGTATGCCATGGTGATTGTCATTCCTGGACTGCCACATGGTCTCTATAGCAACATAGGCCTGGCAAACTGAAATAGGCAAGCCGTATTTGACCCTTTAACTTTCCAAAACCCCATAAAACTTGGACACCTGGATACTGTTGTACCCATGAGACATTATTGAACCACAAGTATGTGTATTTTATTGCAGTAAAAGCTAAACAATATTAAAGGGACACTACAGTCACTAAAACAACTACAGCTTAATGTATTTGTTCTGGTGAGTATAATCATTGCCTTCAGGCATTTTCATGTAAACACTGCCTGGAGGTGCTTCCTGGGGCAGTGCAGCATAGTAAGCAGCACTGCCGTTCAGCGTCTCCATGCTCTGTATGGAGACGATACATTTTCCTCATAGAGGAATCAATGCATCTCTATCAGGAGGTGCTGATTGGACAAAATGACGTTTGGCCCCTGTAGCGGAGCTCCCTGTACCCCAGCTGGGTACCTCCACCCTGGATCGCTTCCTAGCTGGAGCCCTGGAAAACTGACGTTCTTCTGCCCCAGTTACCGTGGATTGACTGGGGTCCTTCTGAAGCTTTTCACTCCAACCAGGCTGCAGCTCTCCTTCCAGGCATGTATTGTCCCCTCTGCCTATTCCGCTACAGCCCTTCTTCCTGCACTGTGATTTCTATTGCCTTTACAAGTTGCGGCTCTCAGGCCTAGCTCTCTTGATTTATCCCAGGGCTAGGGGGATCACGCAGCCAGCCCACAGGTACTACAACTCTGTGGCTGGGATCCCGAAAAATCCACGCATTACACTGTTCCAAATGGAACTAAGATACAAAACTTTATTTTTTCTTGAACAAAATAATATATAAAATGTGTGGGTGTACTTAATATGAAAGAGGGGAATTATGTTTAAGCAGACTTATAACACAAATGTCAGGTTTTGTTTAAATTTTGCTTAGATCAGAACTTGTACAAATGTCTCCGTCCTTAAGGGGTTAAAATCCACTAGTGTTGGCTAAAGTAGTGATTATGGATAAGTTGGTGATAGTATTTCTGTCTAAATTCTAAAATTTGCTTTTAAGTTTACTACAGTAACTTGTTCAGGAAAATTACCCTCATAATGTTATTATACTAAACGGAATTGTTAGGATTTAAAAATGAAAATCCCTTTAAGAGCAAATTGGACACATTCTCCAAATCACAAATGTTTTGGTTTGGCTTAGCCTTAAAATCTGAAATTCCCCTTAAATTCCCCAGAATTGCCACTTTACTGAATACCTGTGTCTGTCTTTATCTCCATACAATATTAATGGGTTCTTTGATGTTATAATAACTGTTTCTTCTCGTGGTAAACACACGCTCTGTTTGTTTAAAGGTGTGAATGTAAGCTTTGTTTAGTGGGTGGGGAGAGGAGCGACCGGCATTCACAGCCACTTCCCTAGAAAGAAAGATTATGGTATTGCAGAAAATAATCTCATAAATCAGGTTAGTAAGGTTATCTACGTTTATGTATCTTCAGATTTCCTCTAGAACATTTTCTCCCCCCTCTCCATTTAACTCCTTCTCTAAGAAACTGTTTCTGTATATCATGTATTAGCATGGATAGATAATTAGTGTGCAAACATGACAAAGTACTCCAGTTTTGTACATTGAGTGCTTATTAAAAGCTGCAGCCGCCTGAGCGCTCTATAGAGAGCGCTCAGGCAGCTGCCGCACTGCCTCACCTCCCCTTCCCTGTAGCGTGGCCAAGCTCCTCTCCGGTCCGCGACCCGGCCGGACTGATACAAGATTACAGGGAGGGAGGGAGGGGGAGAGAGAAGATTACAGGGGTGGGGAGAAGATTACAGGGAGGGAGGGGGGAGTGGAGAAGATTGGAGGGAGGGGGGAGAAGAAGAGAAGATTACAGGGAGGGAGGGGGAGTGGAGAAGATTACAGGTGGTGGGAGAAGAAGAGAAGATTATCGGGAGGGGGGGGAGAAGAGAAGATTACAGGGAGGGAAGGGGGGAGAAGAGAAAATTACAGGGCGTGGAGGCGAGAAGATAACAGGGAGTGGGGAGAAGAAGAGAAGATTACAGGGGGGAGAATAAGAGAATACAGGGATGGGGAGAAGAAGAGGAGAACACAGGGAGGGGGGAAGAAGAGGAGAACACTCGGGGGGGAGATGAGAACACGGGGGGGCTGAGGAGAACGTGGGGGAGGGAGAGACCACTAAAGGAGGGAGGGGGTGGTGGAGAGACCACTAGGGGAGGGGGGTGAGGAGAGACCGCTAAGGGAGGGGGGGAGAGGAGAGACCACTAATGGAAAGGGGGGCCAGAGGAGAGCAGAGACCACTAAGGGGGAGACGAGAGACCACTAATAGAAAGTCGGGGAGAAAACCGTTAAGGGAGGTGGGTGGGAGAGGAGAGACCACTAAGGGGCAGGGGAGATCTCTAAGGGATGGAAGGGAGAGCTCTATAGGACAGGCAACAGGACAGGGAGCTCTTTTACACTACACACACACACACACACACACAATGCATCCCTATACACACAGAAACACAACATGCTTCCCTTACACACAGAGAAACACACAATGCATCCATCACACACACACACACACTGCAACCCTTACACATAAAGACAATGCATCCTTTGCACATATACACAGAAACACACAATGCATCCCTTACACACACATGCAAACACACACTGCTTCTCTTACACACACAGAGAAACACAATGCATCTCTTTCACACACTCAACGCATGCCTTACATACACAGAAACACACTTTGCATCCCTTATGCATACAAACACAGATTCACACAATGCATCCCTTACACACAACAAGAAACACACAATACATCCCTTGTACACAAACACACACTGCTTTCTATCCATTACACAAAAACATACTGCTTCCACTACAAACAAACACACTGCATCACCTACACAAACTGGTATCCCTATACACTACATTCCATAAGCACACACATTAGATCCTCTACAGTAACACATAACACATCCCCTACACACTCCACTCCCTGTGAGTGAACTCATGGGTGGAACATGTAGGTGGACTTATGGGTGGGCCTTATGGGCATACTCACTGTCAGGCCCTGGGGCCCAGACCTTGAGCTGTGTAAGGGGCCCCAGAAAATTGAGCTGCTTCCCGTTCTTCCAGAACATTGAATTTTGTGACCACAGTTACAAACAGCCTCCAGAGATCCTGTTCTACACCAGACCAGTGGAGCCAGACTGCAGCCAGAGCCCATCACCATCCTCATCTGATTGTAAGTAGGCAATCTAGTATATTATTAGTGACACTAATCTCTAATTAACCTCACATTAAAGGGACACTATAGTCCCCAGAACCACTGCAGCTTAATAAAGTGGTTCTGGTGTCTATAGTTTGTTCCTGAAGGCTTTTAAATGTAAACACACACTGTGTGCAGCACTGGCATTAGTTCATATGGCAGATCATATTGGTGGGGCATTGCGATGTCACTGGGGGGTGGGGGGGGGGAGGGGGCGGCAAATCTTTCTTTTGTCTAGGGCGGCAAAAATCCTTGCACCGGCCCTGACAGTATGGGTCCCCGGGGCGGAGCATTTGGAGAGCAGAGTGGGTCAATGCTCCAACAGCACTAGTTGCTGTGTACTGACCAGAATTTTGATTTAGCTTCAGAATTAACTAATTGGCACTCACTGTAGCTGGTCAATTAGCAGACAGACCTTTAAAAGAAGAGATTAGCCTGCTGCAGAGTGAGGGAGAAGAAGCCAGCTAGGAGAGCTGAAGGAGAGAGGAGCAACAATTGTGTTTATTGCAAATCCATTTTTTTTTTTTATTTTTTTTTAATTGGTAAGTGGGAAAGCCACCCAATTACAGATAGTGATTTCTGTCTAGTAAGAGCTCAAGTAAGAGCAAGGAATTTTTGTTTGTTTATTATTATTTAAAGCACCTGTTTTTCTTTTCTGAGCTGAATGTGTCCTGGACTTTGTATACCCTAGAAGGCTGTGGTTACTGCAAGATCAGTGACAAAATCCTACCTGTAAAAGAGGTGGTTTGTTACATATGGTGGAGGATGCGGGCAGCCACGTAAGCCTGAGGGTAGAAGTCATTTAAAGCTCAACATGGAGGATGTTATCAAGGCTCTGATCCAATCTACCTCTGTGAAACAGGAGGCTAACAGGAGAGCTGCATAAAACAGTGCAGCCCTGCAGCAACTGGTGCTGGCCCAGGCAGATTGTGCTAAAGTCCTGGCCAAAACACAGATGGAGTGCACTGAGTCCTTGGTAAAACAGATTGCTGTGACACAAGCAGAGATGTTTAAAGTAGCCCGTGAGGAGCAGCAAAAAGTCACCCAGGGACTACAACAGGAAATCCAAGCTATCTCTGCAAAGCTGAATGGAGACCCTGATGGAAGATACCAGGGGCCAAAGGTGATTCGGGTGAGCCACTACCTTCAGAAAATGACTGCATCAGATGATGTTGAGGCGTACCTTCTGGCATTTGAACGCACTGCTGAGAGGGAGGGATGGCTGGCTGATGAGTGGGCAAGCATACTGGCACCGTTCCTAAGTGGAGAGTCGCAGAAGGCATATTCTGATCTAGAACCAACGGATGCAAGCAACTACAGCAAGCTGAAATCTTGGCACGACTGGGTGTAACCTCTGCAGTACCTGCCCAAAGGTTCCACTCTTGGTCATATTCTTCTGACAAAGCCGCACGTTCCCAAATGTTTGACCTCATACACCTCGCACGGAAATGGCTACAACCTGAAATCCATTCAGCTAGCCACATTGTGGAAACCCTAGTTATGGACCGGTTTTTGCGTGGTTTACCAGCTGCCCTGCGTCACTGGGTCAGCCAAAGTGATCCCCATACAGCTGATCAACTGATTGCCTTGGTGGAAAGATATGTGGCTGCAGGAGAACTGCTACGTCCTACGTCACAGGAAAACAACCAGGAAGAAGAAAGCCTGAACAGTTGTATCATATAAATCTGTTAAAGCCTTGGAAGGACAGGGAGGTCCTGGTTGCTTTAAAACCTTCAGAACCTCCTATAGTAGAGCCGGAGGTGAACGTATCTGAGACTCTGTCTGTACATCAAAAGCAAGAGGTCAGAGATTTCATCAGAAGAAATAGGGATGTTTTTTCAGCAGTTCCAGGAAAGACTAAGGTGATTAAACATGACATAATAACCGAACCAGGGAAAAGAGTAAATCTCAAACCCTATAGAATTCCTGAGGACCGAAGGGAGGTTATAAAATTAGAGGTTGAGAACATGTTAAAACTTGGAGTCATTGAAGAATCCCAGAGTAACTGGAGTAGTCCTATTGTATTGCTGCCAAAAAAACTGATGGCACATGGAGGTTCTGTAATGACTACCGCAAGTTAAATGCCATCTCAAAATTTGATGCTTACCCAATGCCCAGAGTTGATGAGTTAATAGAAAGACTGGGTAAGGCTCGTTATCTAACAACCCTGGATTTAACAAAGGGTTACTGGCAGGTCCCTCTCACCGAAAGAGCCAAAGAAAAGACAGCCTTTTCAACACCCAGTGGCCTGTTTCAGTACACTGTATTGCCATTTGGGTTACATGGGGCACCTGCCACATTCCAACGAATGATGGACAGAATTCTTAGACCTCATGTTCGTTATGCTGCCGTCATCCACAGTGCAGACTGGGAATCCCACCTCCCCAAAGTTCAAGCAGTGCTTGATGCTATCCGCTCAGCGGGCTTAACTGCCAATCCTTCCAAGTGTACGATTGGTTTAGAGGAAGCAAAATACTTAGGTTATTCTATTGGGAGGGGTTCGGTTAAACCACAGGAAGCCAAAGTGGAAGCCATACAAAAATGGCCACAGCCCCTTACAAAAAAAAACAAGTAAAGGCATTTTTGGGTTTAATTGGATACTATAGGCGATTCATCAGAGATTTTGCTACCATTGCTGCACCTCTAACAGACCTTAGTACAAAAAACAAGGAGAATACTAGTAACCCTGGAGGATGCATACACAAATTATTATTATTATTATTATTATTTTATTATTTATATAGCGCCAACAAATTCCGTAGCGCTGTACACTGGGTGGACTAACAGACACATAATTGAGATCAGACCACTGGACGTACAGGAACAGAGGGGGTTGAGGGCCCTGCTCAATGAGCTTACATGCTAGAGGGAGTGGGGTATAGTGACACAGACGGGTTAAAGTAGGGGAATTAAATAGTTTGTTAGAGAAGGGTTTATTGAGTGCTTGGTAGGTCATTTTTGACAGTTGCAGGGAAGGAGTCAAGGGGTGGGGGATGAGAAGCCTGCTGACAGTTTAATTGATACGCTTTAACGAAGAAGTGAGTTTTCAAAGATTTTTTGAAGGAGTGGAGGCTGGGTGAAAGTCTGATTGAGGAGGGAAGTGAGTTCCACAGAATAGGTGCAGCCCTAGAGAAGTCTTGAAGGCGAGCGTCAGAGGTGGGGATCCGGGCAGAGGATAGGCGTAGGTCTTGGGATGAGCGCAGGGGTCTCGACGGGACATACTTGTGTATGAGGGAGGATAGGTATGTTGGAGCAGCATTATGTAGGGATTTGTAAGCAAGTGCCAGAATTTTGAATTGGGCCCTATATCTAACTGGAAGCCAATGCAGGGACTGACAGAGCGTGGAGGCGTGGGAGGTGCGACCGGACAGGAAAATAAGCCTCGCAGCCGCGTTCATTACAGATTGCAGCGGTGCAAGCTGGGAACATGTAAGACCGGTCAGAAGGGGATTGCAGTAGTCGAGGCGAGAGAGAACAACAGCATGAACCAATATCTTAGCCGCGTCCGGCGTTAGATATGGGCGGATGCGCGCTATGTTCTTGAGTTGGAAGCGACAGGATTTGACTATCGATTGGACATGGGGAGTAAAAGAGAGGTCAGAATCGAAAAGAACCCCTAGGCAGCGAGCCTGCGAGGTAGAGGTGATAGTAGCGCCGTTGACTTGGATGGAGACAACAGGAGTAGCAGCACTTGAGGGAGGAAAAACTAGAAGTTCTGTTTTGGACAGGTTGAGTTTAAGGAAGTGAGCAGCTATCCAGTTGGAAATAGCAGAGAGGCAGTCAGAAACACGAGTCAAGGTGGGCGGAGAGAGATCAGGGGAGGACAGGTAGATTTGCGTGTCATCTGCATATAAATGATATTGGAAACCAAAGGAGCTGATGAGTTTACCAAGGGAGGCAGTATAGATAGAGAACAGTAGGGGGCCGAGGACAGATCCTTGGGGGACGCCGACAGAGAGGGGTTGGTGAGAAGAGGCAGAACCAGAGAAAGAAACACTGAAAGAGCGCTGGGAGAGGTAGGAGGAGCACCAAGAGAGAGCAGTATCCCGTAGACCAAAGTTTAGAAGAATGTGAAGAAGCTGTTGATGATCAACAGTGTCAAATGCGGCAGAAAGATCAAGGAGGATTAGGATAGAGTATTGGCCGTGAGATTTAGCGGCGATTAAGTCGTTGGATACTTTGGTCACAGCAGTTTCGACAGAGTGACCAGCGCGGAATCCAGACTGAAGGGGGTCAAGCAGAGAGTTGGATTCGAGAAAGTCTGTCAATCTGGCGTACACAACTCTCTCGAGGATCTTGGAGGCAAATGGGAGTAGCGAGATAGGGCGGTAGTTGGATGGGGAGTTGGGATCAAGGTTGGGCTTTTTCAGAATCGGGGTTACGGTTGCATGTTTGAAGGGTGAGGGAAATGTGCCAGAGGAAAGGGAGAGATTGAAAATGCTAGCGAGAGGAAGAGCAAGAGAGGGAGACAAAGTGCGGATGAGATGCGAGGGAATAGGATCGAGAGAGCAGGTGGTGGGGCGGGAGGACAGGAGCAGTGCAGAAACCTCTTGTGCTGTAGCAGGTGCAAATGTGCATAGGATGGCAGGGGGAGTGGGGTTGGGTGATATAATGATAGGGGAAGGAGAGAGATTAGAGATCTCTTTCCTGATTGTAGAGATCTTCTCAGTGAAATGAGATGCAAAGTTTGTGGCGGACAAGGTGGTGGAAGGAGGAGTAGTCACAGGGCGAAGAAGAGCATCAAAAGTGTGAAACAGGTGTTTGGGTTGATGGGACAGTGTGCTTATGAGGGTTTTGAAGTAGTTTACTTTTGCAGAGGAAAGAGCCATGCTGTAGGAGCGCAGCATAAATTTATAGTGGACAAAGTCAGATGCAGAGTGAGACTTTCTCCAGCAGCGTTCAGCAGTTCTGGAACATTTTTGGAGGTAACGGGTCAGCTTAGTGTGCCAGGGTTGTAGTTGGGGGCGCTTGCTGCGTTTAACTGTAGGAGGTGCCATGATGTCAAGTTGAGAGGAGAGAGTGGAGTTGTAGAGTGAGGTTGCAGAGTTAGGGCAGTTGAGATTTGAGATGGGTAAAAGGAGTGTTTGGAGTGTGGTGGAGAAGTGCTGGAGATCGAGGGAGTTGAGGTTTCTGCGAGGTTGGAGAGTTGATGGTGTTGAAATTTTGGTATGAGGTATGCAGATGTTAAATGTTAGCAGATGGTGGTCAGACAAAGGAAATGGATCAGTGGAGAGATCAGAGGTGGTACAGAGATTGGTGAAGATGAGGTCAAGAGTGTTTCCTGCAGTGTGAGTTGCGGAGGAGGAAATCTGTGTGAGTCCAAAGGAGGAGGTTACAGAGAGCAGACAGGAGGCATCAGGGCAGTTGAGCTTGTTGATAGGGATATTGAAGTCCCCAAGTATGAGAGAGGGAGTGCTAGAGGAAAGAAAATGGGGTAACCAGGAGGAAAAGTGTTCAATAAATAGTTTAGGGTGACCGGGGGGGCGATAGATGATGGCAATTCTTAAAGGAGTGGGCTTAAAAAGGCGTACAGTGTGAACTTCAAAGGAAGTAAAGGATAGGGCAGGGGCAGGGAGGATAGGTTGAAAGGTGCATTGAGGGGAGAGAAGGATGCCTACACCACCTCCTTTACAGTCGAGTCTAGGAGTATGGGAGAACTGTAGACCACCGAAACATAAAGAAGCAGGAGTAGCGGTATCGGATGGGGACAGCCAGGTCTCAGTGAGTGCCAATATTGTGAGCGAGTTAGAGATGATGAGGTCATATATAGCTGTAGATTTGATGTTAGTACAAATGGAGCGAGCGTTCCAGAGTGCACACTGAATTTTGGTAGAGTTGGATAAACTGCAGGGTATTTGGAGGAGGTTTGCATGGTTTATTTATTTTGGTGTGAGCAGATGAGGTGTGGGGCCCTGGGTTGGGAGAGACGTCACCAGCTGCCAGAAGTAGGAGGAGAGATAGTGACAGGAGGTGTGAATGGGTTTTATATGGGCGGCGACTAGGGTGAGATTGGGTTAGAGCAGGAGAGAGAGAATAGAGAAATGAGTGCAGGGCTTGAGATGAGAGAAGGGGGGAGTGTAGCAAAGAGGGATTGATGTAAATATGAGTGTGTTGAGGGAGGTGGGTGGAATGAGATATTTTGATTCTGAGGGAGATAAGAGAGAAGGAGAGGAGGAGAGTATAGAGCATTGCTCTGATGGGTAGGTAATTAGAGGAAAGGAGAATGAGCCGAAGTAAGAAGGAGGACTGAGTGTTAGGGGTTAAGAAGGTGGATTGTGCTCATTACTGGTGGTGTTTGCAGCTGCTATTTGGAGATATCTAAAGTTGTGTGAGGGATTCTATCTATAAATGTAGTAAGAAACTTGGGGTGGGGTGGTGTTGGGGAGGGGTGGGTGGGACCCTGAGCACTGTTCAGGTTTGTTAGAAGTGGTCTTTTAAAACTCTGACTGTGGAAGACAGGGATGATAGGGTCAAAACAGGACTGCAATAAAATCTATGGAATGGAGATGCACAGAAGAGGTGAGGATTGGTCAAGCAAGACATTTGGGTGGGTATCAATAAAATAAGGGGGGGGAGAGCAAAAATAACAGAGAAAGTCTTTAGAGATAAGCAGAATGTTAAATAACATTTAAGTTAACAAACCAGTGATGAGCAGGGCAGGGAGCAACTAGCCTTAGCATGCAGGACAAGATAAAATGCAGAATATATGCATGTATGTGTGAGCAAACACACACATCTATACACATATATATATATCTATATATATACACACACACACACATACATATATTAAAGAACAAGCGCACCCAGTTAAGATACAATGACAAAGAAATGGTGGTTAGAGATACATAGTTTAAAAGTATGCAAGTGGTTAAAAATTCAATACAATTATAGTGTCCAGTATTAAGAGTAGATAGTTTCCTCCATAGTGTACCTTGCAGAAACTCAGATATGCATAAGGCCTTTTCCTTCAAGCTGTAGGTGATCTGAGCACTGTTCAGGTTTGTTAGAAGTGGTCTTTTAAAACTCTGACTTGCAGAATGTAATCATACAACTGCAGGGTACTTGGTATAAAGGCCAACAGTCTCGGGGGTTAAAATATAACTTTTAATAGTCAATTTAAAAGTAAATGTATCAACAAAGAAGAAGAAAAAATTAAAATAAGTAAGGACAGAACTCACAAGGAGTGAGAGGAGATAAAGTTACTAAATCGTAGAGAGAAAAATGCCACACATTAGCAGGTGGCAAAATAGTAAAGTACAGGAGGGAGAGGGTAAAATAGAGAAAAAATCTGAACCTCAAAATCCCCAGCGTTCCCTCACTTTCCCAAGATAACTGGATCCCCACACAGTCGGAATAACGAATTCCTAGGTAGTAAGCTGCAAACGTCAGCCTTGCAGTGAAAATTGCTGCCTGTTCAAAGAGTTACTGTCCTAAACTAAAATCAAATCGATAAGGTAGGTCTCGAGGGGGGTGAGTAGGTATAATGTAATTAATAACATCCTCCCTACTTAATAGCGTCCTCCCTATCTGGAACTTCCACCCTCCTTTTCCTTAGTCCCGACGCGCGTTTCGCCGACTAACGGCTCTTCAAGGGAACCGGGTATGGGTGAGATCGTTATTTAAATATCCCGCCCTCTCTTGTGATAGGCTGAAAATAGTTGCCAACGTAAGAGAGGGGGTGGGCACTGGTCTCCTCCGTCATTAACCCTGTCCGGGTCTGAAAATAATGTGTATACACGGATGAAGTACACAGTTAGATAAACGAAAAAGTAATACCATAAGGTGTTATATATTTATAAAAAATAGTTCAGCTGCAACATAAGTGATACATGAAGAGCACAAAGTGCGTAAGCACTGGAAACAGAGCGCACCAGCCCTCATCTGTTTCCCCAAATTTGATACTTAATGAATATAAAAAATACAAGGTGTCATTCTTGTAGTAAAGTGTTATTGGTGACACTAAGTATCAACAAATATATTATATTGCTCCTTTTCGTATGTAATTATAGCACCAATGTCCTTGGAGTGATTAAATCCCTTTTCAAGTTGAGATGTGTTCTTAAAGATGTTGGACTTGGTGTATTAACCCTTGATTTAAAGGGAACAAGTAGTTGAAAAAAATAAATTCAATAGCAACCTGTAGCAAAGATGGTGTCAAATTAAGGGATATGGTGTATAACCTAATAAAGTTAAAACTTTTTTATTTCCCAATGTGTCTATTGAAGTCATTCAATTAGATATAGATAAACCGTGTCCCAAGTTAATAGCCAGTTATATATAGAAATTGTATTAGCACTAATGTCCTATTAGGCATGAATAAACGGAGTGAAGTTAAATTCCTCATTAAGTCCTTTAGGGTATAATGTTTGAAAGGAATAAATCCATCTGGACTCGGCTTTCAGTAAGGAGACCTTGATATCCCCTTTTCTGTGGTTCTGAAAGATTTTTTGGATCACCTGAAACTTCAGTACACCGGATTGAGAGGCATGATTGAGTCGTACATGTCTTGCAATGGGTGTATCCATATGGGGATTCATGATGGAATTGACATGTTGTAGAATCCGTCGACGTAATTGTTGATATGTCTTTCCAATGTATTGTGATCCACAGACACACGTTATCAGGTATATTACATTGGTAGAGCTACAGTTAATAAATGTGTTAACCACCACGTCTTTAGATGTTCTTTTATTGTGCACTGTTTTTGACGGTAAGATGAAATCACAGGCCTTACAGTGGCCACACCTGAATAAACCCTTAGTTTGTAGCCATGTGGGGGTAGTTTGTACTGGTTTAAAGTGGCTGTGTGTTAGATAATCCGCCAAGTTTATGGCTCTTCGAAATGTCATGGATGGTTGAGTAGAAATTGTGTTTTTAAGACTAGTATCGTATTGTAGAACAGGCCAATTTTTGGTCAGCACATTAAGTGCCTGGTTCCAGTTCCTATCGTATGTGCCGATAAACCTAGTTGTACCTGGGGTGGTGGAGGAGTTTTTAGGGGGTCTATGTAGACTCTCTGATCCGTCCACAGCCTTCGTTCTTTGATAGGCTTTCTTTAGGATCCTGTTAGGATAGCCTAAACTTTTGAATCTTAGTCTTTTGAATCTTTGGCTTCCTTCTCAAAGTCTTCCTGGTTAGAGCAATTCCTTTTGGCTCTTAAATATTGGCCATATGGTATATTGGCCTTCACGTGATGGGGGTGGAAGCTCTGCCAATGAAGCAAGCTATTCGTTGCTGTGGGTTTCCTGAATAGTGATGTGGTAATTTGCCCATCATCTAGAATATTGATCGTTAGGTCCAGGAAGACCAATTGACTCTTATGTATGACATGAGTCAACTGGAGATTGATTTGGTTATCATTTAAGGTGTCCACCATTTCCTTAAACAATGAGAGAGAGGCTAACCAAAAGATTAATACGTCATCTATATAGCGATACCATTTAAATATAGATGAAGTAAAAATTTCATTGGGGTTAGTAAAAACCATAGTTTCTTCCCACCACCCTAAAAAAAGGTTCACATAGCTGGGTGCACACGATGAACCCATGGCGGTGCCCCTAAGTTGTGAGTAGTATTTGCCATTGAAAGTAAAATAATTGTGTGTTAATACGAATTTTAACAGTGCCAGAATGAACCGTTGTTCTAGTTCATTGAACACTTTAGTCTTTTGAAGGAAGTAAGACACTCCCAAAAGTCCTTTTTCATGTGGGATGTTATTATACAGTGCCACCACGTCCAGACTTGCCATGGACGTGTAAGGTGGTACTGTAAGGTTTTCCAATACCAACAAGGTCTGTTTGGTATCGCATATATGAGATTTGAGGCCTTGTGCTAACGGTTGTAACAGCTTATCCAGAAATTGACTTGCTCTCTCTGTTAAGCTGTGATTGCCTGAAACGATGGGTCTTCCGGGAGGGTTCCTCAGGTCCTTGTGCACCTTAGGGAGGCAATAGAATGTGGCTATGGTGATATTAGACTGAGACACAATATAACTGTACTCATTTTGAGTGATTACTTTATCAGTTAGTGCTCCTTGTGCCAATGTCTGTAAGTCCCTAAGGAATCCTTTCGTAGGGTCTGCTTTTAAAGTTTGATAGGCCTTCTCGTCTGATAAGTGTGTCATGCACATACCAATATATTGGCTTCTCTGCATCAGGACTATGTTTCCTCCTTTGTCTGAGGATTTTATCACCACCTCCGATGCAGATTGTAATTCTTGTAAGGCCAGTCTTTCTTCTGACTTTAAATTAGGAGTTAGAGACTGTTGAGTAAACTGACATTCTAATTCTTCAGTGCAGATCTGAACAAACAGATCTATACATGGGAAATCTTTTGATGTCATCTTTTGCACCAAAAAAATAAAGAATTCAAAAAATAAATAAAAGGGGTTTCCGCAGAAACCGAGAGCAGACAGTGTGTGCTGTGGGGTAGATCTGTGTGAAAGTATCAAGTGCTGTGAAAACTGAAAAAATCAGAAGAGTGTGAGTGTGAGAGTGTGAGTAGCTGAAGATCAGAAATGAAAGGCAAAGAATGTGCCGTGGCAACGAAAAAAAGACAGTTCAAGAAAATCAAGAATGGCAAAGCAAATGTATAAATAGACCAGTGCATGTGCTCCCTAAGTGCCAAATAGATGTGAATATAAAAATGAAACAAAAATAAAACCCAGAAATGCAGGAATGTACTAAATGAGTGCATGTGGGCATCTGCCCCCAAGTGGTACCAGCAGTATATCACCCTAATGCATATAATAAGCAAAGTAGAATGTGTGCATAAATAGCTTACCTTCCATGGTAGCCTATTAATAAATCATTCACTAATAACCAATAACAATGATTCAGACATATAATCTTAATGTCAAAATAAATAAATAGTAAACAAAATACCTCATATTGCATGTTACATTTTATAACATGACAGGAAGCTTCATATTTGCTTAAGTCTCTCTTTACTAGAACTCCACAGCAGCACGTTAACACAGAGAGAAAAACACCAAAGACAAAATTCAGGAATCCATAAAAGGCTCCTCCCAACTAACTACTTCCTCTTTCTTTGCTGCTCCGCAGTCAGTACAGGTCAGAGTACTACTGCCTCCTGTTTTATATGGGTGGTTGTGGATATACTTTTTACTTGTATTTGATTTTATGATTAGATTATATGATTTGATTTTATGGTTACATTTTATGATTTGATCTTATTATTAGCTTGTATGATTTGATATTATGATTTGATTCTATGATTAGATTTTAGGATTTGATTTTGTTTGTTAATGTGCTCCTGTGGAGTTCTAGTAAAGAGAAACTTAAGCAAATATTCGCCTCCTGTCATTAATAAAATTAAGATTATCGTTACACTAAAGCTAGTATAATCTACAATTTCTAGTCTATCCTAATTAGATACCTACTAACCGTAGACAACAAACATAAACTATATAGAATACATCTATACATACATATTGCAGGGGCTGACGTATTACTAGGCTCCCTACTTCTAAACAATGATATATATATACAACGAATATCCAAAAACGAACTAAACGCTATATACGTTAAGACCTTTGGGATGTATAGTGTCCAGTTGTTTAATCTAAAAGGTTTCTTTTTGTAATCGTAGTCTAGAACGATCTCCACCTCTGGTTAGAACGGGTATCACATCAATAGCAATAAATTTAAGAGTGGGTAATCTATGATTGAATTCCAGAAAATGCTTTGCCACCGTTTTTTCCGTCTTCCCATCTCTAAAGGCTGTCATGATGGCAGATCTGTGACCCCTGATTCTGTCTCTGAGAGTCAAGTCCGTTTTTCCAACATAAAATAGACCATAAGGGCAAGAAATTAAATATACAACGTGATCTGTTAAGCATAAGATGTAGTGTGCAATCTTATATCGTTTGCCAGAGTGTGGATGTTCAAAGGAGGAGGCAGTTAACATATGTCCGCATGTTACACACCCTGTACAGCGAAAACATCCCTTCCTCTCTGATAATTTGGGAATCATTTATTTATGTATCACTGCCTTATTCTCTATGTTCCTAACCATAGCAAAGATGGCTGCCAAGTACTGTTTGCCCTCTTTCTTACATAGTACCCTTTCCCGTTACAAGATTGGCCGATTAAGCCACGCCCACTATCCATGTGCACACCGCCCATTAGACGGCAACTGCACATGACGCCATCATTAAAGTTGGTGTGCATGCTGCCCACTTACACTGCGGCTGCACATACACCCACTTTCACTATGTTTCCCAAGCCGCAAATCGCCGCAAATCACGTATCCGGTTTGGCCCACCCCCCACTATTTTTGCGCCGCTTCTCAGATCGGCGGCCGCATGCGCCCCTTTGACAATGTGATAATCGGCTGCCCAAAATCACTAATATTGCCGGAAACTACATTTCCCAAGCGGCAAAGTGCTGCGAGTCGCATGACCATTTTCTCTTCGAATATAAAGCACTTTATTACCCTCATTTTTTCATTCAAATTATTATTAAATGCCTCTTCTACTTATACCTTTGAAAACAAATGACTTATTTATCTGTTTTTATCAAAGATATTATTCTATAATTGTGATTATAAGTATTAATTAATATATTTTACTTATTTTTTTATTTTATTTCATCTTTTTTTACTCTCAAGAAAATCCTAGGTGGGGATCATACCACCAACGCTATCATCATAAAGCAGTGAGCCTGCTCTACACTTGTGAGTACTATCTTTTTATATTTTATAAAGCTGTTATTGTCTTATTGAGAGCACTATTTGTGGCTATTTTTATTTTCTCTCTGAGTACTTAGACAACCACTTGCTGTGATCAACCTACACCATAACCCATAAGTGGGGATTATACCACTATAGGCGGTACACACTGGAGCTGGTCATAGCTCTCTTATATGTGGGTGCAATATCATTATTACATATGCATGGCCTATTAAATCTTGACATATTGCACTATTAGGTTATCTTGTGACCAAAGACACCCATACCTTCCACATCCCCCAAGCATAAAGAACCTAGGAACTACAGCTGAACCTTCCTTTTGAATAAGATACACTTTTATATGTGACCATTTGCACAGCTGGAACAAGACTCACAGTACTTTTGTTTTTATTTAATTTTATGTGGCGCAGCCCTTTTCTGTCTTTTTTCCTTGTGTTTATTTTTTTTATTATAATGGTGTAGAATATTGCATATTCTATGTTTCTATTGATTATATATATGGATGTGTGGATTGACATAAGTAACAGATGGTATCAATAAGTCACACAGCTTTCTTTGTCCGAGAGCTCTGGAATGTGGATTTGGGGGTCTTGTCCTTATATGGCAAGAGTGATGCTCTGACATCAGTATGGGCACTTCTATATAGTAACAGACAGAGGCGGCTCTAGACTTTATGAGGCCTTAGGCGAAATGCAAACATGAGGCCCCACTAACAAAAAAGTGTCACATATACACATTGACGCACTGTCTACCTGTGTATGTGCCTGAGAGTGTGTCTGACAGAGAGTATCCTTGTGTGTGCGAATGTATGTCTCTGTGAGCATGTTTGTGTTTTTGTCTGAGACCCTATGTGTATGGGGTAGCTGATGGTGAGAGGGAGTGGACGGTGATGGTGAAAGGGAGCGGGGGGTTGATGGTAATGTGAGAGGGAGCAGGGGGTGATAGTAATGTGAGAGTGAGAGGGGGTAATGTGAGAGTGAGGCGGTTAATGTGAGAGTGAGGGGGTTAATGTGAGAGTGAGGGGGGTTAATGTGAGAGTGAGGGGGGTAATGTGAGAGTGAGAGGGGGGTAATGTGAGAGTGAGAGGGGGGTAATGTGAGAGTGAGGGGGGTTAATGTGAGAGTGAGGGGGGTTAATGTGAGAGTGGGTAATGTGAGAGTGAGGGGGGTTAATGTGAGAGTGAGGGGGGTTAATGTGAGAGTGGGTAATGTGAGAGTGAGAGGGGGTAATGTGAGAGTGAGAGGGGGGTAATGTGAGAGTGAGAGGGGGGTAATGTGAGAGTGAGAAGGGGGTAATGTGAGAGTGAGAGGGGGTAATGTGAGAGTGAGAGGGGGTAATGTGAGAGTGAGAGGGGGGTAATGTGAGAGTGGGGGGGTAATGTGAGAGTGGGGCGCGTAATGTGAGAGTGGGGGGGGTAATGTGAGAGTGGGGGGGTAATGTGAGAGTGGGGGGGTAATGTGAGAGTGAGAGGGGGTAATGTGAGAGTGAGAGGGGGTAATGTGAGAGTGAGAGGGGGTAATGTGAGAGTGAGAGGGGGTAATGTGAGAGTGAGAAGGGGTGATGTGAGAAGGAGGGGGTGATGGTGAGTGGGGGGAAGCTGAGGGTGGTGACGGAGGGTTATGCTGAGGGTGGTGATGCTTAGGGTGGTGGGGGGTAATGCTGAGGGTGGTGAGGGGTGATGCTGAGGGTGGTGATGCTGAGGGTGGTGGGGGGTGATGCTGAGGGGGGTGATGCTGAAGGTGGTGGGGGGAGTGATGCTGAGGGGTGGTGAAGCTGAGGGTGGGGTGAGGCCAGTGGCGGATCCAGGGGGGGGGCAACGGGGCAATTGCCCCCCCCGAGATTCTCCCCTGCCGGCTAATGCAGGGCTGACATTGCCCAAGTGCCAGCCCTGCATTGTTCCTGCAGACCGGGGAGGAAGATCAGTGATCTCCCTCCCCGGTCCGCAGGCACATTACTGACAGCCGACCGGAAGGGGAGGGAGAGAGGACCCGGGAGCTGTTACCAGCAGCTCCTCCGGGTCCTCCTCTCGCGAGATTTGGAGCGTTGCCGCGGTTACCACGGCAACGCTCCAAATCTCGCGAGAGTGAACTCTAGCCCTGGAGCGCGGGCTAGAGTTCAGTTCTACCACTGGGACCACCAATGAACCCCACTGGGACCACCAGGGAAAGAAAGATGTCCCCCCTCCTCCCAGTAAAGGTAAGAAGGGAGGGGGGACATAACATTTATTTAATTAAATTAAAAAAAAAAACCACACACACATGAAAAAAAAAAATCCTTCTTATCACACACACACACATTGCCCCTGCCCCCCATACACACACATTGCCCCTGCCCCCCATACACACACATTGCCCCTGCCCCCCATACACACACACATTGCCCCTGCCCCCATACACACACACATTGCCCCTGCCCCCCATACACACACACATTGCCCCTGCCCCCCATACACACACACATTGCCCCTGCCCCCCATACACACACACATTGCCCCTGCCCCCATACACACACACATTGCCCCTGCCCCCCATACACACACACACATTGCCCCTGCCCCCCATACACACACACACATTGCCCCTGCCCCCCATACACACACACACACACACATTGCCCCTGCCCCCCATATCCACACACATTGCCCCTGCCCCCCATATACACACATTGCCCCTGCCCCCATAAACACATTGCCCCCATATACACATACATTGCCCCCCATAAACACACATTGCCCCTACAAACACACACTGCCCCCATAAACACATTGCCCCCACACACATACATTACCCCACAAATACACTGCAATACACACACACACTGTAACTGTCACACACACATACTGATCCACACACACACTGCACCCCTGACATATACTGCCGCCCTCACGTATACACTGCAACCTTCACACACACACTGCTAATACACTGTCCCCCTCACACACACACACACTGCACCCCTCACACATTGCACCACTCACACATACCACTGCTCCTCTGCCCTACAACAGCCCCATTTCCCAGAGGACCTCAGGTAAGTTGTCAAACAGTTCTTAAACAGTTTGACTACTTACTCTGGGAGGGGGTCTTGGCATTATTGGCACTATAACCACTACACTGAGCTGTAGTGGTTATTGTGTCTGGATTATTTATTTAAATAATCTACAAGTGCCCCTCCCGAAATCAGGCTCTGGATCCGCCACTGGGTGAGGCTGAGGGTGGTGGGGGGTGAGGCTGATGGTGAAGGGGTAATGGTGAGGGTGGTGGGGGTGAGGCTGAGGGTGGGCAGGGGTGAAGCTGAGGGGGGGCAGGGGTGAAGCTGAGGGTGGTGGGGGGTGAAGCTGAGGGTGGTGGGGGTGAGGCTGAGGGTGGTGGGGGTGATGGTGGTGAGGCTGAGGGTGGTGGGGGTGAGGCTGAGGGTGGGGAGATGGTGGTGGGGGTGAGGCTGAGGGTGGGGTGATGGTTGTGGGGTGAGGCTGAGGGTGGTGGGGGGTGAGGCTGAGGGTGGTGATGGTGGGTGATGGTGGTGGGGAATGAGGCTGAGGTTGGTGGGGGGTGATGGTGACGGTGGTGGGGGGGTGAAGCTGATGGTGGTGGTGGGTGTAGCTGAGGGTGGTGGGGGTGAGGCTGAGGGTGGTGGGGGTGATGGTGGTGGGTGGTGAGGCTGAGGGTGGTGGGGGTGAGGCTGAGGGTGGGGAGATGGTGGTGGGGGTGAGGCTGAGGGTGGGGTGATGGTTGTGGGGTGAGGCTGAGGGTGGTGGGGGGTGAGGCTGAGGGTGGTGATGGTGGGTGATGGTGGTGGGGAATGAGGCTGAGGTTGGTGGGGGGTGATGGTGATGGTGACGGTGGTGGGGGGGTGAAGCTGATGGTGGTGGTGGGTGTAGCTGAGGGTGGTGGGGGTGAGGCTGAGGGTGGTGGGGGTGATGGTGGGGAGGGGTGATGGTGGTGGGTGGTGAGGCTGAGGGTGGTGGGGGGTGAGGCTGAGGGTGGGGAGATGGTGGTGGGAGTGAGGCTGAGGGTGGGGTGATGGTGGTGGGGTGAGGCTGAGGGTGGTGGGGGGTGAGGCTGAGGGTGGTGATGGTGGGTGATGGTGGTGGGGAATGAGGCTGAGGTTGGTGGGGGGTGATGGTGACGGTGGTGGGGGGTGAAGCTGATGGTGGTGGTGGGTGTAGCTGAGGGTGGTGGGGGTGAGGCTGAGGGTGGTGGGGGTGATGGTGGTGAGGGGTGATGGTGGTGGGTGGTGAGGCTGAGGGTGGTGGGGGTGATGGTGGTGGGGGTGAGGCTGAGGGTGGTGGGGGTGATGGTGGTGGGGGGGTTGATGGGGGTGGGGGGTGAAGCTGATGGTGGTGGGGGGTGAGGCTGAGGGTGGTGGGGGTGATGGTGGTGAGGGGTGATGGTGGTGGGTGGTGAGGCTGAGGGTGGTGGGGGTGATGGTGGTGGGGGTGAGGCTGAGGGTGGTGGGGGTGATGGTGGTGGGGGGGTTGATGGTGGTGGGGGGTGAAGCTGAGGGTGGTGGGGGTGATGGTGGTGGGGGGTGAGGCTGAGGGTGGTGGGGGGTGATGGTGAGGGTGGGGGTGAGGCTGAGGGTGGTGGGGTTGATGGTGGTGGGGGGTGAAGCTGAGGGTGGTGGGGGTGATGGTGGTGGTGAGGCTGAGGGTGGTGGGGGTGATGGTGAGGCTGAGGGTGGTGGGGGTGATGGTGGTGGGGGTAATGGTGGGGTGGTGAGGCTGAGGGTGGTGGGGGTGATGGTGGTGGGGGTAATGGTGGGGGGTGAAGCTGAGGGTGGTGGGGGGTGATGGTGGTGGTGGGGGGGTGAAGCTGAGGCTGGTGGGGGTGATGGTGGTGGGGGGGTGAAGCTAAGGGTGGTGGGGGTGAGCCTACCTTTTCCTGGTGGTCCAGTGGGCTCCCTGGTGGTCCGGTGGCCCCTGCTCCCGGTCTGCAGCTCCTCAGAGCTGCAGACCGTGTAATCTCGCGAGATTTCAGAGCGTTGCCGTGGTAACCCGCGGCAACGCTCTGATTGGCCAATTCTCGCGAGTCACATGGTCTGCAGCTCTGCGCACTGCGGAGCTGCAGACCAGTGTCTGCGGTGGCCGGCCTGGCAGCAAGGAGGGGCCTCGCACCCGGCGGCATACCGGGCAAGCCGCCGGGCCCCCTCCTGGTGTCAGGTCCTCGGTCACTGACCGAGGACCTGACACACTCTGCCCACAGGCGGTTTAGGCGGCCGCGAGGCCCCAGCCAGCGCGAGGCCTTAGGCGGCCGCCTAAACCGCCTAATTAGAGAGCCGCCTCTGGTAACAGAGGGACACGAGGTCTCTCTCTCTTGGCTCTTGTCTCTCTCTCTCTCTGGGCTCTCTCTGGCTCTCTCTCGATGTAAAGATGTAAGGACGTAAAGAAGTCCAGCAATTACCATCTGCTGTTGAATGTCCATTATCCTGTAACATCATTTGTTGTTTTATTATGTATCCGTAACTAAGAATAAACCTGAAGAAACCGTAAGTCAGATTGCGTAATAGTACTTTTATTAATATAGACATATATTAATATTGCGAGCATTTGGCCCAAGACTATATATACCAAAAGACGTTTATATATAAATCAACTGAAGACAAGAAGAAATTAAGAAGATTTAACATTAACAATGATGATTCCAACCAGATTTTACAAATGGTATTCATCATGCCAAATTAAACCCCATTTTATCTTTTAATATACAGAATATGTAATGGTATAGAACACGTGTTGGTGCAATAAATGTGAGATATGCAAATTGAACACAAACAGCAAAAAATGCAATAAATTCCTTGTTCACAAATGGCGCCCGTTTCCCACGATGTCCATTCATGTTTAAGAATGCTAGTTCTTGTTGATGTTTGTCTAAATATTCATTTGCATCTTTTATTTGTAAAAGTTTAGGATTTCCTTGACAGATGGAATAGTAATTGTTTTCCAATATCTAGAGATGGCTGACGTGGCTATTAATAAATGACTCAGCGTAATGGATTCATGTTTTGTTCCGTTCGGAGGAAGTTTTTTGAATATGCAAATGTCTGGGGTCAATGGTGTTGATAATTTTGTGAAGTGATTTCCAATATTCCTTCAGTTTAGGGCATGTCCAAAAACTATGGCCTAATGATCCCACTTGTCCACATTGTCTCCAACATTCATTGGAATTGGATATGTGAAGTTTGTGAAGTTTTGAAGGGGTAAGGTACCATCAGCTTAATAATTTGTAATGGGATTCAAGGTGGGAAACGCACTGTGTCACTCCTTTTAATGATAAGATAAAATTGTGCCAATCATTCAATTCAGATGCAAAAGTCAGATTGAAATCTCTCTCCCATTGTAGCATGAAATCAGATTTTTCAACATGATTATCTTCAAAAACGGAATAAAACATAGAGAGACGTTTCCTCCCTGGATCTGCAAAGTAACTCTTTCTATAGGTGTCATAGCTATTGGTCTTCAATTCAGATCCATGTTGGAAATGCTAAATCGGGAGCTGATCAATTCTATTATTGATCATTCTATTTTATTTTTGTGCATTGGGGCATCTGCATGATCTAAATTCAAATGTAGAGGGTATAAACATCTTAATTTTAATGTGATTGACTTGTCCATTCCTGACACCAGGTATACAGGTGCAGCATTGGTTCTTAAGGGGTTCAAGTTTATTGCTTTGCATTGTGAAATATCAGAAAATATTATGCTCACCGCTCAACATTCAGTTGTGTTCAGTGGCTGAATATAAATGGTTTGCATTTTTTTTCTAATTTTGTTATTATAGAGGTTAAAATATAACATTTGCTATGTGGACGGTGAGTATAAAAAGTAAACAGAGTTGTGAGAATGTCGCAGAACAGGTTAAACCAATTTCCAAAGAAACATTAAGGAAGAATTATTAGGGAGGGGATACATGGGGCGATAGCCCTGGCTGTATATAAAGGCTACCCTGGGTGCAGACGAGATCAGACACTATTAAGGTAAGTGTGGTTTTTATATTCTATATATAACCAGGGAGACCATCCTTTATTAAAGAATAATTATTTGTATAGCGACCCCCCCCCCCCCCCTCTCAGACCCTTAAAAGGTCCCTTTCACTACAGAATGAATAATTAATTCAAAGTACATTTTTACTCCAAATAGCCAAACAAAAAAACATAGATATTCCCAACCTACTCATTTTGGCTGAAATAAAAATTTACTTTGATTTCACACTTTAACTCAGGCATTACAGTGAGACTGGAAAGGGATAAAAGTGAAGGATACAGATGATTAAATGGTAAACACTAGCTGTGAATGTCCAAATTGTCCGTATTGCAGTAATGTTGGCAGTGGTACAGAGGTTTTTGCAGTAGTAAATTGGTGATGGTATATTGGTGTTAACATTCATTTAAAAAAAAACAGTCAATAGATTGTAAGTTCATGGGCTATCTGGCAAAGTACTCTGTATAAAATATCTTCCAGGGTTAGACCTCCGCTCATGGGAAGAGCCCCCTTTAACTTTTGTATTGATTGAACTCTCTCTAAAGTATCAATATCCTTCTGAAGATACGTACTGGAGACCATATCTCCAGAAGGATATTGATACTTTAGAGAGAGTTCAGAGAAGGGCTACTAAACTGGTTCATGGATTGCAGGATAAAACTTACCAGGAAAGGTTAAAGGATCTTAACATGTATAGCTTGGAGGAAAGACGAGACAGGGGGGATATGATAGAAACATTTAAATACATAAAGGGAATCAACACAGTAAAGGAGGAGACTATATTTAAAAGAATAAAAACTACCACAACAAGAGACATAGTCTAAAATTAGAGGGACAAAGGTTTAAAAATAATATCAGGAAGTATTACTTTACTGAGAGGGTAGTGGATGCATGGAATAGCCTTCCAGCTGAAGTGGTAGAGGTTAACACAGTGAAGGAGTTTAAGCATGCGGGGGATAGGCATAATGCTATCCTAACTATAAGATAAGGCCAGGGACTAATGAAAGTATTTAGAAAACTGGGCAGACTAGATGGGCCGAATGGTTCTTATCTGCCGTCACATTCTATGTTTCTATGTTTCTATGTGTTTATATTGTACTGTCTTTTTTACAGTTGTACAGCGCTGCAGAATATGTTGGTGCTTTAAAAAAAAAAAACAGTAATAAATAAATAAATAATACAGTGGAGCGGTGGTGCTGGCAGCGGTGTTTATGATTATTATTATTAATATTATGATAGTGTTGGCAGTACTTCACAGGTATTAGTATACGTTCAGTGGTGTTGGCAGTGGTGCAGTGGTTTTGGTTGTAAGACAGTAGTGATGGCAGTGGTGTAGTAGATTTGGTTGTAAGACAGTAGTGTTAGCAGTTTGTGCAGTAAAGTTGACATTCGTGCAGTAGAGTTGGCATTCATGCAGTGGTGGAGTAGAATTGGCATTAATGCAGGAAAGGTGGCATTTGTGCAGTGGTGCAGTAGAGTTGGCATTTGGGCAGTGGTACAGTAATGTTGTCGTTAATACAGTGGTGCAGTAGAGTTGGCATTCGGGCAGTGGTACAGTAGAATTGGAATTCGTGCAGTTGTGCAGTAGAATTGGCATTCAGGCAGGGTGCAGTACACTTGGCATTCATGCAGTGGTGCAGTACAGTTGGCATTCAGGCAGGGTGCAGTAGAGTTGGCATTTGGGCAGGGTGCAGTAGAGTTGGCATTCGGGCAGTGGTGAAGTAGAATTGGAATTCGTGCAGTGATGCAGTAGAGTTGGCATTTGGGAAGGATGCATTAGAGTTGGCATTCGGGCAGTGGTGCAGTAGAGTTGGCATTCGGGCAGTGGTGCAGTAGAGTTGGCATTCGGTGCAGTGGTGCAGTAGAGTTGGCATTCGGTGCAGTGGTGCAGTAGAGTTGGCATTCGGGCAGCGGTGCAGTAGAGTTGGCATTCGGGCAGCGGTGCAGTAGAGTTGGCATTCGGGCAGCAGTGCAGTAGAGTTGGCATTCGGGCAGAGGTGCAGTAGAGTTGGCATTCGGGCAGCGGTGCAGTAGAGTTAGAATTTGTGCAGTGGTGCAGTAGTGTTGTTGTTAGTGCGGTGTTGTTGAAAGTGCTGATGATGATAGTGTTAGCAGCAGTGCAGAAAAGTTAATTGCAGTGTTAGGATTTGATAGACCTTGCTGTTAGAACTGTTGAAGAACGTGTGTCTCTATAAAAAAAAAAACACCACCTGTTGTCTCTGTTACTTTTCACTCTTTGACTTACCGTTGATCTTTTCACTTCACTAAACCGAATTATACTAATTACAGGCTGGCATAATTCCCATTCTCATACCAGGATGAAGCGTCTCATTCTTCTGTTGGCTTGTGCATCCGTGGTATGGACCCAGTCATGTGATCCTCAGCCTGGAGGTAGGAAATTCCACTTATACCGGTTTATGTTAGTAAATATACTAACATATAGCTATATGGGCCCTGATATTCACTATAGTAATGAGAGAGGATATAGCTATATGGACACTGATATCCACTATAGTAATGTGAGAGGAAATAGCTATATGGGCCCTGATATTCACTATAGTAATGAGAGGATATAGCTATATGGGCCCTGATATTCACTATAGTAATGAGAGGATATAGCTATATGGGCCCTGATATTCACTATAGTAATGAGAGAGGATATAGCTATATGGGACACTGATATTCACTATAGTAATGAGAAAGGATATAGCTATATGGGACACTGATATTCACTATGGTAATGAGAGAGGATATAGCTATATGGACACTGATATTCACTATGGTAATGAGAGAGGATATAGCTATATGGACACTGATATTCACTATAGTAATGTGAGAAGATATAGCTATATGGACACTGATATTCACTATAGTAATGAGAAAGGATATAGCTATATGGACACTGATATTCACTGTAGTAATGAGAGAGGATATAGCTATATGGGCACTGATATTCACTATAGTAATGTGAGAGGATATAGCTATATGGGCCCTGATATTCACTATAGTAATGAGAGAGGATATAGCTGTATGGGACACTGATATTCACTATAGTAATGAGAGAGGATATAGCTCTATGGGACACTGATATTCACTATAGTAATGAGAGAGGATATAGCTATATGGACACTGATATTCACTATAGTAATGAGAGAGGATATAGCTGTATGGGACACTGATATTCACTATAGTAATGTGAGAGGATATAGCTATATGGGACACTGATATTCACTATAGTAATGTGAGAGGATATAGCTATATGGACACTGATATTCACTATAGTAATGAGAGAGGATATAGCTCTATGGGACACTGATATTCACTATAGTAATGTGAGAGGATATAGCTATATGGGCCCTGATATTCACTATAGTAATGAGAGAGGATATAGCTATATGGACACTGATATTCACTATAGTAATGTGAGAGGATATTGCTATATGGACACTGATATTCACTATAGTAATGTGAGAGGATATTGCTATATGGGACACTGATATTCACTATAGAAATGTGAGAGGATATAGCTATATGGGACACTGATATTCACTATAGTAATGAGAGAGGATATAGCCATATGGGACACTGATATTCACTATAGTAATGAGAGAGGATATAGCTATATGGACACGGATATTCACTATAGTAATGTGAGAGGATATAGCTATATGGGCCCTGATATTCACTATAGTAATGAGAAAGGATATAGCTATATGGGACACTGATATTCACTATAGTAATGAGAGAGGATATAGCTATATGGGACACTGATATTCACTATAGTAATGAGAGAGGATATAGCTATATGGGACACTGATATTCACTATAGTAATGAGAGAGGATATAGATATATGGGACACTGATATTCACTATAGTAATGAGAGAGGATATAGCTATATGGGACACTGATATTCACTATAGTAATGAGAGAGGATATAGCTATATGGGACACTGATATTCACTATAGTAATGTGAGAGGATATAGCTATATGGGACACTGATATTCACTATAGTAATGAGAGAGGATATAGCTATATGGGACACTGATATTCACTATAGTAATGAGAGAGGATATAGCTATATGGGACACTGATATTCACTATAGTAATGAGAGAGGATATAGCTATATGGACACTGATATTCACTATAGTAATGTGAGAGGATATAGCTATATGGACACTGATATTCACTATAGTAATGTGAGAGGATATAGCTATGTGGACACTGATATTCACTATAGTAATGAGAGAGGATATAGCTATATGGGACACTGATATTCACTATAGTAATGTGAGAAGATATAGCTATATGGACACTGATATTCACTATAGTAATGAGAGAGGATATAGCTATATGGACACTGATATTCACTATAGTAATGAAAAAGAATGTAGCTATATGGACACTGATATTCACTATAGTAATATGAGAGGATATAGCTATATGGGACACTGATATTCACTATAGTAATGTGAGAGGATATAGCTATATGGGACACTGATATTCACTATAGTAATGTGAGAGGATATAGCTATATGGGACACTGATATTCACTATAGTAATGTGAGAGGATATAGCTATATGGGACACTGATATTCACTATAGTAATGTGAGAGGATATAGATCTATGGACACTGATATTCACTATAGTAATGTGAGAAGATATAGCTATTTGGACACTGATCTTCACTATAGTAATGTGAGAGGATATAGCTATATGGACACTGATATTCACTATAGTAATGAAAAAGAATGTAGCTATATGGACACTGATATTCACTATAGTAATATGAGAGGATATAGCTATTTGGACACTGATATTCACTATAGTAATGTGAGAGGATTTAGCTCTATGGACACTGATATTCACTATAGTAATGTTAGAGGATATAGCTATTTGGACACTGATATTCACTATAGTAATGAGAGAGGATATAGCTATATGGACACTGATATTCACTATAGTAATGTGAGAAGATATAGCTATATGGACACTGATATTCACTATAGTAATGAGAAAGGATATAGCTATATGGACACTGATATTCACTGTAGTAATGAGAGAGGATATAGCTATATGGGCACTGATATTCACTATAGTAATGTGAGAGGATATAGCTATATGGGCCCTGATATTCACTATAGTAATGAGAGAGGATATAGCTGTATGGGACACTGATATTCACTATAGTAATGAGAGAGGATATAGCTATATGGGACACTGATATTCACTATAGTAATGAGAGAGGATATAGCTCTATGGGACACTGATATTCACTATAGTAATGTGAGAGGATATAGCTATATGGGCCCTGATATTCACTATAGTAATGAGAGAGGATATAGCTATATGGACACTGATATTCACTATAGTAATGTGAGAGGATATTGCTATATGGGACACTGATATTCACTATAGAAATGTGAGAGGATATAGCTATATGGGACACTGATATTCACTATAGTAATGAGAGAGGATATAGCCATATGGGACACTGATATTCACTATAGTAATGAGAGAGGATATAGCTATATGGACACTGATATTCACTATAGTAATGTGAGAGGATATAGCTATATGGGCCCTGATATTCACTATAGTAATGAGAAAGGATATAGCTATATGGGACACTGATATTCACTATAGTAATGAGAGAGGATATAGCTATATGGGACACTGATATTCACTATAGTAATGAGAGAGGATATAGCTATATGGGACACTGATATTCACTATAGTAATGAGAGAGGATATAGATATATGGGACACTGATATTCACTATAGTAATGAGAGAGGATATAGCTATATGGGACACTGATATTCACTATAGTAATGAGAGAGGATATAGCTATATGGGACACTGATATTCACTATAGTAATGTGAGAGGATATAGCTATATGGGACACTGATATTCACTATAGTAATGAGAGAGGATATAGCTATATGGGACACTGATATTCACTATAGTAATGAGAGAGGATATAGCTATATGGGACACTGATATTCACTATAGTAATGAGAGAGGATATAGCTATATGGGACACTGATATTCACTATAGTAATGAGAGAGGATATAGCTATATGGACACTGATATTCACTATAGTAATGTGAGAGGATATAGCTATATGGACACTGATATTCACTATAGTAATGTGAGAGGATATAGCTATGTGGACACTGATATTCACTATAGTAATGAGAGAGGATATAGCTATATGGGACACTGATATTCACTATAGTAATGTGAGAAGATATAGCTATATGGACACTGATATTCACTATAGTAATGAGAGAGGATATAGCTATATGGACACTGATATTCACTATAGTAATGAAAAAGAATGTAGCTATATGGACACTGATATTCACTATAGTAATATGAGAGGATATAGCTATATGGGACACTGATATTCACTATAGTAATGTGAGAGGATATAGCTATATGGGACACTGATATTCACTATAGTAATGTGAGAGGATATAGCTATATGGGACACTGATATTCACTATAGTAATGTGAGAGGATATAGCTATATGGGACACTGATATTCACTATAGTAATGTGAGAGGATATAGCTCTATGGACACTGATATTCACTATAGTAATGTGAGAGGATATAGCTATTTGGACACTGATCTTCACTATAGTAATGTGAGAGGATATAGCTATATGGACACTGATATTCACTATAGTAATGAAAAAGAATGTAGCTATATGGACACTGATATTCACTATAGTAATATGAGAGGATATAGCTATTTGGACACTGATATTCACTATAGTAATGTGAGAGGATATAGCTATTTGGACACTGATATTCACTATAGTAATGAGAGAGGATATAGCTATATGGACACTGATATTCACTATAGTAATGTGAGAAGATATAGCTATATGGGACACTGATATTCACTATAGTAATGAGAGAGGATATAGCTATATGGGACACTGATATTCACTGTAGTAATGAGAGAGGATATAGCTATATGGGACACTGATATTCACTATAGTAATGAGAGAGGATATAGCTATATGGACACTGATATTCACTATATTAATGAGAGAGGATATAGCTATATGGACACTGATATTCACTGTAGTAATGAGAGAGGATATAGCTATATGGGACACTGATATTCACTATAGTAATGAGAGAGGATATAGCTATATGGACACTGATATTCACTATATTAATGAGAGAGGATATAGCTATATGGACACTGATATTCACTATAGTAATGAGAGAGGATATAGCTATATGAACACTGATATTCACTATAGTAATGAGAGAGGATATAGCTATTTGGACACCGATATTCACTATAGTAATGAGAGAGGATATAGCTATATGGACACTGATATTCACTATAGCAATGTGAGAGGATATAGCTATATGGACACTGATATTCACTATAGTAATGAGAGAGGATATAGCTATATGGACACTGATATTCACTATAGTAATGAGAGAGGATATAGCTATATGGGACACTGATATTCACTATAGTAATGTGAGAGGATATAGCTATATGGACACTGATATTCACTATAGTAATGAGAGAGGATATAGCTATATGGGACACTGATATTCACTATAGTAATGAGAGAGGATATAGCTATATGGGACACTGATATTCACTATAGTAATGAGAGAGGATATAGCTATATGGACACTGATATTCACTATAGTAATGAGAGAGGATATAGCTATATGGGCCCTGATATTCACTATAGTAATGAGAAAGGATATAGCTATATGGGCCCTGATATTCACTATAGTAATGAGAGAGGATATAGATATATGGGACACTGATATTCACTATAGTAATGTGAGAGGATATAGCTATATGGGACACTGATATTCACTATAGTAATGAGAGAGGATATAGCTACATGGGCACTGATATTCACTATAGTAATGAGAGAGGATATAGCTACATGGGCACTGATATTCACTATAGTAATGAGAAAGGATATAGCTATATGGGCACTGATATTCACTATAGTAATGAGAGAGGATATAGCTACATGGGCCCTGATATTCACTATAGTAATGAGAAAGGATATAGCTATATGGGCCCTGATATTCACTATAGTAATGAGAGAGGATATAGATATATGGGACACTGATATTCACTATAGTAATGTGAGAGGATATAGCTATATGGGACACTGATATTCACTATAGTAATGTGAGAGGATATAGCTATATGGGCACTGATATTCACTATAGTAATGAGAGAGGATATAGCTATATGGACACTAATATTCACAATAGTAATGTGAGAGGATATAGCTATATGGACACTGATATTCACTATAGTAATGAGAGAGGATATAGCTATATGGGACACTGATATTCACTATAGTAATGAGAGAGGATATAGCTATATGGACACTGATATTCACTATAGTAATGAGAGAGGATATAGCTATATGGGCCCTGATATTCACTATAGTAATGAGAAAGGATATAGCTATATGGGCCCTGATATTCACTATAGTAATGAGAGAGGATATAGCTACATGGGACACTGATATTCACTATAGTAATGAGAGAGGATATAGCTATATGGACACTGATATTCACTATAGTAATGTGAGAGGATATAGCTATATGGACTCTGATATTCACTATAGTAATGTGAGAGGATATAGCTATATGGACACTGATATTCACTATAGTAATGAGAGAGGATATAGCTATATGGACACTGATATTCACTATAGTAATGAAAAAGAATGTAGCTATATGGACACTGATATTCACTATAGTAATATGAGAGGATATAGCTATTTGGACACTGATATTCACTATAGTAATGAGAGAGGATATAGCTCTATGGACACTGATATTCACTATAGTAATGTGAGAAGATATAGCTATATGGGACACTGATATTCACTATAGTAATGAGAGAGGATATAGCTATATGGGACACTGATATTCACTGTAGTAATGAGAGAGGATATAGCTATATGGGACACTGATATTCACTATAGTAATGAGAGAGGATATAGCTATATGGACACTGATATTCACTATATTAATGAGAGAGGATTGTCAGGGTACCTGAGGTCTCTACCTCCGAGAGAGGCAGAGACTTAGACGTTTATCCGTCCGGACGCCATGTTTCTCCTGTTCCTCGCGGTCGACCCGTTCACATAGACGCCGGCCGCGAGGGAGTTACTTCCTTATGTAGCATGGTGCCCGGAGACCGACGTCATGACGCCAATCCGGAACGACCTGTCACTCAATCCGTTGGAGACCAATCAGGACTCGTCGGAGGCGTGTCTATCCTCTCTAGCCAGGGTATTTAAACATACTTCGCCCTGTTGCTCATTGCCCTGTCGTGGTTCTAGCTTGCTAGTCACTCAGTGCTCGTGTTTTCTAGTTATCCCTTTTGGTTTTGACCCGGCTTGTTTGCTCTACTCTGCTTATCTCTGTCTCCCTTGATTCGGCTTGTCTCTCGCTTACCTGTCTTCTGTTACCCTCGACCTCGGCTTGTCTTTGACCATTCTCTACGGTACTACTTAGGTTAGTCCGGCCATTCTAAGGTCCGGTATACGTATCTGGCTACTGTTTGTACTCTGTGTGTTGGATCCCTGTCCCGATCCTGACATTACGACAGGGCCAATGGATCCTGCAGGTACAAACAGTCAGCTGGCTTCTCATGATCCTAGGTTTGAAGCCATGGATCACAGAATGGATCAGATGGCGCTAGCGCTTCAGGCGTTATTATCTCGTGCCAATAACCCACCAGAGGAGATACGTACTACTCCCATCTCTCCTGTAAGTGGTGCTTCTTCTCGCATTACCCCACCAGTACGTTATGGTGGGGCTCCTGAGAAATTTCGTGTTTTTTTAAACCAAATTAGTATCCACTTTGAATTGCAACCCCGCTCCTATCCTACAGATAGGGCAAAGGTAGGATTTATTATCACCTTACTCATTGAGAAGGCTCTGAGATGGGCCAACCCACTATGGGAGAACGATAACCCGTTAGTATATAACTATAACGCATTTGTAGCTGCTTTTAGAAGAACGTTTGACCCTCCAGGTAGAAAGGTTAATGCAGCCAGATCACTGTTGCGCTTGAGACAGGAGAACCGAACACTTGTGGATTATGCACTAGAGTTCAGGTCTCTTGCGTCAGAAGTCAAGTGGAATGAGCAGGCGTATATGGATGTATTTTTGAATGGGTTATCTGATGTAATCCTTGACGAGGTTGCTACTAGAGAACTTCCTGAAGAGTTAGAGGATTTAATTTCATTCATCTCTCGTATAGATGAACGTTTAAGAGAGAGACAGAACACTCGAGAGAGGAACCGGAGATCTTCCTTTAGGTTAGCCCCCGCATTTCCAAGCCCTGACTCCACGGTCTCTCTGCTTCCTGAACCTATGCAGATAGGCTTTACCCGCCTCTCTGAGGAGGAGAGACAGCACAGGAGAAGGGAGGGGTTATGTATGTATTGTGGAGTCAGAGGTCATTTACTCTCGAACTGCCCTAACCGCCCGGGAAACGCTCGCACCTAAGTTTCTCTAGGGGACAGGCCTTGGGTGTATCTATTTTGTCCTCTACTCCTAATTATAAAGATCACAGGCTTCTGCTACCAGTTTCCTTAACGTGGGAGAGGGAAGTAGTAAAGGCTATGGCGTTGATAGATTCCGGAGCTGCTGAGAATTTTATCGATCAAGCTTTTGCCACTAAACACAATTTCCCATCCCAGTTAAGGGAGACACCCTTGGCCGTTGAGGCCATAGATGGTAGACCACTACTGGACCCTGTTATCTTTCGGGAGACCATACCCATTAACTTAAATGTTGGTATCCTACATGTGGAGAATTTATCTCTTATGCTCATTTCATCCCCTTCTGTTCCCATAGTTCTGGGGTATCCTTGGTTGAAGAGACATAACACTATTATCGACTGGGAATTAGGGGAGATACTCTCGTGGGGTCAGAGCTGCCAGGAGAGGTGTTTACGCAAGGTTTCTCCATTGGCTAATATTAACACTTCTGGTAGTCCTACTCAGTCCACAGAGAGACAGATACCGTTCCTGTACCAAGACTTAAAGGCAGTATTCGACAAGAAGAATGCCGATTCTTTACCTCCACACAGGTCTTTTGATTGTAAAATTAAGCTTCTACCTGGGACTATGCCCCCGAGGGGTAATGTATATCCTTTATCTGTTCAGGAGAACTCTGTTCTAGAGGAATATATTCGTGAGAATTTAGAGAAAGGATTCATTAGGAGGTCTTCTTCTCCTGCCGGGGCTGGGTTCTTTTTTGTTAAGAAAAAGGATGGCACACTGAGACCTTGTATTGATTACCGAGGTTTGAATAAAATAACTATCCGAAATGCCTATCCTATCCCATTGATTACCGAGTTGTTTGATCGTCTTAAGGGCTCCAAGATCTTCACCAAGTTAGATCTCAGAGGGGCATATAATTTGGTGAGAATCCAGCATGGACACGAGTGGATGACGGCGTTCAATACCCGGTATGGCCACTATGAATACACAGTCATGCCGTTTGGACTTTGCAATGCTCCTGCAGTATTTCAAGATTTGATTAATGAGGTACTTAGGGAGTTTCAACATGATTGTGTTATTGTCTACCTGGACGACATACTGATACACTCTAGGGAGATTGAGACTCACCATAGACAAGTCAGAAGGGTATTACGCAAACTCCTGCAACATGGCCTATACTGTAAATTGGAGAAATGCAGCTTTGATCAGTCTCAGATAGACTTCCTTGGTTACGTGATTTCTGGGGAAGGTTTTAAGATGGACCCTGACAAACTCCAATCTATTTTAGATTGGCCTTTACCCAAAGGACTCAAGGCTATTCAGAGGTTTATTGGTTTTTCCAACTACTATAGGCGCTTCATTAAGGGATACTCTTCTATCATTGCACCTATTACCAATATGACCAAACAAGGGGCTGATACTAGGACCTGGTCTACGGAGGCTCTTGTTGCTTTCAAGACTCTCAAGGAACTGTTTGCTTCTGCCCCCATTCTAGTCCACCCTGATACAACTCTGCCGTTCTTACTCGAGGTCGATGCTTCTGAGACGGGAGTTGGGGCTGTTCTGTCTCAAAGGTTAGGGGTGGACAAACCGTTACACCCTTGTGGGTTCTTCTCTAAGAAATTATCTGGGCCGGAAAGCAGATATGACATCGGCGACAGGGAACTGTTAGCGGTCATTAAGGCTTTAAAGGAATGGAGACATTTACTAGAAGGGACATTACACCCTGTTACTATTTTAACAGATCATAAGAACTTGTCTTATATTGGGGAAGCTAAGCGCTTATCCGCCAGGCAGGCTCGTTGGTCCTTGTTCCTCACTCACTTTAATTATGTACTTACTTATAGACCTGGTTCTAAGAACACTAAAGCCGATGCTTTGTCTCGTCAATATGAACCGTTCACTACAACTGAGCCAGTTCTTTCCTCCATAGTTCCTAAGGGTAATATCATCGCTAACACGAATATCAGGATTCACTCTCCGTTGCTTGCCGAGATCATGAAATTTCAGCATCTTGCGCCCAAACAGGCTCCTGGGGATCGACACTTCGTTCCTTCCACTCTCCAACTAGAAGTGTTACGTTGTTTCCACAACAGCAAGGTGGCTGGACATCCTGGCATTCGCAAGACGTATGCTCTGATCTCTAAAGACTTCTGGTGGCCTGAGTTACGTAAAGATATTAAAGATTTCATCGGGGCATGTGAGGTTTGTACCAAGACCAAGCAACCCCATTCGCTTCCATGCGGATTTCTGCACCCTTTAGAGGTTCCTGAAAAGCCATGGTCCTGTTTGGCCATGGACTTCATTGTTGATTTGCCTATCTCTAAAAAGCAGACTGTTATCCTCACTGTGGTGGACAGATTTACTAAGATGGCTCACTTCGTTCCCTTACCTAAACTCCCATCTTCGCCCGAATTAGCAGAGATATTCGCTAGGGAGATTTTCCGTTTGCATGGGATACCTTCCCAAATTGTATCTGACAGAGGTTCCCAATTTGTTTCCCGTTTCTGGAAATCCTTCTGCTCTCAACTTGGCATCAAATTGAATTTCTCTTCTGCCTACCATCCTCAGTCAAATGGAGCTGCTGAACGCACCAACCAAAAGATTGAACAATATTTACGTTGTTTCGTTTCTGAACACCAGGACGATTGGGTCGGTTTGATTCCTTGGGCGGAGTTTGCACACAACAATCTCGTCTGCGATTCTACTCATTCAAGCCCCTTCTTCATGAATTATGGCTTTCATCCGTCTATTCTTCCTTCGGCTTCTCCTTCCCAGGGGGTGCCGTCGGTTGATGTTCATGTGGCCAATTTGAGGAAGTTGTGGGACCAAACTCGACAAATCCTTATGCACAACTCTATGCTGGTTAAGAAACACGCTGATAAACGGCTCCGGTCTTTGTTCCGGGTGATAGGGTATGGTTGAGCACAAGGAACATCCGTTTAAAAGTGCCCTCCATGAAGTTCGCTCCCCGTTATATTGGTCCTTACAGGGTACTGACTCGGATCAATCCAGTTGCGTACCGTCTAGCTCTTCCTGCTACTTTACGCATCCCTAACTCGTTTCATGTTTCATTGCTGAAACCACTTATATGCAACAGATTTTCCTCCACAATAGCCCCTCCTCGCTCTGTTCAGGTGGAGGGTCAGGAGGAGTATGAGGTTAACTCTATTATTGATTCTCGAATCTCACGGGGGAAGGTTCAATATCTGGTCGATTGGAAGGGTTATGGTCCTGAAGAGAGGAGTTGGGTACCTCAAGAGGATGTTCATGCTCCTCGTCTCTGCAGGGCGTATCACTCCCGCTTTCCATCTCGTCCCGGTTCCTTCCGCCCGGTGGGCGTATCTGAGAGGGGGGGTACTGTCAGGGTACCTGAGGTCTCTACCTCCGAGAGAGGCAGAGACTTAGACGTTTATCCGTCCGGACGCCATGTTTCTCCTGTTCCTCGCGGTCGACCCGTTCACATAGACGCCGGCCGCGAGGGAGTTACTTCCTTATGTAGCATGGTGCCCGGAGACCGACGTCATGACGCCAATCCGGAACGACCTGTCACTCAATCCGTTGGAGACCAATCAGGACTCGTCGGAGACGTGTCTATCCTCTCTAGCCAGGGTATTTAAACATACTTCGCCCTGTTGCTCATTGCCCTGTCGTGGTTCTAGCTTGCTAGTCACTCAGTGCTCGTGTTTTCTAGTTATCCCTTTTGGTTTTGACCCGGCTTGTTTGCTCTACTCTGCTTATCTCTGTCTCCCTTGATTCGGCTTGTCTCTCGCTTACCTGTCTTCTGTTACCCTCGACCTCGGCTTGTCTTTGACCATTCTCTACGGTACTACTTACGTTAGTCCGGCCATTCTAAGGTCCGGTATACGTATCTGGCTACTGTTTGTACTCTGCGTGTTGGATCCCTGTCCCGATCCTGACAAGGATATAGCTATATTGACACTGATATTCACTGTAGTAATGAGAGAGGATATAGCTATATGGGACACTGATATTCACTATAGTAATGAGAGAGGATGTAGCTATATGGACACTGATATTCACTATATTAATGAGAGAGGATATAGCTATATGGACACTGATATTCACTATAGTAATGAGAGAGGATATAGCTATATGAACACTGATATTCACTATAGTAATGAGAGAGGATATAGCTATATGGACACCGATATTCACTATAGTAATGAGAGAGGATATAGCTATATGGACACTGATATTCACTATAGCAATGTGAGAGGATATAGCTATATGGACACTGATATTCACTATAGTAATGAGAGAGGATATAGCTATATGGACACTGATATTCACTATAGTAATGAGAGAGGATATAGCTATATGGACACTGATATTCACTATAGTAATGAGAGAGGATATAGCTGTATGGGACACTGATATTCACTATAGTAATGTGAGACGATATAGCTATATGGGACACTGATATTCACTATAGTAATGAGAGAGGATATAGCTATATGGACACTGATATTCACTATAGTAATGAGAGAGGATATAGCTATATGGACACTGATATTCACTATAGTAATGAGAGAGGATATAGCTGTATGGGACACTGATATTCACTATAGTAATGAGAGAGGATATAGCTATATGGACACCGATATTCACTATAGTAATGAGAGAGGATATAGCTATATGGACACTGATATTCACTATAGTAATGAGAGAGGATATAGCTATATGGGACACTGATATTCACTATAGTAATGTGAGAGGATATAGCTATATGGGACACTGATATTCACTATAGTAATGAGAGAGGATATAGCTACATGGGCCCTGATATTCACTATAGTAATGAGAAAGGATATAGCTATATGGGCCCTGATATTCACTCTAGTAAGGAGAGAGGATATAGATATATGGGACACTGATATTCACTATAGTAATGTGAGAGGATATAGCTATATGGGACACTGATATTCACTATAGTAATGTGAGAGGATATAGCTATATGGGCACTGATATTCACTATAGTAATGAGAGAGGATATAGCTATATGGACACTAATATTCACAATAGTAATGTGAGAGGATATAGCTATATGGACACTGATATTCACTATAGTAATGAGAGAGGATATAGCTATATGGGACACTGATATTCACTATAGTAATGAGAGAGGATATAGCTATATGGACACTGATATTCACTATAGTAATGAGAGAGGATATAGCTATATGGGCCCTGATATTCACTATAGTAATGAGAAAGGATATAGCTATATGGGCCCTGATATTCACTATAGTAATGAGAGAGGATATAGCTACATGGGACACTGATATTCACTATAGTAATGAGAGAGGATATAGCTATATGGACACTGATATTCACTATAGTAATGTGAGAGGATATAGCTATATGGACACTGATATTCACTATAGTAATGTGAGAGGATATAGCTATATGGACACTGATATTCACTATAGTAATGTGAGAGGATATAGCTATATGGGACACTGATATTCACTATAGTAATGAGAGAGGATATAGATATATGGGACACTGATATTCACTATAGTAATGTGAGAGGATATAGCTATATGGGCCCTGATATTCACTATAGTAATGTGAGAGGATATAGCTATATGGGACACTGATATTCACTATAGTAATGCGAGAGGATATAGCTATATGGGACACTGATATTCACTATAGTAATGAGAGAGGATATAGCTATATGGGTACTGATATTCACTATAGTAATGAGAGAGGATATAGCTATATGGACACTGATATTCACTATAGTAATGAGAGAGGATATAGCTATATGGGCCCTGATATTCACTATAGTAATGTGAGAGGATATAGCTATATGGACACTGATATTCACTATAGTAATGAGAGAGGATATTGCTATATGGACACTAATATTTAGGTGTGCCTCACCAGAGTATGAAATAGAATTGATCTAGATTGTGCCATTACATTGTAATTCCAGGTAGTTTTACAATCTACTGTTTATTGTTTCCTCTTGGACACTAAATCCTCCCCTGGTTTATGTATGTCTGCTTTGTTGTATTTGTAAACCATTAACCACCTTGTGTTTTTCTTTCAGCTGTAAACTTGGCACCATCTGGTGTTGCAAGTCAAAGTTCTGTATTTCCACTAAATCCACCACCAGATGCCAGTACAGCCATTGATGGCAATTTTGAAACAAATTACTATAAGCACCCCTGTGCTCACACACAAGGTGATAGGGACCCCTGGTGGAAGCTGGACCTGGGAAAGAGTGTAAACATTGATTCAGTCTTCATAACGAACCGTCAAGATTGCTGCCAAGAACGTCTAAAAGGAGCCCAAGTTAAAGTTGGAAATTCTCCTGATGGCAACAACCCAGTGTGAGTCCTGGAACAAATCTCATGTTGTTCCTGGAACGATAAGAATCTCTATAAATAGTTTGAGACTTATTTTAGGGCTGCTGATCTTCTTGTGAGCTCACATTACTTTATCTCTGCTTGTTCTTATGATTTTATGTCTCTTCTACTCTAGAGTTTTCACAGGTCGATTACTTTGTAAGTGAATAATTAAGACACTGTCTCTCTCTATAGATGTCACTAATTATAGTTCTGCTTAGGCTGGGAAGTCGTTATCTAACCAAGATTGATATGGCACATAGCTCTATACCTAAAAAAAAAAACAATATATATAGAGGTGTGCTCAAAAGTTTGCATACCCTTGGTGACTTGGTGATATATGTACCATTTTTAAAGAAAACATGAGTGAGCAGACAAAACACATTTCTCTTATGAGATTCATATTCAATTGTAGGTTATAACAGAATGGCACAATCATAAAACAAAACATGACAACAAAGAAAAAAATGAAATGACCCCTGTGACGAACTGGACCTCGTCACTGGTCCTTGGAGGGGCATACTTGCCAGCCTCTTACCCTATGACTATGTCCCCTGTATTAAACCCTATCTGAAAACAATATTTGTGCCTGTTGGGACTGGTAACAGGAACCATTCGAACTTTCGAAGTGGCACTTCAAACTCTCGAAGCCATTTGAAGTGCCATTCGACCACGTGGCGGTGGCCATCTTAACCAGCGAGTACAATAAGCGGTGTTTGGTCATCGAGTTCATGGAACTCAAATCAGACACTCAACGATGCGAACACCGCTAAAACTTTACCTTCCGTGGATAGTTACATAGCTGAAAAGAGACTTGCGTCCATCAAGTTCAGCCTTCCTCACATTTGTTTTTTGCTGTTGATCCAACAGAAGGCAAAAAAAGCAGTTTGAAGCACTTGCAACAAACTAGGAAAAAAATCCTTCTTGACCCCAGAATGGCAGTCAGATTTATCCTTGGATCAAGCAGTTATTACCCTACATTGAAAAATTATATCCTTGAATATTCTGATTTTGCAAGTCTGCATCTAGTTGCTGTTTGAACATCTGTATGGACTCTGATAAAACCACTTCTTCAGGCAGATAATTCCACATTCTGATTGTTCTTACAGTAAAAAAAACTTTTCTTTGCCTTAGACGAAATCTTCCAGTCTAAACACATGACCTCGTGTCCTATGTAAAGTCCCGTTTGTGAATAGATTTTCACAAAATGGTTTGTATTGGCCCCGGATATATTTGTATAATGTTATCATATCCCCTCTCAGGCTACGTTTTTCTAAACTAAAGAGGTTTACATTTGTTAATCTTTCTTCATAGCTGATATGTTCCATTCCTTTTATTAATTTTGTAGCCCGCCTCTGCACTTTTTCTAGTGCCATAATATCCTTCTTTAGAACAGGTGCCCAAAATTGCACAGCATATTCAATGTGTGGTTTTATCAGCAATTTATAAAGAGGCAAAATGATATTCTCGTCCCGAGAATGAATGCCCTTTTTCATGCATGACAATACCCTACTGGCCTTGGCCACTGCTGATTGACATTGCACATTGTTGCATAGTTTGTTGTCTATAACAATTCCCAAGTCCTTTTCGTGTGTTGTTATCCCTAATTCGCTTCCATTAAGGGTATACGTTGCTTGTGTATTCTTTACGACGAAGTGCATAACTTTGCATTTTTCAACATTAAATTTCATCTGCCATTTGAGTGCCCAGTCCCCCAATCTATCTAAATCCCTCTGCAGCAAGGTAATATCTTGCTCACATTGTATTACTTTACAGAGTTTTGTGTCATCTGCAAACACTGAAACACGACTTACAATGCTTTTTTCAAGATCATTTATAAATATGTTAAATAGAAGGGGTCCCAGAACAGAACCCTGAAGGACACCACTTGCCACCTCTGTCCAGCTTGAAAATTTACCATTATTGACAACTCTTTGTACTCTATTTTTAAGCCAATGTTCTACCCAAGAACAAGCATTTTCATTTAGATCGATTTCTTTGAGTTTGAACACTAATCTATTGTGTGGAACTGTATCAAATGCCTTGGCAAAATCCAAATAGATCACACCCACTGCAACACCCTGATATATACTTCTACTTACTTCTTGTAGAATGCAATCAAGTTAGTTGCCCATTCGTCTTTGCAAAATGCCTCCAGGTCATGCAAAGTCTTTGGTTGTCTTGCATGAACAGCATGTTTGAGATGTCCCCAGAGTGGTTTGATGATATTAAGGTCAGGTGACTGTAATGGTCACTGCAGAACCTTCACCTTTTTCTGCTGTAACACTGGAGGGTCAACTTGGCCATGTGCTTAGGGTCATTGTCATTCTGGAAACTCCAAGAGTGTCCCATGCGCAGCCTTCGTGCAGAAGAATGCAAATTGTCTGCCAGTATTTTCTGATAACATGCTGCATTCATCTTGCCATCAGTATTCACAAGATTCCCCGTGCCTTTAGAGCTCACACACCTCCAAAACATCAGTGAGCCACCACCATGCTTCACAGTGGGGATGGTATTCTTTTCACTATAGGCCTTGTTTACCCCTCTCCAAACATAGCGCTTATAGTTGTGACCATAAAGCTCTATTTTGGTCTCGTCACTCCAAATTAGAGTGTTTCAGAAGCTGTGAGGCTGTCAAGGTGTTGTCGGGCACAGGGGCGTATTAGCCGCGAGGCAAACAAGGCATTTGCCTTGGGCGGCATTTTCCAGGGGGCGGCAAAAAAAGCCACCCCCAAATGCCCAAGGCAAATGTCTTGTTAGCCTTGCGGCTAACAGACATGCTGGGCGGTCGATCTGCTGGGCGGCGCTGGCGGGCGGCAGGCTGGCGAGGGAGCACTTCCTCTGAGCTGTCTGCTCAGCTCCCTCGCGCGCCGCACAGTGAGGCTGGGAGCCGGAATATGACGTCATATTCCGGCTCCGCCTCCCAGCCTCACTGTGCGGCGCGCGAGGGAGCTGAGCAGACAGCTCAGAGGAAGTGCTCCCTCGCCAGCCTGCCGCCCGCCAGCAGCCACTGGACCACCAGGGAGAAAGATGACCGCCCCCCCCCAGCATTCCCAAAGGTAAGGAGGCTGGGGGGGGTTAAAGTAAATAAAAAATGTTAATGTGAGTGAGTGTGAGTGTCTGTTAGTGTGAGTGTCTGTTAGTGTGAGTGTCTGTTAGTGTGAGTGTGTCTGTTAGTGTGAGTGTGTCTGTTAGTGTGTGTGTGTGTGTCTGTTAGTGTGTGTGTGTGTGTCTGTTAGTGTGAGTGTGTGTTAGTGTGAGTGTGTGTGTGTCTGTTAGTGAGTGAGTGTGTCTGTTAGTGAGTGTGTGTGTCTGTTAGTGAGTGTGTGTGTCTGTTAGTGAGTGTGTGTGTCTGTTAGTGAGTGTGTGTGTGTCTGTTAGTGAGTGTGAGTGTGTGTCTGTTAGTGAGTGTGTGTGTGTCTGTTAGTGAGTGTGTGTGTGTCTGTTAGTGAGTGTGTGTGTGTCTGTTAGTGAGTGTGTGTGTCTGTTAGTGAGTGTGTGTGTGTGTCTGTTAGTGAGTGTGTGTGTGTGTGTGTGTGTCTGTTAGTGAGTGTGTGTGTGTGTGTGTCTGTTAGTGAGTGTGTGTGTGTCTGTTAGTGAGTGTGTGTTTCTGTAAGGGAGTGTGTGTTTCTGTAAGGGAGTGTGTGTTTCTGTTAGCTAGTGTATGCGTATCTGTCAGTGAATGTGTGTGTGTATTTAGAATGCGGGGCGGGGTAAAGGTTGGGTGGGGGTGGCGCGCGCGGGGGGGAGGGAGGGGGGGCGCCTGAGTTTTGTCCTGCCTAGGGCAGCACAAAACCAGGATACACCACTGGTCGGGCATATTGTAACCAGGCTTTTTTGTGGCATTGACCCAGTAAAGGCTTCTTTCTGGCAACTCGGCCATGCAGCTCATTTTTGTTCAAGTATTGTTGTATTGTGCTCCTTGAAACAACCACACCGTCTTTTTCCCGGGCAGCCTGTATTTATACTGAGGTTACATGTAGGATTTTATTTGTATCCCAATTAATTATTCTGGCAGTTGTGGCTGAAATCTTTCTTGGTCTGCCTGATCTTGGCTTGGTATCAAGAGATCCCCGAATTTTCCACTTCTTAATAAGTGATTGAACAGTACTGGCTGGCACTTTCAAGGCTTTGGATATCTTTTTATATCCATTTCCATCTTTATAAAGTTCTATTACCTTGTTATGCAGGTCTAGACAGTTCTTTTCGGCTCCCCATGGCTCAGCATATAGCCTGCTCAGTGCATCCACATGAGAACTAACAAACTCATTGACTATTTGTACACAGAATCTAATTGCAATTTAAAAAGCCACAGGTGAGGGAAATTAACCTTTAATTGACATTTAACCTGTGTGTGTCTGTAACAAGGCCAAACATTCTAGGGTATGTAAACTTTTGATTGGGGCCATTTGGGTGATTTCTGTTATCATTATGATTTAGAAAGGAGCCAAATAATGATACGATAATAAATGGCTTCATATTGTTATTATTATTATTATTATTGCAATTTATATAGCGCCAACAGATTCCGTAGCGCTTTACAATATTATGAGAGGGGGGATGTAACTATAAATAGGACAATTACAAGAAAACTTACAGAAACAATAGGTTGAAGAGGGAATTCTCCAAGCTGATTGCAGGACATAGTTTTAGCAGTGGGTCTGGAGACAGAATTAAAGAGTGGCTTAAAGGAGAACTGTCACTTCTCTGTCATGTGTTGTTTCCTTTTGTTTTAAATTTGAAAGATTTAGCAAATACTATCATAATCCAGTTCAGACAAGGCACAGTCAGGGCACACATTGCTAAAGAAGGAGAAACAGAAACATTGTGTCATGTGTCATGTCTGCTCTTCCATGTATGCTCTCTCTATGCTGACTGCCTGGTGTTAAAGGTTATAACAATGATTGACAGGGAGCTAACATGGAGGCGTAGAGGAGTCAATGCTCTCTTTATATATCATTATGATGTTTTTTTTTCCTCCTGTAGATGTGCCACCATCAATGATGTGTCAAAAGTAAAGATCCCAGTTTGCTGCAATGGATTGGAGGGTCGATACGTCACTGTGACCATCCCTGGCCGTTCAGAGTATCTAACACTGTGCGAAGTGGAGGTTTATGGGAGGGAAAATAAAAAGCAGGAGCCTTCGGTGTGCTGGTAGTGATATCTGGTCCCTCCTACTGCGTCATGTCGTTATAGGACACACATGCATCAATGAAAGTGGTCCAGAAAATATGGAATGTTTATTTTTCACATTAAAGGTCATGCAAATTCTGTAGTTTAACTTGTCATGTCCTAAATTCTTTATCCATGGCTGATTGGTGGACAGAATGTGCTTGTTAAGATCGCTGGTATATCAGATACCCGTTTACTTCCGGTTCCTCCCAAACTGCTAAAAGCTGAGTGATTATAGCTCGCAGTTTGGGTGTTGATTCAAATGTTCTCAAGAAGACAATGCAGCATTCAGTAATTTCTCCCAGTAAGCAAACACATACCCAAACATCAGCCTCAACGAGATGAAGGGTAAAACAGGAATAATTTTATTCAGGCCAACTGGCCTTATATGCAGGTCCCCATGCAAGGGGCACTTACCCCTGGACCTGAGAGTAGACTACAGTAAAAACATACACATGATTACATTGGCTCTCAGGTCCAGGGCAATCTCATACTCCCATACAAAAAAGGATCAATCTCTCCCCTGTGTCTGGGAGATAATTGAGTCAGTACTGTATTAAACTCAATTATCTCCAGGCACAGAAAACATATATTTTCACAAAACCCCAATAACACATTTAAATACACAAAATCCCCACAAAAGTTACATCTCCTGATAGCCCCGATCTGAGTGACCAACATATCCAAAAATCATCCAGATCGGTTCAGGAATTTCCTCATAACTTGACCGACCGCACACATGGTCTTATGCCCGAAATAGTTCCACAGTTTCAGAGGTAGCGGTCTGTCTAATTCGGGAAGTCTAAAAACCAAACAAATTCACAAACTGTTCCCCTGGCTCATAGGTAGCTTTTGTTCCCCTAATTTGTGGTAACAAAACTACCGAATAGCGCTCTCCTAGCTGGTCAGTGAAAAGAAGCAGGCGTTCGTTGACCGGTGTTCGGTCAGTCGAGTGTCCGATTTTAGTTTCGCTGCCCTTTATCATGCAAACAAGATGGCCGGTGTTTTCTCCAACACGTGGCGTTCGGCCATACGAACGGCGGCCACACAGGGAGAGCACTTAATAATGTGGTTTCTTTAGTAGTTAATGAGCCAGGGGGGTGGTCGGTGTTCGGTAGTTTTATCTACCGAACGAGAAAAATACAATTTAACAAACCCAACAGGGTAGTTTCTTCACAGCGCTAATATTATGTGCGTTCATTTAGTCAGTATGAGAACATTATAGCAAAGTGACATCATGAATACTGACTCACCTTACCTTTAGCTCAATCCATTTAAAGTCACTGAAAATGGGATCTTCTTAAAATTTTTATTATAAATTAAACCAGATAGCTACCATCAGTCCTTATATGCAGAATTAAACTCGGATGGGAAGTATTACATTAAAACATATCAGGAAATCGCTAAACCTATATAACATGGCATTTTCTTCCTTTAAATACAAATATCTATACAAATGATTCCTTTTGTTTTAAATAAGAGATCTGATACACTGAAAGTCATCACTACCAAACCTTACTAAAAGCTTTAAGTACAGAAAAAAAACCTATTACGTATCTGAATGGGTAAAATGTCCTTGCTCTGGGCTGAGGACTACTAACTAGACCTACGCAACAACTCCAAACACAAATAGTAAAACGAGATGTTTGGTCGCAGAACAATGCAATGATTTTAACCATTAGATTGTAAACTCTGGGATTCTGTGTTTTTAGTATTCGCATCCGGGGTCACAGTGGGAACAATGATTGGAAGACCTTCAGACTGCGATGGTGGTACTGGGGTGAGTGCAGTACTCGACCAGTGATGATGGGAGTATGATAGTTTCCCCGGTGCTTGGAATGTACTGGGTGTTTAGTATTCGTACCTATGGACACAGTGGGAACAATGATTGGAAGACTTTCAGACTGCGATGGTGGTATTGGGGTGCGGGCAGTACTGAACCAGTGATGGTGGGAGTATGATAGTTTCCCCGGTGATTGGAATTTACTCTGTACTGGTCTACACAGTATGCTTGTTGTCATGTTATACCACTGACTCTAACATAGCTTTACTTGATTGGCTTAAGATATTTTTACATAAAGAAGTGGAAACCGCATTGTAGATTCTGTTCTAATTTTTGATGCTTTTTGACTATTGCGAAAGTGTAAAAATTTCAACAAATTCAGAGAGACATAACATCAAACAGTAAAATCCCTTTGAGAAGTAGATAAAGTTGGGTCAGTAGTGTGGCTGAGGGGTGCAATGTGTGTGTGTGTGTGTGTGTGTGTGTGTGGTGCAGTAAGTGTACAGTCGTGCAGTGTGTGTGTGGGGGCAGGTTGTATGAGGGGCACAGTGTGTGTGTGTGTGTGTGTGAGGGGTACAATGTGTGGGGGGGCAGATTGTGTGAGGTGTACAGTGGGTGTGTGGGGGACAGTGTGTGTGTGTGTGGTGCAGTAAGTGTACAGGGGTGCATTGTGTCTGTGAAGGATGTAGTGTGTATGAAGGATGCAGTATGTGTGTGAGGGGTGCAGTGTGTGTGTGTGTATGTGAGGCAGTTTGTGCTGTGTGGGGGCAGGTTGCATGAGGGGTACAGTGTGTGTGTGTGTGAGGGGTACAATGTGTGGGGTGGGGGCAGATTGTGTGAGGTGTACAGTGGGTGTGTGGGGGATAGTTTGTGTGTATGGAGGGGCAGTGTGTGTGTATGGGGTAATGTGTGTATGGGGCATAATGTGTGTGTATGGAGGGGCAGTGTGTGTGTGCATGGACGGCCAGTGTGTGTGCATGGGTGGGATAATGTGTGTGTATGGGGGGTAATGTGTGTGCATGGAGGGGAAGTGTGGGTGTGTATGGAGGGGCAGTGTGTGTGTATGGGTGGGATAATGTGTGTGTATGGGGGGGAAGTGTGGGTGTGTATGGAGGGGCAGTGTGTGTGTATGGGAGGGCAGTGTGTGTGCCTGTGAGTGTAGGAGGGCATATAAATATTTTCTTTGATATTTTTACATTTTAATTAGTAAACGTTTTTTAATTTAATTGTAATTAAAAAAAATATATATATATTTTTAATATCCCCCCTCTCTGCTTACCTTTGCCTGGGAGGGGGGACATTCACTGCAATCCCTGGTGGTCACTGGAGTTCACTCTCGCGAGATTTGGAGTGTTGCAGTGGTAACCGCCAATACAAGAGCCTGTGGCGAGGTTACTTGGAATGTAGTAGGTGTCCTAGCGTAACTCTGTCACCATCTTCCTAGGTGTGTGGGTCATGTTATGCGTTCTGCGTGTCTGTACTGCGGGAGTCTAGTATCGGTGGGTGTCTTTTTAGAAGTGTGTACTACTGTTCGACCGTGGTCACTGAACTGCGCATTCCTGCCCCAAATTCAAATTAATAATAGCATTACTCGCTTAAATGCATACTAGTTGGTGACAAATGAAGTGTCTTATGGGTCATTCTCTGCAAAGAAAAGTTTAATTAAAGTATTAATATGGTCTCTTTTGGATTTGTTGTATAATAAGGTTTGATGACCTTTTTTACTCCATAAATCTTTCATCTCCCAAAGTATAATACTGTGATCTGACCATGTATTGTCCTTTATTCTTATCTTATTTAGATAATTAACAGATGGGAGATTGCCCCATCTCATAGCAATTCCGGAGTACGAAACGTGAACTCTTGAAAAGTGTGTAAAATCTCTTTCCTGGGGATTGGATTTCCTCCAGAGGTCAAGCAGATTGTGATTATTCAGGACTCTTTTCAATGACCTTGAAGTCTTAATCAAATCTTTATCTACCAGTTTTCGCTCAGGTAGTTTTTTTAAAATCTAATTTAGGATCAAGTACTGAATTAAAATATCCTGCAATCAAACATTTCCCTCTTTGATGCCTGTATTTCTTTGAGGATTTTTTTTTTTAGTGACTGTATCGGGTAAATGTATATTTACAAGCGTATATTTCTGCTCATTAATTTTACAGATCACAATTAAAAACTTTCCTTCTGGGTTCCGACTTTTGTTAAATAGCATTCATATTTATAGAGCGGGAGAATATAATTGTTATTCCTCTTTTTATTTATTTTTTAATCCCTTTTAGAAGCATGAAGAATATGGGACATTTTTACCTCCCCAATTAATCTTATCATTGGTTTTCCACTGAGTTTCTTAAAAACAGACCTCTATATGCTCTTTTACTAGAAAATGATATACTATTGATCTCTTATGTGGATAGTTAAAGGACCACTTGTTTTCCTGGCTCTATAGTGTTAATGGGTACCCCCCCACCCCCCCCAACCTCATGGACCCCCTCCCACCGGGCTCTAGGAGGAGGAAGAGGTTAAACTCTTACCTTTTTCCAGCACCGGGCTCCCTCGGCGCTGGGGACTCTCCTCCCTCTTCCGGCGAATGCGCATGCGTGGCAAGAGCCGCGCGCGCATTCAATCAGTCCATGGGAAAGCATTTCTCAATGCTTTCCTATAAACGGTAGTGTCTTTTCTTGTGAAAATCACAGTGAGAAGCGCGGAAGCGCCTCTAGTGGCTGTCAATAGAACAGCCACTAGAGGCTGGATTAACCCTAATGTAAACATAGCAGTTTCTCTGAAACTGCTATGTTTACAGCTGCAGGGTTAACACTAGATGGACCTGGCACCCAGACCACTTCATTGAGCTGAAGTGGTCTGGGTGCCTATAGTGGTCCTTTAAGGATTACAGTATTCCTCCCACTAACCCCAGGACGGTGCGGTTATACATACAAAAAATAAAAATATGACATAAAAAACATATACTACACTTAGACAGTTTTGGAGTGATTTCCCATTTTCACACCTGCGCACTAATGGTATCAATAGTACGAATCCTGTGTTTGTGCAAACACACGGAGGGTTGACTTTTTCCCGCTGAGTGCAGGAGGAGAGTGGAAGCACCTCTTTCTTCCTTTGAGATATGTGAATCTAATTAAATAAAGATTTAACGAGAAGGAAATGAGAGAAAAAAGAAACAAAGAAAAAAAACTCTAAATGTAAAAATTGTATTGTAATTTGAGTAGCATTTAAGATAAGAAGTATACTTTATTATTTCTGTTAACTAAATAAGGAACGGTAGGATGCTAGATGGAATTAGACCAGAGGATTGGAGGAAGGCGGATGTCGTTCCTATATTTAAAAAGGGTTCAAAATCCATGCCTGGAAATTATAGACCTGTGAGCTTAACTCGTGGCTGGGAAATTATTTGAACGGCTATTCATGCTAGGTTAGTCATGTTTCAGAGTTTGCAGATGACACAAAACTTTGTAAAGTAATAAAATGTGAGCAGGATATTGCTTTGCTGCAGAGGGATTTAAATAGCCTGGGGGACTGGGCACTCAAATGGCAGATGAAATTTAATGTACAGAAATGCAAAGTTATGCACTTTGGGGTTAAGAATGCACAAGCAACTTACACCCTAAATGGTAGTGAATTAGGGATAACCACACACGAGAAGTATTTGGGAATTGTTTAGCAGCAATATGCAACGTCAATCTGCAGAATCAGAGAAAGACAAATGTGTGAATTACAGGCGCTTATTATTTAATGATTGTTTTAGATAATAGCAGCTTGAACACTTTGTGGATGCTCCAAAAATCACCCACTATTTATAAAACAGAACAGGACACACAGAGAGGATAGAAAGTGAAAGAATCGTCTCCACTCTGTGCAATTGTAGTGCAGCGCTAATTTAAAATAAAGTCGACTCACCCTATTGGTATTGGTATGGTGGTTCAACTTAATTGGACATATGTGGAAAAACAAAATAGAAAATATATAGTGCAGGGTTGTTTAAACCACAAATTAGAGTTGTCTGTACAGTGGCACACTCACATGGTAACGAGCCTTTTTAGAAACAGGCTCTAAACTTTCCGGCTGGTATGTTATAGGGTAACATACACCCCCCTTTTTTCTGTCTGGATCTCCTCTCCGATCACACTTCCAATGTATATGGTGGAGAAAAGGAGAGAAGGATCTCTAAGTGAGATCTGCAGGTATAAAACACACTTTTAAATATTATGATATTTGCTCACCTGGCTCAGAGCCTTCCAAACTGGCTCTGAGTTTCAGAAGTTTGTGTCAAATAAAGGGGGACAACCCCCTCTTGAGCCTGGGCAACACCAAACACTGGATCCGCTTTTTGGACGAAATGCACAGAAAAGTGCTTTTAATAAAATTTAAATTGAATGCAATTCAAGTGCATATAAAAGTACAAATAAAATACAAATAGAAAATATATATAAAATGTCCGTTTGGATCCTCCGAAACGCGTTTCACCTATCCTGTAGGCTTTTTCAATCGGCATGGTGTTGCTTCCTGGTTCCGGTATTTACATCATCAGTCTGGGACTTCCTCTTCAACTCCAATCCTATCGGAATGCGCCTTGGTGCTTGACTCCTCCCTTTCACAACTTAACTCAATGATCTTACTCCATTAGGTCATCAAAAGATAGACGGGACTACATATCCCGAAATGCATTGCGGCCGCATTGTTCTGTCACTTCCGGTTCGGCAGAAATGACAGTCCCATCACACTTAGCAACACTATAGCGAATTTCGCTCAAATTTAGAAAGAGGAGGGGGGAGAAAGATTTATACAGCATCAATTGGGTAAAGAACTGAATCTGGTAAATGTAAAATAATGAAGAAATATGACTCCGAAATCCACAAGTATATGCATAGTACCTAACCTTATGAAATTCAAAAATCCCTTATATACAACTATATACAGTACAAAAAAAACCTGATATTGGATCAAAAAGAGGACTAATAGCTTCTAATTAGGCAAGGTTCTGACAAAGATGTAATAAACCTTTTTGAAGGGTATAGGTCTGACAGGGATACAATAGGGCACTTATAACCCTAATTTGATCAGGCAGAGGCACAGTGGATCACAAGAAATGGTACAACTCAAAGTCCACATTGAGACCGTGTGGGACCAGAGTGTCCAAATCAAAGATCCACCGCATCTCCGCCTGACCCAATTTCTTAATTATATCGTCACCCCTCCAGTTGGGATAGATTTTTTGAATGGCAAAAAAAGTCAAATATTGGGGATCACACCCATGATGTTCTTTGAAGTGAGACGAAACACTGTGTTGTATAAATCCTTTCTTAATATTACGAACGTGTTCGTTTATCCTTATATACAACGGTCGTTTCGTTCTCCCTACATAATATAAGTTACATGTGCACTTAAGTACATATATGACTTGCTTAGTATAACACGTAATCATATTTTTGATCGTATATTTCTTTTTACCCTGAGGATGTAAAAAGGTGGTCACGTGTCTCTTACTACTCCCTGTCCGCCTACATGATATACATAACCCACATCCAAAAAAAACGTCTTTATATAAAAAGGTTTTGGGCTTATTGTCATTTTTTATGTGATTTTTAACTAGCTTTGATGCTAAACTCGGGGCTCCCCTGTAGACAACTTTCGGCTGCTCTGGTAATAAATTATATAATATGGGATCGGTCCTCAGTATTGGCCAGAATTTTGTAATAATTCGTTTCACCTGTTTACTTTTCGAATTAAAGTTACACAGGAAGGGGATATCTTGATTTGTATTGTCATTCTTGCTCTTATACTCCAAAAGTTTTGGTCTATCCTGAAATTTTATTTCTTCTATTGTGCTTTGCAGGGTCTCATTATTATATCCCTTTTCTATAAAGCGACTTTTCAATTTTTTCGCTTGGGCATTGTATATTGTTGTATCAGTACAGTTCCTTCGTATCCGAAGGAACTGTGACTTTGGAATGTTTAGAAGCCACGGCGAAAAATGGCAACTTTGTAGATCTATATAGTTGTTTACATCTACCAACTTGAAGTGAGTTTTGGTTTTTATAGTGCTTTCTTCAATATAGATTGTCAAATCTAGAAAATTCACACTTTGTCTACTGTGCTCTGCTACCAAATTAATCCCCCAATTATTAAAATTCAAATATGCCAGAAACAGTTGGAGAGTCTCTTCTGGACCATCCCAGACAAAGAAAATGTCGTCTATATAGCGGCGATAGGAAACGAGGTTTGCACTCCAGTCCGCGTTATCCAAAATAAAAACGTGCTCACATAGAGCCATAAAAAGATTCGCATAACTGGGTGCAAACCTCGTTCCCATCGCCGTGCCACATATTTGTAAATAAAAATCGTTGGAGAACCAGAAAAAATTATTACATAATATAAGATGAATGCCCTGGATGATAAAGTCTATTTGGTCTTGTTGATATAATTCTGACTGTTCTAAGTGGAATCTTACCGCTTCCTCTCCTCTATTGTGGGGAATAACCATATAAAGAGAGCTTACGTCAGCCGTAACTAATATGTAACTCTCCTTCCAGGTCAAATCTCGTAGGGTCTGAAGTATACTTATAGTGTCCTTGAGATGACTCGGAGTTTGTTGGACAAGGGGTTGGAGACAGTGGTCTATATATTCCGATAGTCTACTGGAAATCGAATTGATTCCAGAGACTATCGGACGACCCGGTGGAGCAACAGGATGCTTGTGGATCTTTGGGAGATGGTAGAGCACTGGGACCCTTGGATGTTGAATATTTAAATAACTATATTCTTGATCATTAAGGATCCCCTTGTCTCTACCAGCCACAAAGAAACTCCTGAATTTGGTTTCAATCTCCTGTGATGGATTACCGGGAAGTCGGAGATAGGTAGTTGAATCCCCCACCAATCTCAGACCCTCCTGGAGATATTTATCTACGTCCATCACAACTATCCCCCCCCCCCTTGTCCGCAGGTTTGATCACTATGTTTTGATCTTTTTGTAATTCCTTCAGAGCTAGCCACTCTTTCTTATTTAGATTCCTATTGATGGGTTTAATCTTAATATTATTAATTTCCTGCATAACTGCCTTTTCAAAGCTTATCATTTCATCAGAAATTAAATTATGTGGAAAAAAGACAGATTTTTCTCTGAGTGTTGTATGTACAAACTCAGATTGGGTGGTCTCTTCATTGAGGTGTCTATCATTTCTCACAAAACACTTTTTCAGACAAAGCTGTCTCTTAAATTTGTTCAAATCCACATACATCTCAAATCTGTCTAATTCTTTAGTCGGAACAAATTTTAGTCCCTTATTCAGAACTGAACTTTGGGCCTTAGTTAACACTTTGCTGGACAAGTTAAAAATTAATGATGGTGGTGTGTCCAGTCCCTTTTCGCTTTTCTTAGTTCTCTTTCCTCCTCTAACTCCCCTTCCTCCACACTCCTCCTTCTTTTGTGTGGAGAATCGAGGTGTGGAGACCTCCTCCAAGTGGGAGCGAAGGTCTTGTGTTTGTCTTTGGGCCTCTCGTTTTGAAAAAAGTTTCTGGTTCCCTATTTAAAACACTAAACCTGTTGTGGGAGGTGACTTGATTTTTAGGGTTTTTATTTTGATGGAAAATAGGGGATTTTGATCTATAATTTCTTTCTTTCTGTTTTGGCCTTTCAAATCGTCTGGAATCCTGATGTGAAGTGGATGGATATTCCACCCTTTCTCTTAATGGATTCTCTGTACGTTTCGATTCATAGCGGGGAGTAGGTACATATTCTTTTTTGTTTCTTATTGATGGTTTCCTTTTTCTAGGTGTATTGTGATAATGGGTTATTTCTCTTTCAAATGGTATATTCTTATTTCCTCTATACGGTCGCTTATACGAATTGCTATTATATTTATCCCATGACCCGTAGGGGTGTATCTCTCTCGTATCTTCCTGTTTAGATCTTTGATAGGATCTGACTTGATTATGGTCAAAATCATATCTGTCTCTTTTATATTTTTTCTTTTTGATTTCTATAGTCTCTCTTTCGATCCTATTTAGAATACCTATTTAGAATACCAATCTGCAGTTGCTAAGGCCAGTAAGGTTTTGTCATGTATAAATAGGGGCATAAATTCTCGGGATGAGGGGGCGGAGCCTGACCGCCGAGCAGCACAGACGTGGGCACCACGAGCTCCTGCCTGACGTACCGAATTTGGGGCAAAATCAACGGCTACATAGACCGCAGACTCACCGGGTTGTGCTACCCATGCTGGGAATGCACCCCGGAACCGAAGGACACCCCTCTGAAACCCGTCGGGGCCGGGAAGGCGAAACGCCGAGTGCGGCCTACTAAAGTTGGAGCTGGGGAGAGACGGCCGCTCAACCCGACTCCAGACACACCAAGCGACTTTACAGGGCTCCTACTCCCCGCCCCCTCTGGACCGGTGGGGGTTATCCCGGTCCCCACTGGGAGAACGGACTGTGGCACCAATCATTACCTCAGCTGTCTGAACACAGTAGACAACGCAAGGCACCCCGACGTCACAAAATGGCGGAGGCCGTACCACAGTCGCAGCAACCTCCTGCACGAGCACTTGAGCTACCCCCAGACAACCTTGAAACCAGACTGGACGCTTTATTCCAGGCATTTTGGGACAAACTGCAGACCCGTGCCACAGCCGAACAACCCAACCGGTGTACAGAACTCCTCCGGGTAACCTACGCCACATATCGCCTTATCGCACCAGCGACAGCCCACCCGGGCAGATAGCCAACAGAGGCCTGGCCTCGAGACATCGTCCACACAGGGAGAAGGACGCACGCCGCAGGCGGCGGATGCCGCCGCGATTCTCTAACTGCCCCTTAAGGGGCCAGGACCGGGCCGCTCGTGGATACCGAGTCCGTGGACAGAAGGTGTCGGCTATCGCAACATCCTGGGGCAGGAGGATAGCCCCCCGCACCCGTTGCTCACCGGTTAAGCCCGGCAACCAATCTATGCAGCTGACAACCTGTCAAGCTACCCATCCTCTCAGGCAGAAAACACCTCACGGCACAGTCTCCCTGCAACAGCCAAGCAGGCGGAATACCGCCCGGCATGACCGCAGCTCCCCACGACCCCACGTACAGTTACAACGGGGGATGGACTTGATCCGCATGACCGCTGGGGACGACGGACCAAAGACACTCACCCTTCTGCAGTCCCGGAGCTGGAAGAGAGCCATGATACGACACACTGCGGTAGACAATCGATGGGACTCCCCTATACCTACATCGCCCCTACCGCTACTGGGGATCGGATGACCGGGCACCTACACCCTCTCCCGGAACTTCTGTTAACTCACAGAAGACACCGTGCGAAGGGACATGCCAGATAAGAGACTCCCAATTTTCTGTAGAGGAAATTCTAGCTCATTTTGTTTGTTTTGTTGCCTATAATTTTGCCTCTACTGGTTGCGCAATTTGCTGTGCCTGGGCCTGAACCCAGTGGTATAATATTCCCTATGCATGCATGACTTCATGTTTAACAAGCTTGATTACACACAGACACAAATGTTTAGCAACTTTCAGCTTGATGCCAATAGCCTATATAGTCTCACGTAAAGTTTTAGGATTACAACCATTGGCTCTGACACGAGAATATGGCACACTTTGGATAAGCAGTCTATATACTTCCTACGTTCACTACTACTAGCGCATGCAACCTCACTAGCCTGTTACAGCTCCTAGTATGTTGTACACACACTACATATACTGTTACTTGTGCAGTCTGAATATTGCCGTAATTATTGTACCACACAGCTTTGGATGTGTTGGTAGTTTACTTGTTCTTGTCCTTCCTAAGTGTGAAACACAAACCAGCTTGTTAGCATTAACGTGTGTTATAATGATACCTACTAAACGTCACTCTTTTACTTTAGTTAATGTTGTTTTACTTTGTGACACTTAACTTAACCTGAAACGCTGTGTTTATTCATGTTATAAAAAAAAGAAAAATATGGCAGTCTTTCTTAGGAGTGTAACACAAACCATCTTGTTAGCATCCACGTATGTTATCCCTATGTACCTCCTTTTTCTATTCTGTACCCCATAACGCATATGCCATAATAAAAGAAAGATTTACAAAAAAAAAATTCTCGGGATGAAAATATAATTTTGCCTCTTTAAATCGCTGGTAAGACCACACCTTGAATATGCTGTGCAACTTTGGGCACCTGTTCTAAAGAAGGATATCATGGCACTAGAAAAAGTACAAAGACAAGCTAGAAAATTGATAAAAGGAATGGAGCATTTTAGTTGCGAAGAAAGGTTAAAAAACTTAAATATCTTTCGTTTGGAAAAACGGCGCCTCAGAGGGGATATGATAACATTAAACAAATATATTCGGTGCCAGTACAAACCATTATCTGGAAATCTATTCATAAACAGGGCTATACATAGGACACGAGGTCACACATTTAGGCTGGAAGAAAAGAGATTTCATCTAAGGCAAAGAAAATGTTATTTTTACAGTAAGAGCAATAAGGATATGGAATTCTCTGCCTGAAGAGGTGGTTTTATCTGAGTCCCAACAGATGTTTAAACTGCAATTGGATACATACTTGTAAAACCATAACATACAGGGATATAATTTCTAAATAGTGGGGTAATAGCTGCTTGATCCAGGGAGACATCTGACTGCTATTTTGGGGTCAAGAAGGATTTTTTTCCCAGTTTGTTGCAAAATTGGAAGCGCTTCAGACTGGATTTTTTTGCCTTCTTTTGGATCAACAGCAAAAACATATTTGAGGAAGGCTGAACTTGATGGATGCAAGTCTCTTTTCAACTTTGTAACCATGTAACAAGGACTATCCGATGGGCAAATCACTGAATCCCTGCTCCCATTATTCACACCAATGCTATTTTAGCAAGCTTTAACAAAACCAGGGGCTTTCTTATTGAATAATCGTGATTTATATTAGGATTGCGGTTGCCAAAGTCTTTCAATCACTCTCAAACATTGAAAATACACGCTGACACTAATCAAAGTCACTGCTTGAGTGAGGCACGTTTTGCCCTAATTAATTGGGGATACAGTCACCTCATACTCCTTATTACGAAGCTGGTTAACAAATAGCAAGCAAATACTTGTTTGACAGTTTTCATTACAATTAGTTTGAATCCATTTTTCAGCTATGGAGCCGGGAAAGGTAAGTTATTTTATTCTATTTTCACAAGCCATGCCTTAGTTATAAAGAAAATGGCATTTTAATTTGGTTTATGGGTGGAGGAACAAATGCAGATGTTTATATATTGTTTCTGTTGCGGTTGCCGGCTCGCCACGTGGCAAAGCTGTGCCCGACCGGCACAGTCTAGCTGACGGCACAAGCTTACCTGCTCACCGGCGAGCCGACAGCCGCTTCTCTGCATCCTCCGACCGTCGCGCCCGGATCCAAAATGGCGCTGACCGCGTGGTCGCGCCTAAACTCAGCTCCGCCCCCGAAGTTTATACGGACGTGCGCGTCACGACGTCGACGCACACGCACGTTCCGGGGTCAGAGGTCGCCCTCTGACCAATCAGACTTTTGAGAGGGATATTTAAATCCCTAGCTCACTCCAGTACCTTGCCCTGTCGTGGTTTACTGTTCCTGGTTTTCTGAGAGTGCTTTATATTTGTGAATCTGATTTCCTGGTATCCTGATCTTGGCTTTTCCCTGGTTATTCTGAATTCTGGTTTCCCTGACTTGGCTTGTGTAAACGGTATTGTGTATTTTCTGGCTTCCTTGACCTCGGCTTTCCCTTTGACCATTCTCTGTCTCTAGCGTATTAGTCCGGCCATTCTAAGGTCTGGTTTACGCTCTGTCCTTTTATTTTCCTTTTCTTGTCTATGTATATATTTACATAGTTTCTGCGTGCTGGACCACACTAGTAGTCGTGACAGTTTTGTTGTATGTTTAACAGTTCAAAATATGTGTAGGGTAGTGATGTCGCAAACATAAAATTTTCAGTTCGCGAATGGCGAATGCGAATTTCCGCAAATGTTTGCGAACGGGCGAACCACCATAGACTTTGTGGCGAAGCCAACCTCGCCACTATGAACTGGAGAAGCCTGGTTGCCTGCCTGCTGCCTTTGGACTATGGCCCTGGGAGATTGGGCCCTTTAAAAAACGTATTCGGCCCTAACAGAGTGCATGTCACTCATTCTGGCCCTTTAAATACAGTGGGGTCATTCGGTACTTGCCCTGTGTGAGCGGTGATACCCCAGATAGCTATGCCATAGAGCCCATTCATATAATGAAAGACTATGGGAAAGACTTTAGCTCCATGGCAATTGAACTGTATGTGTGTGGTCTGAGCACCATTCAATAATATGCGCTCAGACCTAAGCTATCTGGGGATATGTTGCATGTCTTTAATTTATGTAGTAAATGTAACCGTGTGTATTTTATTGTATTTTATGTCTTTTTGCAACCATGTGCTCAATGGAGTCTGTCTCTGTCCTGGGAGGTAATTGGATTACTTCTCCATTGTCTCCAGGAGAGAGGGCTCTGTAAAACCGGTCTGAGCCGGAAAGCCATGCTGGCAGGGGTTTTAAAAGATACTTTACTAACTTTTGAACCCCTGGTCTGATTCATGCCATTTTTTAATATGTTGTTCCCCTGAAATGATTGTGGATATGTATTTTTATGTGAATGTGATGTATGGTTTTAGAGTTATGAAAGTTGGGTAGAAAGTATGTTTTAACTGTATGTATAATTGAGTTTCCTCTCAGGATAAGGGGAGGGAATATGTGGGATGTAACTGATGTGTGAGTGGTTGTTTTATACCTCCCTGTGGGCGGACCTGTATTTGTAACAACTGCAGTAAAAACCAGGCTGGGTGTGCCAGCACCTCAGATTCTGCTGACCCTCAAACCGATGTGTCGTCTCGTTTTTGGGGGAATTGGATTGTATGCTGACTGCCAGGAGTGTAAGCGGATTGTATGCTTTTCCTGTTCGGCTGATCCCAGGGTTCGTGTGTTTCCAGTTCGGGAGTTGGTGAATTCGTACAGTTTGCAGTTCGGGAGATTGGTGCTTGCAGTAGCTGCTGGTCTATGGAAAAGGGGATTATCGCCTAAACGTTTTTTATCCCCTTCTGAGCAAAACGGTCCGTTACAGACTTCAATAGGCAGGCGAATTTTAAAACCCACAGGGACTCTTTCTGGCCACAATAGTAATGGAAAAGTTGTTTCAAGGGGACTAACACCTGGACTGTGGCATGCCGGAGGGGGATCCATGGCAAAACTCCCATGGAAAATTACATAGTTGATGCAGAGTCTGGTTTTAATCCATAAAGGGCATAAATCACCTAACATTCCTAAATTGTTTGGAATAACGTGCTTTAAAACATCAGGTATGATGTTGTATCGATCAGGTAGTGTAAGGGTTACGCCCGCTTCACAGTGACAGACCAAACTCCCCGTTTAACGCACCACAAACAACTGCAAACAGTCCATTTGCACAACCGCAAACTCCCCTTTTGCACAAGGTTGGATACCAAGCTAGCCATGTCCCGTTCCTTGTCCTCACTGATTTCATTGAAGGTCTCTTCCTCCACCCAGCCACGTACAACACCAAGGGTCCCCGAAAGGTGACAACAAGCCCCCTGTATTTTTTTTTTTTTTAAATGTACACTACTGTTACACCAGATATGAGTTGCACTGGTGTGACACTGTGCCCTGGCAGGCCCTGAAACGCACACGTGTGAAGGAAACTGACTGCTATTATTTCACAGTCAAATTTCTAGTTTTTTTTTTTAATGTACACTACTGTTACACCAGTGATTGGCCCACGTCATGCCTACGCCCCCAAAACGTTCGTGTGTGGGGGTGCTGGAATGACGTGGGCCAATGGGAGCCTTGTAAGGGAGCGGCAGGGGTTAATCCAAGGGCTCTCCGCTGGTACTCAGGATTCATCATACAGAAGGCAGGATACACAGCAGAATTCCCATTCCCAAGGACCAGACGACACACGACACAGCCTGGGAGTCAACTGACAAGTTTTATTCACAGCTCCAGGAGTTAACTGTCAACTTTTAAATGTTCTGCAATGCAGTAATAGCAAGACATACACAAGGGAAAACCATCACAGTACACATTGGAGACACAAAATATAAAACCAAACCTCTGAATACTCAGGGGACATGGCACTTAGTGGCGATGTCCCGCCACATATCTCCCCCTTGTCCACTCCCGGCAGCCCCAGCCTGACTCACACGGGTCAGCTGGCTGCTGCCCAGAGTCGACACAGTCTTTTAGTGCCATGTCCCTCTCCATGTCTTCCTCCATTAATTCTATTATATTACATTTACTGCCCCTCTCCAATAGTCCTTGTATTACACACAGTATCTCTGTATTACACACTGTATCTCTGTATTACACACAGCATCCCTGTATTACACTCAGTATCTCTGTATTACACACAGTATCTCTATATTACACACTGTATCCCTGTATTACACTCAGTATCTCTGTATTACACACAGTATCTCTGTATTGCACACAGTATCTCTATATTACACACAGTATCCCTGTATTACACACAGTATTCCTGTATTACACTCAGGATCTCTGTATTACACACAGTATCTCTATATTACACACAGTATCCCTGTATTACACTCAGTATCTCTATATTACACTCAGTATCCCTGTATTACACACAGTATCCCTGTATTACACTCAGTATCTCTGTATTACACACAGTATCTCTATATTACACACAGTATCCCAGTCTTACACTCAGTATCTCTGTATTACACACAATATCCCTGTATTACACTCAGTATCTCTGTATTACACACTGTATCCATGTATTACACACAGTATCCCTGTATTACACTCAGTATCCCTGTATTACACACAGTATCCCTGTATTGCACTCAGTATCTCTATATTACACACAGTATCCCTGTATTACACTCAGTATCTCTGTATTACACACTGTATCCATGTATTACACACTGTATCCCTGTATTACACACAGTATCTCTATATTACACTCAGGTTACTGGCTATGGGGGATAATGTATAATAAACACAGGTTACTGGCTATGGGGGGATAATGTATAATAAACACAGGTTACTGGCTATGGGGGGATAATGTATAATAAACACAGGTTACTGGCTATGGGAGGATAATGTATAATAAACACAGGTTACTGATTATGGGGGATAATGTATAATAAACACAGGTTACTGGCTATGGAGGGATAATGTATAATAAACACAGGTTACTGGCTATGGGGGATAATGTATAATAAACACAGGTTACTGGCTATGGGGGGATAATGTATAATAAACACAGGTTACTGGCTATGGGAGGGATAATGTATAATAAACACAGGTTACTGGCTATGGGGGGATAATGTATAATAAACACAGGTTACTGGCTATGGTAGGATAATGTATAATAAACACAGGTTACTGGCTATGGGGGGGATAATGTATAATAAACACAGGTTACTGGTTATGGGGGATAATGTATAATAAACACAGGTTACTGGCTATGGGGGGATAATGTATAATAAACACAGGTTACTAGCTATGGGAGGGATAATGTATAATAAACACAGGTTACTGGTTATGGGGGATAATGTATAATAAACACAGGTTACTGGCTATGGGGGGATAATGTATAATAAACACAGGTTACTGGCTATGGTAGGATAATGTATAATAAACACAGGTTACTGGCTATGGGGGGATAATGTATAATAAACACAGGTTACTGGCTATGGGAGGGATAATGTATAATAAACACAGGTTACTGGCTATGGGGAAGATAATGTCTAATAAACACAGGTTACTGGTTATGGGGGATAATGTATAATAAACACAGGTTACTGGCTATGGGGATAATGTATAATAAACACAGGTTACTGGCTATGGTAGGATAATGTATAATAAACACAGGTTACTGGCTATGGGGGGGGATAATGTATAATAAAAACAGGTTACTGGTTATGGGGGATAATGTATAATAAACACAGGTTACTGGCTATGGGGGGATAATGTATAATAAACACAGGTTACTGGCTATGGGAGGGATAATGTATAATAAACACAGGTTACTGGTTATGGGGGATAATGTATAATAAACACAGGTTACTGGCTATGGGGGGATAATGTATAATAAACACAGGTTACTGGCTATGGTAGGATAATGTATAATAAACACAGGTTACTGGCTATGGGGGGATAATGTATAATAAACACAGGTTACTGGCTATGGGGGGGATAATGTATAATAAACACAGGTTACTGGCTATGGGAGGGATAATGTATAATAAACACAGGTTACTGGCTATGGGAGGATAATGTATAATAAACACAGGTTACTGGCTATGGGAGGATAATGTATAATAAACACAGGTTACTGGCTATGGTAGGATAATGTATAATAAACACAGGTTACTGGCTATGGTAGGATAATGTATAATAAACACAGGTTACTGGCTATGGGGGGATAATGTATAATAAACACAGGTTACTGGCTATGGGGGGATAATGTATAATAAACACAGGTTACTGGCTATGGGAGGGATAATGTATAATAAACACAGGTTACTGGCTATGGGGAAGATAATGTATAATAAACACAGGTTACTGGTTATGGGGGATAATGTATAATAAACACAGGTTACTGGCTATGGGGATAATGTATAATAAACACAGGTTACTGGCTATGGTAGGATAATGTATAATAAACACAGGTTACTGGCTATGGGGGGGATAATGTATAATAAACACAGGTTACTGGTTATGGGGGATAATGTATAATAAACACAGGTTACTGGCTATGGGGGGATAATGTATAATAAACACAGGTTACTGGCTATGGGAGGGATAATGTATAATAAACACAGGTTACTGGTTATGGGGGATAATGTATAATAAACACAGGTTACTGGCTATGGGGGGATAATGTATAATAAACACAGGTTACTGGCTATGGGGGGATAATGTATAATAAACACAGGTTACTGGCTATGGGGGGATAATGTATAATAAACACAGGTTACTGGCTATGGGAGGATAATGTATAATAAACACAGGTTACTGGCTATGGGGAGGATAATGTATAATAAACACAGGTTACTGGCTATGGGGGATAATGTATAATAAACACAGGTTACTGGCTATGGGAGGGATAATGTATAATAAACACAGGTTACTGGCTATGGGGGATAATGTATAATAAATACAAACACAAAAAAAAAAGAATGCAGCTTCTCAATTAATCTAAATTGTATGCTGTCTAGGAGGTGGGAGGGTCTGGGAGGGAGGGTCTGCTGCTGATTGGCTGGAATGTGTCTGCTGACTGTGAGGTACAGGGTCAAAGTTTACTCAATGATGACGAATAGGGGGCGGACCGAACATCGCATATGTTCGCCATCCGTGGTGAACGCGAACAAGCTATGTTCACCAGGAACTATTCGCCAGCGAACCGTTCAGGACATCACTAGTTACTGGCTATGGGGGATAATGTATAATAAACACAGGTTACTGGCTATGGGGGGATAATGTATAATAAACACAGGTTACTGGCTATGGGAGGATAATGTATAATAAACACAGGTTACTGGCTATGGGGGGATAATGTATAATAAACACAGGTTACTGGCTATAGGGGGATAATGTATAACAAACACAGGTTACTGGCTATGGGGGATAATGTATAATAAACACCGGTTACTGGCTATGGGAGGATAATGTATAATAAACACAGGTTACTGGCTATGGGGGGATAATGTATAATAAACACAGGTTACTGGCTATAGGGGGATAATGTATAACAAACACAGGTTACTGGCTATGGGGGATAATGTATAATAAACACAGGTTACTGGCTATGGAGGATAATGTATAATAAACACAAACACAAAAAAAAGAATGCAGCTTCAGAATGAATCTAAATTGTATGCTGTCTAGGAGGTGGGAGGGTCTAGGAGGGAGGGTCTGCTGCTGATTGGCTGGAATGTGTCTGCTGACTGTGAGGTACAGGGTCAAAGTTTACTCAATGATGATGAATAGGGGGCGGACCGAACATCGCATATGTTTGCCGTCCGTGGCGAACGCGAATAAGCTATGTTCGCCAGGAACTATTCGCCAGAGAACCGTTCGGGACATCACTAGTGTAGGGTTTACAAGGACTTAAGAAACTCCATCAAGCCTGGTAATCAGATTGGGGTTCTCTGGATGTCCTAACATTAAATTGATTTCTCCTTATTTCTATTTTTCCTGTATCCCATATCACAGCCATCCCGTGATGAGGCAGCCCTGCAGGAGATGGAGGAGGAAGTGGAGATGCTGACGGGAGAATAGGAAGTGCTTTCTACAGAAATTGCCAAGTTAAGAAATAGTGAGTGCTGCACCTTAGTGGGTCTAGAATCAAACAGAACCCAGTGTATAGACAGAGACACTATATGTTTCATTATTAGTTTAATTATTTATAGTGTTTAATAAGCACTAAAGAAATGGAGAGAGAACATGTTAGCTCAGGCTTGGGGAAGTGGGAGTAGTATTAATGAATATTGTAAGAAAGCAGCTATGCCATGTGAAAGTTCACTGTTTTCACCAAGGTGTTCACTTAGCGACTCATGTAAAAGAAAAAATGTGGACAGGTGAATATATTGATTTGCTGTAGCTTTGCCTTCAGCCAAAGATTTTCCCAGAGCAGAGAGTGACAAGGATGAGGAAAAGCGTAGATTGATCCCACGTATTTTTAATAACTGTATTTCTTCAGCCGTAATGGAAGAGAAGAAGCCAAAATTATGTCGCCGTTTTTTCCAACATTTGGAAGTTATACTAGAGGCTTTGAAGAATTTTGTGGTTTAACTATGATGAACTTTTCAGACAAAAACTGACTGTCCACTCTACCCTGAAATGGAGAATGAAGGATATTGGTCTTTGGCTGAATCTCACGCTGCCTCAGAGATTGTCAGTTAAACCAACAACTAATGTCGGCACTTCTAGCATAGTAGGAGCGATGAAAAAAGGCCTATGTTAGACATTTAATAAAGGGCATTGTAAATGTCCCAATACATGTAGGTTTAACCTCTTAGTGACCAGACCACTTTTCAATTTTCTTACCATTAAGGACCAGGGCTGTTTTTACATTTCTGCAGTGTTTATGTTTAGCTGTAATTTTCCTTTTACTCATTTACTGTACCCACACATATTATAAATCGTTTTCTTGCCATTAAATGGTCTTTTTAAATATACCATTATTTTCATCATACATATAATTTACTATAAAATATTTTTATAAAATATGATGACATTTTTTTTTAAAAAAACACTTTTTCGAACTTTGACCCTCAAAATCTGTTACGCATCTACACCTGCCAAAAAACACCCGTGCTAAATAGTTTCTAAATTTTGTCCAGAGTTTAGAAATACCCAATGTTAACATGTTCTTAATTTTTTGGGAAAGTTATAGGGCAATGAATACAAGTAGCACTTTGCGATTTCCAAACCATTTTTTCACAGATGGTCTTCATGCACCCATGTCCTATTTGGGTCCTTTTTTAAGCTGGCCAATGTAATTTACCCACATCAACCATATGTTTTTGAAAAGAAGACACCCTAGGGTATTTCAAATGGTGGTATTTTAACACTCTCCATGCACTAATTCTACCACCAGTTTTTGTCAAACTTTTGGGTAGTCCTTTTTTTGTTATTTTTCACACACATTGTACTTTAGGCATGGATTCACAGCTCCTGTTATGTATTACTGCCAAAGAACACCCCAATATTTGTTCAGCAACATCTCCTGAGTACAGTGAGTACAGTGATACCACCCATGTCAAACAGGTGTGTCGGGTTCTCTGGGGGCTGAAAGACCTTATCTGTAGGGTGCGCATTCCAGATTTCCAACTTGGAATTTTCACATCCGGTAATAATGCACCCATGTCCTATTTGGGACATTTTTGAAGCCGGCCAATATAATTTACCCCATCAAACCATATATTTTTGAAAAGTAGACACCCTAGGGTTTTGTGGTATTTTTTTTATTTGCTGTTTTCCAAAGTACACCATACAGAAAATATACAGTTACCAGTACAAGGAGTCACATGCATAACATTTTCAGGTTACAGGTAGTGATGTACCGAACTGTCCGCCGGCGAACAGTTCCCGGCGAAATTAGCGTGTTCGTCATCATTGGGCAAACTTTGACCCTGTGCCTCTCGGTCAGCAGACACATTACAGCCAATCAGCAGCACTCCCTCCCTTCCACACCCTCCAACCTCCCTCCCAGCATCCATTTTCGATTCATTCGGATGCTGCATGCTTAGTGAGAGGAGGGAAAGTTTAGCTGCTGCTGATTACATAGGGAAATTGATAGCTAGGCTAGGGTATTCAGTGTTCACTACAATCCTGAAGGACTCATCTGATCTCTGCTGTAAGGACAGCACCCCAAAAAGCCCTTTTTAGGGCTATAACATCAGGCTGCTTTTTTTTTTTTTTTTTCCTGTGTAATGTAATTGCAGGGGCCTGCCTGCCAGCTTCTGTGTGAGGTTCACATTGGATACTGTGCCTATTTGCCCAGTGCCACCACTCATATCTGTTTTAACAATAGGTTAAGCTTTACATTTAAAATAAATATTTTTTTTTCACTGTAATAGAAGAGCAGTTGCCTGCCTGCCAGCTTCTATGTGAGGTTCACATTGGATACTGTGCCTATTTGCCCAGTGCCACCACTCATATCTGTTTTAACAATAGGTTAAGCTTTACATTTAAAATAAATATTTTTTTTTCACTGTAATAGAAGAGCAGTTAGTTGTCTGCAAGCGTCTGTGTTTCAGGCCTACTTCAGCGTGTGCTCTGCAGACCTGTGCCAGCGTGCTTTGACAGTTGCCAATCATATCTGGTGTCTCTATAGCGTGCTTTTACAACCAAAATTTAGTTTCCACTGTAATAGAAGAGCAGTTGCCTGCCTGCCAGCTTCTGTGTGAGGTTCACATTGGATACTGTGCCTATTTGCCCAGTGCCACCACTCATATCTGTTTTAACAATTGGTTAAGCTTTCGATTTAAAAGAAATAGTTTTTTTTCACTGTAATAGAAGAGCAGTTAGTTGTCTGCAAGGGTCTGTGTTTCAGGCCTACTTCAGCGTGTGCTCTGCAGACCTGTGCCAGCGTGCTTTGACAGTTGCCAATCATATCTGGTGTCTCTTTAGCGTGCTTTTACAACCAAAATTGTGTTTCCACTGTAATAGAAGAGCAGTTGCCTGCCTGCCAGCTTCTGTGTGAGGTTCACATTGGATACTGTGCCTATTTGCCCAGTGCCACCACTCAAATCTGTTTTAACAATTGGTTAAGCTTTAGATTTAAAAGAAATATTTTTTTTTCACTGTAATAGAAGAGCAGTTAGTTGTCTGCAAGCGTCTGTGTTTCAGGCCTACTTCAGCGTGTGCTCTGCAGACCTGTGCCAGCGTGCTTTGACAGTTGCCACTCATATCTTGTGTCTCTATAGCATGCTTTTACAACCAAAATTTGTTTTTCACTGTTATAGATTGAATAGCAGTTACTTGTCTTCAAGCGGCTCTGTCAGTCCTTCCTTCAGCGTGCTCTGCAGAACTGTTCCAGTGCACATTGCCAATCATATCTGGTCTCACAGTAGCTTGCACGCATAGTACCACTAATCCCCCAAAAAATGACAGGCAGAGGCAGGCCACCCCGGAGGGGCCATCGTGGTCGTGGTGCTGTGATTCCCTTTTGCCCTAGAATAATGCCCAGTTTTCAGAAGCCACGTACCCTGAACTTGAAAAGTTCTGAGGACTTAGTTGACTGGCTAACACAGGACACCCAATCTTGTACAGCCTCCGCTCGGAACCTTGACGCACCATCCTCCTCCAGCTTAGCTTCAGGCACCTCTCAAGATAGCACTCACCCGCCTGCCGCCACCACCAAAACTAGCACCACAGCCGCTTTACTTGGTATGTCAGAGGAGTTATTCACACACCCGTTTGAAGAAATGAGTGATGCGCAACCATTATTGCTAGAGGATGTAGATAACAGGGATATGTCTCAGGCAGGCAGCATTAAACACATGGAGGTACGGTGTGATGATGATGATGTTGTACCCGCTGCTGCTTCCTTTTCTGAGTTGTCAGATACAAGCTAAGCGGTTGATGATGACGATGCGTTTATGGATGTCACGTGGGTGCCCGCTAGAAGAGAAGAAGAACAGGGCGAAAGTTCAGATGGGGAGACAGAGAGGAGGAGGAGGAGACCAGTTGGAAGCAGGGGGGGGTCGTCGCAAGGAGCTAGTGGCACAGTCAGACAGCATGCATCGGCACCTGGGGTCAGCCCGACAGCACGCCAATCAACGCATGCTGTGTCCACCACCAGAATGCCGTCATTGCAGAGCTCAGCAGTGTGGCATTTTTTTTGTGTGTCTGCCTCTGACAACAGCGATGCCATTTGCAACCTGTGCCAAAGGAAACTGAGTCGTGGGAGGTCCAACACCCACCTAGGTACAACTGCTTTGCGTAGGCACATGATCTCCCATCACAAACGCCTATGGGATCAACACATGAGTACAAGCAGCACGCCTACTCTAAGCCGCCATCCTCCTCCTGGTCCAGCATCTTCAGCCACGTCAACCACTGCTGTTCTTCTTGCCCCCTCTCAACCATCCGCCACTCCGTCTCCCGCCTTGAGCAGTTCCCGCTCATCTGCCCACAGTCATGTGTTTCTGTCAAGGACATGTTTGAGCGTAAGAAGCCAATGTCACCAAGTCACCCCCTTGCCCAGCGTCTGACAGCTGGCTTGTCCGAACTATTAGCCCGCCAGCTTTTACCATACAATCTGGTTGAGTCTGAGGCGTTCAAAAAATTTGTAGCTATTGGGACACCACAGTGGAAGGTACCCGGCCGGAATTTCTTTTCACAAAAGTCATGGCATGTCTGGCACACAGTGTTGGGGCAAGGGTCCATCTGACCACTGATACCTGGTCTGCAAAGCATGGTCAGGGCAGGTATATCACCTACACTGCGCATTGGGTAAACCTGCTGACGGCTGACAAGCAAGGAATGCGTGGCATTGCAGAGGAGTTGGTGACACCGCCACGAATTGCAGGCAGTCCTGCTGCCACCTCCTCTACTCCTCCTACTCCATCCTCTTCCATAACCTCCTCGGCTGAGTCCTCTTGTGCCGCTGCTTCTTGCTCCACATCAACGGCACCCCCCAGCTCCCCAGGTACTATTCCACATCCCGGATACGGCAGTGTCACGCCGTCTTGGGTTTGACTTGCTTGAAAGCAGAGAGTCACACCGGACAAGCACTCCTGTCCGCCCTGAACGCACAGGTGGAAAAGTGGCTGACTCCGCAGCAACTGGATATCGGCAAAGTGGTGTGTGACAACGGAAAAAATTTGATAGCGGCATTGAAGTTGGGCAAGTTGACACATGTGCCGTGCATGGCACATGTGTGTAATCTGATCATACAACGCTTTGTGCATAAGTACACAGGCTTACAGGACATCCTGAAGCAGGCCAGGAAGGTGTGTGGCCATTTCAGGCATTCCTACACGGCCATGGCTCACTTTGCCGATATCCAGCGGCGAAACAACATGCCAGTGAGGCGCTTGATTTGCGACAGCCCTACACGTTGGAATTCAACACTCCTAATGTTCGACCGCCTGCTCCAACAAGAAAAAGCTGTTAATGATAATGAATATTTGTATGACCGGGGTGCTAGGACAGCCTCTGGGGAGCTGGGAATTTTTTTGCCACGTTACTGGACGCTCATGCGCAATGCCTGTAGGCTCATGCGTCCTTTTGAGGAGGTGACAAACCTAGTCAGTCGCAGTTGTGTGTGTGCGTGTGTATGGCTGTCTGCCTGTGTGTGTGTGACAGGGTGAAGATTTCTTGCACATGGGTGTGACAGGGTGAAGATTTCTTGCACAGGGCGCCCAAAGGCCTAAGGCTGGCCCTGCGCATGGGTCAGTGGCTCTGCACCAGACTTCCCTCCAATTGATCAAAGTTAAAGGATTTCAAGTGGACTGATTACAATTACAGGGCCTCTAAAGAGTCCTGTATTGTTATTTGTCGTCACTACCTTCCCGCGTCGGGAAGATTTCTTGCACAGGGCGCCCAAAGGCCTAAGGCTGGCCCTGCGCATGGGTCAGTGGCTCTGCACCAGACTTCCCTCCAATTGATCAAAGTTAAAGGATTTCAAGTGGACTGATTACAATTACAGGGCCTCTAAAGAGTCCTGTATTGTTATTTGTCATCACTACCTTCCCGCGTCGGGAAGATTTCTTGCACAGGGCGCCCAAAGGCCTAAGGTTGGCCCTGCGCATGGGTCAGTGGCTCTGCACCAGACTTCCCTCCAATTGATCAAAGTTAAAGGATTTCAAGTGGACTGATTACAATTACAGGGCCTCTAAAGAGTCCTGTATTGTTATTTGTCGTCACTACCTTCCCGCGTCGGGAGTGGGTCATTTGCGCCCCTGCTGCCTTCCTTGCATGTGGTAGCTGTTTGTCAGGGATTTGTCAATCCATATCTGCCAAGTGACCCTATGTAGGGGGAACAGTCTCTATTCTGCTCTGTGTCAGTGTGTATCAGGGATCATTAGGATAGGTGTCAATCCATATCTGCCAAGTGACCCTATGTAGGGGGAACAGTCTCTATTCTGCTCTGTGTCAGTGTGTATCAGGGATCATTAGGATAGGTGTCAATCCATATCTGCCAAGTGACCCTATGTAGGAGGAACAGTCCCTATTCTGCTCTGTGTCACTGTGTATCAGGGATCATTAGGATAGGTGTCAATCCATATCTGCCAAGTGGCCCTATGTAGGAGGAACAGTCCCTATTCTGCTCTGTGTCACTGTGTATCAGGGATCATTAGGATAGGTGTCAATCCATATCTGCCAAGTGACCCTATGTAGGGGGAACAGTCTCTATTCTGCTCTGTGTCAGTGTGTATCAGGGATCATTAGGATAGGTGTCAATCCATATCTGCCAAGTGACCCTATGTAGGAGGAACAGTCCCTATTCTGCTCTGTGTCACTGTGTATCAGGGATCATTAGGATAGGTGTCAATCCATAACTGCCAAGTGACCCTATGTAGGAGGAACAGTCCCTATTCTGCTCTGTGTCACTGTGTATCAGGGATCATTAGGATAGGTGTCAATCCATATCTGCCAAGTGACCCTATGTAGGGGGAACAGTCCCTATTCTGCTCTGTGTCAGTGTGTATCAGGGGTTTTGAGGACAGGTGTCAATCCATATCTGCCAAGTGACCCTATGTAGGGGGAACAGTCTCTATTCTGCTCTGTGTCAGTGTGTATCAGGAATCATTAGGATAGGTGTCAATCCATATCTGCCAAGTGACCCTATGTAGGGGGAACAGTCCCTATTCTGCTCTGTGTCAGTGTGTATCAGGGGTTTTGAGGACAGGTGTCAATCCATATCTGCCAAGTGACCCTATGTCTCTATTCTGCTCTGTGTCAGTGTGTATCAGGGCTGGGCTTTGAGGACAGGTGTCAATGTTAGGTGATTTCTGCCCTTTATGGATTAAAAGCAGACTCTGCATCAACTGTGCAATTTTCCATGGGAGTTTTGCCATGGATCCCCCTCTGGCATGCCACAGTCCAGGTGTTAGTCCCCTTGAAACAACTTTTCCATCACTATTGTGGCCAGAAAGAGTCCCTGTTGTTTTAAAAATAAATATAAATTTTATTGAATCTGCACTTTGGTGGACCATTTTATCCTGCTTAAAGAAGGGTAGAGTCACCCTAGAACTGGACTCATCTGCTTATACACTCAGAGCCAAGTGATAGGCTCTCTTTAAGGTGAGAAGCCATCTGTATGTGTTTATACTATACCCTACCTGATTAAGGATTTCTGCACCAGGGCAATTCTCCCTGTCTCCCCCTACCCCTTTGTTTTACATGCTTCTGAGGAACATCTTACACGTGGACCTAGAAGGTGTGTGCCACCTTAAGTGCACAACGGCGCAAGTGATTAGAGCCAATCCATAATAGGCTCTAAACCACGTGAGTGCTTCCAATTTGGAATATATATTTCCATTTTTTAATTCAACAGTGTTGCACTATATACTTTTCCCTTTTGTTCTTATACAGCCATTCACAACTACTATATCCCCAATAAGCTGGGAGTAAGTAATCCACTTTTCAGCGCTACGCACCTTCACTAATTTGGCACTTATCTGTTAAATAGTGGTTTTTTTTTTTGTATTCAATGTAATAGGAATAGAGAGTTCCTATTTTTGTGTGAAAGCTGCTATAACTGAGAGCACTTTAAATTTCACTATTTTAAGCGCCTTATAACACAGAACACTTTGTATATTTATTGTCCTATATCACTCTCTATCTCTGTGTGTGCTGCTAAACCCAATATGTCTCTGTTTGAGAAAAGGTCTAAATATGGCCAAAACATAGACGCTCTATTTAATAATCCCACAACACCAAGAGGAAATAATGAACAAGAATTAAAAATAAGATTACGTAATTCATGTTACAAATTGGAAAAATTACTGACCAAAGAAATTAAAATTAAATGGGAAGTTGCAACATTGGATAAATATACCAGGGAGAAAATTACTCCAAGAGGCCTGAGATTCACGAAAAGTCCCTCATTCGATCAAGATGAGGAAGACTTTATACAAGAATGGACTGACCTCTTGGAAAGTTTCTCCTTTGGGATGATGAATTTGATAATTAAAAGACGGGGGAATTCTCTACATAAACTCGATGTGGAGATAAATGAAATTAAAAACTTTCTAATTGAAAATATGACTACTGAACAATACACCTGTACAATGAATGATATTCAGATAAATTTAGAAAGAACGGAGAAAAATGTAATTGAGATTAAGAAAAAGAAGTATTTACGTGATAAAGACGATTATGCAAAGAATCAGGTCAGGACGTACACTAAAGGAAAGGAACCATTCCATTTCAATACCCAATATAATGAAGGGAAAAGAATGAATAAGTATGAGCCCTATATGAATGACAGAGGAAGGGGTAGAAACCAAATAAGAAGGACTCCTGACCATTATCACCCTAGGGAACGATCACCAAGGAGGAACTATCATACACGATCACCACAAAGGAATTACCACATACAAACATCACGTAGAACCCACTATACACCGACACGTAGTAGGGGAGGGTGGGAGAAGGTAGTTAGAAGGAAACAACCCAGATCACCAATAAGGGAGAGACCAAGAGGGCTAAGACCCGCCACAACCACACCACCTAATGAACCCACAATGCCATGTAGATCCCCCCAGAATAATGATGACATCCCAATACAGAATAGATTCCAACCACTCACAACAGCTCCTACAGAGGAGGATTTTTGGCACAGACAAATAAGAGGGAGACGCAAGGAATCCCCCATTTATCAAACATCACTAGCAAAGCGAAGACGCAGTATAGAAGAAGGGGAACTAGGGGAGGAACACTCATACAGAAAAGAAAGGAGAGAGAGGCACCCAAATCGAACGGAATTTTCAATCTTTCCAAAAAAGAACTAACGAAATCCCAGATCAGTCTATTGGCGAAGGGATTAAAATTTGCCCCCACAAAGCCGATTAACAAATTCAGTGTCTATTTGGATCTAAATAGATTTAAGAGAAAACTTTGTTTAAAAAAATTCTTTCTAAAACAGACGGTGACCCACAATTTAACAACCGACCAAGATAACGACATAATCCACACTAATCTGAGAGAAAAGTCTACCTTTTTCCCTCGAAGTTGCATCTCTGACGAGATGACAACTTTTGAGAAGATGGTCCTAAGAGATATGGACAAAATAAAAAAACCTAAAAATAAGTACCATAACCTTAGCTTTCATGAGAGACAGGCTCTAAAAGAGTTAAGAGAAGACCAAACTTTGGTAATTAAACCAGCGGATAAGGGGGGAGGCATAGCCATCCTAAATGCTGACGATTACAATAAGGAAATACTTAGGTTATTGAATGATGACCAGACATATCGAGTCTTGAGTAAGGACCCCACGAAAGACATCAAGTCTAGTTACAATGCACTTATTGAAAAAGGAAAAATGACAGAAGTTCTGAACCAAAAAGAATATAAGTTTTTAAATATGCAATATCCTAAAATCCCTGTTTTTTATTATTTGCCAAAATTGCACAAAAATAAGAGTAACCCTCCCGGGAGACCCATTGTCTCCGGTATAGGATCTATTTCTAGCAAGTTATCCCAGTATATCGATAAATGTCTTCAGCCCATAGTGTGTACGTGCCGAAGCTACCTCAAAGACACCATTAATGTCCTACAGATAATTCAAAATATTGTATGGAAGGACAACTACTACCTTGTAACAGCGGATGTGGGCTCACTGTACACTATAATTTCCCATACAAGAGGATGCGAAGCAATACGTCACTTTTTAGAACTTTCCAACAAGTTCCCACCCCAACAAGTAGATTTTATAATAGAAGGAATATATTGGATTTTAAATAATAATTATTTTTGGTACGGAGAACAATTTTACTTGCAGACTTGTGGAACGGCGATGGGCACGAGGTTCGCACCCAGTTACGCGAATCTCTTTATGTCCCATTGGGAACAACAATTTATTTATGGAGACCATAGATGGAATGCGAACCTCGTGTCCTATCGCCGTTACATTGACGATATATTTTTTATTTGGGAAGGGAACGAGGAGTCACTGAATGTATTTTTAACTCATTTAAACACCAACGATTGGGGCATTAAACTTACGAGCCATTTTAGCAAAAACTCTGTAGAATTTTTAGACCTCAATATATATGTTGAAAAGAATGTTTTAAAGACAAGTACATTTTTTAAAAAGGTCGATGTTAACAGCTACATAGGGGAGAAGAGTTGTCATTTCTCCCCGTGGCTGTTAAACGCCCCAAAAGCACAACTATTGAGGATAAGAAGAAATTGCACAGAACAACATAAATTCCGAGAGCAATCAGAGAAAATAATAAACGATTTCAGGGAAAAAGGCTATGATGACGATCTTTTAAGTAAAGCTTTCAAAGAGGTCGAAGGAAAGGATAGAAATGAACTGATCAAATATAAAGAGAAAATCGACAATGTAGAATCACAAAATCTGAAGTTTATTTGCGACTTTAACCACAGCAGTAGACATTTGAAAAAGATCATTCAGAGATATTGGCCAATACTGAAAAATGACCCTGTCCTCAATTCTATATTGCCGGACAAACCTAATATAGTGTATAGAGGTGTGCAAAATTTGAAAAGTAATCTGGTAAAGAATCACATACCCCCCAAAAAATCTACAAGTCAGTTTTTTAAAGAATCTAATGGCTTTTACGGTTGTGGCATGTGTGGAGCATGTAAAAACTCGAGGAGTAGAAGAAGAGTGATAAAAGAGTTCCATCACCCACAAGATGTAAATAGAAATTTTAAAATTAAACAAGTCATCACCTGCCAATCCACTAAAGTAATATACATGATCAGCTGTCCATGTGGGTTGACCTATATAGGAAGGACGATGAGGACACTCAACACAAGAATTCAGGAGCACATTAGAAATATCAGAAATGGCTTCCTAAAACATAGTGTGTCCCTACACTTCAAGAATAAACACAATAGTGACCCATCACTACTGGAATTTATGGGAATCCAGAAAGTAATCGGTAATTGGAGAGGAGGGGACCCTATAAAATTGATTGGACAAACAGAGATGCAGTGGATTTTTAACCTCAATACCATGCAACCACATGGACTCAATGACGATTTTGAATTATGCCACTTCTTATAAGTAATATATAGATTTTTTACAATTTTTAACAATTTTTTATTGTACTAATTTTTCTATTAATATCTATATTTATTTTAATAACTTTCTAATTTTAACAGTGGCTCATTCAATCACCTTTGGGTCTAGATCTATTTTGGATTCTAATAATGGGTGGACCAACACTTGTATTGGTATGGTCTGGCTTGTATAGGAACTTACGAATATCAATTATGCTTTTAATTATAGATATTATTTCTGCACATCACCACTTTGGTTACTTATATATGTTTTTATAAGAGCTTATTAGTGGAATAGTGCCTATACTAATACCTCCTTTTTTTATGTTATTATATCTGTTTTGCTCTGATAACGAGCATATGGCTCTAGGAACTACACATTATAAATGACTAAATGATGCCAGGACTTTGCCCATAATCAAAATGGAGACATGGACATCGATATAACGATGATTGAACGAGTAAAGACACTAACGACACAACCATCCGCCATACTGATGCAAGAAAACGAAGCATTATGAAGTATAGAGGCAAGATACAAAGAAAGATCTTTGTTCTGGATTCAATGGGATCGGATTAAAAAGGACTATAGAAGTATATACACAACTTTCAGGTTCCCGGAAGTGACGACACGCGCACGCGTGTGCGTGCGTGATGACGTCACGTATAAGGGATAGATTACTGGCATATTGGAACTACACACCCATCTTCAACAGGAGCACTCGTGATTGGCTGTATCACGATCTCCTGCAACCAATTAAATGTTTAGACAGGGATATATATGTATTAGAAAGCAGGAAGTAAATCACCAATTGAAAAAGCCGAACAGAATCGGCGAAACGCGTTTTGGACTTTGGACTTAACACCACTGTGTATGTATTGCAATTTATTTTTTAAAGTTTTATACTAATGGAATAAATATAAATTTTATTGAATCTGCACTTTGGTGGACCATTTTATCCTGCTTAAAGAAGGGTAGAGTCACCCTAGAACTGGACTCATCTGCTTATACACTCAGAGCCAAGTGATAGGCTCTCTTTAAGGTGAGAAGCCATCTGTATGTGTTTATACTATACCCTACCTGATTAAGGATTTCTGCACCAGGGCAATTCTCCCTGTCTCCCCCTACCCCTTTGTTTTACATGCTTCTGAGGAACATCTTACACGTGGACCTAGAAGGTGTGTGCCACCTTAAGTGCACAACGGCGCAAGTGATTAGAGCCAATCCATAATAGGCTCTAAACCACGTGAGTGCTTCCAATTTGGAATATATATTTCCATTTTTTAATTCAACAGTGTTGCACTATATACTTTTCCCTTTTGTTCTTATACAGCCATTCACAACTACTATATCCCCAATAAGCTGGGAGTAAGTAATCCACTTTTCAGCGCTACGCACCTTCACTAATTTGGCACTTATCTGTTAAATAGTGGTTTTTTTTTTTGTATTCAATGTAATAGGAATAGAGAGTTCCTATTTTTGTGTGAAAGCTGCTATAACTGAGAGCACTTTAAATTTCACTATTTTAAGCGCCTTATAACACAGAACACTTTGTATATTTATTGTTTTTAAAATTCGCCTGCCCATTGAAGTCAATGGCGGTTCGCACGGTTCGCGAACATTTGCGGAAGTTCGCGTTCGCCGTTCGCGAACCGAAAATTCCGGGTTCGCGACAACACTACAGAGGTTCTTGGAGGACAACCATACCCTATCACCCGGAACAAAAGAAGGGGCCGCAACCCTACGGCGATCAGCAAACTTCTTCTGAGCAGCTGCTGAACGAGACAGCGCAACATGGACCTGATCCCACATCTTCCGCAAAGAGGCGAGGTGCTGGTCCAAGGCGGGCATTCCCTTGTTGGAGAACGCACCGGGAAGGACAGAAGGCCGAAACCCATAAGCAACCTCAAAAGGACTTAAGCCAGTGGACGAATGAGACACCGTATTCCTGGCAAATTCAGCCCACGGAAGGAGGCGGGACCAGTCGTCTTGGTGCGCATTAGTGAAGCAGCGCAAATACAATTCCACAGACTGATTAGTACGTTCGGCCGCACCATTAGATTGCGGGTGATAGGAGGAAGTGAACGACAAGGAGACCCCCATCTCAGCACAAAAGCCCCTCCAAAACCGAGAGACAAATTGAGGGCCCCTGTCAGATACGATATCCTGAGGTACCCCATGCAAGCGGAACACTTCTTTGGCAAACACCTGAGCTAGCTGAACCGCAGAAGGCAGTTTCTTAAGCGGAATAAAGTGCGCCATTTTAGAGAACCTATCCATCACAGTCAATATCACTGTCTGACCATCAGAAAGAGGAAGGTCTACAATGAAATCCATGGATAAGTGGGTCCACGGTTTCTTGGGTATAGATAGAGGCATCAGTAGACCCTGGGGTCTCACATTAGGGGACTTACACTGTGTACAGACCCGACAAGCCTGTACAAAATCCACTACGTCTCGCTTAAGTGAAGGCCACCAGAACTGTTGAAGGAGGCCCTTATAGGTTTTGGTAACCCCCGGATGACCAGCAGTTTTGGCGGTGTGAAATAAAGTTAACTTTTTTCTGTCATTTGCTTTAACGTATAGTTTACCAACCGGCGTCTCAGGGGGTGCTTGGATTTGGTATGTCTTAATACTATCAAGGAAAGGAGACGAAACAACCAAACGGGTAGCAGCTATTATCTGAGACGCAGGTACTATAGGTTCAGGAGTCGGGTTAAAAAATTCTAATGGTTCATGCTGTCGAGAGATAGCGTCTGCTTTGGCATTACGGCAACCAGGTCTATAGGTGATCATGTATTGGAAGCGTGAAAGAAATAGAGACCATCTAGCCTGTCGGGCAGATAACCTTCTAGCATCCGCTATATAGGAGAGGTTCTTATGGTCTGTTATAACCATAATTTTGTGTCTAGAATCCTCTAATAAGGACTCAGAAGCGTCTACTTCCATAACAAAGGGAAGAGAAGGATTAGGGTGGTGCAGCACTGGAGCAGAGGCAAATGCTTTCTTGAGATTTTCGAAGGCCTTAAGGGCTTCAGGAGTCAGAACGCTAGGGTGTAGACCTTTTTTAGTCAGCTTCGTTATAGGAGAGATAAGTGGTGAAAAGTTTTTTATAAATTTCCTATAATAGTTGGCAAATCCTATGAAACGCTGGATAGCCTTCAGTCCTTGGGGAAGTGGCCAAGACAGTATGGCTTCCAATTTAGCAGGATCCATACTGAAACCCTGTTCAGTAATTATATAACCTAGGAATTGCACAGAGGTCTGATCGAATAGACATTTTTCTAACTTACAGTAGAGTCCGTTCTGTAATAACCTTTTGAGCACCATCCTTACATGGTTATGGTGTGACTTAAAATCAGGGGAATACACAAGTATGTCGTCAAGGTACACCACGGCACAGACAGGCAATAGATCCCTAAGGACATCGTTTATGAGGTCCTGAAACACAGCAGGAGCATTACACAATCCAAAAGGCATGACCAAATATTCGTAATGCCCACTGCGTGTGTTGAACGCGGTCTTCCACTCGTCATTATCCTTTATACGGACAAGGTTATAAGCCCCCCTGAGGTCTAATTTAGTGAAGAACTTAGAACCTTTAACACGATCAAACAACTCAGTGATGAGGGGGATAGGGTAGGCGTTTTTAATCGTTATATTGTTCAGACCCCTATAGTCTATACATGGCCTCAAATCGCCCTCCTTCTTTGCCACAAAGAAGAAACCAGCACCAGCAGGGGAGGAGGACCTTCTAATAAAACCTTTACTTAGGGATTCCCGTATGTACTCCTCCATGATCTGGTTTTCTTTCTCAGAAAGAGGGTAGACCTTTCCCCTAGGAGGCATAGTACCCGGTAACAGGTTTATGGCACAGTCGTACTCACGATGTGGAGGTAGCTTATCTGCCTCCCTTTTTTCAAAAACCAAGGCAAGGTCTGCATATTCAGAAGGGACAGAAACCGAAAGTGGTTTAGCTGTGGGCACGTTGAGTAAACAAACAGGACGTACATGAGCCATACAATCTCGTTGACAAGATTCTCCCCAGGAGAGTATGTCTAAACAACCCCAGTCAAGTACAGGGTTGTGCTTAACTAGCCAGGGAAAACCCAGAACGATGGAGGCAGTAGGAGAGTGAATTATTTGGAAGGTTAACCTTTCCTTGTGCAAAGCACCCACAGACATGACTATTTCCTGGGTTTCATGGGTCACCAGGGGTTTCTCAAGTGGTCTACCATCTATGGCCTCAACGGCCAAGGGTGTGGCCTTTCGGATCAAAGTCAGGGCTGCGGTTTTGGCAAAGTTCTCATCCATAAGGTTGTCTGCCGCACCTGAATCGATCAAGGCTTTGGTTGTTATAGTGGTATTATTGACCAAAAGAGAAACCGTAGTAAACGGTCTGGAGATGGACACATGAGGGGACAAAGTCATAACACCGAGGCCGACCCCTCTCTAGGCCTTAGGTGCTGTAGTTTCCCTGTACTTTAGGGCAGGCCTTACAGTGGTGCCCCCTCTTCCCACAATAAAGGCATAACCCCTCCCTTCTATGGTACGCTCTTTCGGCCTCAGTTAACCCCGTAGCACCCAATTGCATGGGTTCAGGGGATGGTTGCCTAGGAGCGGGTGATGCTAGTAGTGCAGTACTGGGTAGAGCAGGTAACACCCGTGTATCCAGCCGTCTTTGACTACGCCTCTCTCTAATACGGTTATCAATAAGAATCATATAGTCTATAACATCATCCAGAAGAACAGGCAATTCCCTGGATGCTATTTCATCCAGTATATAAGCGGCCAAACCCTCCTGAAAGGCTGTGACGAGGGCGTCATTATTACAAACCACTTCAGCTGCTAGAGTGCGGAATTCGATAGTATAATCCGCTACAGATCTGTTACCCTGTCGGACCCTAAGCAGAGCTTTGCCAGCAGAAGCAACCCTACCGGGTTGATCAAACGTGCGTTTGAAAGCTGTCAGAAAATCTGCAAAGGACATAGGAGACGTATTCTCCCACATGGGGTTGGCCCATGCTAAAGCTCTCCCGGACAAGTGGTTTATCAAAAAGGCGATTTTAGATCTGTCAGTGGGATAGGAATGTGGATTCATCACCAAATGGATGTCGATTTGGTTGAGGAAACCACGACACAATGCTGGGTCACCGCTGTAGCGCTGTGGCGGCGTCATGTGTACTACATGAGCAGGAACGGGTACTGGAGTGGAAATAGGTTCGGGCACAGCAGCAGCAGCCTCCTGAACGGCAGGCTGCAAGTGTGCAGTATGAGCCAGTATGGTTTGCAAAGCATGAGCAAACTGATCCATACGGTGGTCCAAGCCATCCATTCTAGCCTCCTGATTAACTAGGAGCAGTGGTATGTCAGCAGGTTCCATTATGGCCCTGTTGTAATGTCACGATTCGGGGAACCCAACACGCTAACACACACACACACAGAGAAAAGGTGCAGTACCGGACCTTAGAGTGGCCGGGCTAAGCACACACGGAATAGTCAGGAGACAAGCCGAGTAAGGGGAACCAGAAGACAGAATAACGAGAAACAAGCCGAGGTCAAAGGGTAGGAGAAAGTCACAAAGTCAGATTAACAAGCCAGAGAGTACGTAACCACAAACACAAGTTCAGTATCAATACTAGTAAGCAAAGACCACAACAGGGCAGGGAGGAACAGGAAAGGTAAGTATTTAAACCATAAGGTTAATTCTGATTGGATAATTTCCAATCAGAATTAACAATCACACGTGGGAGATATCTAAACCTCCCACTGTGATTGAGGCACTGTGCCTTTAACGCCGGGTCAGGTGACTGACCCCGGCGTGTCATATATTGGGCGGTCTCCCAGCGTGCAGCGTCATGCATGCTGCCGCTGGGGGACGTGGAGGAAGACGCGGGCGGCATCCGAGGCTGGAAGGATGCCGCTCGCCGAGCCCACGTGGAGGACGGGACCGCGGGCGGCTGGAGGGTGAGTACTGCGAGCGGAGTGCAGCCTCCCCTCGCAGCCGCCCGCGGGATCCCGACACATGCACTAATTCTACCACCAGTCTTTGTCAAACGTTTGGGTAGTTGTTTTTTTGTGTTGTCTCTTACATTGTACTTTAGGCATGAATGCTCAGTTCCTGTTATGTGTTACTGACAAAGAACACCCCAATATGTGTTCAGCAACATCTCCCAAGTACAACAGTGCACCCAATGTACAGGTCTTATTGATTTTTGCAAACTTACAGGGGTCAAATGTTGGGCTTTCCCCTTTTTCATCTTTGCACATTGAAATTTGCCAGATTGGCTTGCTGGGCCTATGTTGCCTTTGAGACCGTATAGCAGCCCAGGAATGAAAATTAACATGACATACCATTTGTAGATAACCCACGGTATTCAAAATGGGGTATGTCCAGTCTTTTTTTAGTAACCACTTAGCCACAAACGCTGGCCAAAGTTAGCGTTTTTATGCATTTTTTACAGAAAAACTGCACTTTTACTGGTGATTTCATCATCGTGATAAGTTTTACTTTTTTTAAACACTCATATTGCGTTATGTGAAGTATATAAGTATAACAATACCTCCCATGTACAGGTTTAATGGTGTTTTGGAAAGTTACAGGGTCAATATAGGGCTTGCCCAATTCAGTTTGCCTGATTGCTTTGCTGGGTCTGTGTTGCCCTTTGGGACCATATGGTAGCCCAGGAATGTGAAATAACCCCATCATGGCATACCATTATTTAAATGTAGACAACGCAGGGTATTTAAAATGGGGTATGTCGGACGTGGATGGGGTCTGAGCGATGACGTTAGGAGATTGTGTGGACATGTCGGACGGCATTGGATAAAACTCTTGGACTGCGCTGAGGTGCTGTTGAGTCCCAGTGTGGCCAAAGTCAGCGTTTTTATTAGTTTTTTGCATTTTTTTTTACACAAAAACTGCACTTTTACTGGTGATTTCATCGTTGTGTCAGTATATTTATATTGGCAGACATTTTGTGTTAAGATTGAAATTAAAAGTATATACTGTAAGTCACTCTTAGAACAGAGGTGACTCCATTTTGTAACAGGATGCTAAGACAGACACAATATTTCTCTCTCTATCACTCTATTCATTCACATCTGAGCTAAGGAATGCGACTTATGTAAACAAGACAAGGGATAAGGCATGATGTCTAACAGCTAAAAGGGGGTGTAATGCTACAACCCAGAGATAAATATATATATATATATACACACACACACACACACAATATCCACTTATAATTTACTATTATTGTATTAATCCTATATAATTAGTACTATGTTAATAATATAGAATATTCATGGATATAATATCAATGAAGAAATTTCATATTATTACTAATGTTAGTGGAATTCAGTATTCAATATATAAAAATGTCCATTGTAGCGGAGAGCTGATTTCTCGCAGCTATTCTCCACTTTAGATCCAAGGAAGGCTCAGGAACAAGTCATTAGTAAATCCACAGCAGAGTTTCCAGCAGGTAAAAAGGTACAGCGAAATCCCCACAGCACTCCCAATAACTGGACGACACACAGTTTCAGGAGTAGAACTGACAATCGTTTATTCCAAGGTTTCTTATAAAGCCTGCTCCCATGCAAGGGAGGGAACCACAGTAATTATGACAGTAACCAATGTAGTACTTGTTACCTCCCACACATCTCCTCCCCTCAGAGTGAGTCATAATCCCCTTAACTTGTACAGTACTTTACCCCAAACGTGGATGTACCCCTAAACCATCACATATCCTTAATATTAGGGTATCGCTAGGTAGCCCTGATCTGGGTGAATATAATATCCAAAATTCACCCAGATCGGACCAGTGGTTCGGCAGTTACAGGAAGGTGAAGTTTGACCGACCGCACACGAGTTGGTATCCGAAAAGGGTTCCATGAGAATGGGCCCTGCGGTCGGTCTCCGTTCGGCAGTTAAAACAGACATTTATAACTGCCATCCATACTTTAATTCACCGAGATAGTGATTCGCTCATTCGGTACTCTGTAACTACCGAATGGGGATTCGTTAAGTCTCTCCGTTCGGCAGTTACGGAGCTCTGGAGGTCTCAGCGGTGTTTGGTTGTCTGAGTGTCCGATTTGAGTTCCAGACACTCGACGACAAAACACCGCTGAGATTTTCATGCGTAAGATGGCCGCCGCCACGTGTACGCATGCCGAATGGCGGCCACCCAGACACACTGTTAATGAGCCGGTTAACTTGCGGTTTGGAGAGAATGTGAACCTTAATTGCTGGCACACTTCTCTCCGGGGTGGTCTCTCCGTTCGGTAGTTTCCATAAGTATATAATACGGATGGAAACTACCGAATAACATATAATTCACATATTAAATAGGCGAATAGTAATTTCAACATAGGAAAAAAATATAACAATTACAGTCACACAGGCATTTTGCAGGACAGGCTTACGGCGTTCCGCTACATCCATACTAAAGGGCAACGTTAACTCATATATGTGTAATCTTAACTACAGTTTCGCACAAGAAAACCAGACACCAAATGACAGATAACACTAAGTCATTCATTTTACTTTCTAAAAAAAAAAAAAAATAAGAAAAGGGTGAAATTAAGGTTAGGATGTGCCAATTCGAGAATTACGACCGAAACTGCAGGCGCTCTGTCTGATACAAACCAACCAAAACGCTTTGAAGATGACAGGTTCTGTGACGAATAGTAGCCATAAGAGATAACGAAAATGACGTAAAACGCATCACAAAATCCAGTTAACCCATTATACAAAAAGGCAAATGGATCCCCTGACAAGAATGTTCTGTGATGTAATTGCACCATCTACTGACCAAAATCTAGGTGATAGTCTGTAGGGAAGAAACACCTACAGTGCCATTTCGACTAGTGACGTGCAGATAATTTTCCCTTTTAAAAAGTAAGGACAAAGGGAAGAAATAAACTCTTGGGCACTCTGACTCTTAGACTCACTCAAACTCACATCTAACAGTTAAGATCTGACATCTGGATCCAAAGCTGGACACACCTAATTCTTTATATTTTCTAACTAACACAACTTTATTATACCTTTTGTATTTTTACTAATGCTAATTGTATTGTACCTTTTACCTTTTTACTGATACTAATTGTATTGTATTGTACCTTTTTACTGATACTAATTGTATTGTATTGTGCCCTTTGTCTTTTTACTGATACTAATTGTATTGTATTGTAGCCTTTGTCTTTTTACTGATACTAATTGTATTGTATTGTACCTTTTTACTAATGCTAATTGTATTGTACCTTTTACCTTTTTACTGATACTAATTGTATTGTATTGTACCCTTTAACTTTTTACTGATACCAATTGTATTGTATTGTAGCCTTTTTCTTTTTACTGATACTAATTGTATTGTATTGTACCCTTTGTCTTTTTACTGATACTAATTGTATTGTATTGTAGCCTTTGTCTATTTACTGATACTAATTGTATTGTACCCTTTGTCTTTTTACTGATACTAATTGTATTGTATTGTAGTCTTTGTCTATTTACTGATACTAATTGTATTGTATTGTACCCTTTGTCTTTTTACTAATGCTAATTGATTTGTATTGTACCCTTTGTCTTTTTACTGATACTAATTGTATTGTATTGTACCCTTTGTCTTTTTACTGATACTAATTGTATTGTATTGTACCCTTTACCTTTTTACTAATGCTTATTGTATTGTACCCTTTGTCTTTTTACTAATGCTAATTGTATTGTACCCTTTGTCTTTTTACTCATGCTAATTGTATTGTATCCTTTTTCTTTTTACTGATACTAATTTTATTGTATTGTACCCTTTGTCTTTTTACTGATACTAATTGTATTTTATTGTGCCCTTTATCTTTTTACTGATACTAATTGTATTTTGATGCTATCATTTTAATAAAAAGGCCCTGAACCCCAAACACCTTATTACTAATTGTGGCATTTTCGTTTTTAGATACAGTGTTCCTTTAATTCTCTACTATAGTTTCGACATTTCAACATCCCCGGCCACAGTATTCAATATATGAAAGTGTCCGTACTAAAGGGCAACATTAACTCACAGACTGAAAGAATGATGTGGAAAGTAACATTAATAAACATGTTTGATGCTCTGAATTCTGGGTTCAATATTGGTTAACTCAAGACAAGGTGCTGCAGCAACTAAAGAAAGTTAATATAAACAAAGCTCCAGGGCCTGACGGTATCCATCCACGTGTACTTAAGGAACTAAGTGTAGAAATAAGTGAACCTCTGTTTTTAATCTTTCAAGATTCTTTTCTTTCAGGAAGTGTTCCGGAGGATTGGAGGAAGGCAGATGTTGTTCCTATATTCAAAAAGGGTTCAAAATCCTTGCCTGGAAATTATAGACCTGTGAGCTTAACTTCTGTGGCTGGTAAAATATTTGAAAGGTTATTAAGGGATAATATTCAAGATTTCCTTGAGAAGAACATGATTATCAGCAAAAATCAGCACGGTTTTATGAAGCACAGGTCGTGTCAAACTAACTTGATTGCATTCTACGAAGAAGTAAGTAGAAGTATAGATCAGGGTGTTGCAGTGGATGTGATCTATTTGGATTTTGCCAAGGCATTTGAAACAGTTCCACACAGAAGATTAGTGTTCAAACTCAAGGAAATCGGTCTAGATGAAAATGCTTGTTCTTGGGTAGAACATTGGCTTAAAAACAGAGTACAAAGAGTTGTCGTTAATTGTAAATTTTCAAGCTGGACAGAGGTGGCAAGTGGTGTCCCTCAGGGGTCTGTTCTGGCACCCTTTTCTATTTAACGTTTATAAATAATCTTGAAGACAGCATTGAAAGTCATGTTTCAGTGTTTGCAGATGACACAAAACTTTGTAAAATAATACAATGTGAGCAAGATATTACTTTGCTGCAGAGGGATTTAGATAGACTGGAGGACTGGGCACTCAAATGGCAGATTAAATTTAATGTTGAAAAATGCAAAGTTATGCACTTCGGCGTAAAAAATACACAAGCAACGTATACCCTTAATGGAAGCGAATTAGGGATAACAACACACGAAAAGGACTTGGGAATTGTTATAGACAACAAACTATGCAACAATGTGCAATGTCAATCAGCAGTGGCCAAGGCCAGTAGAGTATTGTCATGCATGAAAAAGGGCATTCATTCTCGGGACGAGAATATCATTTTGCCTCTTTATAAATCACTGGTAAGACACATTGAATATGCTGTGCAATTTTGGGCACCTGTTCTAAAGAAGGATATTATGGCACTAGAAAAAGTGCAGAGGCGGGCTACAAAATTAATAAAAGGAATGGAACATATCAGCTATGAAGAAAGGTTAACAAATGTAAACCTATTTAGTTTAGAGAAACGTCGCCTGAGAGGGAATATGATAACATTATACAAATATATTCGGGGCCAATACAAACCATTGTGTGGAAATCTATTCACAAACCGGACTTTACATAGGGCACGAGGTCATGCTTTTAGACTAGAAGAAAGAAGATTTCGTCTAAGGCAAAGGAAAGGTTTTTTTACTGTAAGAACAATCAGGATGTGGAATTCTCTGCCTGAAGAAGTGGTTTTATCAGAGTCCATACAGATGTTCAAACAGCTACTAGATGCATACTTGCAAAAACAGAATATTCAAGGATATAATCTTTCAATGTAGGGTAATAACTGCTTGATCCACGGATAAATCTGACTGCCATTCTGGGGTCAAGAAGGAATTTTTTCCTAGCTTGTTGCAAAATTGGAAGTGCTTCAAACTGTTTTTTTTTTGCCTTCTTTTGAATCAACAGCAAAAAACATATGTGAGGAAGGCTGAACTTGATGGACACAAGTCTCTTTTCAACTATGTAACTATGTAACTAACTATGTAATATGAACCAGGAGTTCAAATCAAATAATTTCACATCTAGCTGAAAGAGTTGGAATGATGGTAGATAAATTGCTATCGTAACTAATATTAATGATTTTTGCAAATTGCAGGGAGGAGTATGTTTATTAAATAACAAATTTAACAAAGTGCCAGTCAGAGCTGGATTAGAAATGAAGATTCTTAGTTGCAGGGATGGAAGTTAAAGGAACACTATAGTCACCTAAATTACTTTAGCTAAATAAAGCCGTTTTAGTGTATAGATCATCCCCCTGCAATTTCACTGCTCAATTCACTGTCATTTAGGAGTTAAATAACTTTGTTTCTGTTTATGCAGCCCTAGCCACACCTCCCCTGGCTATGATTGACAGAGCCTGCATGAAAAAAAAACTGGTTTCACTTTCAAACAGATGTAATTTACCTTAAATAATTGTATCTCAATCTCTAACATAGCAGGGGATAAGACAATCTTAATTAAACAGAACTTGCAATAAAGAGCCTAAATAGGGCTCTCTTTACAGGAAGTGTTTATGGAAGGCTGTGCAAGTCACATGCAGGGAGGTGTGACTAGGGTTCATAAACAAAGGTATTTAACTCCTAAATGGCAGAGGATTGAGCAGTGAGGCTGCAGGGGCATGTTCTATACACCAAAACTGCTTCATTAAGCTAAAGTTGTTCAGGTGACTATAGTGTCCCTTTAAATTGGGCGTGAGAAAGAAGGATGAACAGTTTTATAAAAGACATCGTCACATCATCACATTTCTTCATTGCATGATAATAACCCCAGAGATCTCACATTCACGGCCATTGCAATTTTATCAAAACGATAGGGGAGACAGAAATGGAATGGGTTTACCATATGGATACTTTGTATCTAATGTATTAAATGCAGAATTTGATTTATTAATTTTATTTTAGCAATTTTAACAATTATATATATATATATATATATATATATACTTTTTTATATATATTTATGTTTTTTATAATTGTTAATTATATTTTTTTACACCCATCTCCACTATGTCTCCCATTTACTTATTATGTCTCCCCATCCTATTATTATTAATAATGGGTGGCACATTACTACCTAAGTACCACCATTTATATTCACTTTCTACCACTTAATCCATGTACTTGTGAATCCAACGATGTACATTTATACAGATGATGTTTAACTTTATTGCAATTTTTAATATATTTTTTTATATTTTTATATTTATACCCTCATACTCAGTATTGTGATTATAACTATACCCCCCTTTTAAAAAAAATAAATCAATGTGTGTTTAACCATCTCTCTTTTACTATATATGAGCTATACCCACATCTATGGCCTCTTATATCTATGGTATATGGAGTAATTCCATACATTATATTTATACTTTATAACACATACGTTCGCCAATATCAGAAGGACACACCAATATATCTTTTATATTAATTTCCCTCTTTTTTGCCCTCTTTCAATATGGCCGTCGAACCATCTCCTAGGCAGACACCGCATATGAAGATCTAGCATTGCGTCACTTCCTCCGTGAAGCCACGCCCCCTCCGCTATTAAATGGAGATAAATACATTCCTCAAAGAGGTGGGACATAAGAAAACCCTTCGTACACTTTAAGCTCTTGCTGTGGGAAGGACCCACACTATTTACGTTAGGAACGGAACAACACCATTTTTTATGACGTATGCGTTCCACACTGACACGCACTAAGTCCACTGAGACTACAAATGCCGGCCAATTGCCGCGTCACTTCTGGTATGACGTGTGTGATAAATATTTTTATGAACTTTAAATGTACTCAATGTGTTTTAGGAATGTAGAAATATTATAAGTTATTATTCTAAGCATATCCAGACATTAAGGGGTCATACATAGGCATATATATTACAAACATACTGTAATTTATACACATATGGCTCTAGTCAAGAATGATGGATGGAGACTTGTGGACCCTGTTGATAATAACCTTTGACCTAGCCTTGAAAGCCTGAATTCCTTTGAAGACTCACATTTCTACAGGCAATTATTCATTACATCATGTATATAGAAGTCTTTGTGTGTGTAATTTACCAAAATAATATAACGTATGGCTTTAATCAGAGATTTGGGTTACCACCTTTCTTTCTCAGATAACCAATTATTTTAAAGAAGGCAAACCTTATGTCTTTGTGTATACGCCCTATGTAACTGAATTTAAACATATAAAAAACCTTTTGCAGATAGAATTTTTACCAATACTTTTACCATCAAGCTTGGATAAGATCTAGAAGTGAATATACATTGTTTATTGGTCCATATGATTTTAAAAACAGACTGTTGTTATTTTCCGGATGAAATGTATATTGGAATAAATATACGGTTTTAACTGCAAGATACTCTGATTCGATTTCTTCAGAAACTGGTGTGAAAAACAAAGATCTCACGGAATGCCAATTTCCTACATTTAATGGTGGAGAATGCAGGCACCAACAACAACACCAACAACAACAACTTTGATTTAAGTCTGAATTATTACTGACTTAATATTTAGGTGTTCTGCTACAAGCTACAAGAAGACAAGAAGATAAGAAAATCACTGAAGAAAAGCTGAAATTGTAACTTGAAGAAAAAGCTGTACTACCCGGCTTGAAACAGGAAGAAATACAAGTGATTGAAACAGCAGGAGGGCATCCCAAAGACTTTTTTTAAACATCCCAGATCTGATGCGAAGACAGAGGTGAAGCAGGGGAGAAGACGTTCGAACGCGGCTAATGTGTATTTCCAGCGCTGGAGGAAAATAAATATATATATATATATATATATATGAAGATAAATAATTGAGATGGACAATTTGGATCCTTTTTATCCACACTTTATTAAGTAATTTGTGACGACTTGCAGATCGAAGATTGCATTTCGGAGGATTCTCAAGAAATAACTACATACTCCAGAAAGTATTTTTCTATCAGAAAGTGGCCATATCTGTGGAGCCGAAATACTTAATGGGTATGTGTCTGTTTTAAATCATATGTAAAAAGTGCTCTCACATATATATTGTTTTGTTAAACAAATAGTTTTAACTGTTTAAGTTAATTATGGAGTGGTTGCAAAAGATTGCTGCCAAGTCTAATAGTGATCTTTCTGTAAAAGGGGTTAATCCTGAAAATATTTGGGATGATTGTTTATTGAAATTGTTAGACGGATTAAGTGAGATTGAGCACAGCAATGTATTTAAGAAGGAAAGTCAAAAAGTTGCATTACTGGCAAAGAGCTTTTTGGAAACTAATGATGCAATGAATGAATGGTGTCAACTTAAAAAGACCAGTAATTGTTATGTGTGTAGTACAACAAAACAAAAAAGAGATGTTTTGTTAAAACAACTGAAAAATGTATGTGTTGTCACAAGGACTAGTTATTTCCCTAGCCCCCCCAGCAAAACTGTGAAATCTCCTCAAAAGCTGTTAACAGAAGGGAGATTGCCCCCAAGGCTTTCTTTTGATAGTGACTTAGACTCCACGTTAACTGAAGCAAAAACTCAAATAGAAGATTCTCGGCGATTGTTGAAAAGATTTAGTGAGGATGAAGTAAGTGAAGATATTACTATAATGAAAGAGATGCTTAGGAATCAGACTGATCTGTTAGATAGAACTCACCAAACCCTGTCTCACATGTCTAAAGAGTTAGACATAAATGTTACTAATTTTGACAAATTGCAGAGACAAATTACTAATCTGGGGAATGCTACAGATATTTTGTGGAAAGCTACAAATCAGAAAGATTTGGATTTTACTTTGAAAGAGGAAAGTGAAAATGAAATAGCTCAAAGGTTAAGTTGTGAAAACGGGCAGGCGAGAAGTGAAATAGAAAATAAATTGGGAAATGTACAAGGAAAGGGTCAGTTGGATATTCTCAAATTAGCTAAATTGATTAAGGATTTGCCTAAATATGAGGAGAAGAGAGGACCTTTTTACAATATGAGTGTTTTTGAAGGTGAAATGAATAAAAGACAATTTGATGATGTGGTAGCCACAAGAGGTCTTTTGATCTGGCTGCCAACCTCATTAAGTGAATGGGTTAAAGTTAAACTCATTGATATGTTGGAAGGGAAGTCAAGTGAAAAGCCCAGAGTTGAATTGGAAGAATTGTTTCCAAATAATACACAAAGATTGCTAATGGTGGTACAGTGTGCAACTGGTGTGGAGAATTTTCAATTTTCTACTCTTGATTCATTTAAAATGGAGAAAAATGATGATATACGTGTTTGTGCTAATTTGTGGAATAAGGCATGGAATTTAATTACTGATACAGAACCGTCTGCTATGTCTAAAGAACAACATAAGCAGAGTGTTACTGAATTTGTCTCTAGAATAGCAGGGTTGCCAAATGAGATAAAATTAAGAGCTTTTGATTCACCCACAGTTGATTTTGCTGCTACTGAAATAATGAAATCTTTGCAATTGTTGCAAAAGAAAAACACAGAAACAGCTAAGATTTTTGCTTTCACAGACACACTCTTCTCTAGGGATACTTCAGCAGGTCTGGCCCCTATTAACTATGTGTCTCGTGAAGAAGGTAGAGGAAGATATGAAAATGATAATAGGAATGGTAATTTTAGAGGGAGGTCTATGAGTAAACCACAAAATTACCAAGGTACTAGAAATTATTCGGCCCCATCCCATGATAGATACTATAGGGTTAATCAGAGTAATCCTATGGTATGCTATAAATGTAACCAAGAAGGTCATGTTAAAAGATATTGTCCTAAAAATGAAGAAAAATCTTACCCAGTGAAAGGTAGAGAAAATGGCATTGTGCCAGGCTATAAGAATCAACTGAGAGTGGCAGCTGTAGAACCCGAAAATACATCTTCAAAACCCCCTCATATAGCAAATCCATATGAAGAGTGTAGACGGATGTTAAATGCCATTGAAAAGAAGGTGGAAGCAGTTACAAGTCCAGAAGTGAATTCTGCTTACCACACCTATAAATAGGGATGTGTAACCCCTAGTTGTTCTCTGGTCTATCTTACTGATATTACTCTGGGTGAAGATGGACGGCCATATATTTATGGAACACTAGAGGGGAATATAACAGAGTTTTTAGTAGACACAGGAGCTGCAGTGTCTCTAACCAACAAAAGCTTGCCTTTAAAAATTGAAGCACCAACAATTTCCCTTCTAAGCTTTAATGGAGCTCAAGCACACGCAATTCTATCCATTGATAATGACATTGAATTTGAAGGAGGTAAAATAAATTGTGACTTATGGGTCGACCTCTCCTCCCACTGTACTATTATGGGAATGGATGTTATCAATGAAAAAAAGTTGTATGTGGATTTATTGAATTTGGTTTTGTGGCAAGCTCCAGGTGAGAGCAAATCAGGTGGAGTTGTTAAACCTAATGATTTAGGATGGTATAGTCATGTCATGGCTGTAAAACAGAGTGAAGTGCCACCTTCTATACAACAAGATGATGAGTTTGTAACCTATCTTAAAGAAAAATACCCCACAGTGTGGTCTAAGTCTAAACAAGATTGTGGGAGAATGAATTTACAAGTTGTCATTGAAGGTCCAGACCCCCCTGCAGTAAAACAATATAAAATTCCAAAAGAATCAGAAGAAGGTGTGAGTCAGGTGATAGAGGCATTGGTTTCTCAAGGAGTTCTGAGAGTGGGTAATTCCAAATGTAATTCCCCCATTTGGCCAATAATCAAGCCAGATGGCTCTTATCGGTTAATTGTGGACATGCGAGTGGTGAATAAGTATACCCCACCAGCCGCCCATATAGTGGCCTCCTCACCAGATATCATGGCACAAGTAGACGGCAATGCTAAGTATTTTTCTGTCCTGGATATAGCCAATGGGTTTTTCTCAATACCAGTACACCCAGATAGTCAGTATCGTTTTGCTTTTACCTTTAAAAATCATCAATATCTGTTCCAGGTGCTGCCACAGGGCTTCCACTCCTCGCCAGCTTATTTTCATAAAGCATTGGCTCAAGTATTGGAACCCCTGGGGTATGGGAGCAAGATTTTGCAATATGTTGATGATTTATTGGTTCAAACAGTTACAAGGAAAGAGCATGAGAAGATACTGTGTGATATCTGTCAAGCACTGGCAGATAATGGGTTAAAACTGAACACATTTAAAGTGCAGATCTTGAAAGAAAGTGTGGCTTTCCTAGGAGTAAATATAGATCCAGAAGGTAAAACCCCACGAACAGCAAGGGTTAAAGCGTTACAGCAATTGCCAAGGCCAATGACAGTGTCTGACCTAAGGAAATTTTTAGGTTTGGTAAATTTTAGCAGAGAATTCATCTATGATATGGCAGGGATAGCAAAACCCTTGTACAATATGCTAAAAGATAGTGCCAATACAGATAAGCTACTCTGGACAGAGGAAGCTGAAAAGAGTTGGAATCTGTTAAAAGATGCTCTTACACAAGCGCCTGTGCTAGCTGCTCCCATTGAAACAGTACCATATATTGTTCAATGTTACGCAGGTGTCTCTTCATTAATAGCAGTTTTGATGCAAAGGCAACATGGCTCCTTACGAATACTGGGATATTTTTCTAAAATCATGTCTCCAGTGGAAAGGGGAATGTTTTCCTGTGTAAAGCAGCTCATGGCTGTATTTTGGGCTTTAGAAGCCACACAACACATTGTAGGATTTGGACAGATAATTTTACAAACCCCCCATACGCCTTTAAAACTGTTACAAAATTGTCCAGATTTAGGAGTACATAGCCAGAGAGTAGCTCATTGGATATTGAAGTTACAAGATAAACCACTCAGAGTAGAAAGCAGTAAAAGATATGTTATTCCTGAATTGATAGAAATACATGGAACGCCACATGATTGTCAGAAGGAATTGGAAATTGAATCCAAATCTCCTTTTGAGAAACAAGCAATACAAGGGGCTCCTTGTTTGTATGTGGATGGTACGAGATTTTATGCTGATGGATCACATCACACAGGTTATGCCATATATGACGATCAAACAAAAGAAATGCAAAGATTTAAATTGCCAGGCCATATGTCTGCTCAGAGAGCTGAGTTAGAGGCTGTAAGGAAAGCTCTTGAAATAACAGCATATGACCCAGTGAATATAATCAGTGACAGCAGCTATGTAGTTAAAGCTTTAACACTTCATCTCCCAATATGGAGAAAACGGGGGATGGTAGATTCTCAAGACAAAGCTTTAAAACATGCAGGTATTTTGACAGAACTGTTTGACTATGCAGAAAAAAAAGGTTTAACTTGTGCTATTTTGAAAGTTCAAGCACATCAAAACAGGAAAAATGGGGATGAAATGGCAGAAGGAAACAGACTTGTAGATCAGGGAGCAAAGGAAGCTGCTTTAATAGGAACGTTGCAATATTCAGAAAATATAATGATTGCAACTGTGAGTAAAAGACCAATAGCAGATCCCTTACAAGATCTGAAAGAAAATCAGAGTAAAGATGTAGCTTTCAGTAGAGAAACAATGGATTTAGATACTGAAACTGGCTTGTACGGGGTTAAACATGAGGAAACACAAACTTTTGTACCATTTGTACCGAGTGATTTATTGCAGGAGTTGATTGTATTCAATCATCGTACATTGGGGCATTTGGGTACAGAAAACCTGTTTAAGGTTCTGCAAAATAAATTTTATCATCCTAATTTGAAACAATGGTGTATAAATATAGTGCAGGAATGTCTCATATGTGCTCAATTTAATCCCAGACCTAAAGGTCAGAAACCAAAATTGCAGAGAGTGCCTTTGGCAAAAGGACCATGGGACTCTATACAAATTGATTTTATTGGACCATTACCTATAGCTCCAGGAGGTCTAAAGTACGGATTGGTAATTGTTGATATATTCTCCAAATGGGTAGATTGTATAGCACTTACCAATTGTACGGCGTTATCAACAAGTAAAGCGCTGTGGAAATATGTATTTTCTGTATGGGGTTTTCCCAGAATCATTGAATCTGACAATGGTCCACACTTCATTGGAGAAGTACTTAAAGAAACGTGTAGATTGTTGGGGATCCAACAAAGATTTCATGTCCCATATCATCCACAGTCGGCTGGCATAGTGGAAAGAATGAATAGGACATTGAAATCTAGATTGAAAAAAATGCTTGAGGATAAAGGGAGTAGTTGGGTAACACACTTACCAGGAGTTTTAATGTCTATTCGTGCAACTCCAAACTCTAAAACGCAAGTGTCACCTCATGAGTTAATGACAGGCAGAACCATGCCAATTACTTTCCCCAATGAACCTTTTGTTCCAAGTACTTTCAAAGTTGCTGCAGAACATGCTGAATGGTTGAAAGTATTACAAGAACAGCTGCAGTCAGTTTTGAAGTTTGCTGCTTTGAATATGGCCCCTTCTGGCAAACAATGGGTTAAAGATGTAACTCAGGGGAATTATGCAGATAAATTTAAACCAGGATACAAGGTGATGGTAAAATCATTTAGAACACCAGGTCCCTGGAAAGCAGGTTGGGAAGGTCCTTATGTTATTCTAAAGAAATTAGGACAAACTGTGTTACAGGTTCAAAGAGCAAAAGTTGGTAGGAAATGTAATAAAGCAATTCTTGTGCATATTGATCAATGTAAACTCACAAATGTATAAGAATAGTAAACTGCCATCTGTTTTTCATTACAGAACCAATAATGTTTGTTCATGGACAAAGACTGTTTAATTTTAAAAAGGACAAACTGTGTGGACTTTTAAAAGACACTATGGACAAAAAGACTGCTCTCATTGATGCGATTGGAGAAGACATTACTTCATGGACTAAATCAAACCGATTGGGGTTTCTTGTAAATGTAATACTGTTATTAATCATGATAATGTTAGGTACAATCAATGCCCAAGATACAGGTACTCCAGATTGTGAAAGCAGAGATACCTTTACTAAATGTACAGCATTTCCATATGATTGTAAAGTGAGATATTGTAAGACTCCTGATGTTGATTATTGTGGATGCATTAATGCAGACACATCTGAGGATGCAATATCTGGTATGCTCATGTTTCATGATAACCAGGAACCATGTATGACATATCTATCAGTTGACGGACGAATTGATTTAATCATTAATATTACCAAGGATCGGACATATATAAGGCAAAATAATACTGAGAGTAGGTGTGTGGTACCTACTGGTATAGACAACACCCTTACCCTTACTATGTTTAATGTGAGAAGTATTAATGATGATGGGTTAAATTGCTACATGTACTTAATAGATACACTTGTTAATCCTTACACAAACGCTAAAGTAAAAGTACTCGAACAAACACAAGACAGCTCATTTACTTATCAAAACCCAGCTAAATGTGCAGGCCAAATCACAATGTGGCCTTGGCATCCAAAATCTAGAAAACCTACATGGTTATGGACACCTATTTTTGTTATGAGACATACAATAAATAGGAATGGACACACTGTTTCGCTGTCATATGCATTCACGATCATGACATTTCATGATAATTGGGCTCCAGAAAAAAAAATAACAGATGATTGTAATATTGTAGAACAGGAAGGGAAAGATCCCATTAGAATATACAAAGATGATGACCACAAAGTATTATTTGGAGCTTCATTTAGTATATACACATATTCATTGAACATGTCAGAATGGGACATTACACGTACATTCCCACAATGTCAGGAATATACAGTAGGAATACAGCAAGATTTCTATTATTGGTTAAAACAAGACACCACTTTCTCGAGACCAGTGAATACACGAAGAAAACGTGAGTGGTATAACACAGTATTAGGTGGTTTAGGTGTAGGAGCAAGTATGTTAAATGGAGTAAATATAGAATCGTTAGCAGCTAGAATGAGTACACTAGCAGCTGCAGGTAGCAAATCGCAGGATGCTTCATTGTTATTATCTAAGATACAGATGCAAACAGTTGTCAACAACTACAGAACAGATATTTCCATTATTAAGAATCTCATTAATAAGAAGTATAATATCAGTGTAGGAATGGAAAAGATTGCCACGGATACCTCTTTAGCCTTAGGATGTATAGCTTTACAAATGGACATCAATACGAATGCAAAAATATTCTTGCAAGCTCTTTTTAACCATCAATGGCCTTATGAAGTCCCACTTGAAGTGCCTAAATTAAGTTTTTACTACAGAGCTTTTTGGCATACACAATGGTTAGGATGTCTGGAAGACACAATAGAAAATTGTGCTTTTGCTATTTTTCTCCCTACTAGAGGATTTAATTACAACAGATTTAAATATATTGATTTGGGTAAAATAGTGAATTCCAAATGGATAAAAATGGATAATAAGCAAAATGATAAAATCCTAGTGGGAGTAAAAACTGTAGAGTACATGCTTAATATAGAAAATTGTTTGCTAAATGATGGTGATTATGTCTGCCCTTATGGTGTTAATGTTCTAGAAGAGGTATCATGGTGCTGGGAAAATAATGACACATGTCAAATGAAATTAAATAAAATACCAATTCAGCCTGCATGGACATACAATAAAGGCATGGTATGTTGGCATCAAATAGAAGGAAAAACAGAAATACATGAGAAAAATTGTTCTGAGACAGTAAGCTTAGCACCGGGAAGTTACTGTACAAAGAGACCTGCTTTGTCAGTAACTACCAAGGATATAAGGGGTAAATATTATGATATAATACCGCCCATACTAAAAAGGACTGATTCTATTATGAGGTATGATCAACGAACTTTGTATAATGTAAGCATAGGTTACGGAGCTGATTTCTATAAGCAGTTAAAGAACAATGAAGAGTTAATACAAGTTATTGATAAAGCTGCGACTGGAGTACATAACACTTTAGTACAAATACATACAGTGCAAGGTATGATTAAAAGCATTAAACAAGACTATATTGAAGAAACCACATCCTGGTGGCAACGGTGGTTTGGGGGACAAAAGACAGGATTAGTTATGGGTATGACACACTTCATAACTCATCCTTTGGTAATATTGATAATTATCATTATGGTTTTATTCTTATTTAGTTGTTATATGTCTAAAAGAATTAATCATATGCGATCTCAACTGATGGATGTTGAATACAGATGTAAATTTCTGACCACAAAATTAAAGTCTTACAAGGAATTGGAGTAAATTATGATGCATTATATGTACATAAAGCATCAAAGGGGATCTTGATAAATATTTTTATGAACTTTAAATGTACTCAATGTGTTTTAGGAATGTAGAAATATTATAAGTTATTATTCTAAGCATATCCAGACATTAAGGGGTCATACATAGGCATATATATTACAAACATACTGTAATTTATACACATATGGCTCTAGTCAAGAATGATGGATGGAGACTTGTGGACCCTGTTGATAATAACCTTTGACCTAGCCTTGAAAGCCTGAATTCCTTTGAAGACTCACATTTCTACAGGCAATTATTCATTACATCATGTATATAGAAGTCTTTGTGTGTGTAATTTACCAAAATAATATAACGTATGGCTTTAATCAGAGATTTGGGTTACCACCTTTCTTTCTCAGATAACCAATTATTTTAAAGAAGGCAAACCTTATGTCTTTGTGTATACGCCCTATGTAACTGAATTTAAACATATAAAAAACCTTTTGCAGATAGAATTTTTACCAATACTTTTACCATCAAGCTTGGATAAGATCTAGAAGTGAATATACATTGTTTATTGGTCCATATGATTTTAAAAACAGACTGTTGTTATTTTCCGGATGAAATGTATATTGGAATAAATATACGGTTTTAACTGCAAGATACTCTGATTCGATTTCTTCAGAAACTGGTGTGAAAAACAAAGATCTCACGGAATGCCAATTTCCTACAGTGTGCGTTCCAGCATGGTTACAGGAAGTCAACAATTACCCTCACCAAGAAGTCATGTTTAATCAAGACCAGCATATATAAACAGAACTTTGCTAGGACCTAACCACGCTTCTGAAGAAGCATTGGAAAGGCGAAATGCGTGAAGTGGGACTCATACTATTTTATACCGGTTTTATTGTTTTGGTTTGGTAAATAAAGTATACTTTTTATAAATATATAGACACCTACTTAATTACCTACTGCTTCCTGGAACCATCATATCCCGAGGTGGGGATTATATCACCATTGCTGTTTACATTAGAGCAGGTTCTGCACTAGTAAATGTGAGTACTTTACCTTATTTATACATTTATTTTCCATCAGTACTTACTTCACCATTAGAGTGTTTCTTCTTTTTCTGCATGTACCTCCACATATATCCTGCATATTGCACTTTATTTGAAGCATTTGTGAATACTACATCGCCACACATCCTTAGACAGGGATTATTACGTCCATGCGCAAAACAGTAGAGCTCTAAGTTAGCTAAAAAAAATGTGAGTGAAAGTGATCCAAGTTTATTTACCTCATATGCGCTTTACATACTGTGCTGCACCATTATTTTGTCTTTTCCTTTTTATTTATTTAAATAATCTATGGATGTGTACTTTTCCATACATGTACACTGGGTGCGGTTTCCTTTGTTCTCTCTTGTAATATATTAATTCACAAGGTCTTATTAAATATTCTATTGAATCACTATAGTGAGCGCCTAACAACCCTTTGTACGAGTTATATAAAGGAATGTACTGCTAGGAGTGGCAAGCAGAGTGGGGTTCAGGGGTTGGAGTGGTGGAACAGACTAGCCATCTGTTGCACATATTAAAATATTTGCCAATTAAATCAGGTTATTAATTACAAAAGGCAACTGCAAGTACAAAGATTACAGCAGTGAACTTTAAGTAAAAATGGTAACATTGTAATAGTAAATTAATCTGTAGTAAAAAGGTGGAAGGAATCCTGTGAGGTTTCTTCTGAATCCCAGTCCATACCTTAAAGCTGCAGTGTTCAAATGAAGATTCCTAGTTGCAGGGATGGAAGAAATTGATTAATTAGCATTTATATAGCACCAACATATCCTGTAGCGCTTTACAATTCCAGAAAGGGACGAGGAAGGCCCTGCTCCAAAGAGCTTACAATCTTGGGGAAAACACACAGGGAAAGTGTATAAGGAGACACGAGAGGCAGATGTGACAACTAAAATCACACATCTGATACTCTAGGTACCCCTCTGCTGCAGGTGATGCATAACAGTTATTTTTCCATTAAAAACTGTGCAACATATTCAACATCAATACACATGGTGGCAGCAGAGCTCCTGTAGTGCGATATGTTTAAATAATTTCACTGAGAGCCACATGAGGGCGCTAGCACCTGCAGAACCCAATGAATATTTCTGAAATTCCATTGTCCCTGGTTCTTATATACACCTGTGATGGTGATTCTAAGGTGCAAGTATATAAACAACATTTTTAAAAAATCACCTGCATGAAAGCAGCAAGGTGAATTCTTAGCATACGAACTCCGAGGCTTGCTGTGATAGAGCTGGTGAGCGTACAATTTAATAGCCATTTGAGTGGTACTAAAAATCTCTGGTTTTATTTAACCCCTTAAGGACACATGACATGACATGTGATTCCCTTTTATTCCAGAAGTTTGGTCCTTAAGGGGTTAATTGTGCGTTGGGATTTAGATTTGAGTGCTGGTAACTTTTTATTTTGTTTAGTTTGTATATTTGAACAGATGAATACTATAGCCATTGCTGCCACCAAAAGTGTTGGGAGTGGGAGTCCAGGACTTCTCTCTGTTATTATTTTATCTCTACGCACAGGTTCCTAAATTGACAACAATTACTGGGCAGCCATCAGTCCTGGAGGCAATTGATGTGGTGATAGCCAGTACCTTGCCGCTAATAGTGACAGAAGGACACACTGACTGACTTATATAGCAAACAGACCCCCACCTGAGGGGGTCTGCCTTGACGTTGTGAGGCGGGCATTCCATCCAGTGGCCATTGGAGTAACTAAATGACCTCCATTTGTTTAAATCTACATAGGGATTAAGGAGAGAGCGCAGGTAACCATTTTTCTTTGGTTTTTACTATATGTATTGGAGCTGATGTGTACTGTGGTCATTGCTGCCACCCAGGAGTGATGGGAGTGAGTGCAGGAATTTTCTTTTTGTATCACACAGCTAGGTTACAATGCTGCCGCCCATCCCATGTGTTCCTTATTAAGGGTTAATAAGTATATAAGGGTGTATATAAAAAATACCCCTCTCTGTCTCATTAGAGATATCTTTGCCAGAAGCTCAAGGAAGCAAGGTAAAGGGTCAGAGTAGGACCCGTCTAGGGGAGTCTGCCTTGACGTTGGCAGGCGGGCATTCCCTCCAGTGGCCATTGGAGTAACTAAATGACCTCCATTTGTTTAACCACTTAAGGACCGGCCTGTTTTTGCGATGTTGTACGTTAAGGACCAGAGCAGTTTTAACACTTTTGTGGTGTTTGTGTTTAGCTGTAATTTTCCTCTCTCTCATTTACGGTTCCCATACAAGTTATATATTGTTTTTTTCAGGACAAGAAGGGCTTTCTTTACATACTATTATTTATATTATGTCATATATTTTATTTAAAAAAAAAAAAAAATATGGTGAAAATTAAAAAAAAAATGTTTTTGGACTTTTACTTGAAATATCTTTTACTTATCTACAAAAGCTAATGGAAAAAAAACTGCTGAATAGATTCAAAATTTTGTCCCGAGTTTAAAAACACCCAGTGTTTACATGCTTTATTGCTTTTTTTTGCAAGTTATAGGCCTATAAATACAAGTAGGAAATTTCTGTTTCAATATATATATATTTTAAATGTATCAATAGTGACATTGTAACACCGTTATCTGTCATAAATCCCCAAATCACACCTCACATGTACATATTTTTTTAAAGTAGACAACCCATGGTATTCAAAATGGGGTATGTCCAGTCTTTTTTAGTAGCCACCTAGTCACAAACACTGGCCAAAGTTAGCATTTATATTTGTTTGTGTATTAAAAATGCAAAAAACGCTAACTTTGGCCAGTGTTTGTGACTAAGTGGCTACTAAAAAAGGCTGAACATACCCCATTTGCAATACCTTGGGTTGTCTTCTTTTGCAAATGGTATGCCATCATGGGACTAATTCTCATTCCTTGGCTACCATACGCTCTCAAAGGCAACCTAACCAATCTGACAAATTTCAATAAAAAAAAAAAAAGTAAAATCAAGCCTTATATTTGACCCTGTAACTTTCACAAACACTATAAAACCTCTACATGTGGGGTACTGTTATACTCAGGAGACTTCGCTGAACACATATTAGTGTATCAGAACAGTAAAATGTATCACAGCAATAATATCCTCAGTGAAAGTGCTGTTTGTGCGGGAAAAATGCAAAAAACTTCATTTTCACTGACGACATAATCGCTGTGATATGTTTTAATGTTTTGAAACACTAATATTTGTGTTCAGCGAAGTCTCCCGAATAAAACAGTACCCCCATGTACAGGTTTTAGGGTGTCATAGAAAGTTACACGGTAAAATACAGTGCTAGCAAATTAAATTCTCTGGACTTTCGACCTGGGTTGGCAGGCAGGTCCCTCAAATGGAAAATTACTTAATTAGGTAAAAATATTACATAAATACGCACATAGAATTTTAATATATATACATATTTATATATTTGACGTCTACGTGTATATTTGTGAAATTATTTATGTAATAATGTATATGGACATATGTATATTTCGTATTATTTTTATTTATTTATTTATACATAGATATATATATCATTACATTCTAAGTGTATTTTGATATAAATATATATATATATATATATCAAAATACTGTTAGAATAAAATTACACATATATATATATATAATTTTTTGAATTATTAAAAATTATTTTTACTTTATTTATTTTTATTAACATATTTATAATATATAATATATAGTTATTATATATATTGTATATATACGTGTGTAATTTAAATATAAGTGTATTTTTATATTAATATACGTATATATAAATGTAAAAATACACTTAGTATGACATTATATATATTTATATATATATATATATATTCTTTTTTACACTGAGTGCTTTATTTTGTAACTTTATTTTTGATTTTCCACTTGCAGGGAGACTGCCTGTCAGCACAGACAGTCTCCCTGCAGGCAGATACACAGACACCTATTGCGGTCATGTGACAGGCAGTCCCCCTGGACCGGTAGGAGCGCTGATCGACACCGGGGGACCGACGGCGATCAGGTAAGTAGCCCCAGAACGTTATGACGGTTCAGGACCGTCATCGGTCCCCAAGGGGATTTTTCCGATGATGCTCCTGAACCATCATCGGTCCTTAAGGGGTTAAATATACATAGGGATTAAGGAGAGAGCGCAGGTAACTTTTTTTCTTTGTTTTTTACTATATGTATTGGAGTTGATGTACTGTGGACATTGATGCCACCCAGGAGTGATGGGAGTGAGCGCAGGACTTTTCTTTTTGTATTTGAATACGCTAATAATACTCTGATATTACTCTAATAATCCCCGGCCCAAAATCAGACACATACTCTAATAGTACTCTGATCTTACTCTAATAGTACTCTGATCTTACTCTAATAATCCCTGGCCCCAAATTAGACACATACTCTAATAGTACTCTAATAATCCCCGGCCCCAACTTAATCACATTCTCTGATAGTACTCTGATAGTACTCTAATAATCCCCGGCCCCAAATCAGTCACATTCTCTAATAGTACTCTAATAATCCCCGGCCCCAACTCAGTCACATTCTCTGATAGTACTCTGATAGTACTCTAATAATCCCCGGCCCCAAATCAGTCACATTCTCTAATAGTACTCTAATAATCCCCGGACCCAAATTAGTCACATTCTCTAATAGTACTCTGATAGTACTCTAATAATCCCCGGACCCAAATCAGACACATACTCTGATAGTACTCTATTACTCTAATAATCCCCGGACCCAAATCAGACACATACTCTGATAGTACTCTGATATTACTCTAATAATCCCCGGACCCAAATCAGTCACATACTCTGATAGTACTCTGATATTACTTAAATAATTCCCGGCCCCAAATCAGCCACATACTCTGATAATACTCTGATATTACTCTAATAATCCCCGGACCCAAATCAGACACATACTCTAATAGTACTCTGATAATCCTCAACATATTCACTGCAACCTGGCACAGATGGGGGCGATATTAGGTAACGTCCCATTTTTCCCATCCCCCATATATTCCTCTCGCTCTCGTCATTATTCTCCCACTTTCCTTTTCCGATTTACCCATTTTTTTGATGAAGGTTCCCGGTTTCCTGTCTTTTTATACTGCACATTGTGTTTGCTTGTTTTCATTGTCTTTGTTCAGTTAAACTTTCTTTTCTCTCTCTTTAATGCCTAACAATAGATTGTATTATTCCTACATCTGTATTGTATACTGTTATTTGTCCCACCCTTTAAGAGAGTTTTATATAAATCATGATGTATATCTCTTTGGTGGATATCGTTCATATCCATTATTCATTATTGTTTATTATTATACTTCTGTCCCCCTAGTACGCCATAATGCAGGGCCAAATTGTACCTGAAATATATTTAATGAATTTTACATATCTGAATAAGTTTTTTTATTATTTGAAATATGTGGCGAAAGTGACCTCGCCAATGGTTTTTGGAGGGGCCTGTTTGCTTGCCTCCGACCCTGTGACTATGGGCCCTACAATATACCTTGCCCAATACACTTGAAAAGGCTCCATTCATGTAATGTAAGATTTTCTTCAGCCCTCTAACATCAACATTCTAAATTTTCTTCATGCAGGTCTGGAGAAAGGGCCGAGTCTAAGTACTCTGAGAGTCCAATCATTGGCTTTATCCGCTCTCTGCAACAGGTCATGGACATCAGATCCTCTAAGTGCCAGATTTTTTAAATCAACCATCTGTATAAGACCTCCAAACAGGAATTATTCTCCTCCTTGGAATTTACCGATGGTACTGGAGGTTTGGTCTGAAAACCCCTTTGATCCATTAGATGAGCTGGGTATTGTCTTACTAACATATAAGACCTTGTTTCTGGTGGCTATAACTACTGCAAAACACATGTCAGAAATTCATGCATTCTACTGTGATGAAAACCACTTTCATGTGTTCCACGACAGGGTGGTCTTGAGACCTAGACAAGAGTTTCTGCCTAAAGTGGTCTCGAATTTCCACATCCTCCAGGAAATTGTTATTCCTTCCTTTTATCCGTCTCCTTCTTCTCCAGCGTAAGTGAAACTTCATCAATTGGACGTCAGACAGTGCCTACTCAAGTACATCGAAGTATCTCAACATTTTCGGAAGTCTCAACATCTGTTTGTTCTTCCGATAGGTCCCAGAAGAGGGGAAGCAGCCTCTACTTCCACTTTGAGGCGTTGGATCTCCAATACTATACTCAAGGCTTATCAGTTAAAAAAACCTTACTCCTCCTAGTAAGATCAAGTCTCACTCTACAAGGGCTTTAGCAACATCATGGGCAAATTGGGCAGAAGTTCCATCTGATGACATCTGTAAGGCAGCTACGTGGTCTTTACCTCTTACTTTCATCAAGCACTAGAAACTGGATTTGGCATCATCCTCTACAGCCTTTGGTAGAGGTGTTCTATCCTCTGTGGAGTCTAACTAAATTAAACTTAATTCAGCATCCTCTGGTGTAGAGTGTTTGGTTATTTGGGTTTTTCCCTCCCTATGGTGAAGCTTAGGTATTACCCATAAGTGATGCTGCCATGATTAGCCAGGAATACAGAAACATTTTTCATACTTACCGTAATTTTCTTTTCCTGGCTATTATTCATGGCAGCATCAGCAACCCCCCCTAAAATTATTTTAAGCTTTGGAACTCGACTGTGGGATAGAAGGAGGAGGGACCTTTTATACCCCAGTCTGGTCCAGATTAATTGAACCTTTTCCTGTCCTATTCCTGATTGGGGCGGGGCTACCCATAAGTGATGCTGCCATAAATAATAGCCAGGAAAAGAAAATTACGGTAAGGATAAAATTCTGTATTTTTCTATGATAGCCACTTATATTAAAGTATCAGGCAAACCTTATGTATTCGCCCCTTAGAAACTGAATTTAGACATAAAATCTTTTGCAGTTAAAATTTCTTTACCAATACGCTTAACATCAAGGATGAATACTATCTTGAAGTGCTTTTAACACATTGCTCTTTATCATAGGCGTGCGCAGCCTATTGCATTAGGGTGTGCACCCTAAAGCACAAGCACACGCCGCATATATATATATGTATGTATGTATATATATGTATATGTAGTAAGGCCTTTTGGCCTGTGTTTGTGGGAGGGGCGTATGACACACCCCTTCCCTACTTAAGGGACACCCCTTACCTGGTTCCATACCTTCGAGGTCAGCGTTGCATCCTGAATCCACTTCCGGTTCACGGACGGCGCCATCTTGCTTTCGGAAACTCCGCGTTTTTCTTCGGTGTCAGCTGTGTCCAGGAACTCCTTACAGGTCTTTCCATGGCCAGCCACGCACAAAAAACCCGGTCTTCTTCGCTGATCGAGTCCTCAGGACTTCTCAAACGTAAGTCCGTCGCCCGGATCACTTCCCACGGCGTCGCAATAATTTTCAGCCTTACTTTACGGCCACACGCTTTACGGCCAAAGTCTCAGGCAAATTAACCCTCTGGTTTCCGGAAACCAAGTACTAAGTATGTAGCATTCTTATGCTTTACTTTTTCCCTCCTTTATTTCAGTTTGTTTCTATATGATAAATTTTAGTACCTTGATAGTAGGATTATTCATTTTTAATGCAGATTATAGTTCATTAAATACCAGTCTGTTTTATATACATATAACGATTATAGCATGTATTTCATAATTTATGCTGTCACATTAATTATACCTAGGTTAGGGCTCATGTATTATTAGTTCATGATATATTATCCTGGTATACATATACATAGTTTGGCTTGAACAACTTTACTTTTTGTGTACCTTCCATTTGCACTTAGGAAATTTGTTTTAAACAAAGTTTTTTTTTTTTTTTTCCTCCCTGTTTAAACACACCATGTACACTTTTCATTACATGGCACGTGTCATATGCTGACTTTTCTTTATGTACTCAAATTACATACACAAGAACTCAGATAATTAATCAGGAATAGGTATAATGTATATATATGTGATAAGGTTTTCTCTAATTTAATTGTGTATATTACGTTGTCACTACCATGTACACCCGTTTACATGGCACGTACATTTCCTGACCTTTCTGCATATACTCAAACGATATATCGTGTATACAGAACACGGTCCCAACATCTCACACTTTCAGGATTGAATCACACTTTTGGTTTAACCTCTCATACGTCAACTTTTCTGCATATGGTCAATTTTCATAGTTTAAACTCATACTCCCTGCACTATGATTACTACAGTAGGACGGCCATATATATATTTTAAATTTGGTCACCATGTATACACATTATATGTAGACACTACAAGCTAATCCTGCGTTACGGTTTTTCTCCATAACAAATCAGGCGGGGTACTTCCTTACTCTAATTGTTCCCCTTCAACACATACGGTTAATAAAATCAACCACAGCATATCTAGTCTACGTTAGTATCACAGGATCCATTTCTCATACTATCATATCTATTTCTACCCTTTTAGGTTTATCCAGGTTTCTATACCTTACGCACCATATACGTATACATACTATCAGGTACGTAAGCCTGCTCACGTGTCACATACGTTCTCCCTAAATAGGACATAGAGTACTGGCAAGTTAGGGGTATAGACCCAAATAGGTATCTCCCCTCTTGGCATACCGCCTATAGTTTAGAGGTCCGCGAGGCCAACACCCCGCCTCAAACGTTTCGGAGGCAAACACCCCTCGAGCCACACTTTAGTTAGCCGCCTCGCAAAGTTTAGAGAGGGCGTCACCTGTCACTCCCTTCCCCTGTTTTTCTTTTATTGTCATCGAGAGGCCTACGAATTCCTGCCACTACATGGGTGGCCTCAATATTCCCTCGCGCCAACGCATAGATAGAGCCTCTCATAGCCACTTGGCAAATAGCAGGGCCTCACCTGTCACCAAAGGACAAGATTAATTTTTTCGCCTCACACGGCATAATTAGCCCGCCAGTACATCCCCTGGGTTTCAACACTAACGGTATATTTTCTCATCTAGTATGTCTCAAGAAGGGGTAGAGGATTTCTCCATCCCGAGCACTCCGGCTAGACCAAACTCCCCACCACCGGAAGAAGACATGGCTAGTCCTGCATCATTCAGGTCCTGGACAATCCCTCGCATAACTAGCGAACTCAGGAGGCGACACATTCCTTTCCCCGCTACTGCCAGGAAAGCGGAACTATACAAACTGTTGCACACCTCAACTGATAACTCTGATGCAGGGGAAGGGACTAGCCAGTCTAACCCGACAGATATACATGGCATGCTTACATCCCTCATGTCATCCATGGGCAAGGTAAACTCCAGGCTGGAGAAACTGGAATCGGTCACCACAGCCCTTACCTTGGCTGGGTCAGCCACTGTGACCCCTCCGCCACTGGTCGAGTTGCCACTAGTTTCTCCAGCCACCACCTCTGACGAGCAGGAGGTTAACCCTGCCCATATGATACCTGAGCACCTTAAGAAAGACATCCTGGAAGGTAAAGATGTCAACTTAGCTGCACTACTTATTGCCTCCCAGGATGTGGTGGAGCATAAAACTTATGCGTATGAGGATATTTCTGTGGTGGTCAAGTCCAGGGATGCACGCCTAAACAGGAAACTCACCATCCCGGAATTTGTGTTGGCTTTTGGCATCTACCGGGATGTCATATGTGCCGTTTACCCACACAGGCGTGAGGAATTTGACATGTATATGCACAAGCTGGTGGACCTGGGCAATAAATATGGTGGATCGGCATTCTACGATTACCATAGATCTTTTTCTGCAAAAGTGTCAGGCGCCTTCTCACAGTACGGGACAAGGTCCAACTGGAGTAAGATAGACACAGTGATTTTCTGCAGACACTTTGCAGGGCTAAGGACGCCGGCTTGTGCATACTGCTCCTCCATGTCTCATTCGGCAAATTTTTGTCCCACCACTGCTTACGAGCATACCCACGTGCAAGGACCTAGCTCCGCTGGTCCTACGGAGAAAATAGCTAAAGACAAACTGGGTAGACCTATCAAGTTTCTGGGCAAATCCCAGATATGTAATAACTTTAATGTTGGTACATGTAATTACAGCGGTTGTCGTTTATTGCATATATGCTCAAAATGTTTCAGGGCACATGCAAAAATCATGTGTCCCAATAAAATGTATCCCAAACAGTACCTAACGTCTATCAACATATCCCTACTTGCGACATTTCTGTCACAGCATCCATCTACACATTTAGTAGATTTCATAATCTCTGGTCTATCAGAAGGATTCCACACAGGTATCATACATATGCCTTCAGGAATCCTGGAATGTCCAAATCTACAATCCGCCCAACACAACCCTACAGCTGTTGACACACTCATAGCTAAAGAAGTGTCAGAAGGTTTCTTATTGGGACCTTTTCAATCCCCTCCTTTCACTACATGGAGGACAAACCCTATCGGGGTTGTCACAGGAAAATCTTCCAACAAGCAGAGACTTATTATCGATTTGTCGGCACCACACACCTCTACCACTCCTAGCCTCAACTCCCTAATACCATCGGAGGAATTCTCCCTGCAATATTCCACTATAGACCACGCTCTTACGGCTATCTTACAGGCAGGAGTCGGTGCATGGCTCAGTAAGACCGACATAACAAATGCATTCAAACTACTACCAATCCACCCCACACTGTGGCACCTACATGGCATCAAGTGGGAAGGGAACTACTACTTTTTCTCACGACTAACTTTTGGTTCTAAAAGTAGTCCAGCCATATTTGACACATTTGCCGAAATCCTATGCTGGTTACTACTCAATATATCCAGATGCCCTACAGTCATACATTATCTGGACGATTTCCTAATGGTCGAGGAGAATTCTTCCCCTCCCAGTAGCCTCAAAGAAACTGTCAGCCTATTCAACCAGTTGGGGGTCCCAGTCTCCCCTACCAAGACCGAAGGCCCAGATACCATCATCACTTTCCTGGGCATCATGCTAGACTCAGCCAACATGCAAGCTAGCCTACCACGCACCAAGGTAGAAAGCATCCTGACAAACATCAACCTCTATATACAACTACGCACTTGCAACCGCAAAGAATTACAATCTTTACTGGGGTCACTCAATTTTGCCATGCGTATTATACCTCAAGGCCGTGCTTTCATATCACGTCTCCTCAGCATGTTCCCACGGTTTCTACATGATGCACACAGATTAACCCTAGATACCCAAGCCACGGCAGACCTTCTCATGTGGAGAAACTTTTTAAACTCCTGGAACGGAAAAAGCATGTTCCTCCCTCAATTGTCTGACACTTCTCCTACTGTTTGGACAGACGCAGCGTCTACCACAGGTTTTGCAGCGATTTTTGGGAACGAATGGCTTTGGGGTAGCTGGCCTTCAGAGGTGCAGGACCTGGAGTGTTTTTTCTCTACCTCAGCTCTTTTCGAGATATATCCCATCGTGGCGGCTGCCGTGGCATGGGGACATCTATGGACAGGTTCATCAGTCAGGTGTTACTCAGACAACCAAGCAACCTGTTCCATTATCAACAAAGGTCGCTCCAACTCCCTTACTATCATGAGATTTTTGAGGAAACTCACTTGGTTGGCAGCATGTCATAATTTTTTCTTGCATTGTGTTCATATTCCAGGTATTTGTAACGAGGCAGCTGATAATTTGTCTCGTTTTAAATTCCAGGCCTTTCATCAACTTCTCCCATCAGCCGCGCTCACAGCCACGGCCACTCCACTGTTCCATCAGCTAACAATGGACTAGACGTTATCATGCAACATTGCAGAACTTTGTCCCAACTAGCTCTATCTACAAATACCAGGAAAACCTACAACAGAGCTTTCAGTTTATTCAAAAGATTCCTTTTGGAACACAACATATTACAACCATTCATCATGACATCTTTTTTAGGTTTTGCCTCTTTTTGCCACATCAAACTCAAACTTTCTTACAACACAATCAAACTATATCTTACAGGCATCCAACATCCCATGCTGACCTTACAACCCAACAACTCAAGTTTCATGTCATCATACCAAATCAAGAACATCCTTAGGGGTATACAAAGATCCGAACCCCCGCATACAGCACAGAGGCTTCCTATAGATTTTCATATCCTTAAGAAATTATCACAACTACTAGATCTAAAACCCTTCTCCTTCAACACAACTCTAGTCATCAAAACAGCTATTTACGTGGCTTTTTATGGGTTTCTGAGACCTAGAGAGTTTACCGCCATCAATACAACACAATCCACTCACCTACTGCTTCATTCGCACTTAACCAAACACATGGACTATTATATCCTGACACTACCTCATTCCAAAAACAGTCAACACGCTCCACCCGTAGAGGTTAAATACTATCCGACTCACAACAGATGGTGCCCCGTCCAAATACTGGACTCTTATACAGAGAGTCTCAAGGCACCACCATCACAACCACTTTTTGTTCTACGAGGTTCAGTTCTCACTACTACCAACTTCATGACCCACGTTAGGTCATTACTAACACAGCTGGGACTCAAGCCAGCTAACTATTCAGGCCACTCCTTCCGCATAGGAGCGGCCTCCACAGCCTCCAGTGTTAACATACCGGTTCATGTTATCAAGACACTGGGGCGCTGGAAATCATCCGCTTACACACGATACATTCCTAACCCTGTACAAGAAGTAAGAAATGCTTTTCAGAACATGTCTTGTTAAAAGTATGTATATTGGTAGTTTGTATTAAATATTGAAATTTCTATTTTTGCCCTCTTTATTTTCAGGCCTACCTCATCGTCGGTTTCGGCACACCACAACCGACTTGCTACGTTTATACCATCCTACACTTATTAGGTCTTATTTCTCTTTGCCATCATGAGCCCTTCACACAAATATATATATATATATATATATATATATATATATATACACACATACACATACATACACACATACACACACTGCTGTGTGTGTGTGTGTGTGTGCGGTTAGTGTGATGTGTGTGTGACGGTGCTGGTAGTGTGCTATGTGGGTGAGGGTGTTTGTGTGTGCGCGCTTGTGAGGGTGCTGTTAATGTACTGTGTGTGAGGGTGCTGTTTGTGTGTGTGTGCGCTTGTGAGGGTGCTGTTAATGTACTGTGTGTGAGGGTACTGGTAGTGTGCTGTGTGTGTGTTTGTTAGGGTCCTGTTTGTGTTTGTGAGGGTACTGTTAGTGTGCTGTGTGTGTGAGGGTGCTGTTAGTGTGCTGTGTGTGTGTGAGGGTGCTGTATGTGTGTTGGTGCTGTGTATGTCTGTGGGTGCTGTATGTGTGTTGGTTCTGTGAATGTCTGTGGGTGCTGTATGTGTGTGGGTGCTGTGTATGTCTGTGGGTGCTGTATGTGTGCTGTATGTCTGTGGGTGCTGTGTATGTCTGTGGGTGCTGTGTATGTCTGTGGGTGCTGTGTATGTCTGTGGGTGCTGTGTATGTCTGTGGGTGCTGTGTATGTCTGTGGGTGTTGTATGTGTGTGGGTGCTGTGTATGTCTGTGGGTGCTGTATGTGTGTGTGTGCTGTATGTGTGTGGGTGATTGTGGGGGTGGAGGTGGGGGTACATTACTTGCTATCCCCCCTCCCTTCTTACCTTTTGTAGGGAGGGGGGATCCTTGTTGCTGCTGATTCCATCCCTGGTCGTCCAGTGGAGAGTGAACTCTAGCCCCTCTGGGGCTAGAGTTCACTCTCGCGAGATTTGAGCGTTGCCGCGGCAACGCTCATATCTCGCGAGAGGAACCCGGCAGAGCTGCCGGCAATAGCTCCGCTGGGTCCTCTCCTCCCTCCCTCCCTGCATGTGGGTCAGTGAGGAGGGAGGCTGAGAGCAGAGCCGGCGCTCGGATAGCGCCGGCTCTGCATGAGCCGACAGGGGAGATCCTGAGATCTCCCCTGCCGGTCTCAATATACATAGGCGTGCCGCGGGATTAGGGTGTGCCCAGGCACACCCGGCACACCCCGTGCGCACGCCTATGCTCTGTATTGGTCCACAGATGTGTGCATTGACGTATGCTATTTCAGATGTTGTGTATGTTTGAATAAATATAAATTTTTTGGATGCAAAACACTCGGATTCAATTATTAGAACACTAGTGTGTGACAAACGAATATTCCAAGAAAGGCTAATTTCCTACAGTACCCATCCCACAGGTTCATCCTAATGTGGGGCCAAATTGTACCAGGCCTGCCCGGTAATTGCAGAACCGGCCGCTGTCTTGCCACTATAGGATACAGTCTCTCCGCGCCTGGCCGCTCGTGTGCTCGGGCGCGCGTCTTCACCCGGCCGCACCAGTGCTCGAGAGCCCACCCCCCACTGCCATAGGCAGGGGTTTTAGTGCGCAGGCGCCGCAATTGGCGGCAAAACCAGCGCCATTCCCGTAGGGGAGGATATTTTCCACAGAAATTTATTGTATACCAGAGCAAGCAGATGTTTAATGTGCATATCTGGTGTATATACCAAAGCAAGCAGGCATTTAATGTGCATCATCACTATTATCATACGGGATGGCTTATTAGCACCTTCTTCACCTACTACTTAGCGCTGACCATTTGTGTTACTGCTGAGCGCTGACCATTTGCGTTACTGCTGAGCGCTGACCATTTTGCACTATTGCTGAGCGCTGAAATTTTTTATTTTAGTTTAGTCATTATTGCTGGTAAATTGTTTTTTGTAGCTCTGTATTTATTGGTATTTTACTAATAGCAATTTTCAATCCCTAGGAAATCATTATGTCAAAAAAGAAAAATTGACTCTGAGTGCAGGGTATTCAAAGATCAGTGGACTTACAATTACTTTTTCACGCAGTACAAAGAAAGAGCTGTTTGTCTGATATGCCAGAATTTAGTATGTGTTCAAGAAACACAATTTGCGTTGACACTACGAAACTCAACATAAAAGATAAATATGATTGTTTGGTCGGACAAGTGAGAAAAGATAAAATATTAAAACTGAAAAATGGATAGACAACTCCGCAAAATACTTTTGTGAAGCAAAAGCAACTAAATATATCATTGCGAGCAAGTTTTCAAATTGCCAAGCTCATAGCGCGCACTGGCAGACCATTCGTAGAGGGAGAATTTGTTAAAGAATGCATTCTTTCTGTTTCCAAACAGATGTGTCCAGAGAAGGCCAATTTATTTAGTACAGTGAGTCTTTCAGGACCTACAATTACACAAAGGATTGAAGAAATGGGGGAAAATTTGCATCTGCATTTGCAAAACTCCTCAAAAAAATTGCTATTTTTCATTGGCACTCGACGAAAGCAATGATGTTCGTGATTCTGCACAACTTCTAATTTTACTTCGTGGGACAAATGATTATTTCGATCTCACAGAGGAGCTTGCTGCACTGAAAAACATCAAAGAAACAACAACAGGAGGAGAGGATATCTATGAAAAAGTTTGCCAAACTGTGAATGATTTGGAGATGGACTGGACTAAACTAGCAAGTGTGACAACTGATGGTGTTCCTAGCATGGTGGGGTCTATGAAAGGAGTGGTTGCACGCATTAACAAAGAGATGGACAAACACAACCATTCACATCCAATAGCCATACACTGCCTCATCCACCAACAAGCACTGCGTTGTAAATCACTGAAGTTGGACTCAGTCATGAAAAATTGTGGTATTTTGTGTTAACTTCATTAGAGCTCATGCACTAAACCACATACAGTTTCAGAAGTTTCTGTCTGAGCTAAATGTTGCCTATGAAGATATTCTGTACCACACAGAAGTCCGTTGGCTGAGTCGAGGGCGAGTTTTGAAAAGTTTTTATGACTTACTTCCACAGGTTTCTGCTTTTATGCTTTCGAAAAACAGTACCAGAGCTCAAAGATGCAGAATGGAAATGGCACCTTGCCTTTTTGACAGATGTAACCGAGCTACTCAACAGTTTTAAAGGTCAACTTCAAGGAAAGGGGAAGCTCATCTGTGATATGCATTCACATGTGAAAGCATTTCAAGTAAAATTAGACCTCCTCATTAAACAAGTCAAGGAGGAAAACTTCTGCCATCTCCCCCCAAACTCAAAACCTGTTGGCGGAAAAAACAGCAGTTGCATTCCCAAACAAAACATGTATGGATGTACTAGAAATGTTGCAAAAGGAGTTTCAAATTATATTTAAAGAGTTTCGTCTCCATGAACAGGACATACAGCTTTTCCGGAACCCATATTCTGTGGACATTGAAATTTTTATCCGATTTACCAAATGGAATGGGCCGAACTACAGAATTGCGACTCTTGTGAGGGAATATATCTTGATTCCAATGTTCAGCGTAATTTAGGGCCTACATCTCGTGCTCTTTATATGTATTGAACTTTTTTCTCTGTAAAGTGCTGTATAAGTATCAGCATATTTTTCAAACTATAGTCCGGCCCCCAACAGTGTCTGAGGGACAGGGAACAGGCCCCCTTTTAAAAAGTTTGAGGACCCCTACCCTAATGCATGGCCAAATTATACACCTGTCCTCCAAGCCCACCCTAATGCGGAGCCAAATTATACCCCTATTTTCATAGTTACATAGCTGAAAAGAGACTTGCGGCCATCAAGTTCAGCCTTCCTCACATATGTTTTTGCTGTTGATCCAAAAGAAGACAAAAAACCTAGTCTGAAGCGCTTTCAATTTTGCAACAAACTAGGAAAAAATTCCTTCTTGACCCGAAATAGTTTAATCATCTGTATAAACTCTGACAAAACCACCTTTTCAGGCAGAGAATTTCATATCCTTATTGCTCTTACTGTAAAAAAAACAAAACGTTTCTTTGCCTTAGATGAAATCTCCTTTCTTCCAGCCTAAATGCGTGACCTCGTGTCCTGTGTATAGCCCTGTTTATTAATAGATTTCCACATAATGGTTTGTACTGGCCCCGAATATATTTGTATAATGGGGCTAGGACAAACCATTATCTGGAAATCTATTCCCCCGAGCACACCCTAAAGCAGGGCCACATTATACCCCTATCCCCCAAGCACACCCTAATGCAGAGCCAGATTATACCTGTCTCTCAGGGACACCCTAGTGCATGGCCAAATTATATCCCTGTCCTCCAGGTATCATTATTATTTATATAGCGCCAACAAATTCCGTAGCGCTTTACAGTGGGTGGACGAACAGACACGTTGGACACACAGTAACAGAGGGGTTGAGGGCCCTGCTCAATGAGCTTACATGCTAGAGGGAGTGGGGTATAGTGACACAAAAGGTAGGATAGTATTAGACTAATGACAGTTGGAAGAGAGGAATCAGTTGGGAGCTATTAACAGTTTAATTGATACGCTTTTATGAAGAAGTGTTTTTTTAATGATTTTTTGAAGGAGTGGACTGGGTGAGTATCTAACGGAGGAGGGAAGCGAGTTCCACAGGAACGGTGCAGCCCTCGAGAAGTCTTGAAGGCGAGCATCAGAGGTGGGAGTACGGACAGAAGATAGACGTAAGTCTTCAGCAGAGTGTAAGGGTCTAAATGGGACATACTTGTGTATTAGGGAGGATAGATAGGTGGGAGCAGCATTATGAAGAAATTTGAAAGAAAGAACCAGAATTTTAAATTAAGCCCTATATCTTACAGGAAGCCAATGTAGGGACTGAGAAGGGTGAGGCGTGGGCGGACAGGAAGATGAGCCTCGTCGCCGCATATATTATAAACTGTATGTACACCCTAATGCAGAGCCAAATTATATCCGTCTTCCGAGCACACCCTAAGGCATGGCCACATTATACCCCTGTCCTCCAGGTACACCCTAATGCAGGACCAAATTATACCTGTGTAGCTCGCTCTTGGACCTTTCTGGCTTTGGGCTGTTTGTTTTCTTTTTGTTGAAAGTTAATCTCTATATACAAAAGCGAATGCAGCTCAAATTGAAGAAAAATTTAATGCTGGCCATGATAGAAAGGTGTCAGAACACACATTGCATCGCAGTTTGCAGTGTATGGGGCCGTGACCATGATGATCCCTCCCCATTGCTGAAAGCACCTTCAATAGGGACATGTGAGCCAGAACTGGACCATGTAGCAATGGAAGAAGATTGTCAAGTCTGATGAATCACTTTTTTGGGGGATGGCCTGTACATGTGCAAAGTTTACCTGGGTAAGAGATGGTAGCAGGAAGCACTATGGGAAGAAGGCATTCCGGCAGGGGCAGTGTTACTTTGACACCTACCACCTACCTAGAGATTGTTGCAGACCACGTTCCGCGGTCCTGTGAAGTCCATGTCAATGCATCAGATCGGTTTTGGAAGCACGAGGGGGGGCCTACATGATATTTGGTGGTTTTAATGTTGTGGCTGGTCAGTGTAGAGTTGACAGCTTCACTCACCGTGGGGTAACAATGAGGTACAAGTGAAAAGAATCAGAAAAATTAATAGGGGAAAAAAGTCTAAGCTGTCTTCTCTGCACTTGAACCAACCACAAACGGATATAACAATTATAACCGCATCACTGTGATAAACGGTGAAGGAAAATATCACAGACCGTAAGATACGGGTAAAAAAAACGACACGCTGCTGTTATTATAACATGAGATCAGCCAAATGCTAAAATTGTTAAAATAAATATATCTTTACACAGTTATATGCAGTTAGAACATTTAACTCATGGCCATTTGATTAATAGGTTACTAGTTATTTGCACTTTGTATAATCATTGCTCCAATTGTAGATAACTGATGGCAGGAAATAAGGAAATTACAAAAAGTACTAAAAATAATAAATTGTGAAAAGTATCATCCACCCCATTAATAACTCGCAGCTTAAAGAGGGCATTAAACGCATGAAGGTGTTTGAGTAAATGCAGAGAGGTTGAATTCCAGAGCATTAAAGGGACACTAACTGCTTCATCTCATTGAAGTGGTTATAGTGTCTGGCGTCCCCTGGCATCGTCTTTCCATTCCATGTTAAACAGTTTTAATACTAAATGAGAATTTCCAGCAGCCCACCGCCTCTGCTTGGACTAATGAGCAAGTATTACCCTGAGCAGCAATGGGTGGCTGTGATTGGTTGAGAATGCCAGCTAACAGCCTATCACAGCACTCCCTGCTGGTTTGAATCAATATAGCTAGAAGGAAATGTGTAGTCTGTCCCTTGGCCACACCTCCACTGGGGGCAGGGCTGTGTGTGATCGGGGGAATCTGTTAAACTTAGCAAAAATGATTAAACTTTTAAATAAAAATTCCAAACATTTGAAAAAAAACAAAAAAACAGAGCTGCATAACAGTGTGTGGATGTGGGGGTCTTTTATGCAGAATGGCTTTGTGTGTAAGTATATAGCACAACAGTGTCAAGGGGAGTTTATATATTTGTATCTCCATAACAATGAATACATGTATAATATGTGAAATTATAGCGTTAAGATGAGTTCCTTTTGCAAACGAGGTTCTCAAGCACTGCAGAAGTGACCAAGTCAGACACATGGGTTCTCGGGATCCTGTCCTTATCATGCGTTCACAGCAGTTATAGGGTAATTGTTCTATACGTGTAATTTATTATGGAATTCAATTCATGTCTCACATTATTATAATTTAAGTCACTACTTGTTCTACTCAAAATAAAAACTTTGATCTAAAAAAAAAAAAAAAAGTCAGTCTGTTACAACAACAGACTGTACACTTGATAAAAGTCTTCAAGGAACACTATGTCAGGAAAATGTATTTCTGACCCTATAGTGTTACAACCACCATCTAGCACCCTCCACCCCCTAAATATCGCAAAATCTTATTTTTATTCCAGCCTGCAGCTGATGGCACTGCCCCTGATCTGCCTACTTGGCTGACATCTTTAGAAGTGTCGCTCAAAGCCAATCACAATGCTTTCTCACAGCAAAGCATTGGATTTTGCTGAGACTGTCTAGGAGGCAGCTCAGGGGCAAAGCTAGCACAAGTTAAACACAGCCCTGGCCAATCAGCATCTCCTCATAGAGATACATTGAATTAATGCATCTCTATGAGGAAAGTTCAGTGTCTCCATGCAGACGGTGACTGACATTCAATGTCTCCATCGCCTGCATGGAGACACTGAACTTTTCTATGAAAAGACAGTGTTTACTGAAAAGAGCCTGAAGGCAATGATTTTATTCACCAGAACAAATATAGTAAGTTGGAGTTGCTCTGGTGACCATCATGTCCCTTTAATATAGACATAATTAGGAGAAAGGAGAGTGAAATTGTGTTTTTTTTTTATTGAGTGCTTCCAAGAAAGTCATTTATTGGAAGCATGATATTACTTTAATTCTGTAGGACAAAAGTCTTAAAGAGACTCTAAACACCAGCACCCATACAGCCTAATGTAGCAGGGGTGGGGCACAGAGCCTTTCCCTGCAATCTGACTATTGTAAAAACTGCAATCTCTGAGAAAAGGCAGTGTTTACTACTGTCCATTAGGCCACCTCTAGGGGCTGTCACTCAGATAATAAAATACTCTGACAACTCCTGCAATCTCTTATGTAGTCAAACTCTGCATGACGATGCTGAACGCTTCCCATAGCAATGCATTGAGCCAATTAAGAACTATGAGGAGATGCTGATTGCTGTGCATGTGCAATTGCCCCCCAATGTTTCAATGATGATAAGCATGGCCATGGGGTAGGAGCGGTGGATGTGACAAGATCAGCAGGGTGAGGAACCAATAGTGAGTAAAACATCTTTATTTTACTTGTTATGGGGACCCTGAATCTGACCAGATAGCACACGTTTGTGTTCCGTTAAATGTTGGTTGTGCTAGGTGACAGTCGAATGTATGTAAAAATAGAATAAAAAGAAAGAAAAAGATTCTGGGCTATACATAGCAACATCTACAGTAACACCAATGGAAAGGACAATGTTGATACCGAACGCGCATACTCTTACATGTGAAAGTATGTTATGTCGCAGGAACATTACCATCTGATTGTAGAAACCGCCCCAGTGTATGCTCGACTCAGGACACTTTATTTAGCTAACATGGTGGAGGGACTATTGGCTGCCATTCATTTGGTAGGGGGTCATTTGTGACAGCACAGTGCCGAGTCTGCATTTGCAGTGACCACTATAATGAATATACTTATATTCTACTGGAAATTGTGAATTTTGGGCCATGATAAAACCACTGCATTTAGCCTTGGGAATGGGCTCAAGATTATAGAAAGTTGTGGTGGTAATGCTGTGTTAACACAGTTACTGCACAGGCAAATCAAGAAAGGTTTATAACATATACCATGCACAAAAAATCCTGCTCAGCTTTGTCTGCTTTAATAAATGGTTCAACCATTCACTCTGTGCCTAAAATCTATAAAAGGTAAGTGTAGTCTTTTTTCCTTCAAATCCCAGGAGTTAAACAGGTCGTTATAGGAGCCACGTGTCAGTGTGCTGAATGCAGTAACAGGACTGCAGCAAAACTTCACTGAGCTCAAGGTAACTCTGTGTTGGCCAGCAAGGTAATAATCTGTGGGAGTTGAATACCTGAAGTTTAGGGGTCCCAGATTTTAAAAGGTCATACAAACATGTCCAGCGAGTCTGGAGCGCCACACGGGTTCTGCGATTTAGAATGATACCCCTAATAGTTTTCTTCACCCGGAGTTCTTTAAGGGAAGGTAAATCTAGATGGTTAAAGACAAGTCCACGGCTCTGAGAGACATCTAAAAACTCCAAAGACTTGGATTCCAGGGGATAGGAGACTCCAAGGTCCTTCACCGGGACCAAAATCTGAAGGATCAAAGTCTTTAACTTTGGAAGAGACCTTGTAAGTTTTTGCATAGTCTCTGGTTGGACCCCTTTGAATACCCAGAAGTAGTTTAACTCCAATGTGCTCAGATGTTGGAAATGTGTGAGGAGAGAAACTGAATGCTCTGACCAATCAAAAGGGAGTTTCATGCGGCTCAGTTTTGGAGAAGTTCGGGTTAGCTGCTTAAAAAGTGTCTGAAAACTATTGAACTGGTCTGTCTTTGCCATGCATATTTGGGCCATGCTCTCAGGAGGATACAAATCCAAAGGCTCCAAGTGTGTTAAAGTCCAGTTCAGCTCCAGCTCTCTTAATTCTCCACAATGAACTTTGTCCAGGAACTGCAGAAGGAAATCTGCCCACTTGGTCCTTTGGTCACCAAGATCAAAGCTGGCCCGGAGAACCAGCAAGCTGGCTCCACGGGATGCCAAATGGTAGGCATATTGGTGCACCCACTCTTTCCACCTCTCAAACTCCCGAAACGATGCCAACACACCATCCATACCAGAGATAAAAGCGCCCAACCTCATGAAGTCAGCGACTCTCCACAAACGAGGAGTGCGCATCAGTTTGCTCCAGTTTGAACAAACCAGTGCAGCGGTGCATTTCTCAACCTCGGAGAGGAATGAAAAAATGTGGAGTTGGCAATCAACAGGCAATAGGCAAAACGGGAAATTAGTCTTTGTCTTTAACCCATTTTGGGAAGAAGATAATGTGTCAGAAGATGATGCCACTTCACTGTCATTAGTCTCTGATGAAGTAGAAGGGTCGTGGCGCTGAAGTTTTCTTTCTCTGTACATTTTCACTTATTTCAGCTTAACTTCACATACTTCTGGACTGTAGGGATGTTGACTTCACATGTCCTAAGAGAACTGAAACAATATACATGGTGGTAAATATGGCCTGACATTGGGAGAACACATTTGATTACAAAAGCAAAAATATATTAGGTATTAAAAACAAAAATGTGGATCTTATTTAATAATGTAGTAGATATACCCTCAATGAAAACATACATTTAATTATGCATTTTTTTCAGCTCTGGGTATATCTAAAACAGCTTGTATAATCTGTAGTTCTTGTCTGCAGCTTTCCCCTTCTGACCCCAATTTATATTAAAATCTGCACATTTTGTAAAATAAAAACAAGGACACACAAACTTTTAAGCTAAACTGCATTAGGGGTCTGTAGTGTCCCTTTAACATTTCTTAAGTCTGACAGCAATTATATAGTTAGCGGGGACGCAAACCGTACCCCACGCTACAAACCGTATCTGTGACCCACACCACACGCTACGAACCGTATCTGTGACCCACACCACACGCTACGAACCGTATCTGTGACCCACACCACACGCTACGAACCGTATCTGTGACCCACACCACACGCTACAAACCGTATCTGTGACCCACACCACACGCTACGAACCGTATCTGTGACCCACACCACACGCTACAAACCGTATCTGTGACCCACACCACACGCTACAAACCCTGTCTGTGATCCACACCACACGCTACAAACCCTGTCTGTGATCCATACCACACGCTACAAACCCTGTCTGTGATCCATACCACACGCTACAAACCCTGTATGTGATCCATACCACACGCTACAAACCCTGTATGTGATCCATACCACACGCTACAAACCCTGTATGTGATCCATACCACACGCTACAAACCCTGTATGTGATCCATACCACACGCTACAAACCCTTTATGTGATCCATACCACACGCTACAAACTCTTTATGTGATCCATACCACACGCTACAAACCCTTTATGTGATCCATACCACACGCTACAAACCCTGTCTGTGATCCATACCACACGCTACAAACCCTGTCTGTGATCCATACCACACGCTACAAACCCTGTCTGTGATCCATACCACACGCTACAAACCCTGTCTGTGATCCATACCACACGCTACAAACCCTGTCTGTGATCCATACCACACGCTACAAACCCTGTCTGTGATCCATACCACACGCTACAAACCCTGTCTGTGATCCATACCACACGCTACAAACCCTGTCTGTGATCCATACCACACGCTACAAACCCTGTATGTGATCCATACCACACGCTACAAACCCTGTATGTGATCCATACCACACGCTACAAACCCTTTATGTGATCCATACCACACGCTACAAACTCTTTATGTGATCCATACCACACGCTACAAACCCTTTATGTGATCCATACCACACGCTACAAACCCTGTCTGTGATCCATACCACACGCTACAAACCCTTTATGTGATCCATACCACACGCTACAAACCCTGTATGTGATCCATACCACACGCTACAAACCCTGTATGTGATCCATACCACACGCTACAAACCCTGTATGTGATCCATACCACACGCTACAAACCCTGTATGTGATCCATACCACACGCTACAAACCCTGTATGTGATCCATACCACACGCTACAAACCCTGTCTGTGATCCATACCACACGCTACAAACCCTTTATGTGATCCATATCACACGCTACAAACCCTGTATGTGATCCATACCACACGCTACAAACCGTGTGTGATCCATACCACACGCTACAAACCGTGTGTGATCCATACCACACGCTACAAACCCTGTATGTGATCCATACCACACGCTACAAACCCTGTATGTGACCCATACCAAACGCTACAAACTGTATCTGTGATCCATATCACACGCTACAAACTGTATCTTTGACCCATAGCACACGCTACATACCGTATCTGTGACCCATACCACACGCTACAAGCACAGTTACTAAAGAATAACTAGAGGAGGATTTATGGTACTTTAAAAAACTGCCGTAGTTCGACAATATGGGGAATACAGAGAATAAGGGACAATAAATAATTCTGAGAATTCATAATTTAAGCTAATTTATAGTGAGCTCAGAGTCTGATTGCAGGATGAGGCAGACTGTCCAGATCGGATATTTTATTGTCAGTTCAGGGACACCCATACACCTCTCCCCCCCACACTCCATACACCCTATACTCCCCCTTACACCCTTTCATACCCCCTCCATACACCCTATACATCCTACACCCCCCTCCATACCCCCTACCTCCATACACCCTATATCCCCCATGCCTCCATACCCCCCATGCCTCCATACCCCCATGCCCCCTATATCCCCCATGCCTCCATACCCCCTATATCACCCCATGCCTCCATACCCCCTATATCCCCCATGCCTCCATACCCCCTATATCACCCCATGCCTCCATACCCCCTATATCCCCCATGCCTCCATACCCCCTATATCCCCCCATGCCTCCATACCCCCTATATCCCCCCATGCCTCTATACCCCCTATATCCCCCATGCCTCTATACCCCCTATATCCCCCATGCCTCTATACCCCCTATATCCCCATGCCTCCATACCCCTATATCCCCCATGCCTCTATACCCCCTATATCCCTCACACACCCTTTACCCCCATACACCCTATACCCCTTATATCCCCCCCATGCCTCCATACCCCCTATATCCCCATGCCTCCATACCCCTATATCCCCCATACACCCTACATCCCCCATGCCTCCATACCCCCTATATCCCCCCATGCCTCCATACCCCCTATTTCCCCCCATGCCCCTATATCCCCCCATGCCTCCATACCCCCTATATCCCCCATGCCTCCATACCCCCTATATCCCCCATGCCCCCTATATCCCCCCATGCCTCCATACCCCCTATATCCCCCATGCCCCCTATATCCCCCCATGCCTCCATACCCCCTATATCCCCCATGCCTCCATACCCCCTATATCCCCCATGCCTCCATACCCCCTATATCCCCCCATGCCTCCATACCCCCTATATCCCCCCATGCCTCCATACCCCCTATAACCCCCCATGCCTCCATACCCCCTATATCCCCCCTATATCCCCATGCCTCCATACCCCTATATCCCCCCATGCCTCTATACCCCCTATATCCCTCACACACCCTTTACCCCCATACACCCTATACCACTTATATCCCCCATGCCTCCATACCCCCTATATCCCCATGCCTCCATACCCCTATATCCCCCATACACCCTACATCCCCCATGCCTCCATACACCCTATATCCCCCCATGCCTCCATACCCCTTATTTCCCCCCATGCCTCTATATCCCCCCATGCCTCCATACCCCTTATTTCCCCCCATGCCCCTATATCCCCCCATGCCTCCTATATCCCCCATGCCCCCTATGCCTCCATACCCCCTATATCCCCGCCATACCTCCATACCCCCTATATCCCCCCATGCCTCCATACCCCCTATATCCCCCCATGCCCCCTATATCCCCCCATGCCCCCAATATCCCCCCATGCCTCCAAACCCCCTATATCCCCCATGCCTCCATACCCCCTATATCCCCCATGCCTCCATACCCCCTATATCCCCCATGCCTCCATACCCCCTATATCCCCCATGCCTCCATACCCCCTATGCCTCCATACCCCCTATACCCCCCATGCCTCCATACCCCCTATACCCCCCATGCCTCCATACCCCCTATATCCCCCATACCCCCTATGCCTCCATACCCCCTATGCCTCCATACCCCCTATGCCTCCATACCCCCTATATCCCCCAAACACCCTCCCTCCCCCCATGGCTGTGCACTGGGGGCAGCACTGAGCACACTGGCGGTAGGTAGCAGGACAGGCGGTGCAGGTAGGTGGGTATATCCTGTATTAGATGATGTATCACTGGGCTCTGGGCTTACCATTAATAACAAGCTCAGTCCTGCTCTCTCAGCTCCTGCCATCTTCTTCCGTGTTTACCGAGCTTGTTGTCAATAAAGTTTAATGAACCTGCCGCTACAGCCAATGCAGCGTTGTGACAGCGGAAGCCGCCATGTTACTACTCCCGGAAGTCGGTTGGTGCTGGGGAGGAGGTTGCGCCATCTTGGTACACCTGTTAATGGATGGAAGTTATTAGCACTTGGTGTATTCTGTTTGGTAACATTGGGATGTCAGAGCTAAACAATGACTGTAAAACTCATATACCCATGGGGATTAACCATACACAGTGAGAATATGAAGGGATTATCTGAGAGACAGACAAGAGGGGGGCAGGGAGAGGCTCCTAAATTCCTCTATATCAATGATAAATAATGGGATTATCCATACACAGTGACAATATGGAGGGATTATCTGAGAGACAGACAAGAGGGGGGCAGGGAAAGGCTCCTAAATTCCTCTATATCAATGATAAATAATGGGATTATCCATACACAGTGACAATATGGAGGGATTATCTGAGAGACAGACAGGAGGGGGGCAGGGAAAGGCTCCTAAATTCCTCTATATCAATGATAAATAATGGGATTAACCATACACAGTGACAATATGGAGGGATTATCTGAGAGACAGACAGGAGGGGGGCAGGGAAAGGCTCCTAAATTCCTCTATATCAATGATAAATAATGGGATTAACCATACACAGTGACAATATGGAGGGATTATCTGAGAGACAGACAGGAGGGGGCAGGGAGAGAATCCTGAATTCCTCTATATCAATGATAAATAATGGGATTATCCATACACAGTGACAATATGGAGGGATTATCTGAGAGACAGACAGGAGGGGGGCAGGGAGAGGCTCCTAAATTCCTCTATATCATTGATAAATAATGGGATTATCCATACACAGTGACAATATGGAGGGATTATCTGAGAGACAGACAGGAGGGGGCAGGGAAAGGCTCCTAAATTCCTCTATATCAATGATAAATAATGGGATTATCCATACACAGTGACAATATGGAGGGATTATCTGAGAGACAGACAAGAGGGGGGCAGGGAGAGGCTCCTAAATTCCTCTATATCAATGATAAATAATGGGATTATCCATACACAGTGACAATATGGAGGGATTATCTGAGAGACAGACAGGAGGGGGGCAGGGAAAGGCTCCTAAATTCCTCTATATCAATGATAAATAATGGGATTAACCATACACAGTGACAATATGGAGGGATTATCTGAGAGACAGACAGGAGGGGGGCAGGGAAAGGCTCCTAAATTCCTCTATATCAATGATAAATAATGGGATTATCCATACACAGTGACAATATGGAGGGATTATCTGAGAGACAGACAGGAGGGGGCAGGGAAAGGCTCCTAAATTCCTCTATATCAATGATAAATAATGGGATTAACCATACACAGTGACAATATGAAGGGATTATCTGAGAGACAGACAGGAGGGGGGCAGGGAAAGGCTCCTAAATTCCTCTATATCAATGATAAATAATGGGATTAACCATACACAGTGACAATGTGGAGGGATTATCTGAGAGACAGACAGGAGGGGGGCAGGGAGAGGCTCCTAAATTCCTCTATATCAATGATAAATAATGGGATTATCCATACACAGTGACAATATGGAGGGATTATCTGAGAGACAGACAGGAGGGGGCAGGGAAAGGCTCCTAAATTCCTCTATATCAATGATAAATAATGGGATTATCCATACACAGTGACAATATGGAGGGATTATCTGAGAGATAGGCAGGAGGGGGCAGGGAGAGGCTCCTAAATTCCTCTATATCAATGATAAATAATGGGATTATCCATACACAGTGACAATATGGAGGGATTATCTGAGAGACAGACAGGAGGAGGGCAGGGAGAGGCTCCTAAATTCCTCTATATCAATGATAAATAATGGGATTATCCATACACAGTGACAATATGAAGGGATTATCTGAGAGACAGACAGGAGGGGGGCAGGGAAAGGCTCCTAAATTCCTCTATATCAATGATAAATAATGGGATTATCCATACACAGTGACAATATGGAGGGATTATCTGAGAGACAGACAGGAGGGGGCAGGGAAAGGCTCCTAAATTCCTCTATATCAATGATAAATAATGGGATTATCCATACACAGTGACAATATGAAGGGATTATCTGAGAGACAGACAGGAGGGGGGCAGGGAAAGGCTCCTAAATTCCTCTATATCAATGATAAATAATGGGATTATCCATACACAGTGACAATATGGAGGGATTATCTGAGAGACAGGCAGGAGGGGGCAGGGAGAGGCTCCTAAATTCCTCTATATCAATGATAAATAATGGGATTAACCATACACAGTGACAATATGAAGGGATTATCTGAGAGACAGACAGGAGGGGGGCAGGGAAAGGCTCCTAAATTCCTCTATATCAATGATAAATAATGGGATTATCCATACACAGTGACAATATGGAGGGATTATCTGAGAGACAGGCAGGAGGGGGCAGGGAGAGGCTCCTAAATTCCTCTATATCAATGATAAATAATGGGATTAACCATACACAGTGACAATATGAAGGGATTATCTGAGAGACAGACAGGAGGGGGGCAGGGAAAGGCTCCTAAATTCCTCTATATCAATGATGAATAATGGGATTAACCATACACAGTGACAATATGAAGGGATTATCTGAGAGACAGACAGGAGGAGGGCAGGGAAAGGCTCCTCTATATCAATGATAAATAATGGGATTAACCATACACAGTGACAATATCAAGGGATTATCTGAGAGACAGACAGGAGGGGGGCAGGGAGAGGCTCCTAAATTCCTCTATATCAATGATAAATAATGGGATTAACCATACACAGTGACAATATGAAGGGATTATCTGAAATACAGACAAGAGGGGGGCAGGGAGAGGCTCCTAAATTCCTCTATATTTATGATAAATAATGGGATTAACCATACACACTGTCAATATGAAGGGATTATCTGAGAGACAGACAGGAGGGGGCAGGGAGATAATCCTAAATTCCTCTATATCAATGATAAATAATGGGATAAACCATACACAGTGACAATATGAAGGGATTATCTGAGATACATGAGGAGGGGGCAGCTAGAAAATCCTAAATTCCTCTATATCAATGATGAATAATGGGATTAACCATACACAGTGACAATATGAAGGGATTATCTGAGAGACAGACAGGAGGGGGCAGGGAGAGGCTCCTATATTCCTCTATATCAATGATAAATAACAGACCCCGTGTGCAGGGGGGGGTGTGCAGGCAGAGGCTCCTAAATTCATCGTCCTCCTTAATCGTCTCCCGAACAGTGACCACCCCAGTTCCCCATTAGAATGTTCACACCAATTAATTAGCACATCCGCAACAGTAACATAAGTGCTAAACCGCAAGGGAAGTAATTAATGAGTGTTCCCCTGGGTGGTCGCCATTTCATATAGATGAACGCCAACTGGGGGAGCATTCCCAAGGTAGACGCTACCCTTGCATGGTTTCGCATAGGAACCTCGCGAACGGAGCCAGGTTGGGAATATGTGCTGTTGTGGGGAGTCCTGAGGTTGATGGGGACACTTTTGGGGCACTGGCTACTTTGGCAGGCTTTTCTGCGCCTGATAGACAAAGGAACAGTCTATTTTCCCGCGCCTAGGCTCCCAGGCACAATGGATCCTGGAATACGACCCCTGTTGGATGGAGGCCCCTTGCATGGGGATATGCATAAAAGCCAAGTGTGGCAATAGTCAGTGCTGTACTCCCAGAGCTGTGTCTCATCCAGTTACTGGGGGGTGGGGGGGAATGGATGCCTACTTGTTGTAAGGGTTCCTGAGTGCCTGAAGGAAGGGATTAGCGGAGGTAACCGGTCGGGTTACCTGGAGTCCTCTATAGGGTCCTCATCTACCTATTGTTCCTGTGTAATTATCTCATTTATTGTAAATTTCCCCCCTTTCATAATATTGTAAAATGCTGAGGAATTAGTTGGCGCTATATAAATACCAATAATAATAGAACCCAAAAGGCTCCAGTGGTGTAATATTGACAAAGCTTTAATTGATTACATTCAGTTAAAAACTCATTCATATGTGCAAAACAAGATCTTAAATTGCAACCTTGGCGTCATGACCTGCAGCTCCCCGCTCTGCTTTACCTCCATGCGCGATCCGTAGCGCTGCGGGTTCACGAAGAACTTCCAGGTCCGCACTCTCTTGACATCACTTGTGACACGTTTTGCCCGCAGAATCCGGGCTTCCTCAGAAAAAAAGAGTTTTTAACCAAATATAATAAAATAAAGTTTTGTCAATATACATAATTTTATAAAAGGACACGGAGGCTCCTATTAGGCTTATCTATTTCTTTTATTCCTCAGCAGCAAAGAAAGCTAAGGTATCGATGATATAGAAAAAACTGTAGAAATACCCCACAGGGTTAACACATTACATCATCATTATCTCCCAGCCTATGGGAGCAGTCCATCTGTAATATCCTGTCACGTGACCTCCTCTCTTCCTCTTTCTTTGCTGCTGGCTCAGCTAAGTACCTCAATTTTTCTGCTCTTAAAAATTGTATTGTAATTTACTGTTTTATTAGTATTATTTTACCCTTAATATTATTTTATTGGGTTTCTGTTGTTATTACTACCTTTGGTTAATACTATTATTCTTGCCTAGTACATTATTTGCCTGTATTATGTATTTGTACTGTGGTGCTTCATATTTCAGTGCAGGGTCCTTGTCCCTCCCCTGGGGCAAGCCTCCCCCTTGCACTGCCGCTCCGGTTGTTTATAACCCGTTTTTTTTCTTTTTCCACCACTTGGGGGACGTCCTCGGGGCTCCGAGGTTCCCCCCCCCCCATCTCTCCACCTCAGAACGAGCCCCCAGCCACCCGCCTAATCACAGCCATAAAAAACATTACCAGGACCACCTGCACGGTTCGCTCCCACGCATCGCAGCAGCCATCTTGTGGTTGGCAAATTTGCAGTGTTTTTTTCTCCCGACGGTCACGCCGCTTGTTCAGAGAGGGGCACGAGCTAAAGGGCTGGTTGGGGTGTCAGGCAGTCTACCAGTGTTCCCCAGGAGACATTCCTGAGGGAACACTCGGTAGGCTGCCATATTATGTGTGCCTTCTTGCTCTGTGTCTTAGTACCTTGTACCACTTTGATTTAGGCCATATTAAAGTGTGCCATATTGATATATATATGTCACGGTTCTCGCCATGACATCCAGTCTGCCAGACGAGGTCACCCCAGGAGTGCCCAGCAGGGGATTTGAACCCTGGACTTTGGCTTCGTGAATCTTGCTCTTTTGCCACTGTGCTATCCAGCCATTCATGTATTGCTTTAATAGGTTTCCAGCACTGGGAGCTGAACTTACCCGTGGCTGCTCTGCACACCTGTATCCCATATTAATTGGCTGGATATAAAAGCCTGCCTCACCCTGGGAGGAGTGTCAGTTCATTGACTCTGGTTCCTTTGGTTCCTGTCTCTCCGTATCTGCGTTCCAGTTTTCCTGTCTGATTCCTGCTTCTGACCTTGGCTTTCCTCCTGGACTACTCTGATCTCTGGCTTCCCTGATTTTGGCTTTCCTTGACTACGCTTCTGCTAATCCCTGCTGTACTGAGACTTGGAGCACTTTTCCTGGAAAGCCCCCGTGCACAGACTCACAGGCCAGGTGGCGTCTTACCTGGTTACCCTGGTCTGTGTCTACTTTGCAAGGGTGAGCGTATAACTCTGCGAGCTGGACTCCCTATCAGGTAAGACTCATTACAGAATGAACTGACCAATGGAGTCCGCAGAGTTATACAAAGTACTCACCTCCCTGGCCGAGCAAGTCTCCAACCTGTCCCAGAATATTATGGATCTGCAGAGATGTTCATTGGCATTTAAAGGAGCAGCACATCCAATCCCGGAACATATATACCCAGAACCTAATGTCATTATGCCTGACAGGTCCGACGGTTCCCGTTCTGCTTTCCCGATGTTCAAGACGGATTGTGAACTACTGTTTGCCCTGAAACCTAGAACCTATGCCACCGACCTTATCAAAGTTTGCTCCGCTATTAACCTGTGTACTGGGCGGATTAAGGCGTGGGCACACCAGAAGCTGCAGGAGAGAAGTACTGTCTTGGACTCCTGGGAGTTGTTTATGTCCATAATGGATTCTCAGTGTTTTGCATCAAGAAAAGCAACGCCCAAGCCTACTTCAGATTCTCGCAGAACCCGGTTGCCTAGAGAAGAGGAATTATTTTATGAATACAAGAATCCCATCTTGCTACAGTCTACCTCCAGGGACCTGCCTTGTCATCATAACGTTACCCATGTGGAACTTGGCACTCTAGAGGACAAGGAGGAACCCATGGAGATCGGCTCCGTCCACACTAGAACAAGACTGCCATCTAGAGAAAGAGACCGAAGGAGGGCTTGTTGTTTCTGTTTTTATTGTGGAGAAGGAGGGCACTTTATCTCCCAGTGCCATATTCGCCCAACTCGGCCTAAGCCTCTTCAAGTAGGTACTACTCAGCTTCATCCTGTCATCCCGGCAAGACAGCCTGGAAACTGCCAACCCTGTCCCCGTCCTGTGACACAAAAGGGTACTCAGACTATGGCAAATATAGACTATGGTACACCCAGTACTCCTGATGAGTCTGCACCACCTCCAGAAGACTCTCCTGTTAAAACTGGTACTACTTCCACTTCCTGCCTGCCCAAAGCAGAACTATGGTACCAAGGTCCACAGAACAGATCTGGAAACGTTTGAAAGCCGCAAACTCTGCTCCTGGTGACGCACCTAAGGAAACAAGTTCAGAGAAAATGACTCCTGGAATCAAGGTACTTACCGCCTGCACCGAATCCATGACTAACCTTGACCTCTCTCCTTTAGTACCCGAAACTGGTACCATAAAGTCCCAGGCTGTAAAGGGACTCTGCTCTGGATACCTTGATTATAAAGACTTTCTTAGTGATACTGAGACCGAAGATGAGGAGTACTATTTCCAAGAAGAGCCTGTTCTTGAAGGGAGGGTACTGTCACGGTTCTCGCTGCGACATCCAGTCTGCCAGACGAGGTCACCCCAGGAGTGCCCAGCAGGGGATTTGAACCCTGGACTTTGGCTTCGTGAATCTTGCTCTTTTGCCACTGTGCTATCCAGCCATTCATGTATTGCTTTAATAGGTGTCCTCGTCTTGTTTCCAGCACTGGGAGCTGAATTTACCCGTGTCTGCTCTGCACACCTGTATCCCATATTAATTGTCTGGATATAAAAGCCTGCCTCACCCTGGCAGGGGTGTCAGTTCATTGACTCTGGTTCCCTTGTTTGGTTCCTGTCTCTCCATATCTGCGTTCCATTTTTTCTGTCTGATTCCTGCTTCTGACCTTGGCTTTCCTCCTGGACTACTCTGATCTCTGGCTCCCTATCAGGTAAGACTCATTACAATATACCACATTAAGTGGTGCCATACTGACCTGTGCCAAATATTTTGGTGCCATACTGACTTGTGCCACAGTTCTTTTGTGCCATATTTCATTTGGTATTGTCCCTGTATATACACAGTACCTGGCCACTATGCAATCCCCTTCTGACAGACAGGCTACTGCTCCTAACACCTCTACTAAGCCCAGCAGATACTGCACAACGGTTGTGTCCGCAGGCACTACCGCCCCTGGTGGCGTAGAGGCGGCATCCCAGGACCACGTGAACTCCATGCCTCCATGAGTAAGTCTGTTACACAGGCCATTTACAATGCCAAGTGAAGTGATGTCGGACACCTTGTCCCACTCTATCTCCTCCGCTATCATGGCATCCGGCCGCTATGGCCTCTGACAGCAAGCCGATGGTCCCTAGCGGCCGCAAGGCTACAAGTAAATCGCATCATTTAATATGTACTGCCTCCAAAACTAGTATGACGGACAGGTTGCGCCCTGTTGAGACTGCTCCCACGTAAAAGAGCCCCCCACCAGGCAAAAGCGGTGTGGACTTGGAAGAGGGCAAAAGCCATACCTGATTTGTCCGACTCTGATTCGGACTCAGAGGAGGTTTCAGACGGGTCCCATGTCATCGACCCAGTTTATTTGGAGGACTCTTCCCCCGAACGCAGCGAGACTGCACCGCCAGCTGTAGAAGCTGAGCAGGAGGCAGACGAATCTGCCATCTTAGAGCCCCAAGGGAAACCCCCCTTTTGACTGATGCCCTGCATAACCCTCGCTCGGCTGACTGGTACCCCATGACCCATGTGGCCATTTATATAGCAACCAGGGTGAGGAAGCCCCTCGATAAGGCTACGAGGAGTAAACTGATGGCGGAAAGACCACGCCCTACGGTCCCAGACATGGCAATTTCTTGGTAAACCGGGATGGAAGGCCAAAAAGGGGCTGGGGCTATTCTCTAAGACATTGTCAGGACAAGGTCCTGGACATACTCGGGCCTATAGCCAAGATTTTCGACATAGTCGAAACAGTCCTAACTGAGGGGACCCCAATTGATCTATTGGCCATTCAGGGATGGATCCAGAGAGGCATTTGCCTGATTGGAAACACCAACCCTGCTTTGGCCACTGAACAGCGTATTCGGAGACGATTTCGTTAAAACTCTGGGCAAATATGTCAACACCTTTATGGCATTAGACAAGGCACAGAATAGTATGAAGCGAGTGTTCTCACAGAAGGTTTCGGTGGGGCCAGCAGACAGCGGGGCCGTCTGTCTGGCCGCTCCTCCCGGACTTTGTACCGGGACTACCGAGGCTCCGCCACAACGAGATTCCATCCTCCGGAAACCAGAGTACTGTCACCATTCTTCCCAACCAGGGGCAGGCCATGGCGCCCACGCGGAACCAGGGGATCCTCCTATGGCCGTTGGCCTTATGGTGAGCATTTTCCATTACACACCCTTCCCCTATCATATGTGGGGGGCAGATTGTCCCGTGATGCATGGCATTTGATTGTCTTGATGCATGGCGCAAACTAACTTCAGATGTCTGGGTCCTAGAGACCGTTCTAGGCTACCACATCGAATTCGTACAACAACCGGTCCGATTCTCATTCGCACATCGGATTGTGTTTTCCCCACGAGACAAAAGTCTAGTAGCAGAAGAGATTCGCACATTAAAAGAGAAAGGTGCAATATACTGATACCGGAGAAACTGACGGAAGCCAAGCACAGAGAGATGGACACAGGTTTATTCAGGAAGGAAGAGATTCTTTATTCGGTTCACCGATCGGGACTCAGAGGGACTAATGTCTCCAAAATACAACAGGTTCTGAGCCCCGGACAATAGTGCAGGCTCCTTATATAGGCACATAACTCCTCCCATATTAAGCTCCACCCGCACATTCTCTTAACCAATCAAAACAAATAAGAATTAACTTCCTGCTTGACCGCATGGCTTGTCCAGCACAATGGAGGAGGGGAATACTACATCCGGTATTCTTGCACATGCTCCGTACACTACTGATCGTATCTTGCCACGTGCAACCAACCGACCTATACGTCAGCATATGCACGTACACATGCCACGTGGTAATCTCGGCCTACTAAATTTATTTTTACCGAGATTCCACCACATTCCCCCCTTTCATGCCTCTTGATATTTCACAATTACTTGAGGCATCACTTATCCTTGGTTTGCATACACCTCAGGTTACCATGAACCAGACCAGACTTTTCCTATGATGTGAATCCCTCAACACTCCTCGTCCTGCATTGGTTCTCCCTGATCTAGAGCCTTATATTTATATATAGCCATTATCTGTGCTGCAGCCTTCCTTTCTGCTATATTTTCTATCAGGCTTTGCACAGACCTAACTACCAAGGGAATAAGACATGGCAGGAGTAGACACAACATTAAAATCAGTATGACTCCGCCTACCAATGCCTTAAGCCCTCCAAACTGCTCATACCAGTTACCAAACCAACTACTTGGATTATACCCTTTCCATACCTGAGTAGGCACATGCGCTAGTTTAACCATATGGCTAGTAAGCTCAGCTATTGCTTGCCCTTCGTCATCTATTTGAAGACAGCAATTGCTCAGGTTAAACTTCCCACATACACCTCCCTCTACTGCCAATAGGTAATCCAAGGCTAATCTATTTTGGTACACTGCTGTCCTCATCTTGGTATTATGTTTAGCTAGAAGATTGAGCGCTTGTGAGGTCTCATTAGTAATAATCTCAACCACCGCCTGTAACCTTATAATGCGGTTGAGCATATAAATTGGGGTTCTATATCCGAAGGTACCATCCTCTGCCCACGTGGCTGGCCCATAGTAATCTATAATACGCTGGGGAGGCCATTCATTATCTTCCCAGGCACCTATCTCTATGGGTCCCCTTTTCTTCCTATGATTCACATCATACACTTTAACACCCAAAGTCTCACCTGTTTCAATAGGTAACAAGAAGAAGGATGGTTTGAGCATACCCAACACACATGCCCCTTCCCAGTCCTGTGGCAACTCCGAATAGGCCTTCTTACCACAGATCCAGTACAAATTTGCTGGGGCTTTCCAACTAGATGTGATGGATAAATCAAACCATACGTCCTTTAACCCCTTAAGGACACATGACATGTCTGACACGTCATGATTCCCTTTTATTCCAGAAGTTTGGTCCTTAAGGGGTTAAATTGGCATATCTTGCAAACGGGTTAGATGGTTCTGAGACATTTGAAGCCGACCACCAAGTTGTATTCCTTGTATCATCATCATAAGCTTTTTGCCCTAGACAAGTTAATTCTCCTACAGAAGTATTATACATCATTCCTTTCCTTGCTATGCAAACATAACCTATGATGGAGGTCTTTAATCTCCACTCAGATTTACCTCTAACACTCATCTGATAATCGGCTTGTGAGGATATTAATTGTTCAACTGTCTCAGAACCGGACATTACCTCCTTTGCTTCCCAAGGCCATTGGTCTCCCATGTTAGTACCTCCACACACATAGCAGTTGGTAACATTAAGACTACCGGCAATACTTTCGGCTAAATCTATGAACAGGTTTTTAGCGTTATGGGGAATCTTATTATCTATACTCATCTCTTCATAAAACGAATGGTATACCTGATGAGTTTGGGAGGTTACCGTATCGGTCTCTATCCCTATAAACAATACTGTCCCAGGGTCTAAACCCGTCCCGTATATTTGAAACCCAAATAAATTACCATATCTGTAACGGACCGTTTCACTTACAAGAGGATAAAACCCAGTTTAGGCGATAATCCCCTTTTTGAGAGACAGGCACAGCTACTGCAGAACACCAAACTCCCGAACTGGATACAAGATAACACTCCGAACTGGAACAGCTGAACAAGAAAAGCATACAATCCGCTTACACTCCTGGCAGTCAGCTTACAATCCAATTCCCCCCAAGAACGAGACGACACTTCATTTTGAGGGTTAAACAGGAACTCAGGACTGGCTCATCCAGCCTGGCTTTTATTTCCAACTCACACATACAGGCCACACCCAGGGGGAGGCATAAAAGAACCAATGACATAGATGTTACCTCCCACACATCCCCTCCCTTTAGTGTGACACATAATCCCATTATGCATACAGTTTAAAATATACTTTTACACAACTTTCCTAACTCTAAAACCATACATCACATTCACATAAAAATACATATCCACAATCAATCCATTCAGGGGAACAACATATTAAAAAATGGCATGGATCAGACCAGGGGTTCAAAAGTTAGTAAAGTATCTTTTAAAACCCCTAGCTTCCCAGCTCAGACTGTTTTTTACAGAGCCTTCTCTGTGCTGGAGAAGTAATCTAATTATCTCCAGCACAGAGACAGACTCCATTAACCACATGGTTACAGAAAGACATAAAACACTTTAAAATACAGAAAGTTACTTTTTAACCATAACACACAGACATTTCACATATCCCCAGATAGCTGGGATCTGAGCGCACAAAACTACCGAATAGCGCGCAGATCCTATTCACACAGTACAATTGCCATGGAGCTAAAGTCTTTCCCATAGTCTTTCATTATATGAATAGGCTCCATGGTATAGCTATCTGGGGTATCACATTCCCATAAAGTCTGGTCCATAGTCCAAAGGCAAGAGGCAGGCAAGCAGCCCCCTCCAAGGACACGTGGCGAGGTCGGTTTCGCCACACTTCTCCCCTTTTCCAAATAGACTAACAGGGTATCTGACCTCCTGCCGGTCAGTGCCCTGGTTAGTCCAGCAGCCCACCCACAAAACAGAAACAGCAGTACAGCCCACCCACAATAAACGGTTACTACACCTGGGTAAGGGAGAATCTGGTCCATGTCCAGGTGCCTTACCACGGCTGTGTGGGGGACTGGTAGGCTGCCTTGGTGGGTTGCTGAGGGGGCAGAGACCAGCGGTACTCTGTCCTGGTGCCTGCACTACCACACGAGTAGTCTGGCTGAGCCTGGTTGCTGGAGACTGACTGTCTCCCCTTTAGGTGCATAGCTCGGCTGCCGGAGGGAGAGACCGAATGTCTCCCCTTTGGATACACCGCTCTGTGGCTGGGGGACAGGACCGACCGTCCCTACCCCTTGTGCTGTAAGTGCAGAGACTACGGTCCCATCTGCACAGTTGTGGGGCTTAACATCTCCCCTTGGTGGGTTAGGCTGCCGTTGGAGAGAGGGTGTAACAAGCTCCTCTCTCTGGACGGTGAACTGCCGCTGGGGAGAGGGGTTAGCAGGCTCCTCTGCCTGCCACTCTCTCTGCTGGTGGAAAGGGAAACCAGCTGTCTCCCCTTTCATTCTCTTGTCCTGCTGCTGGGGTGCGAGACTGACTGTCTCTGCTCCCTGCAGGACACACTGCCGCTGGGGAGGATGGACGACACCATCAGCTCCCTGGGGTACACACTGCCGCTTGGGAGGAAGGACGGCACCTTCTGCTCCCTGGGTTACACACTGCCGCTGGGGAGGAAGGACTGCACCTTCTGCTCCCTGGGACACACACTGCCGCTGGGGAGGACGGACGACACCATCAGCTCCCTGGGTTACACACTGCCGCTGGGGAGGCAGGACTGCACCTTCTGCTCCCTGGGACACACACTGCCGCTGGGGAGGATGGACGACACCATCAGCTCCCTGGGGTACACACTGCCACTGGGGAGGAAGGACTACACCTTCTGCTCCCTGGGGTACACACTGCCGCTGGGGAGGAAGGACTACACCTTCTGCTCCCTGGGGTACACACTGCCGCTGGGGAGGAAGGACTACACCTTCTGCTCCCTGGGGTACACACTGCCGCTGGGGAGGAAGGACTACACCTTCTGCTCCCTGGGGTACACACTGCCGCTGGGGAGGAAGGACTACACCTTCTGCTCCCTGGGGTACACACTGTCGCTGGGGAGGAAGGACTGCACCTTCTGCTCCCTGGGACACACACTGCCGCTGGGGAGGACGGACGACACCATCAGCTCCCTGGGGTACACACTGCCGCTGGGGAGGAAGGACTGTACCTTCTGCTCCCTGGGACACACACTGCCGCTGGGGAGGAAGGACGGCACCTTCTGCTCCCTGGGGTACACACTGCCGCTGGGGAGGAAGGACGGCACCTTCTGCTCCCTGGGGTACACACTGCCGCTGGGGAGGAAGGACGGCACCTTCTGCTCCCTGGGTTACACACTGCCGCTGGGGAGGACGGACGACACCATCAGCTCCCTGGGACACACACTGCCGCTGGGGAGGATGGACGATACCTTCTGCTCCCTGGGACACACACTGCCGCTGGGGAGGACGGACGACACCATCAGCTCCCTGGGGTACACACTGCCGCTGGGGAGGAAGGGCTGCGCCTTCAGCTCCCTGGGACTTACTCTGCCGCTGGGGAGGAAGGACGACACCTTCAGCTCCCTGGGATTCCTTTTTGGCCAAATCTACTAGGGATTGCAGGTACTCTCCTACTAGTTTCCTGGCGAGCTGCACGGCTCTCTCCGGGGGGTTGGGTCCATATCCAGACAGCACCTCATTGACCTCTCTGTCAAACTCCTCCTGAGTGTAGTCATATGCCATGCTTGCTCTGCTGAAGTTGATTCTTTTGTAGATAGGGTCGCTGTACGGGTACTAGCGTTGCCCTCAATTTATAATCCACGGAAATGGTGTTTCCTGTAGCTGACCTTCTGGCTGTAGGAACGATCCCGCCGCTTGCCACCAATTGTAACGGACCGTTTCACTTACAAGAGGATAAAACCCAGTTTAGGCGATAATCCCCTTTTTGAGAGACAGGCACAGCTACTGCAGAACACCAAACTCCCGAACTGGATACAAGATAACACTCCGAACTGGAACAGCTGAACAAGAAAAGCATACAATCCGCTTACACTCCTGGCAGTCAGCTTACAATCCAATTCCCCCCAAGAACGAGACGACACTTCATTTTGAGGGTTAAACAGGAACTCAGGACTGGCTCATCCAGCCTGGCTTTTATTTCCAACTCACACATACAGGCCACACCCAGGGGGAGGCATAAAAGAACCAATGACATAGATGTTACCTCCCACACATCCCCTCCCTTTAGTGTGACACATAATCCCATTATGCATACAGTTTAAAATATACTTTTACACAACTTTCCTAACTCTAAAACCATACATCACATTCACATAAAAATACATATCCACAATCAATCCATTCAGGGGAACAACATATTAAAAAATGGCATGGATCAGACCAGGGGTTCAAAAGTTAGTAAAGTATCTTTTAAAACCCCTAGCTTCCCAGCTCAGACTGTTTTTTACAGAGCCTTCTCTGTGCTGGAGAAGTAATCTAATTATCTCCAGCACAGAGACAGACTCCATTAACCACATGGTTACAGAAAGACATAAAACACTTTAAAATACAGAAAGTTACTTTTTAACCATAACACACAGACATTTCACATATCCCCAGATAGCTGGGATCTGAGCGCACAAAACTACCGAATAGCGCGCAGATCCTATTCACACAGTACAATTGCCATGGAGCTAAAGTCTTTCCCATAGTCTTTCATTATATGAATAGGCTCCATGGTATAGCTATCTGGGGTATCACATTCCCATAAAGTCTGGTCCATAGTCCAAAGGCAAGAGGCAGGCAAGGAGCCCCCTCCAAGGACACGTGGCGAGGTCGGTTTCGCCACAATATCTATCTAAGAATTGGTCAGGATTGTTTATAAGAATATGGACTGGATTACATTCCATAGACTTACAGTATGGATTGGTAGGCAACTTAGTCACAATCATGTCCTTGTCCGCTGTCTGTCCCCAAGTTGCCCACCCCACACAAGACCAATATGGGCAAAAATTATATTCTCTATTTGGGCATCTAGGACTCACATACTTATTTTTACTGCTGGGACAAATATATTTATCATTAGACCCATACGTTCTCTCCCATCTAAGATCCCCACATACATTCCACGGCTTCCTACCACTTGATATTGCTTTACACGCATCAAATAGCAGAACACCCGAAGAATGTACGGATTCTAACACCGTTTTGTTTATTAGGGTCCCCTGAGGATCTCCATTCCTGAGAGTCAACCAAATTGTACGGGGTTGATACTCCTATCCCTAAATGGCATACACTATACTCTACATTTAAGTATCTACACCTAGACACATCACCTTTACACTCATATTGCGAATGCCAAATTAGGGTCTGGGAAATATGGTTACCTGTTCTTGTAGTCTTAATGCATACCTCACAGCTAGGAGTGTCGGTACCTCTACCTTCCTGAATATAAAAATACATATAAATAAACATTATCATAAACACATCTTTCGTCGGCATCCTCAGTCTTCGTCCGTGCGATGGCACCTCAGCTTCCAGGATGTAAGGGCTGCAGGGAATGGAGTTCTGCTCGTCTTCACAGGGGTCCCTTCGAGACTTTCCTGGCTTTTAGATCACTCGTTGGTGAGCAGACAGGCTTTATTATGGCCGTCTCAACACTCACTTACCAATCTCTGAAACAATAAAATTTGTAATCCACAAGGTTCCTCGTCACTCCGACGAGTCGTGCGCTTTAACCGGATCTTGCAGGGATTCTCTGGATCTGCTGTAGCTTGCCAAGAATCGACCGCTGCTGGTTTAACCCTCGAGTGATGAATCCACGGAGTCACTTCAGCCACTTTTATCGCTGTAGGGGTAGACAAAAGAACAACATAAGGACCTCTCCACTTGGGCCCTAACGGTACATTATTCAACTCTTTAATCCACACTTGATCTCCTGGATGATAACTATGAACAGGGGGATAAATATTCACAGGTAATCTATCTTGTACCCATTTCTGTACCTCCTCCATAGTCTTACCCAACTCTACAACCTGCTGCCGGGTAATTCCTTCTCCCAACTGACTCAAATCCCCCCTTAAGTTACCAAGTACGGGAGGTGGACGCCCATACACGATTTCAAAAGGAGAGAGACCCATCCTTCTGGTAGGTGTACTGCGAATTCGCAACAGAGCTATAGGCAAAAGGACGTTCCACTTAAGTTGGGTTTCCTGACACATCTTTGCCAACTGATTCTTAATAGTTCTATTCATTCTCTCTACCTTACACTCTGAGGTCTATATGCCGTATGAAGTCTCCACTTTATACCAAGCATATGAGTCAGTTGTTGTAGGCACTGATGAACAAAAGCTGGACCATTGTCCGATCCTATAGAGCAGGGTAGTCCATATCGGGGTATTATTTCTCGTAGCAGGAATCTCACAACTTCTGCTTTCTCTGTACGAGTAGGACATGCTTCTACCCAGCCTGAATAGGTGCACACAACTACTAGTAGGTAGCGATGTCCACCAGATTTAGGCATTACTGTATAGTCAATTTGTAGATCGGACATAGGGAGTCCCCCCATAAACTGAACTCCTGGTGGCTTTACTGGTCCTTGCCTTGCATTATTTTTAGCACACGTTACACATCTTCGTACAATGGCTTGAGTTAAGTTGGACAATCTTGGTATGTAGAAATGTTTTCTGAGAGATTCTTCTGTACTATCTCTTCCAGAATGCGTCCCGTTATGATAGTTTTGGACGATTTCTACCGCTAGTGATGCTGGAATAACTATTCTCCCATCTTCTAACTGATACCATTTGTTCTCTAAATACTTTCCAGGTTCAGTCTTTAACCACTGTTCTTCTTGAGCTGTATAAACCGGAGTACAGTGGAGTTGTAATAAGAGCAGCTATATGTTCCACATATTCCTGTCTTCCTGATTCAGCGGCACGCTTAGCTGCACTATCTGCCATCCGATTTCCTTTGGTTACATCACCATCTCCTCTCAGATGCGCTCGACAATGTATAATACCGACTTCTTTCGGTTCCCATACTGCTTCCAATAGTTGTAATATTTCAGCTGCGTACTTGATTTCTTTGCCTTCTGAATTCAATAGTCCTCTTTCTTTATACAAAGCTCCGTGGGCATGAGTGGTTAAAAACGCATACTTGGAGTCCGTGTAGATGTTTACTCTTAAACCTTCAGCCAATTGTAACGCTCGTGTCAGTGCTATCAATTCTGCCTTTTGTGCTGATGTTCCTTTTGACAGTGGCCGAGCTTCTATCACCTTATCTATCGTTGTTACTGCGTATCCTGCATAGCGAATCCCTTCTTTCACATAACTACTGCCGTCTGTATAATATTGGACATCGGGGTTCTGGATGGGAAAATCACGAAGATCTGGTCTACTTGAAAATACTTCATCCATCACTTCCAAACAATCGTGTTGACTTTCAGTAGGTTGCGGCAGAAGGGTAGCTGGATTTAAGGTATTTACAGTCTCTAAATGCACTCTCGGGTTTTCACACAACATTGCTTGATACTTGGTCATACGGCTGTTACTAAACCAATGATTTCCTTTGTAATCCAACAACGTCTGTACTGCATGTGGAACTCGTACATAAAGTTCTTGACCCAGAGTGAGTTTATCGGCTTCAGCTACCAGCAGGGCGGCTGCAGCTACGGCTCTTAGACAAGGTGGAAGTCCGCTGGCCACTGCGTCCAGTTGCTTAGACATATAGGCAACAGGTCTTTGCCATGATCCCAAGTACTGTGTCAATACTCCCACAGCCATTCTTCTTTGCTCGTGTACATACAGGTAGAATGGTCGTGTGTGATCAGGTAGACCTAATGCTGGGGCACTCATCAAAGCCTTCTTCACATCTTCAAATGCCGTTTGCTGTTCTTGAGTCCATAAGAAGGGGTCGTGTTCTGTACCCTTGATAGCTGCATACAAAGGTTTTGCCAATATCGCATAACTGGGAATCCATATCCTACAGAAGCCTGCTGCCCCCAAGAATTCTCGCACTTGTCTTCTATTCTTGGGTGTTGGTATTTGGCACACAGCTTCTTTTCTCTCTGGCCCCATTATTCTTTGACCTTCAGAGATATGGAATCCCAGATATTTGACAGTTGGCAGACACAACTGAGCCTTCTTCCTAGACACCTTGTATCCTGCCTTCCAGAGAATATGTAGTAGATCATGCGTTGCTTGCTGACATATTTCCCTTGTGACTGAGGCTATCAACAAGTCATCTACATATTGTAACAATACACACTCTCCTGGGATGGACTCGAAATCCAGTAGATCTTGACTTAGAGCTGAACCAAATAGGGTAGGTGAGTTTTTAAACCCTTGGGGCAGTCTTGTCCAAGTCATCTGGCGTTTTGAGCCCGTTACAGCATTTTCCCATTGAAAAGCAAAGATACATTGGCTTTCTGCGGCAATTCGGAGGCAAAAGAAGGCATCTTTGAGGTCTAAGACTGTAAAATAGGTAGCCCCGCCCGGAATTAAATCAAGCAGGTTATACGGATTGGGCACAACTGGGTGTATACTAACAACCGCATCATTGACTGCTCTCAAGTCCTGCACAGGGCGATACTCATCTGTACCGGGCTTTTGAACAGGCAGCAATGGGGTGTTCCAGGGGGAAGTACAGAATTTTAGGATACCATACCGTATGAACTTATCCAGATAAGATTGAATGTTCTTCTTAGCCTTCTGCTGGATGTGATATTGTCGTAGGCTTACTGGATAAACCCCAAGTTTTAGTTCGATTTTAATAGGTGGAATATTGCGGGCCAGTCCTGGTGGGTTGTTCTCTGCCCAAACTCCTGGTATGTTGAATAAGGATTCATCACTCCTAGGGTTTTGGCTAGTCAACACTGTATAAAGTCGCCACTCTTCTTCCTTTGGTACGGATAATGTCATAATACCTGAAGGTCCATTAAACTTTAAGGATGTTGTTCCGTTTGGTAGGAACGTAATCTGCGCTTGTAATTTGGATAGCATATCACGTCCCAACAATTGGACTGGACATTCAGGCATGTAAAGGAATTGATGTTTTACTACGTGGCCTCCCAATGTACAGAGTCGACTTTTAAGAACCGGTTTTGCAGCACTTCTTCCAGTTGCTCCTATTACGGTAATAGTTCTTCCAGATGGAGGAGCAACTAGGTCAGTCACCACCGAATGTTCAGCACCAGTGTCGATCATGAATGCACTCCTTTTTCCCCCTATTGATACATCGACCATAGGCTCCGCTCGACCAAGGGGGATGGAGCCCGGTCGGTATCAATAGCTCTCCATGACCGTGTCAGCCAATCCTACAAAGTCCCTATCTTCTCTATCGCGGGACCTTTGCGCTGCGGGATAGTATCTATCTTCTCTTACACTTCCTCTGTTTCCACTATTACTCCCTCCGGGACCTCCTCTACCTCTCGCTCTGCCTCTAAAGTTTCCATAACCTGCCCTGGGTGGGTCTCTCTCGTATTGCTCTCTTTTCGGACACTCGCTTCTCCAATGCCCTTCTTCTCTGCAATACGCGCACTGATTCCTACTCAGGGGCTCCCTATTCCACTTACTATCGCCTCTATCTGGGCCCCGTCTATCTACGCCTGCGATCGGTACCGCTAGCATATCCGCCTTTTTACGCATCTTGCGCTCTTCCTCTTTCTTACTTTCTGATTCCCTATTCATATACACTTTATTCGCTACCTCCATTAGTTGGGTAATGGACATTCCTGCAAACCCTTCTAACTTCTGTAGCTTGCGCTTAATATCTCCATAAGCTTGGAGGGCGGAGCCTGACCGCGCAAGTGAATGGCAGCTTAAACCCTGAGCTCTGCCAAGGCCTAGCCCGAATCCAACGCAATCATTAGCACCTGAGCCCCTTAAACCCCCTAAAACCCCTCTCCCGTACACCCTCACCTACCCTCTCCATGGGCGGAGGGAAAAAAACCCGACAACCAGCTGTCGCTCCAATCTTCCGACGGACGAAAGAGAAGGCCCAGACGCCGGCATCGGAGCAGTCGCAGTCGGAATCCGACTCAGAAATGAGCAGCCAAACCCCGTCAGAGAGAACGGAGGCCCCTCTCACCCGCAGAGACATGCGGGGATTCCTGGCGGACTTTCGTAAGTCAGTAGCGGAGGAACTAGACAAACGGCTAAACCCCATCCTGGAAAGCATGGCGGACCTCTCAGCCCGCGCTCAAGTCACGGAGGACAATATGGCGGAGGTGCAGGACAGAGTGCACTCACACGACGGAGCCCTGCAGGACATCAGAGAACAGATGCGCATCTTAGAAGACACAAATGAGGACCTCAACAATAGAACACGCCGCAATAATATCCGTGTCAGAGGCATCCCAGAGTCAGTCACCGCTGAGCTCCTCACGGACACTATCACCAATGTGTTCCAACACCTCCTCCCCGAAGCAACGACCACAGACCTCCTCATGGACCGAGCTCATCGGGCACTGAGACCCCCAAGCATAAACTCCGCTACCCCGAGAGACGTAATAGTGCGGATGCACTATTACCACATAAAAGAACGGATAATGAAAATGGCTAGAGAGACCCCCTTAGAAGTGGAGGGAGCGCCGGTACCCTCAAGAGACGGCGGGAAATGCGGCCTCTCACCCACCACCTGAACCAGCACGGCCTCCGCTACGCTTGGGGCCACCCCTTCAAAATCATAATCCGCAACAATAGCAGATTTCACACTATAGCGAGACCGGACGAAATACCTGACCTTCTGGTCCAACTGGGCCTTCCGCCCCTACCAGAGCCACCCCGCACCGCTCACAGCTCCGCAGCACAGCAGGAGCCGGCCCACAACAACCTAGCGAGAAGCAGAAACCGCCTCCATCCGAACCCGGAGCACCGGCACACGGATGAAGCCCCACAGTGAAGCAGCGAACCAGTAAGCAAACTCACCCTTCACAGCACCCACACACGAGTTCCATGACACACAGACCGGGAAAAAGACCGAGCAGCAATCCAGCACGAACACAACAGCACAGCCGACCAACAGTACAGACCGGACACCCTCAGGGACCACCAACCGGAACACCGATCCGCCCCAACCAGCAGCAACCCAGAAGAGACATACCGAGTCACAACCAGCACCTAAGATGGAGTGCCCGCTGGGGGCCAAAGACAGAGACCAGAACAGGTACCGGGTACGGGGGCCACTATACCCCACACTCCACTGCTGCCACAGCGGTACCCGGGGGCTGCAGACCCACCCCCATATAAAAACGTTAAAGTTTCTTAGAACATACACTGGGATTGGGTCACAAGAGAACATTAGCCCTCCAAGGGGCAACAGCCGAACAGTGGGGGAGGGGGGAGGATGGGGATTTGGCGAGGGGGGGTCAACATCTGAACTGTGGGGGGGGGATTGGGAATTTGGCGGGGGGGGAGGGCGACTGGGGGGGGAGGGCAACGGGACAGACCCCACAGGATGGCAAATTTCCCCGACCGGACCCACGAGCCATATAATGGGAACCCACAGGAAGCCACAAACATAGATCAGCACAGACTTGGGACTGAGGACCAAAACCCCCATAACACTAAGCTACCACAGCGATGCCCCACGGACGACAAGCACACTCCCACAGCTGGGGCACATCATTACATCACATGAACTGAGACGGGAGCACCCCAACGCTTCAGCTCTCTAAAAGACGGTAGTGAGTAATACCCCAGGACAGAGAGAGGGGGGGGGGAGGGACACGACACTGGACGGAATGGGACACCTCACAAGATGACAGAACCCCCCCTGAACAGGACCCACAATGCCTAGGACACTCAGCCCCAAGGGCGACAGGCAGAGCGTACAACGCTGCCAGCAAGCTAAACCGCCCCGGCAACGACAATAGAGCCTCAGGGAGCACAGACCCTAACTGTGCTCCTATATGCTAGCAACCAGGACACGACAACACCCTGGTCCATGGGGCTCTCCCCCCTCCCCGGCTGAGGCAGAGAGCCCGCAAGCTTACGTAGACTACAACGGACAGAGGGCACAACAACACGAAACCACCACAGACCGATGGGTAGGATGGGGTGGAGGGGAGATTATGCCCCTATCGGGCCACCAGACAGGAGATCACATCACACTGTACCAAACCCTGACATGGCGTGAACCAGACCTCCATAGGGTCCCGCCACAAGAGATGCAACAGCCCTCCCCATACGACAGCCCCGTAACCGAACCTCGCTAACCCAAGCAGCTCTGTGATGAGCACCGACTACAACCTCCCACCAAACAGAAACCCCAGACAATCACCACACCAACATAAGTTTGAGAACGGCATGTACAGACCAGGAGAATCACAGGACGATCACATTGTAGACACAGACTCAACCACACGTAGCTCGAGGATACACCGCACACATAGTCGCACGACAGACCAGCTGCGAAGGGTAGGAATAGAGGACGATGCAACAAAACACACGGACCATTACCACTCTAATAACACACTCACAACACTGCCAGGGTGAGACACACCACCAAGAGCTACACTGCGAACAGCTCACAAAGCAAAAAGTTATAGTAATTCATTCCTCCATAGTTTAAGTTAAAGTTCGCGTTAACACAAATCCTCCGAGAAGGAACGGATGCAGCAAGATGCTCTAGCTGGAACCAGCCTAGACAGGAGAACTTTCACTAGAGCCCACCACAAGAGCACCACAGACCCCGGTCTCCCCCGCCCGGGACATCCCCCCCCTCCCCCCCTGCTCCTTTCCCCCCTCTTCCCCGGCCCCCTCCCCACATCACACAAGGCTCAGCCACCAGACACACACATCGGGCAGGCCAAGGGCAGGCCGCGCCACGACTTGTACACACCTTTTCACACCTACTGATCTACACCCATCTCCTTCGGGACCACTACAAGGACCCCCGACTTGGGGAAGGTGTTCCCCGCCCAACAGGTAACTGGCCAGAGCGATAAGCCCAGTTCATCCCGAACCTCACCCGGGTACCCGCCGCGGAGGGCTGCAGCGTCCACACGGACCGGACCTACCTAGACGGAGACTTGCCCCCCCCCGGCCCTCTACCCCCCCCCTCCCCCACAAAAAAATAACAAAACATTCCCGGCAAACACCTGCCAACGGACAAGACCCACGCCCTTCCCCCCCCTCCTCTGGTAGACATCTCTAACCACGGACTCCCACACCCCCCCTCTGACTAGACACATGCGAACGGAGACGCCCCCATGGCACCCCCCAACCTAAGACTCAGCCTCACCTCCCTCAACGTAAAGGGGCTGAATACACCGGGCAAACGCCACGGGATATTGCGGTGGGCCAACCGCACGGGTTCCGATATCATACTTCTCCAGGAAACCCACTTTACAGACCACAAACACTTCCCACTAACCAACAGACATTTTAAAAGATACTACCTGGCCAATTCCCCAGCCCCCAAAACTAAAGGAGTGGCAATCCTATTACGCAACTCATGCCCACTGGATGAAATTCAAGTGACCAAAGACCCCAACGGACGATTTCTATTCCTCTCAGGGCGAGTGGGAGCTACCCCAATAACCATTGGCTCCATCTACGCCCCCAACACCCCAGACACTCGGTTCTGGGACTCCCTCCGAACCCATATCGCTAGCCTAGACCACAAACACGTAATTCTCGGCGGCGACTTCAATGCGACACAATCCCCAGCCGCGGACCGTAAAGCACATCCAGACAAGCCACCAACCACAACCAGAAACGACAAACTATACGCTAGCTTTCTCAAAGAAATGCCCCTCATAGATGTTTGGAGAGCACACCATCCAGCAGCCAGGAATTACACCTTCTACTCGCACATGCACAGATCGTACTCTAGGATCGATAGCTTTTTAACCTCGCAGGCGACTCAACCATGGACGGTTCAGACAACCATAGGCAACATAGCATGGTCCGACCACGCGGAGGTGGCAATGACCATCCAAATCCCCCAGATGTCCCGAGTGTGGCGATGGCGCCTCAACCCATGGATCCTCCGAGACAAGGCGACCGTATACACGGTGACCGAAGACATTAAAAACTACTTCGAAATCAACACAACAAAGGACGTACCCCACGCAACCGTATGGGCAGCCCACAAAGCCGTGATCCGAGGGAAGTTAATAGCGATAGCCACAGCAACTAAAAAACAACGCCTAAGGGACCTGACAGACGCCCTAACAGAACTGACGGCACTGGAAACGCGCCACAAACAAAACCCATCGGACCAGCTCCAAACCCAGCTTACAGAAACCCGAGAAAGAATCCGGCAACTTTCGAGAATAGATGTGGCAAGGAACCTCATGTGGACGAAGCAGAGGTTCTACGAGAAGGGTAACAAAGCCGACTCCCTCCTCGCTCATTGCCTGAAGAAGCGTCAGGACACGAAAAGGATATCGAAGATTCGCACCCGCTCTGGGGAAATTACGAACAAACCTGAACAAATAGCTTCAGAATTTGTACGGTACTACACAAACCTATACAACCACGACGCCCCACCACACGTAAATCCCGCGACACAAGCGGAAACCATCGCCGCGTTCCTGGAACCCCTCGGCTTGCCAGCCCTATCCACCAAGGCCACAGAGGCACTAGAGGCACCCATCGATACGGAGGAACTCACGCTAATCCTTAAGACACTGAAACCATTGAAGAGCCCGGGACCAGACGGCTTTACAACACTCTACTATAAAACGTTTCAGGCGGCACTCATCCCACATCTATGCGCAACGTTTAACTCTCTGCTACAAGGACAGCGTCTTCCCCCAGACATGCTTACAGCCGACGTGTGCCTCCTACCCAAACCAGGAAAAGAACATCTAGACCCAGGACACTACCGCCCGATATCGCTCCTAAATGCTGACCTGAAAATCCTCACGAAAGCGCTAGCCAACCGCCTCAACAGATACCTACCCCACATGATTCACCCCGATCAAGTCGGTTTCATCCCCAAACGACAAGCAGCAGATAACACGAGGAGAGCCTACAACACAATCTGGTATGTTCAACAGCGCACCATACCCTCAGTAATGCTATCCCTGGACGCAGAGAAGGCATTTGACCGCCTTCTCTGGCCCTATCTCTTCAGCGTCCTTAAGCATCAAGGATTCCCGGAAGGATTCATCAATATCCTCACCGCAATCTACGACCACCCTACAGGCCGTCTCTTGATCCCGAACACCGAAACACAGACATTCACCATCGCGAACGGGACTAGACAGGGCTGCCCCCTGTCCCCACTGCTTTTCGCAATCTCACTAGAACCTCTCTTACAGGCCATCCGTACCCACCCCGAAATCCAGGGCATCCGAATCCGGAAGGAGACATACGCGGTAGCGGCATACGCGGACGATGTCCTCTTAACACTAGCAGACCCCATACATTCTCTTCAAGCAACAATTGACCTTATCGCCCAATACTCCACCTTCTCAGGATACAAAATTAATCTCTCAAAATCCACCCTCATGCCGATGGCCATGAAACAAACCCAAATCACCCTCCTGAGACAATTATTCCCCTTCCGCATCACGACCACCTCCCTCACATACCTAGGCATCAAACTAACCACCAAATTAGAGGAATCATACGAACTAAACTACAAACCGCTACTAACAACAGCACAACAAGACTTACTAAGATGGGATAAACTAGGGGTGTCGTGGTTGGGTAGAGTCACCACCATTAAAATGAACCTGCTACCAAGGTTCCTCTACCTATTCCAGACACTGCCAATCCCACTACAAAAAATGGACTTCAAGCACCTACAAGCATCTATCGACAGGTTTGTCTGGAAGTCCCGGAAGCCCCGAGTCCGTAGAGCAACGATGTACGTCCCCAGACTCTCAGGAGGACTGGGGCTCCCAAACTTTCTCCACTACTACAACGCAGCACAACTGGCCCATGTCCAACAATGGCACGCACCACCGGGTACCAAAAGATGGGTCGACATGGAACATGACACCATGGGATGGGACCTCCCAACTTCCTACATGTGGGTCCCGCCGAAATACAGGCCACTACCACCATCTACCACCCCAGCAATCACACACACCATAGCTCTCTGGGACAAGCTAAACCACAAGTTCGACCTGTCCTCTTTCCTCTCCCCGGTAACACCGATATACCGTAACAAAATCTTCCCACCAGGTATGACGGCAAAACATTTCAAGGCTTTCGACCAGAGAGACATCTCCCGACTCCTCCACCTGTACCAACAAGGGGAAACCTTCAAATACTCTGAACTTCCAAACGCAGACGACTTAACCTCGGCGGACTTTTTTCGATACATTCAATTGAGAGACCTAGCACAACAGCCAGTAGTCAAACAGGCAGGACTGGCACCCCCAACACCATTCGAAAAACAATGTTTTGATGCACCACTTTGGAGAGGCCAAATCTCAGACATCTATACCACGCTAACAACGCACACTTCCCAACTCAACCTAACTTACATCACAGCATGGGAAAGGGACATCGGACCACCGGATGAACCGAGCGACTGGACCGAGATATGGGCAGCCACGAACTCCCTTACCACCTGCGTCACACATAAAGAACAGGCCTATAAAACCATCTTCCGCTGGTACCTGACACCGCAAAAACTACACCACATGGGACAGAAACCCACCGACGAATGTTGGAAACTATGCGGAGAGAAGGGCACCTACCTCCACTGTTGGTGGACATGCCCCAAACTAAAAAAGATCTGGACGGAAATACAGGGCCTCATAGAACAGGTGATAGGGAAACCCATCCAACTACAGCCATGGACAATGCTACTAAACAAACCACTGGACACCCTCACCAGACAGGAAAACAAGTTGATGGCCCGCATAACCCTAGCCACACGCAGGGCAATCGCAGAACTATGGGCAGACCAGCGGACACCCGAACTGGGGACAGTCATCCGTAAAATCAGAGAAACGAGAGACTTAGATGAACTTACCGCGCAAATCCACGACTCCTACAAGGCCTTCCACCGGACATGGGACCTCTGGGACATGAACTACTAAGCCGCGGGTACGACTACTGCATAACAACACCCACAAGAACCATTAGCTCCCCCCAAGAAGCCCACTCAGACTCACCCTTCCAGCAATCCCAGCAAAAAGTCAAACCGCAGCCCAGAGAGCCACCCACAACCGAACACCATCGAAACAGGACCGGGAGGAGACCCGGCACAAGACCGCCATGCAATAGACAGACAGGTCCGACCCCAACGGCCACTGCTCATACGAACCCCACAACCTAACCCTGCCGCCCCCCCCCAAGCCCACCAATCCCAACCCCCACCGACAGAGACTGACAATAACCAGTCCAGAGAGCCCTGACGGCCCTCAGCGGACCAGGGGCACGGTCGGTGTGGACGCGCAGACACGGGGCGGGACCCATCAACCACGCACCACACTCTCAGGCCACTAATAGAGAGAAAGAGGAACGAGCGAGGGCACTGAGAGGAGGGAACACCACCACACCCGCACCAGCACAACCATGAGACAACACCTACACATTACACCTCGCGACAACACGAACCCCGCACCCTGGGCCAAAACGGTCAACCCCAACCAGAAAGAAGACACCCAGATCACCAACAGATCAGTGCAAGAGTGGGGACAGAACAGGAACCAGACCCACAGGGGGCACAGTCCCCAGACCCGCACAACACACCAAACACCATCCACCTTACCCCACAACCCTATACCTATTTCCCCTAGACGAACCCACCTAGCTCCAAACAGAAAACACGCGAGACCTTTAATCCACTGATGCAACAAAACTAACAATGGAATACCGTAGTCCCTAGAACCAAACACAGAACACTAGACAAGGCTACCTAACCAAAGGAGTCACCCGACAATATGCTTACAGGCACTCCCGAGAACCAGGGGTACCTCACATAACCAAAGCCTTGAGGACGGGCCCTACCGGAACCAACAAGACCTGACCGCACACAGACCCTAGAACCAGGCACACAAACAAGCAGTAGGGTACGGATCAGCGCAGGTGGCAGCCTACCCAATACCAAACCCGACCTCGGCTCCGAGTAGACGAGCCCGACCTGAGACGCAGGGATTACAAATTGTGATTGCATTATGTTACCCCTACCCACCCCTTCCCCTGCTTTTTCTTCTGTACCCCCTACCCACATATTACTGAAAACGAAAAATAAAGAATTTATAAAAAAAAAAAATATCTCCATAAGCTTGGCTGACAAAGGCAGAGTTTACCATTCGGGAATTATCAGTGTCTTCCAGATTAAAGGGGGTATACAGGCGGTATGCCTCCAATAATCGGTCATAAAAGACACTGGGCGCTTCATCACTTTTCTGAATCATCTCAACTGTCTTCGACATATTTATGGCTTTCTTCCCTCCGGCTTTCATGCCAGCAATTATAGCGTCTCTATAGGCTTTTAGCCGAACCATATCTGCGCCATTAACATTCCAGTCGGGATCGGTATTAGGATAATGAGTTGCGGCCCATGCTGCTGGATTTGCTTGGTTTAAAGTACGGGCTTCTTCCTCCAGCGCTTTAATGGCCGCTTGGTTAATCCTAGTCCTCTCCTCGTTATTAAACAATGTCATTAATAATTGCTGGCAATCAGCCCAAGTTGGATTATGCGTCTGGACTATCGAGGTGAGCAGGTCGGTCATGGCTTGTGGCTTTTCAGTATACGAGGAATTGTGGGTCTTCCAATTCAAAAGATCAGTAGTCGTGAACGGGACATATACGAAGACTGGATCAGCATATACCATTTGACCTAAAGCATTAAGATAGGCTGACCCAGGATTCAAACGAAGAGGCATCTGGTAATGCTTGGGTTGTTGGGTACCGGTCAGTTGTTGGGTTAGTATAGGGCTTTGTGGAGGGGCGTCGGTTAGGGGTTCCGGTCGGGGGGTAATAAGGCGTGGGGATGGAGAAGCTTCATCATGGGGAATAAAATACTCCGGGCCGGGCTAGAGGAAGCCTGACCGGAAGCTTGAAATGGTGCCAAATTGGAATAAATGGATTTAACGGGGGCTGGTGTCGGAAGGGGAGGTTTACTACGGCGTGGGGTGGATCTGAACTAGAGGAGGAAGTAGATGGGTGAGGGGGTGTGGAACTTCCTGTACTTGTATCACCTTCCTCTATAGGGAAATAAGGGGGCGGCATAGGGATCTCGGACTCAGGGGGCGTGTCCAAAATGGGCTTAACCGTGGTCCTAGTGGACAAACAAGTCCTGGCCACCATGAGGCGACATTGCTCCTCGTGGCATATCCGGACCCATCTTGGCAAGTCGTTTACGGCCTGCCTCCAACAATCAATGTATGGAAATTGTCCGTAAAGTTCAGGCCTACCTGATACAGCCACGTGTACACGCTGTACCAGATTTGGATCCAAACTGCCACGTGGCGGCCATGCCGCAACCAAAGTAGGCCATTCCCTAGTGCACAAAGTGATCAAACGGGCAGGAGACATTTTAACCCCAAAATCACATACTGTGAATCCCTTTTTAAAATTCTTTACCATACAACCTAAGGGATCCAAAATCGTCGACTCCGACGCGCCCATACTTATCAATGGAGCGTCGTTGACAACGAATGCTATACACACGCTCTATTCAACAGTCACACCCGTTTCTTCCGGCAACAGCACCACGTGGTACAGTTACCGAATGAAACGTACACAGTGATACAATAAAAACACTCAGGGAATTCCCGTACACACACAGCTGTTACACCAGTCACTAAGTAATCAATATTATGCCCTTTGGCGAAACTATACCGTCACCCACGCTATAATTCTCTATATATGAATTACCCGTCTATAACACACCCCAGTAACATCGTCTTTTACAAACAGCAGTTACAGTACGGTTAGCATAGGTCAAAGTACAATTTAAGGTCACAATACAATTATTAGTGGTTATGGTGTTAAACATGCAATAGACGAAAATTATTAGTACTTATATACAGTGTCAGTAAATATACAGGGTTATGGTACCGTGCACTATAATACAGCAACACACTATTAACACTCTCGCTAGACGGCAGAGCTCACGCTATCTAGCAAGATATACACGTTACTAAACAATCTTTATCACATATACAATCCCAACTAATCTATTGGCCAGTACCTTGATGGACTACCTAAAACTATCTACATCCGTTTTGGTTAGCCACACTGCCCAAGCACCACATATAGCGAACTAGAGGGCGGAATTTACAACAGAACCCTTTTAGTCTTTCTACTCTATCAATAGTCTAGTGGGTTCCAAATTTACACGCCTTCCCACTTAGCCAAGATAGGTTGAGAGCTAGCGGACCGAATTTACACAGACGCCGCTTAGTCTCCCGGTCCCTCCGACCTAGCGAACAAATTGTACACCCTAGAACGCTAGTCTAGACAAGACACCGGTGTCCGGCTAGGGCTATTTACACAGAACCCCGCCTGACTCCAAACCAAATCAAACGGTCTTACTAAAGAGCGTTCGATTGAGCGGTGCGCCTTCGCTCCTTCCCTCCGACAGAGGGGGCAGATTCCATACACAGATTTAACCCCTTATGGGCCTACCGCACAATCGGTATACCCCTAGTGGGTCCGCCGTCTAAAACAGCGGTCATCTTACCTCCTCGTTCCTGAACCTGAGTTCACACTCATCGACGGGGACACCCCAGCACTTACTACGTAGAGGCCGATGATCTCCTGGACAACAGACCAGTGGCGCCGAGACGAAGGGAGGTCCACGCAGAAGTTCAGGGGTGCAGCCGTAGAGAACGTGGGCAAAGATAGACCGTCTCACGCCTCTGCTTCTCAGCTACCGTTGAACGATGAGCTTCCCGGCCAATGCACCAAATGATACCGGAGAAACTGACGGAAGCCAAGCACAGAGAGATGGACACAGGTTTCTTCAGGAAGGAAGAGATTCTTTATTCGGTTCACCGATCGGGACTCAGAGGGACTAATGTCTCCAAAATACAACAGGTTCTGAGCCCCGGACAATAGTGCAGGCTCCTTATATAGGCACATATCTCCTCCCATATTAAGCTCCACCCGCACATTCTCTTAACCAATCAAAACAAATAAGAATTAACTTCCTGCTTGACCGCATGGCTTGTCCAGCACAATGGAGGAGGGGAATACTACATCCGGTATTCTTGCACATGCTCCGTACACTACTGATCGTATCTTGCCACGTGCAACCAACCGACCGATACGTCAGCATATGCACGTACACATGCCACGTGGTAATATCGGCCTACTAAATTTATTTTTACAGAGATTCCACCACAATACAAGGTCTCAGCTACCGCCCCTGGCTTCCTACGCAAAATCTTCTTGGTACCCAAGAAAGGTGGGGGTACGAGACCAGTAATCAACCTATGACCTCTCAACGCTTGAGTCAACATCTCTCCTGGGCGCTGGCCCTTCTTCAAAACCTGGGCTTCCTAATCAACTGGGACAGGTCAATCTTGCAGCCTTCCCACGCGATAGAGTTTGGGGTTCAATATAGATGCAATTCACGGAACGCTCAGTTTACCTACCATGAAGGTAAATCACATCAAGAAGGAAATCCGGCGGACATTGACACGACCGGTCTTAACCCTGCGACAACTAGCGAGGATAATTGGCCTTCTCTCTGCCTCCAGACAAGCGATTTTCCCAGGACCCCTCCACTACAGAGCCCTGCAACAGCTCAAGGCCACACACCTACACTTGTGTCAATCTTACACAGATTCTGTATGTCTAGACTGCGCAGCAAAAGATGAACTCGCATGGTGGCTTCAACACATGGAAGCATGGAACGGCAGGGCAATCTTCGGAACCACCCCGGATCTCATCATAGAATCCGACACGAGCAGACTCGGATGGGGTGCTCGTTGTGGTCCCACCTCTACAGGTGGAAAATGGTCCTCAACGGAAAAGGAGCTCCACACCAAGGGTTTGGAACTCCTAGCAGGTTCCTTTGCCCTGAAGAGCCTCCTCGGGACCGCGACCAACTGCTCAATTGTACAATGGACAATATATTGGCAGTCCGCTACATCAACCACCTCGGTGGCACGAAGTCAAGGATCCTGACGGATCTGGCCAAGGAGTTTTGGCAATACTGCCTGGATCGCAACATTTCGGTCCAAGCGGAATACATTCCCGGCCTATCCAATATAGTAGCAGACTGGAACTCCAGACATCTGCGAGAAGCCAGCGATTGGCAACTGGACCGTGAAACATTCCTACAACTTTAAACGCTCTGGGGCCTGATGTCCATTGAACTTTTTTGCATCTTGTTTGAACTCCCAATTACCAACCTTCTTCAGCTGGAAACCAGACCCAGACGCCCTAGCAGCGGATGCCTTCCTCCAACAATGGGCGAGAAGTCGATTGTATGCATTTCCTCCTTTCGCCCTCATGGCGCGGACACTAGTACATCTCAGACGCGCTCAGACATCGTTGGTCCTCATAACTCCATTCTGGAATGTGCAACCTTGGTTCCCATCCCTCATGGAGATGTCCATCGACCTTCCGAGATTACTACCTGATGTCTCACACCTTTTACTGGATCCAGAGGGCAATCCATACCCCTTCTGATTCAGGGGAACCTCAGACTCTTAGCGTGGCTCCTTTCCAGGGACCCTGGGTCATACTAGATGTTCCACAAGACACTCTCGACCTACTGGCAGGAGCATGGGCACCTGGAACAAGACGATCCTACCACTATGCCCGGAACGGATAGAGTAGTTGGTGCATGGAACAACAGGTGGATCCTGTACATGCTCCTGGGAGTTACCGGTTATGTTTCCTTACCAATCTATATAACCAAGGTTTAGCTTACCGTACCATTAACATTTATAGATCGGCTATCTCTGCTGGTCATTGGGGAAAGATGGGACTCCAGCTGGTCAACAGCTGCTGGTGTGCTGACTCCTACAAGGGATAAAATTTGCTTGACCACCCCAGCCTCAATACACGTCGTTGTGGGATGTGAATCTGGTCCTCCGTTTATTGGAATCTTGGCCACACTTAAACAGCTATCCGCAAAACTAGCCATGTTTCTCTACCTGATATCTTGCAAAAGGGTTTCAGATGTTCGGACATTAGACATAGATGCACACCCCTTTACCCCTACAGGAGTGTCATTCAACATTTCCAGACGTATGAAATCATTGATTACCTCGGTTTCCTATCCTGCATTTCCACATAATGTTAATCTCTGCCCGGTGGCTTGTCTACAAAAATACGAAAAATGAACCCTGGGATTCAGGAGTCTGAGACATCAGGAGTTGTTTTTGGCTACCAAAATGCCTCATTACCTGGTATCTACAGTGACGCTAGCCCGATGGGTGAAATGGATTATGACTTTGGCAAAAATAGATACATCTATGTATGGCGCTCACTCTGCTAGAGGAGCCATGGATTCAAAGGTTTTCAATTTGAGCTGAAGACCTTCTTAGAACAGCAGATAGGTCCTGTGAATCTACGTTTAGAGAACATTATTTTTGACCTACAGAACATGTTTCATCTATGGTTATTTCACAGCTTTGAACTAGCCTAATAAGAGCCAGACCCAGAGCTAATTACCAGATTTTACTAATTACATGACATGAAGTCATGATTTTATTAAGGCGAGTATTAGCCCATCCAGATCGGATACACTCGAAAAATTTATATCCCAACCCAGGTACGTAATAAATGTGGATAAAAGTGTACGAATTAACATCGTTAAGGTTTGGTTTATGAGTTTAACAGATGTATAGTAATTACGTGCTTAGGTATAAACCGATTATATGCACTGACAATCGTTTAATATTACGGTGATGTGAAAATAGTTGACGAGAACATATTTTACCACCTGTTCTCTTTGTTCTTTCTAGCCTGAATACTAAAGACACGTCCCGGCAACACCGACACCTTCCACAGTTTGAAAGGATCAGTTACCGAGGATCCATCTTCTCTCGGAGGGAGTCGTTGTCAATAAGTTGGACTACCAGCATGTTCTGTTGATTATGTGTTTTGTTGATTGTTGTTAATGAATACTGGCTTCGGCACCATCAGGAAAGAGGAAGAGAGGAGGTCACGTGACAGGATATTACAGATGGACTGCTCCCATAGGCTGGGAGATAATGATGATGTAATGTGTTAACCCTGTGGGGTATTTCTACAGTTTTTTCTATATCATAGATACCATAGCTTTCTTTGCTGCTGAGGAATAAAAGAAAGAGATAAGCCTAATACTCGCCTCCGTGTCCTTAATAAAATGATGACTTTACGTCATGTAATTAGTAAAATCTGGGAATTGTCCAACTACTACTGATTTCTGAAAAGGGGAGGAAGATAATTAAGCTGGATCCCTGGAATAATAAGTTATTGTACCCAGAGAGTGAAGAGGCTCTGGGAATTGTGAGTGCATTATTATAAATATTTAATAAGGCATTGAATAATATCGGATATCCTGCACTATACATCAATTTTAATTTTTCAGCAGATCTTATTTACAGGTAGAGATATTTCTTGTATTTTCTCACATTTTAAGTGCAGCATTTATTGCGGTTTATTGTAGGATACACAATATATCATATATATATATATATAGTATAAACTATATCAGAAGTGCATCAATATCATACATCAATAATTGGGGCATTAAATAAATATAATATAGGCCAAACCTAACACAGTGATAATAATACAATGCTCCCTGCTCTTTTGTGTTTATACTAATGAGCATATCGAGATTCTTCAGCTGTGCTAGACTTTCAATAGAAAATATCCAAAAATAACACAAAACGACGCTCAAGAATCTTCTGTCTGCTCATTAGTGTCGAACATCATGAAAAGCCAAGCGCGGCAGACTGACAGCAAGGTAGCAACTCATTCTAAATCCCTTCCTGCTCCTAGCGGGGTTAGTGATTGTATATACACGTGAAGCAGTGTGTGTCCTCTTCGGCTTATTTTATACAAGTGCTTATTCCCAAAGAAATCAGCAGTTTTACAAAGCTCCTAGATAGCACCCTCCTGACTGCCAAGTCTCTTGATTTGAGGTTTGCTGTAAGTAGATGTGAGAAATGTAGCAGAGCTGCAATCCTGAGATCGAATATCTCAGCTGAAGTCCTCTGAAGCTGGAAGAAAGCGCTGTTTAGTGATTAAAGCCCATTCACCCAGTAACTGGACGACACACAGTTCTGGGAGTCAACTGAGGTTTATTATGCCACACTCAGCTTTTAATACACAGACCCCCAGCATGGGGTCTCCATAGAAAACAGTACAAACCCCTCCCAGGTGTCTCTGTGTCTGGGAGATAATTTAGTAAATGGAAGGCTAACTTAATTATCTCTCAGTTACAGGAAACCATACAATTTTATACAACATACCCCAAAAACATATAAAAAATATACAGGAGGAATGGCCGCAAATCTGCAGAGCTCCTAACAATCGACGACTAATCCATACCAATCTGCGGTTCCAAAGTGCCACCGAAGAGTACACCTACCCACTCGGGCACGCATTGGGGTAGAGCTACACACTGATGCCCTTTCTGTTCTGTAAGAAGACCCGAAGGAGAACTGGGGCCTACCTCGAGTTGCACACCGCGAAGGCTGTGCAGGAACTACTCGCACGGGCGGCAGGAATAACAAACAATACCCACCTGCTGTACGGTCCCACCGCACCAGACACTCACAACATGGGAAGAAGATCCCAGAGACCTCCCCTGAGCACCAGCAGGGACCCTCAAAACATTGGGGCCTTGTTACAGCGACCGATGGCGTCCAAGATGGCGATCCCACCAGACCGCGAACGGGACTCACTAGACGCACAAGAGCTCCCCGCAGGTATGCCGGAACCCTCAACAGCACAGCCGACCATGGTAACACCAACGGGCCGAGACAAGCAAAGCCCGGCCACCAAACAAGACATCGCTGACCTGCTGCAGGAAATGAGGCAACTGCATGCTGTGGACCTTAATCTGCTCCAGACTGAAATACATATAGCATCCCATCCATATAGATGTATTATTGTTATACAAATCATCATACAGTGCCCCTGAAATTATATAGCCGGGGGTCCATTTTATTAAAATTGAAATATTTTTGTTAAAGTAACCGGAGGATTTGACCATATGTTATGTAAAAATGTTAGATATGATATTTGAAAGCTTCCAAATAAATTAAATATTAAAAAAAAAAAATCCATCATTTATTTAAACTTTAATTTTTGATAGTTTTTTTTTAATAAATAACAATCTATATTTACATTTAGTATCTACTGTATACTGCCAATAACATGTACAATATATGTAAAAAAAAATTAATGGTAACTTTTTTGTGTTTTCTTAAAATCTTTATTTCTTATAAAATTGAAATGATAGCCTTATAATTGTGGGTGCCCCCCCCACCCTACCTTCCCCCTCTATCCTCCCTCCGACCCCACCTCTGGGCAACCAATATTTTTAGACCCAGTCCGTCACTGCCAGGTGACAGGTTGGGGCATATGGAAGTTTACAACATCTGTTATAGAAATATGGGTGTCTTATTGACCTCTTTTGGATTTTTAATTATTTAACATTTTTATTTATTTTACTATTTCCATGTAGCGACTTCCTAGTACGCTAGCGCTACCAGTGGGCAAACAGTTCTTATTTATTTTTAAATCCAGGCACAGATTTAAAATATTCGGTCCGGAGTTCAGCCATCAGTGGTGTGGTAGAACCAACCTCGCCACTGACCACTGGAGGAGCCTGGTCACCCGCCTCCTGCCGCTGGACTATGGCCCCATGTTTAACACTGTTCTTTTTCCCTGCAGAAAGGCTGGTTCGTGCCTTTCTGAGGACTGTTAAAGTCACGAACACCGATGAGCCGCCGACCTTCCTTCTCCTACCTGCAGTCAATTATCCGAACACCGGTCTATTCGGTACTTTACTGTTTAAACCATGCTACCCCAGATAGCTATGCTATGGAGCCCAGCCGTATACTGAGAAACTGTATGAAAGACTTTGACTCCATGGCGATTGAACTGTATGTATGTGATCTGAGCGCCATCCGGTAATAATGTGCGCTCAGATCTAGGCTATATGGGGATAGGTAGAATGTGTATGTTCTATGTGATAAATGTAACAGTATGTATTTTTATGTCTTGTATTGTCCTTTGTCTGCCATGTGGCTAATGGAGTTTTGCCTCTGTCCTTGGAGATAATTGGATTACTTCCCAATTATCTCCAGGACAGAGAGGAGGGATTGTGATGCATTGTGGGATTGCAAGCTTGTGATTGGTCAATGCCCAATATGTTTCCCAGTCTTCCATCTGGTCCCCTAGGGGAGTGCCCACCAGGTGGGAGACCTGCATAAAAGCCGGGCAGGTAGCCCCAGTAAATCAGTTCTGCTTAACCTTAAAACGAAGTGTCGTCTCGTTCTTGGGGGGAATTGGATTGTATGCTGTTACAGTGCGACTGCCAGGAGTGTAAACTGTTCGTATGGTTTTTCCTGTTCGGCTGTTTACAGCATTCGTGTGTTTCCTGTTCGGGAGTTTGGAGCATTCCCCTGGTTCCAGTTCGGGAGATTGGTGAATTCATGTGTTTGCAGTTCGGGAGTTTGAGTATTCATGTGTTTGCAGTTCGGGAGTTTGAGTATTCATGTGTTTGCAGTTCGGGAGTTTGAGTATTCATGTGTTTGCAGTTCGGGAGTTTGAGTATTCATGTGTTTGCAGTTCGGGAGATTGGTGAATTCATGTGTTTGCAGTTCGGGAGTTTGAATATTCATGTGTTTGCAGTTCGGGAGTTTGAGTATTCATGTGTTTGCAGTTCGGGAGATTGGTGAATTCATGTGTTTGCAGTTCGGGAGTTTGAGTATTCATGTGTTTGCAGTTCGGGAGATTGGTGATTGCAGTAGCTGTCTGTGCATCTGAAAAGGGGAATATCGCCTAAACGGTTTTTAACCTCTTGTGTGCAAAACGGTCCGTTGCAAGTGGATATTTTGTTTCATTGAAATCTGGACTAAAATCAGGTCTGTTCTGTGCCTGATTTACAGAATCCAGATATTGATGGAATTCCTTGAACAATGTCCTGATTTGGCACTCTTAATGGTTCCGTATAGCAGTGATTGGTATTACCCCATTCAGACTATAGTGAATAACACGGTTATTATACCCAGAAATAAAGGGAATTGGGGCGGGGGGCACACAGAACATGCAATGTTTAGTGGTGCTGCTGTAAACACTGAGTATTGTTGGGGTGTCTGCCCCTTCTAAATAGGGAGATTTGCTGATATGCAAAAGCTGTAGACATGTAATGGCTGAATTGATCTAAAACCTGTTTGAGATCTGAACAAGGACTATCCGATGGGCAATTCACCTGAACGTATCCTGCTCCCATTATTCACACCAATGCTATTTTAGAAAGCTTTAACACAACCAGGGGCTTTCTTATTATTGAATAATCATGATTTATATTAGGATTGCGGTTGCTAAAGTCTTCCATTCACTATCAAACATTGAAAATGCACGCTGACACTAATCCAAGTCACTGCTTGAGTGAGGCGCTTTTTGCCCTAATTTAATGGGGGTACAGTCACCTCATATTCCTTATAACGAAGCTGGGTGACATTAATTATTTAACACCTCTTGCGGTGAATGGGAGTAGCTGGACATATTACCTTATATGGTATTATAGGTGTGACTGCTAGCACCCCCCCTGTAATGATGTCATGATCTCTCTATGATGTCACTGAAACAAAGTCAAGATACACCCAACTCAACTGAACTCTTTCACAGTGTATACTGAGCAGTGGCAGTGGTTACACGTGGTATTCAAAGCAAATAATTGTTTGACAGTTTTCATTACAATTTGTTTGAATCTATTTTTCAGCTATGGAGCCTGTTAAGGTAAGTTTTTTTTTTTATTCTATTTACACAAGCCACGTCTTAGTTAGAAAGAAAATGGCAATTTAGGGGTGAAGGAACAAATGCAGATGTTTATATATTGTTTCCTTATATGTTTAATAGTTTAATATTTGTGTAGGGTTTATAAGAAGTAAAGAAATAGGGAGTGAACATTCTACTCTCGCTCCATCAAGCATTAAAGCGATGGGTGGGGGCCAGGGGGGAGGACATTAGGTCCCCCCCCCCCCCCCTTATTAGTATTTAGGGCCACCACCCACCGCTCAGGGGTGGGGGCAAACCTTATTTTTATTTTTTACAGTGAGCAGCCACAGGCTCACTGTTTAATAGACATGCCCCTACTCGTGGTATATCGAGTAGGGGCATACTTTACTAATACTAAGTACCGTATATACTCGAGTATAAGCCGACCCGAATATAAGCCGAGGCCCCTAATTTTATCCCAAAAAACTGGGAAAACTTATTGACTCGAGTATAAGACTAGGGTGGGAAATGCAGCAGCTACTGGTAAATTTCTAAATAAAATTAGATCCTAAAAAAAATATATTAATTGAATATTTATTTACAGTGTGTGTATAATGAATGCAGTGTGTGCGTATGTGTGTGTGTATGAGTGCAGCGTGTGTGTATGAGTGCAGTGTGTGTGTGCATGAATGCAGTGTGTGTGTATGAATGCAGTGTGTGCAGGGCCGGTGCAAGGATATTTGCCGCCGTAGGCAAAAAATTTTTTGCCGCCCCCCCCCATATGTCCTGACTTCCCCTCCTCCTCCCTCAGTGGTCCTTACCTCCCCACCCCCGTGTTCCTTCACCCCCCCCCCCAGTGGTCCTGACTCACCCCTCCCCTAGTGGTCCTTACCCTCCCCTCCCCTAGTGGTCCTTACTTCCCCCTCCCCTCCCATAGTGGTCCTTATCCCACCCCCTCCCTCTCATAGTGGTCCTTATCCCCCTTCTCCCTCCCATAGTGTTCCTTATCCCCCCCCATCCCTCCCATAGTGGTCCATATACCCCCCCTCCCTCCCATAGTGGACCTTATACCCCCCTCCCTCCCATAGTGGTCCTTATCCCACCCCCTCCCATAGTGGTCCTTATACCCCCCTCCCTCCCATAGTGGTCCTTATACCCCCCTCCCTCCAATAGTGGTCCTTATCCCCCCCTCCCTCCCATAGTGGTCCTTATCCCCCCCTCCCTCCCATAGTGGTCCTTATCCCCCCCCCTCCCTCCCATAGAGGTCCTTATACCCCCCCCTCCCTCCCATAGAGGTCCTTATACCCCCCTCCCTCCCATAGTGGTCCTTATCCCCCCCCCTCCCTCCCATAGAGGTCCTTATACCGCCCCTCCCTCCCATAGCGGTCCTTATACCCCCCCCTCCCTCCCATAGAGGTCCTTATACCCCCCTCCCTCCCATAGAGGTCCTTATACCCCCTCCCTCCCATAGTGGTCCTTATACCCCCCTCCCTCCCATAGTGGTCCTTATACCCCTTTTTTTTGTTATTATAAATTTTTTTTTATTATTATTTTTTTATTATTATTTCTTATTTTATTTATATATTTTTTTTTTCGTCCCCCCTCCCTGCTTGATATATGGCAGGGAGGGGGGCTCTCCTTCCCTGGTGGTCCAGTGGCAGTTCAGTGGGGGGGAGAGGGGGGGTGGCAGAGCTGTACTTACCTGTCCTGCAGCTCCTGTCAGCTCTCTCCTCCTCTGCGCCGTCCGTTCTGCTCTTCTGTCAGCTTACACTGTAAGTCTCGCGAGAGCCGCGGCTCTCGCGAGATTTACACTGGGAGCTGACCGAGGTGCTGACTGGACGGCACAGAGGAGGAGAGAGCTGACAGGAGCTGCAGGACAGGTAAGTACAGCTCTGCCAGCCCCCCTCTCCCCCGGTCTGTATTATGGCAATGCAAATTGCCATAATACAGACCTTGACTCGAGTATAAGCCGAGTTGGGGTTTTTCAGCCCCAAAAATGGGCTGAAAAACTCTGCTTATACTCGAGTATATACGGTAATCTTTACTTAGTATTAGTAAATTTGTCTGAAAGACCAATTTAGGTCTTTCAGCCTTTTAGTAGATAGCTCCCTAATACCATGGAAATTAGGGAGTTATCTACTTATTCATTCCTGTCATTACATGACTGGCCAAGTAACTTACTTTTTATATGAATGTATGTTACTTGATTGTTGTAAGTGTTGCAAATGCTTACAGCTGAATCCTGGCTATGTTTGTATACTTTTTATTTAAAATTGTTTACAATGTAACATTCTTCTTTCACTGGGTAAGTATATTAGTACTTAGGCAATACTGTGCTTCGGAACTTCGGCACTTTGAAAATTCTGTAATTTCAGAACTTCGGCGATTCGGAAGTACCCGAATGTCTGAATTATCCGAAATTCGTCCCAATTCATAATCGGACCGAAACGAATTGCACATGTCTAGCGATTTCTCCTTATTATATTTTTCCTGTATCCCATATCACAGCCATCCCGTGATGAGGCAGCCCTGCAGGAGATGGACGAGGAAGTGGAGATGCTGGTCGGGGAATCAGAAATTGGGTGAGTTAGAAGAGGACTCAGAAGGAATAGTGAGTGCTGCACCTTAGTGGATCTAGAATAAAACAGAATCCAGTGTATAGACAGAGACACAATATGTCTCATTAGTAGTTTAATGTATTTTTAGGGTTTTATAGGTAGTAAAGAAATGGAGAGAGAACATGTTAATCTCACTCCATAGGGACTGGAAACCAGATTGGGGTTTTCTAGATTTCTCAACATATAAGAGCAGGGCCGGTGCAAGGAATTCTGTTCCATTGTGTCACAAGTATTTAGTTGAAAAGAGACATGCATCCATCAAGTTCAGCATTTCTCACACGTGGTCCACTTATTTCTTTTAACAATTTAGTCGATATACTCTCAAATAAAATGTGCTTTTATTTTCTGTGCCATGGAATAGTCCAATCAGAGGCTTCTCATTGGGATGTTTCTGAGCTGGATCTACAAGTGTGTGCATCCTCACTCGATCACAGCATTATTTCTTTTTATTATTATTATTGCCATTTATATAGCGCCAACAAATTCTGTAGCGCTTTACAATATTATGAGAGGGGGATTTAACTATAAATAGGACAATTACAAAAACTTACAGGAACAATAGGTTGAAGAGGACCCTGCTCAAACGAGCTTACAGTCTATAGAAGGTGGGGTATAAGACACATTAGGACAGGAAATATCAATCAAATAGGGTGGGAGTGAAGCAGAGCTGGAGGAGAGAGTAGAGTGCTGCCCTTTAGGAGAGTGCAAGAGACAGGTATGTAAGGTAGAGGTTAGTCTGGGATGCCATAAGCTTTCCTAAAGAGATGGGTTTTAAGGCACTTCTTAAAAGATGCAAGACTCAAGCACATGTTTGGGGGGGCGTGGCCAGCGGAGCAACCGACCAGACGCGTGTATGCAGAGCTCCTGCTCCATAGACTATATTTATTGACAAAAAGCCACGAAAACGGCCAAAAACAGGAGCCAAATTGTGCCCAATACCTCCACAATTAAGATGGGGCACAAAAACCGAAAATCAGTCCACTCGGAAAGCCTTTACCAACCTGACATCCGAAGATCCTTTGACGGACCGAGGCCACAGGCCCAATCCAAGATGGCCCCCAGCAGACCACGAGTCTCCAGCACTTCGGAGGGCTCCGATGGGGAAGATGGATCCGCGTCCTCACAGGCGCATAGCGGAGTGCACCGCACGGCGGACTCGGATGCCGACACGTCCCCAGCCACTAAAGGGGACATTAAGAGGCTGTTACTGGACCTCCGAGCGGTGTGGAAAACAGACCTAACTGGAGTGCAGGCAGAGGTCAGCGCATTAAGTCGCCGTGTAGACGAAGTGGAAGCCAGAGAAGGTGACAGGGACAGCCAGCAACTAGGGACGCAAGCACAGCTGGAAACTATGGCCCAACAGGTCCGGAGCCTGACCAAGACAATCACCGCTCTTGAGGCCTGGCACTGCAGGAGAAATGTGCGGATGCGAGGGATACCGGAGACTGTGAACCCAGAGGCCCTAATGGACTTCACTGATAAGGTTGCCAAGGCTTTGGGCGTGCGGGGGGACAACAAAGCACCCCCACTGATAACAGCATTTAGAGTTCGGAAAGCACCCACCGCCCCAGCTGACGCACCACGAGATACAATAGTGGTGACAAGAGACATCGCGGTCAAAACGGCCATTCTCACCCGATCCAGAAGCCAAGCCTCAGTGACCGTGGACAACTGCCAGATTAAAATATTTGAAGACCTACCATTCGCAATACTGGCAGAACGTCGCCGGTTCCAACCGGTCACCAGAACACTGAGAGACCATAATATCAGATACAGGTGGGGAGCGTCTGGAACCTTAGTAGTTCCCCACGGAGACACAGTGCTGATCCTGTCTGCAGGGGAAGACCCTGCGAAGCTCCTCAACACGCTGCAGCTACCTCCTGTAACGCGGCTAACACAGGGAACAGCCGAAGATGCCAACGCTATGACCCTGACACCGAGAGGGGTGACCCGGAACAGAGCTCACCACTCACCACAGAATGGTCCGACAGAAGAAGATCAACCCCCATGATTAAGAGAGGGGCTCTGCATTTCGCCCAGGTACCGCACGGACAGCATGAGAACTCCAGTTCCTACCTTGTGGCCCACTGAGACCTAACTCTTTTTGTCATATGCCCTTACTCCTGAAGACTCACCCGCCAAGCTGTTAAACGAGAGCAACGTAAACTTTGCAAAGAGACAGACTAGCTATAAAGGCAACCCATCGCTGCCCCATGCCGTTTTAGCATACTTTAAGACTGATCTTAATGACGATTGCTGTTCTTTCCTTTTCATTCCCTTTTTTTTTCCTTTTTTTTTTTTTTTTTTTTATTTTTTTTTTTTTTATTATATTTTTTTTTTATTGTTTAGTTAATCATATATGTATACCAAGCATTTTATATGAAGTTGGTCATGCAGGTGCGAGGGGGGGGGGGTAAGAACACATAGCAACACACTTCGAGTTGCCCCGTACCCCCCCAAATACAATACCATACCAAGGCACACTATTTCGCGCCCGCTGCCCATAGCTGGGCTCAAGCCGACAATCACACCGTGGCTCAGACGGACGCGTTATCCCAGTTGAGAACGGTACCAGCCCATCACTTACACAGCAGAATACTAGCAGCAAGTATCATGTCACTTACCTGGCGCTGACCACGCTATATCACATCAACCTTATCTATAGGCTCACTGAGAGTCCTCCCTTGGTCTAGCACACCGAACCCACACAACAGCGCCAATCAGCAACACTGCCCAGTTAACAGGTCTAACCTGATTACTCCTAACACTCTTTTATGCCAGTATATGTTTATATCTGAATATCTATTATATTATGATGTTGCCCTGGTACTCAGAGAGGGGGACCACCATGTAGAGGCCGAGGCGCGTAACGCATACAAGGCACACAGACCCATAAGTTTTAACCGGACCCACTGTTAGGTCTCTGCCACCTACGGCTCCCTCAGAGTAAATCCATGAAGATCTTGCCTTTTGTAACTACCCAGATAGCTAGCAATACACGATCAAATATAATGCTAAGACCTCAAGTCTCACTGTTCAAGTTAATGCATAAAACCTGATTGTTCCTTATGTCTTATTCTGTTAATCCATGTTTACCTTTGAATCTTTAATCAACAAAAAACAAAGTGCACCCTATCTTGCAATACTGAAACTTGTATTTATACATGCACTTCCAAAAATAAAGAATTTTAAAAAAAAAGAAAAAAAAGATGCAAGACTAAGGGAGAGTCTGATGGCGGTAGGCAGGCCATTCCATAGGAAGGGAGCCACTAACTTGAAGGGAGAGCGAAAGAGGAGGATCAGTATTAGAAGGAGGAAAGACAAGGAGCTCAGTTTTAGAGAGATTGAGTTTCAGAAAGCATGAGGACATCCAGTCAGAGATGGAAGAAAGGCAAGCAGTGACACGTTGCAGGACGGCAGGGGAGAGGTCCGGGGAGGACAGATATATCTGGGTGTCATCAGCGTACAGGTGGTAGTGGAAACAAAAAGAGGTAATAAGTTTGCCAAGAGAGGCAGTATAAAGAGAAAATAGAAGGGGACCAAGCACAGAGCCTTGGGGGACTCCAACCGAGACAGGACGAGGGGAGGAGGTGTCATTAGAAAAGGAAACACTGAATGAGCGTTGGGAGAGATAAGAGGAAACCCACGAGAGGACAGAATCGCAGAGTGATTGAAGAGTTTGAAGAAGGAGAGCATGATCAACTGTGTCAAAGGCAACAAAGAGGTCAAGAAGAATTAGTATGGAGTAGTGGCCTTTGGATTTAGCTGTGATTAGGTCATTAGTAACTTTGATTGAAGAGGGTCAAGAAGAGAGTTGGAATTGAGGAAATGAGACACACGGGTAAAGACAAGTCTTTCCAGAAGCTTTGAGGAAAAAGGGAGCAGGGATATAGGACGATAGTTAGAGGGTACTAACACTGCACACAGACACACACTGACCCATACACAAACACACTGCACACTGATACACACACAATGACCCATACACAAACACACTGCACACTGATACACACACAATGACCCATACACAAACACACTGCACACAGACACACTGACCCATATACAAACTACACATTTTCTGACACTCACTGTAACGGAACCACTGCAGACTCCGCAACCACCGTAGCTTGACTGGAGTCTCGCCTTCTTCCTTCCAGCCTGGATCAGCTTCTGTCCTCCAGGACCGTGTGGGAAGGACCTCTTCCTTCCACCCTGTCTGAACGTCCAGCATCCAGGACTGTGTAGGGAAGACCTCTCCTCCAAAGATAGCGTATCAGGAGCTCAGGGGAGTATGCAGAGCATAAAAATCCCCAGTGTGATTAAAGCAGCTCCCTCCAATAACGAGACAAGGCTACATTTTGAGGGATCAAAAAACTTTATTTTACTTGGGACTAGCCCATATGGTCATTACATTAACATTGCTGTGAAAACTCAATAAAATTACAAACAGTCAAATCATAGCAGGCAACATACAGTGACTTATTATAACACAATGGCATAGTTTTAAAGGGGTGGGGGAGACAATATTTAACAGAAAATATCTCACGTGCCTGCAGAATTAGCAATATGCAAATCTACCCGAATATGCAAATGAACCAGTCTGGCTATTCAGGTAGTGCATATTGCTGTTGTTACCAACAGAGGGCACTAGACAAGCTCCATAGCCAAATCCACCTAGTTGGTAGCAAACCTCAGCAGTACAGGAGAGCAGGCAATTGTCACATCCTGCTCTGTTCTGTGGAGATGTCTGGCTTTGGCTTCTGGTATCCAGTACTCTTTTTGCTATTCTTGCTTAGTTTTCCTTGGTTTTTTGGTTTTCTAGTCTGTGTCTGGGTTTCGGGCTGACAGTACCATGCTGACAGTATGGCCATAGGCCCTTGGAGTTCGTGGAGTGAACCCTGCAGCTTTCCTGATCTGTTCTGTCTGTATCCTGTCCTGCCTGGATTATGCAGCATACAAGAGTACCTGTATCTAGACCAGTCTGCTGGAGTCGACTTCCTCATTCCTGTTCAGTCTGTCTGATTTCTGTCTTGGAGGGGGTCGATCTGCTAAGCAGTTCGGTGGTCTCTGCAGGTGTCATCTTGTTCTGCTTCTTGTTCTAGTTCCTGTTTCGGCATGCAAGAGTTCCTGTATCTGGACCAGTCTGCTGGAGATGGCTTCCTTATTTTTGTCGTGGAGGAGGTCGATCTGTGTTCTCTTGTGATGCTTGGTTCCTGTTTCGTAGTAGTGCTCCTTTTCTGGTGGTTCCTATGCAGGAGGCCTTTCGTCCGGCGGGGGATCCTTGCCTTTGTGGAAGTCAAGAGGACTTCGTTGCAGGATCTGCTCGCCATTCCTGGTCTCTGCCTGGGAGCTGTTTGGGGCGTCTGGAGTTCGCTCCTTACAAGGGGCGTTAGGTCACAACCTGCTCTGATTCTGTTTCCTGGTAATGCTTCTGTTTTTGAGTGGACCTTCTTTCGTTGCTGGTGGTTCCTATGCAAGAGGCCTTTCCGGTGGGGGATCCTTGCCTCCGTGGAAGTCAAGAGGACTTGGTTGCAGGATCCGCTCACCATTCCTGGTCTCTGCCTGGGAGCTGTTTGGAGCGTCCAGAGTTTGCTCCTTAAGAGGGGCGTTATGTCACGTCCTGCTCTGTTCTGTGGAGATGTCTGGCAATGGCTTCTAGTATCCAGTACTCTTGTTACAATTCTTGTTTAGTTTTTCTTGGTTTTTGGTTTTCTATTCTATGTCTGGTTTTCTTTATGCTGGGATTTCTGGGTTCATTCCTGTAATCCATCCCTGGGATTCCCAGTCTCCAGGTTTCATTTAAATGTTTGTTTTATGTTGCCACACCCGTTTGTTTTCCATCATTCACTCTGTTTCAGTGTTCCTGCAGGCAGCTCCTCAAGGCTTCTGCCCTTTCTTGCAGGTAAGTGCTATATATGTATTTTGGTTGTTTAAGCATACATTAGGCAGTGTAGGACCTGCCAGATATGGGGTACATTGGCGTTGTTGGCAGGCTTATGCAGTGTATGATCATATAGTGTGACTAAATCCCCATGATTTCCATATGTAGTACTTAGTTATTTCTCCTCTTGTTTTGCCTATGTTAACTTGTCTTGTTTTAGTTTGTATACCCAGCCCATGTACAGTCCTGTCCAGTCTTGCCCAAGTTATGTTCATGTTTTCCTCATGTCTTGTGTATATGTTCTGGGTTTAGCTTGCTATCCTTCTCTGGTTCAGGGTTCTGCTGATTCTGTCTTGTTTTCGTGTTTGGTGACTATCTCTAGTCTTTTTTTTTTTTTAATTCTTTATTTATGCCAAGGTAAAAACAGTACAGTGAACACACATTACATCGAAACATTGGAAGATATAGTAACAGTTTGTATGCCATGTCTCCAGTGCATCTTTAAAAACAAAAGAGTGACACTCCTTACATACTTTTCCTACACCGACATATCTTGGAGTGAGTAGAACAAACAATATAGCGTGGACACACTGTCCTCCCTGGTATATTTTAATTTATAACATAAAAGTAAAATCAGATAAGACGTGAATAAAATATAAATCACCTCATATACATTTCTTTAGTCTATAGGACATGCCCTATTCTTTCTCAGGTTTTCATATGCGGGTTCAAAAAATCCGCCTCTGAGTCACCTAAGAATTGCAATCCGTCTGTTTCTGTGCGTACAGGTCCATGTCCCCTCGTAATGCATGTTAGTTACGTATTGAGTGGTTATATTTCAACATTTGCGGTGAATACTCACGGTAAAAAGAAAATAGAAGAAAACAGATAAGAGGGGTAAGTAGGAAGAAAGAAAAAGGGAGTACGAGGGGGGGGGAGGGAGAAGGTGCAGGGAAGAACCGGCCAGTTCATATCCAATCTATCTAATCCTAGCCTTGGTAGTATTGTTAGCGTGTACCTCAGGCATTCGCTGCGCTGGCTTCCCAAGGGCCCCAAATTTTTTCAAACTTTTTTGTCGAGCCTCTAACCCTGGCTGTTAGGTCATCCATCAGATAATGATCTCTAATCTTCCGAATTACCATATCAATTTCCGGAGCCTCTCTCCGCAGCCACACCTGTGCCAATGCTCTCCTAGCGGCTAGGTTCACCTTATGCAACAGGGTCTGTTCCGCTTTTGTCCAGTTCTCCATAGATCTAGCCAGCAAGAACACCCACGGGTCCAGCTTAACCTCCCTCTCAAATATGTCTTGTATCAATTGCGCAACCTGCCGCCAAAAGACCTGTGCTATTGGACATTCCCACCACATGTGAACGTAAGTGCCCTTGAGGCCGCACCCCCGCCAGCATAAGTCTGTAGTAGTTTGGTTCATACGGCTCAACTTAACTGGGGTAACATACCATCGAAACAGCGTCTTGTATGCTTGTTCTTGTATTGTGACGCGCATAGAGGACTGCGCGGCCGCCTCCCACATTTCCTGCCATTCCACTCCTTCCAGTGTCTCCCCCAAGTCTGCCTCCCATTGATCTATATATGTAATTCCTCCCCATTCTAAAGTGTTATTGCACAACTGTGAGTATAGAAGCGAAATCAGTTTGCTCGGGAATTGTTCTTTCGCGCACATTCTTTCAAAGAATGTCATCTTTGCTACTGCGGCTTTTTTAACCTGAGTGTCTTGGGCGTAAGCTCTAATCTGGAGGTATCTAAAAAAAATCAAAGGTTCGCAAAGATGTTTTGTTGCTCAAATCCTCAAATGTCACCAACGACCCTCCCTCATACAACTGGTATAATCTCTGCAACCCCGCCCGTTCTATGCCTCTAAAATCCCGGGCCGTCATTCCTGGTAGGAATGCCGTGTTCCTCAAGAGAGGGGTCATCGGAGAGGGGGAGGACGCCAGGCCATACTTAGGAGCGGCTGCGTCCCATATCCTCAGAGAGTTGATAATCGCTGGACAGGGCACTGTGATGTGTGGTCTGTGCTCTCTAGGGGTCCACATATAGAACTGAGGCATATCCAGTCCCATAAGGGATGCTTCCAGGTCTACCCATCTCCTTTCTTCCGGTGGAGAGTGCCACATTGCCACCTGGGCCAGTTGGGCTGCCTCATAATAAAAATGTAAGTGTGGAAGGCCCAGTCCGCCCCTGTCCCTAGCTCGGTAGAGGATGTTGCGTGAGACTCTATGTTTTTTGTTTTGCCATATGAATTTGCCTATCGTTTGTTGAAGTGTCCCTAAGTCAGACCTAGTTACTTTAATCGGGAGGGCCTGAAACAGGAATAATATTCTGGGGAGTACATTCATTTTAACAGAATGGATCCTCCCTATCCAAGAAATCGCCTTATCAGTCCAGTTCTCCATGTCCGCTATCAACGTCCGTATCAGCAGGGTGTAATTCTGTTGAAACATTTGAGATGGGTCTGCCGTTAATCGGATGCCTAAATATTTTATGTAATCCCTCGCTATTCGTAGGCTATGTGTCATCCTTATGTAAGTGACGTCCGTCTCTGGCATACCTATAGGTAGTACGCTAGACTTGTCCATATTCACTTTGTATCCGGCCAGCTCCCCAAAATCCTTCAGTACGGTCGTTAATGCCGCCATAGAGTCTCTCGGTTCAGTCAGAGTCAATAATACGTCGTCCGCAAATGCCGATACCACATATCTTTGCCCACCTACATCTATCCCTTTAATGTCCGAAGCTACGCGTATTGCCTGAAGGAGTGGTTCTAACGATAAAGCAAATAATAAGGGGGACAATGGGCAGCCCTGTCTAGTACCGTTGCTCAGATCGAATGGCTTTATCCTTGCGCCCGAAATGCGAATTTGCGCCCTGACGTTGGTGTACATGGCTCGCACTGCCGTCGTAAACTGGGCTGGGAAGCCAAAATGGTCCAGCAATGTAAATAAATAAGGCCATTTAACCCTGTCAAACGCCTTTTCGGCGTCCAATGACAGTAACATTGTCGGTATTTTCCTGATGTTTTGTCTCCATATGAGATCTACATTACGCCTGGTATTCTCGAAAAGCTGTCTATTTGGTATAAACCCCACCTGATCTGGGTGAACCAAACGAGACAGCATTGGGTTAATCCTGGCGGCTAGAATTTTCGCCAGTAGTTTGGAATCGTGGTTGATAAGGGATATTGGGCGAAAGTTTTCCGGGAACGACAGATCCCGACCTGGTTTCGGCAGTAATACAATATCGGCAAGTGACATGTCTCTATCAGGAGGTCCTCCCTCCAGTAACTCGTTAAACCAAGCTTCCATATGCGGGACTAGTTCTTCCCTAAAAATTTTATAATAAGAGCCATCAAAACCATCCGGTCCCGGTGCCTTATTGCTCTTCAAGGCAGAGATTGCTATGTCCACTTCCTCTGCCGAGATAGGTTTCCTCAAGTATTCAACATCCGCCTCTTTTAGTTTTGGCAAGTCCAGCCCGGTAAGAAAAGCTTGTAATCTGTCCCTCTCACTTTGTACACTGGCCGGGTCTGTTGTGGAATGATTGTATAATTGAGTGAAAAATTCTGTAAATACCGTTGCTATGTCTGTTGGGTCTGTGCGGCTTTGACCCGAGGCATCCTAGATTTGTGTGATGTGGGTCCTCTGCTGTCGTGGTCGGAGCGACCTCGCCAGCAGGGTGTCCATCTTGTTAGCTTTTTCGAAGTAGGTCCGTTTAGACCAAATGATAGCCCGCGCCGTCTCGTCAAGTAGCGTTCCTCTGACCGAGGCCCTCAGGTCCTGGACCGCCCGCAAACTAGTGAGTGTAGCGTCCGCCTTATGTTTTTGTTCAGCCTTACGCAAAGACTCCAGAAGGGATGATAGCAATAGGGCTTTGCGCTTTTTCTTTAGTGTAGCTTCGCGAATCAAAATGCCTCTAATCACCGTTTTGTGAGCCGACCACACCGTCACCTTAGACAGTCCTGATTCGGCTTCTCTGGCAAAATAGTCAGTCAATTCCCCCCTTACCGTCTCAACAATCTCAGAATCACGAAGCATAGACGTATTCAATTTCCAGGACCACGGGGACGCCACACTTAGTCTATCTAGTGTTAAGGACACATCTGCGTGATCCGACCAAGTGATGGAGCCGACTCCGACACCTTGGGAACCGAGGAGGGATTGACCAAGAAGAAGTCAATTCTCGAGTATGTATCGTGGGGTGCTGAATAGTCATAGTCACAGGGGAGGAGGCTGGCAAGCAGGCCTCTCCAGGACCAAGTGGCGAAGGGCACTTCGTCACACTCACACATCACAGATTACAAGCCGCCAGGATATGATATGTCCCTGTGAGCTGCAGCCAGGTACAGTTAAGGTGTCCTGGCACGCCTGTCAGAGATACACTCCCTGCCTGGCACCAACTCCTCCCAAAGCAGCACTAAAAGAATAAAAAAAAAATCTTCCTGCTTGGCGCCCGGAATTGCATGTGCCGGGTGACAGACTATATAAATTTCACATCCCTGATACTCACACACTGCCTAATACATACATTGAAATATTTGCTGATTACATACACGAACAGACACACACTGCTTAATACATGCACATACATACACACACTGTCTAATACACACACACTACCTAATACACACACACACACACACTGTCTAATAGACACACACACACTGTCTAATAGACACACACTACCTAATACAAACACACACTGTCTAATAGACACAAACTGCTTAATACATGCACATACATACACACTGTCTAATAGACACACACTACCTAACACACACACACACACACACACTACCTAATACACACACACACTGTCTAATAGACACACACTGCTTAATACATGCACATACATACACGCACTGTCTAATAGACACACACTACCTAATACACACACACACTGTCTAATAGACACACACTACCTAACACCCACACACACACACACTACCTAATACACACACACACACACACTGTCTAATAGACACACACTGCTTAATACATATACATACACACACACACTGTCTAATAGACACACACAACGTAATACAAACACACACTGTCTAATAGACACACACTACCTAACACACACACACTGTCTAATAGACACACACTACCTAATACACACACACACACACACTGTCTAATAGACACACACTACCTAATACATGCACATACACACACACACACACACACACTGTCTAATAGACACACACTACCTAATACACACACTGTCTAATAGACACACACTACCTAATACACACACACACACTGTCTAATAGACACACACTACCTAATACACACACGCTGTCTAATACGCACACTGTCTAATAGACACACACTACCTAATACACACACTGTCTAATAGACACACACTACCTAATACATACACACACACAGAGTCTAATAGACACACACTACCTAATACACACACACAGAGTCTGACACACACACACACACACTGTCTAATACACACACACACTACCTACTACAGACACACAGCAAGCTGCCCTCCCTCACATACTCAAGTGGGGGCTGGGGGCACTGGAATCAGCTCATTCAGTGTGGTACCTGCTTTCTCCTGCAATGCTTACAGTCTGTAACAGTCCAGGGGCAGGACAGGGGGAGCAGCACATGGAAGCTCTGCCCTTAGCTGCCCTCCTCTTTAATACAAACACACACTGTCTAATAGACACACACTACCTAACACACACACACTGTCTAATAGACACACACTACCTAATATACACACACACACACACACACACACACACTGTCTAATAGACACACACTACCTAATACATGCACATACACACACACACACACACACACACACTGTCTAATAGACACACACTACCTAATACACACACTGTCTAATAGACACACACTACCTAATACACACACACACACACTGTCTAATAGACACACACTACCTAATACACACACTGTCTAATAGACACACACTACCTAATACATACACACACACAGAGTCTAATAGACACACACTACCTAATACATACACACACACAGAGTCTGACACACACACACACACACACTGTCTAATACACACACACACTACCTACTACAGACACACAGCAAGCTGCCCTCCCTCACATACTCAAGTGGGGGCTGGGGGCACTGGAATCAGCTCATTCAGTGTGGTACCTGCTTTCTCCTGCAATGCTTACAGTCTGTAACAGTCCAGGGGCAGGACAGGGGGAGCAGCACATGGAAGCTCTGCCCTTAGCTGCCCTCCTCTTTAATACAAACACACACTGTCTAATAGACACACACTACCTAACACACACACACTGTCTAATAGACACACACTACCTAATACACACACACACACACACACACACACACACACTGTCTAATAGACACACACTACCTAATACATGCACATACACACACACACACACACACACACTGTCTAATAGACACACACTACCTAATACAGACACTGTCTAATAGACACACACTACCTAATACACACACACACACACTGTCTAATAGACACACACTACCTAATACACACACTGTCTAATAGACACACACTACCTAATACATACACACACACAGAGTCTAATAGACACACACTACCTAATACACACACACAGAGTCTGACACACACACACACACACACTGTCTAATACACACACACACTACCTACTACAGACACACAGCAAGCTGCCCTCCCTCACATACTCAAGTGGGGGCTGGGGGCACTGGAATCAGCTCATTCAGTGTGGTACCTGCTTTCTCCTGCAATGCTTACAGTCTGTAACAGTCCAGGGGCAGGACAGGGGGAGCAGCACATGGAAGCTCTGCCCTTAGCTGCCCTCCTCTTTAAAGGCCTCTGCGGGCACCCCCTCTCACAGAGCTTCCTAAGCAACTGCCTAATTGACCTAATAGAAGGGCTCCCCCTCTAATAGAGCTCCCTAGGCAACTGCCTAATTGGCCTAATAGAAGGGCGCCCCCTCTAACAGAGCTCCCTAGGCAACTGCCTAATTGGCCTAATAGAAGGGCGCCCCCTCTAACAGAGCTCCCTAGGCAACTGCCTAATTGGCCGAATAGAAGGGCGCCCCTCTCACAGAGCTCCTTAGGCAACTCCCTAATTGGCCTAATAGAAGGGCGCCCCCTCTCACAGAGCTCCCTAGGCAACTCTCTAATTGGCCTAATAGAAGGGCGCCCCTCTCACAGAGCTCCCCCTCTCACAGAGCTCCCTAGGCAACTGCCTAATTGGCCTAATAGAAGGGCGCCCCCTCTGACAGAGCTCCCTAGGCAACTGCCTAATTGGCCTAATAAAAGGGCGCCCCCTCTAACAGAGCTCCCTAGGCAACTGCCTAATAGGCCTAATAGAAGGGCGCCCCCTCTCACAGAGCTCCCTAGGCAACTGCCTAATTGGCCTAATAGAAGGGCGCCCCCTCTAACAGAGCTCCCTAGGCAACTGCCTAATAGGCCTAATAGAAGGGCGCCCCCTCTAACAGAGCTCCCTAGGCAACTGCCTAATTGGCCTAAATGAAGGGTGCCCCCCCTCACAGAGCTCCCTAGGCAACTGCCTAATTGGCCTAATAGAAGGGCGCCCCCTCTAACAGAGCTCCCTAGGCAACTGCCTAATTGGCCTAATAGAAGGGCGCCCCCTCTCACAGAGCTCCCTAGGCAACTGCCTAATTGGCCTAATAGAAGGTCGCCCCCTCTAACAGAGCTCCCTAGGCAACTGCCTAATTGGCCTAATAAAAGGGCGCCCCCTCTAACAGAGCTCCCTAGGCAACTGCCTAATTGGCCTAATAAAAGGGCGCCCCCTCTAACAGAGCTCCCCCTCTAACAGAGCTCCCTAGGCAACTTCCTAATTGCCCTAATAGAAGGGCGCCCCCTCTCACAGAGCTCCCCCACTCACAGAGCTCCTTAGGCAACTGCCTAATTGGCCTAATAGAAGCGCCGGCTCAGTATAAAAGTATTTTCCTAATTCCTATTTTTACTGTATCCCCTATCACAGAAACACCTTGGTGGTGGAGTCCTCCAGGTGATGGATTTTGAAACAGAAAAGCTGAATGAATCACAGGAAAAACTTCAAAACCAAAAGTCTGATGTGGAAGAAGCCATCAGAACAATAGTGAGTGCCACGCTTTAGTGGAACTAGGACCATCTAGAACCCAATGTGCATCGCCGGAATACATTGTAGATATGGACACTAACTCCCTGTAACATTGTATCTTTACATGCGTCCCTGTTAAACATTGTAGGCACAGAACCTAACTTCATGTTACGCCCTGTGTGTATGTGTCTTAGACATGTGCAATTCGTTTCGGTCCGAATTAAAATTCGGGTAATTCGGACATTCGGGTGCTTCTGAATGTCCGACTAGTTGAATTGCCGAAGTGCCTTAGTGCCGAATGGCCATTGGAGCAACTAAATGACCTCCATTTGTCTAAATATACATAGGGATTAAGGAGAAAGCGCAGGTAACATTTTCTTTTCTTTGGTTTTTACTATATATTGGGGCTGATGTGTATTGTAGTCCTTGCTGCTGGCCCAGTAGTAATGGGACTAAGCGCAGGACTTCTCTTTTTTTTTTTTTATTTAAATTCTTTATTTTTGTCGTGCATGGTATAACAACAAGCTTGTTCAGCCACAACAGCGGTCACAAGCAGTAATGTAACGAACAGTTAATACATAACGTGGCATATGAGTATACGGCACAATTTTTTAGTTTTGTTAAAGAAAAAACATAGACATTTCTTTACATTTGTTTCAAGCTTAGCTAAAACAATAATCAAGGAAGAGAAGTGTACATCCCGCTGTCTAGAGTTTCCAAAAGATAAATTAACTAGCTGGGTAAATGCAGCGGGAAGTACATAATGCATGAGGGTATGTTATGCTACGATTAACACGCTAATACGCATTGCAGAGTAATATTAAGTAAAATAAAAATGATAAGCCCAATAAATGATTAAGTACTGTCAAAAACTGACATGCCCCCTCTCGCTGCTAACAGTAAGACGTGGTGGGGCATATGAGCAGACTGGCTAGACTGAAAACGCTAATGCAAATAGGGCCTAACAGGCATTGCTAGTATCTGATTAAATCGGTTTTATCTAGTGGAGGGCGTGCGGGTGATCTGTTCTAGCAGTTCTGAGTTGCCAAGCCCAGTGGCAGGATAACAGCAGTATGCTCTTGTGGCTGGTATGATACTGGGCATTGGAGTCAGTATGGTGCTAATGGGAGTCACCATTAATTAACATGCTGGTCTATCGCCTCCAGACTAGGATGCGTTGCCGGTGGTTAGATAAAATTTAGGTACATTTAAGTAAAGGCAGATAGCTAATAATTAAGACATGCAGATTCAGTTATATGGTCGCACTCCGTTGAAAAAATAAAAGTAAAAGGGAGAAGACAAAAAACAAACATGGAGTGAGCAGTGAGTAATCTGTCCCGGTGTTCATCCCATACCCTTTGGGGGTAAGATGTGTTCATGCTTATGATCGCCAATTCGGGACACATGGCCCTTGCGCGAGAGTCCCAGTCCCGGCAGCACACGTGAGTGAGGGCATGCTGTAGGCCTCATCCCGTCAGGAGCCCGGCATATTGCGTGTTTCAGGCGCCGTGCTTGCTTGGTAAGGCGGCAGGCTCTGTTTTTCCCGATCTGTTGCTTGGTCGGTGACTTGCGTCTGGAGACTCCGGTAATCCGGGTCTGTCTGTCCCCCATAGGCTGTCGCCAGATAAGAAATCCAGCAGGTCTCCGCTTGAGCAGTAGTTGGAGCGTTGTCCCCAACTTGGGATTCCGTCTGCTCCAGGCTTGAGTGGGAACACGGTCCATGCTTGTCCGGTTGCGTGTATCGCCCATATTAGTGCGCCGGTGCGGTGTAGTGTTCGCAGTGCCCTGTGGTGTCTCCCTCCGTGGGTGTACTCTGTGCTCCGGGGAGCTCACTCCTGCGGCTCTCCGTCTGTGGTTACGGTGAGTAATGGTAGTCGCTTTTTGTTTGTGGGAGATTGAGTAAGCCCCTTGGGCGCTGAGGTCGTCTCGCTGCGGCCATTTTGTGCTCTCTTCGTGGGTGCTTTGGTGAGCGGGCGCCATGTGTTTGCTTGGCATGTTGCTGCATGCGCCGCTCCAGTTTAGTCCAGAACGCCTCAAATATCGCTGCTAGTCTTGCAGTTTGTGCAGCTTGTTCTGCGTGGTAGTCTCTTGGGCCCTTTGTGCTCTCCCTGAGTGGCGTGGCAGTTACCACGGCATCAATTTCAGGGGCACTGTGAGTCCGATTGGTTAGGCCGGGCCCGGAGCATCCGGAGCTCGGTCCTGAGTGGGAAACTGCAGCCCAAGTTGTCGCGTGTGTCCAGTCGGTGGGGACCGGGATAACCCCCACCGGTCCAAAGGGGGGGGAACGGAGGTCCAATCTGCATTTTGCTGAGTGTTTCCGCGGCGGGAGAGCGGCCGTCTCCCCCACCGCCGCCATGCTTGCAGGCCGCAACTTCGGGAAGGTCGAAACCGGAGCGGACATCTACCTGCTTGGTGTCGGCCCGTAGGTCTCGGTAACCTCTGTCGCTTGGGCGTCACTAGGAGTCGGTTCGAGGCCTCAGCACGTCTATAATCGCCGGTAAGCGCTTTTAGAAGCGGGAGCAGCCGCGACATGTGACCGCTCCACTCTGCAGTCAAACCCCGCCCCAGGACTTCTCTTTTTGTATTTGTATTTACTTTGTATCACACAGCCTGGTTACAATGCTGCTGCCCATCCCATGTGTTCCCTATTAAGGGTTAATAAGTATAGGGGTGTATATAAAAAATACCCCTTTCTGTCTCATTAGAGATATCTTTGCCAGAAGCTCAAGGAAGCAGGCTGAAGGGTCAGTGTTAGGACCCGCTTAGGGGGGTCTGCCTTGACGTTGGCAGGCGGGCATTCCCTCCAATGGCCATTGGAGCAACTAAATGACCTCCATTTGTCTAAATATACATAGGGATTAAGGAGAAAGCGCAGGTAACATTTTCTTTTCTTTGGTTTTTACTATATATTGGGGCTGATGTGTATTGTAGTCCTTGCTGCTGGCCCAGCAGTAATGGGACTAAGCGCAGGACTTCTCTTTTTGTATTAGTGCCGAATTGCCCAAGTGACGAAATTACCGAATTTCCGAAGTGTAGTAGTGCCGAAGTGTCAAAGTGCCGAAGTTCCGAAGTACAGTATTGCCTACGTACTAATATACTTACCCAGTGAAAGAAGAAGAATGTTACACTGTATACAATCTCAAATAAAAAGTATACAAACATAGACAGGATTCAGCTGTAAGCATTTGCAATACTTACAACAATCAAGTAACATACATTCATATAAAATGTAAGTTACTTGGCCAGTCAATGTAATGACAGGAATGAATAAGTAGATAACTCCCTAATTCCCACGGTATTAGGGAGTTATCTACTAAAAGGCTGAAAGACCTAAATTGGTCTTTCAGACAAATTTACTAATACTAAGTAAAGATTACTTAGTATTAGTAAATTATGCCCCCACTCCCCCATTATGCCACAGGCTGCTCACTGTTTAATAGACATGCCCCTACTCGCGGTATTGCGAGTAGGGGCACAATTTACAAATACTAAGTAATTTTTACTTAGTATTAGTAAATTTGTCTGAAAGACCAATTTAGGCTTTTGGTAGATAACTCCCTAATACCGTGGGAATTAGGGAGTTATCTACCAAGCGGCTGCAACAAAAGTCCCAAAATGCCGGAGTTGCAGAAGTGCCGAAGTTCTGAAGTGTCTAAAATCCAAAGTGCCAAAGTTCCGAAGTGGTGAAGTTCCGAAGTGCCGACATGTTCAAGTGCCGAAGTTGCCGAAGTTCCGAAGTGTCGAATTGCCGAAGTCCCGAATTGATGAAGTCCCGAATTTCGGAATGCCGAACTGAGCCGAATATTTTCCCCATGCACATGCCTAATGTTTCTGTTTATTGCCCTGTTTCCCTCTCAGTCATTCTTTTTATTCACCTACGGAGGGGTCACCACACAAGTTCTGATAGCAGGACATACCCATCCTCCCTATTTTATAAATTTTATAATTAATTAGGGCAACCACCTGCAGCCAATGGGTGGGGACCAGGAGAGAGGACAATAGGCCCCTCTCTGTGTATTATAAATGTTAGGGCCCCCACCTATTACTTATGGGTGGGTGCCCAGGGGATACACTAGGACCTCCCCCATTAATATTTAAAGTAGCCCCCTTCTGATGTCCACGGGTGGAGGCATGGGGGAGACTATGTCCCCCACCATTATTATTTTACAGGCCCCATCTCATGGTCCCCTTTTAGTGAGTCACTAGGTTTTAATGTTTAGTCTGCATTTCCCACCTGCCAGGCGAGAGGTGGGGGCATATGGAAGTTTTCAATATCTGTTATAGAAATATGGATGTCTTATTGACCTCCCTATGATTTTTAATTATTAAATTTTTCATTTATTTTACTATTTCCATGTGGTGGCTGCCTAGTAAGCTAGTGCTGCCAGTGGGCAAACAGTTCGGATTTTTCAAAATCCAGGTCCGGATTTAATTTATTTGGTCTGGATTTCAGCAATCCGGCGATGTTTTGTTTTGCTGAAATCTGGACCAAATTCAGCACCGTTTGGGACATGATTTACACAATCTGGACATGTTTAATGAAATCCCATCATCAATGTCCGGATTGGGCAGTCCAGATGGTCCCATATCGCAGTGAATGGTTTTACCCCATTCAGACTTGAATAACGCTGTTAATATATTGGGGGGCACACCCAGAACATGCATTTCTTAGTAGTGCTGCAGTAAACACTGAGTATTGTTGGGGTGTCTGCCCCTCCTAAACAGGGACAATCTGGGGGTATGCTGATATGCAAAAGCTGTAGACATGTAATGGCTGAATTGAGCTAAAATCTGTTCAAGATCTGCAGAATGGGAATCTGACAGACAATTCACTTGAATTTTTCCTGCTACCATTATTCACATCAATTCTAGTTTTGCAAGTATTGTCTAAACCGGAGGCTTTGTCATTAGTGAATATGGCAATTTAATTTGATTTATGGGTGGAGGTTTATATATTGTTTCCTTATATGTTTAATATATGTGTGGGGTTTATAAGAAGTAAAGTAATAGGGAGTGAACATTCTAATCTCGCTCCATCAAGCCTGCTCATTAGATTGGGGTTCTCTAGATGTCCTAACATTAAATCGATTTCTCCTTATTTCTGTTTTTCCTGTATCCCATATCACAGCCATCCTGTGATGAGGCCGCCCTCGAGGAGATGGAGGAGGAAGTGAGGCTGCTCACGGAAGAATGGGAAGTGCTTTCTGTAGAAATTGCCGAGACAGAAGAAAACTTGGAAAAAATAGTGAGTGCTGCACCTTAGTGGGTCTAGAATCAAACAGAACCCAGTGTATAGACAGAAACACTATATGTTTCATTATTAGTTTAATTATTTATAGGGTTTAATAAGCAGTAAAGAACATGTCAATCTCACCCCATAGAGACTGGTAAACTGATTGGGGTTTTCTAGATTTCTTAACATTTCAGAGTATTCTCCCAATTCCTACTTTTACTGTATCCCATATCACAGAAACAACGTGAAGGTGCAGCCCACCAGGCGAAGGAGTTGGAAGCAGTAATGCTGAATAAAACAATGGAAGAACTTCTACACCAAAAGGTTGAGATGCAAGAAGCCATCAGAACAATCGTGAGTGCCACGCTTTAATGGAACTAGGACCATCTAGAACCCAATGTGCATCGCCGGAATACATTGTAGATACGGACACTAACTCCCTGTAACATTGTATCCTGACATGTAGGCACAGAACCTAACGTCATGTTACGCCCTGTGTGTACGTGTCCGTTTATTGCCCTGTTTCCCTCTCAGTCATTCCTGTCATTCTATATATTATACTTTCTATATATTTTCTATGGGATGCAAATAGATTCTATAGCCCCTTAAGGTCTTCTATTTAAGGACACGGTCATTTCTGCATTTTAAGCTGTTTGTGCTTAACTGCAATTTGCAATTTTCTTATTTATTGCATCAACACATTATATACCATTTTTTAAAGGGAAAAAAGGCGCAGGTGGGCAGAACCTGGCGGGAAATTCAAAAAAAGTAAACATCCACTTACACACAATACATTGTAATACAGTGTAATCTGTTAGGATTACATTACTGTATCCAACCTTTTCACCTCAGTCTTGTCCCAGTGCTTTGTCCAGTGTCCTACTTTTACCGTCGTTTCTGCCTGGAAACTTGAGAACGTCCATGGCATCCAAAAAGCGTCCATTTAGGTCAAAGGTGGTTTTAGACCAGCTAGGAAACAGGATTTGTCATCAGACACTGAAAGTTTATATATATTATTTATATAGCGCCAACAAGTTTCGTAGCGCTGTACAATGGGTGGACTAACAGACACGTGTTTGTAACCAGACATGTTTGAGGCACAGAAACAGAGGGATTGAGAGCCCTGCTCAGTCCATTGACACTAAGGGGTTAATTGTTGATCATTAAAATGTCTAATGGGCTTCTTAAATAAATATATTTCAAAATAGTTTATTCCGTTTGACACGTAGATTGGAAAAATTCGGGTAATGCTAAAAGAGGCAAACCTTAGCACGGACATGTCGTGTCAAACAGAAGAAGAGCAGATCAAAGACAAAGGGGGAGAGGAAGATCGTGTCCCTGAGGTAAGAACACTAGCAATATGCCATATTGGTTATTAACTAATGGTTTAGACTATTGAGAACTTTTATCTAAGTAAACAATATGATATCTTCCTCTTCAGACATCTCTGGGTCACAGAACAGATCATATGAGCAGCAGCAATGATCAATCCTCAACAAGGACCGTGCAGAATAGCAATTCCAGCTGCAGCAGCCGTGAGCCCTCTTCAACTGGAGCCGTGCAGTATAATAATTCCAGCTGCAGTGATCACTCCTCAACAGGGTCCATGCAGTGCAATGGCAGCATCAGCAGTATGCAGGTGATGCAAAAAGACAACTTTATTGTCCTGGATCCATCCACAACACAGGCTGTAGAGAACATCAGTGGAAGCAGTGGCAGCAGTGTCCTACAAGACGGTGGCTCTAACTGTGATGATATCATAGAGAGCAGAACCAGCTCCAGTGATCTACCCATAACACCGGACCTGCAGGACAGTGATAGCAGAGGCACCAAAAAGAAACAGCCACACAAATCGAGGGCCAGACGATTTTGGAAATGTCTGCGGTCCTTATGCTGCTGGTGTGGACCACCCAAAAAATGCTCCTTAAAACAGTGTGCAAGAAGATCCACAGGAGCTGATACAGACAGTGTTTACATTGCTCTGGTAGACAACAGCACTGAGCAATGTAACTATAGTGTCCCTTTAACTTGTCACAAGTCCCTTTAACTTGTCATTAATGCATAAAACAATAACTATTAACAGAATAGAATTACATTGCTAATCCTGTATTTGTTTGTCATATTATGTATTGTATTGTACCCTTTGTCTTCCTACTGATACTAATTGTATTGTACTGTACCTTTTGTCTTTTTACTGATACTAATTGTATTGTACTGTACCTTTCAGGGATGCACCGAAATTTTGTCTGCCAAAATTATCGGCCGAAAATGGGCCTATCATTCCGGCTTATACAGTGCCTGGAGGGGGCCTGTCTGAGCTCTCATTGTACCTCTTTAGGTACTCAGCCACCTAATGGCTTATGTTGTTCAGTTTTTAGTTTATTGTTTTTTTATGATTTTGTTAGCAACAACATGTGTTGCCATATCTATATACTTATACTCCACCACCTCACAGGAGGGGACACAACAACTATCCCTGGATCATGTAACCCAAAGGGATCCTCTCCCTTCTAATCTGACAAGGGAAGAGAAATCCCACTGCACCTTCTTAACCCCTACACCGCAGAGACGGGCTCTAACAGGGGCGCCGCCTGGCTTGATACTGCTGGGAAAGGCGACGCCTCTATTGAATGCTATAACACATTTGAACCACTATGAAAGTTTACAGTCACAATGTCAGGAGATTAAACATCCCGGTACAAAGACACCATCTAGGTAGAGACCTCAAAAAGCATGTTGCAGCTGGCAAGAGACGCATTTTAAAACCAATGCACACCTGACGTTGCTGCCCTCCTTATACCCCCACCAATTTCATTCCACCTCCCCGAAAAAGACCAAAATGAGTTTCGATAATAATTAGCCATCAAGTGGCATTTGATTTAATCACACAAGAGACTGATGACAAGGGCAGATATATAATATTAGTGGGCAATTTTAACAATGTGACATACACCATGGTTAACATCTATGCACCAAACACAGAGCAACGACAGTTCATCCGAAACATTCTAAAGAACACGAGCTCGCTCCAGCAGGGCATCCTACTCTTATGTGGAGATTTCAATCACATTTTAGATTCTCTTCTTGACTCGACAATCCCCCGCAACAGCACACTGCTGCGCTCGCTGAGAAGGCAATGCAACGCCCTGCTTAACCTGTTAGCCACCCACCAGCTATACGACATTTGGTGCACCACACACCTAGAGGAAGGCGACTACACTCACTACTCACACGTCCACAACACATGCTCAAGAAATGACAGAATCCTCATGAAAGAAAGTGACCTCAACCAAATCCTGAACTGTACGATAAAACCAATGTTATGGTAAGACCATGCCCCCTCACCGTCACTCTTAAAGACCGATATGACTTTAAACACCGCAGCCCATGGAAACATAACAAATCCTTACTACACAACCCTGCATTTACAAAATCCCTCACCACAGAACTAGAAGAGCACTTTAGAGCCAACGCAACACCTGACATGTCTGCCAGCACAATATGGCTAGCACACAAGGTGGTAGCCAGAGGCATGTTAATCAAGCAAGCAGCACACCTCCACAAGAAATAAACAACCCAATTACTGCAGTGGCAAAAGCAGCTTTATAGCCTACGTACATGTGGCAAACTGCCATTTGCCACTGGGCATTGGAGAGGACTGATCACTAGCCTCCTGCCCTGCAACTATGGCCCTGGGATGTATTGCCGTTAAGAATTACATTTGGGCATAATGGATTTTTGAATGCTGTTCCTGGATTTTTGAATGCTGCTTTGGAGCAGGGTTACAACTTTTAAACTGGCACTTCGAATGCAGTCGAAGTGCCGAAGTCGTCGAAGTGCCGAAGTCGTCGAAGTGGCCGCCATTCGATAATCGAACACGTGGCAGCGGCCATTTTAACTTATTCGAATGCGGTCAGCGGTGTGTGAAGCCAAATCTATGAAACTGTTTGCGGCTACCCAATGGCACAAACACCGCTGACCCGTACCTTCTTCGACACCGCGGCTGGAGACTAAGTCCCGTTCGAAGATTCAAACGCTCGTTCGAATGGGATTTTGTCGGTGCAAAATAGACCGACCGCACAGCCCAAATCCATGGAACTGTTTTGGGCATAAAAATGTGCTTGCGGTCGGTCATAAAGGACTTATACCTATCTCCCAAACGGCTGAACGGATTAGAATGATTTTTGGGTATCTTTGTATTTGGAATGTGCTGATTAATAATATGTTATGTTATGTTAACGGTTATTAATATTGGATGTATGGTTTTATAGTTATGAAAGTTGGGTAAAAAGTATGTTTAAACTGTACGTATAATTGGGTTACCACTCAGGCTAAGGGGAGGGAATCTGTGGGATGTAACCATTGTGTGATTGGGTAATGCATAATTGTATGTGGGCGCCTCCCTTGCAGGGGAGAATTGCATAAAAGCTGAGTGTGTGCCATTAAACCAGAGTTCTTCTTGACCCTCAACACGTAGTCTTGTCTCGTGATTGGAGGGGACAGCTATATTCACACTGGGGATTGCTATGTACTGCATATTCCCTTGAGCTTTAATCACTTAGCTCTTTTGAGAGCTTGTTCCGGTTACGCTCTCCGTGGAGGAGAGGTCTTCCCCACACGGTCCTGGATGCAAATTCCACATACCAGACACGTTTATGTCAGCTATACAAGCATGATACACTAAACCGGCAGTTCGAGTGCTGAACGCGGGTTTCCTATCAGACCAATTCGCAATAACTAAAAGGACTAGGCAGGGATGCCCGCTATCCCCGCTGCTATATGTCTTGGCTCTGAAACCCCTGGCACACATGATTCAAACCCACACTGACATTCATGGGATACCAAGAGGTAGCATAGAACACAAGTTGAACCTATTCGCGGACGACATTTTGCTGACATTGACACAACCACACATCTCTCCCCCAAACCTGATGTCTCTGATGCAGGCATACGGCAAACAGGCGTATTATAAACTCAATGTAACGAAAACACAGGCCATGGGCATAGGGATTGATCGATGCACCACCACCACACTTAAAACCAATTTCCCATTTGATCGAAAGGGTACATCACGTTTCTAGGTATTAACCTCACTAAATAAACTCTTACAACACAACTACACCAAGCTACTACAGGACCTCACTCGCACTTTTCAGTCCTGGGAAAACAGCTTCCTATGATGGCATGGCCATATGGCGGCCTTCAAAATGATGCTACTACCTAAATACCACTATTTATTGCATACACTACAACTACCTCTCCCGCACTCATACCTTAATGCACTACAAAAAAGCATCATGAAATTGACTTGGGCAGGCAAAAGACCTAGAGTGTTCGCCCGAATTCTCCATAGACAAATCCACACGGGGGGGGTCTAAACTTCCCTGACGTGAAACTCTATTACACAGTGGCGCTGCTCTTGTCTGTAGTAACGGCACATACCACCCGCAAAACACCCCAATGGGTCCAACTGGAAGCGCATTGGACTTGCCCTAGAGGCTTACAATACATATTCTGGACACATAAACACTCCAGACCCCCATGGCCAGATATGCTAGAAAGCACTAAACTGCGTCTCCATACTTGGGACTCCTCGCGCAGGAGCGTACACCCTGGGCGCCCACACTCCCTAGCAACCCCGCTATACAGCATACACCTTAGCAATCCCTCCTTCAACTACACGATATGGCATAGCAGCGGATGCACACTGGTAGCAGACCAATATAAGGGCTCCTCCTTGAAGAGCTTCCCAGCCCTTCAAGCCCATTACCAGTTACCGCAAAACATCATTTTTTCCTACCTCCAACTGAAGTCATATCTGCAGACCACGACACAGACGCTATCACCCCCCACAATTGGCAGTATAGAATCCCTCTGTCTCGCCCCCATAAACAAAAGAAGCTCTTATCCACTATCTACCAGGTACTTCTTACTACACAAACCGAGCTACAGGACACATACATGACAGCATGGCACATGGAGATAGGCAGAATTGGTCCAGTGGGTCAAAAGTTAGATCGAAGTCCTTTGTGACCAAATGAAGCATTGCTTTTCTGCCCAAAACCAGTTCCACAGAGTCTTCTGTCCTGGAGATAATTGGGAAGTAATCCAATTATCGGCAAGGACAGAGGCAAAACTCCATTAGCCACATGGTAGCAAAAGACAATAAAATACATACATATATATAACTATGCAGCTATTGCATAAATCAGGTACATTCAACATATCCCCAGATAGCTTAGATCTGAGCGCACATTATTACTGAATGGCGCTCAGATCACATACAGTTCAATTGCCATGGAGCCAAAGTCTTTCACATAGTCTTTCGTTATACGTATGGGCTCCATGGCACAGCTATCTGGGGTAACACTGCTCAAATAGGGAAAGTACCGAATGACCCGGCTTTTGGGTCTTTGCAGGGGAAAATCAAGCATTTCTACATGGGGCCATAGTCACAGGGCAGGAGGCTGGCAATCAGTCTTCTCCAATGCCCAGTGGCTAAGCTGGTTCCGCCACAAGGGGGAACAGTAACTGACAATGGGGAGAGAGGGGGAACGGTAGCGGATAATGGAGAGAGAGGGTAAATGATAATGGGAGTAAAGGGGAGCATAAAAGTATAATGAGCAGAGAAAGAGAATGGAAAGGAGAATACAAAGGGATAGAAATTTAACCCCATGCTAATTCTCAATGCTCACACAGAGCAGGTTGGACTTTATGAGCCGAGGGCAACCTGCTATCATGTATATAAATAACCACGTTAATTCAGGAATCTATCATGCAGAGTACTATCTGTGGGATGGTTTATCCAAGGTGGTAGAAAGCACCCCATCTCCTCCCAGAACGGCGAGTTGTGTGAAGACATATAGGAGGAATAATGGCTAATTAATTGCCAGCCGGATACTGGTTTATTTTCCCACAGTGATGGTTAATGGACACTCTGTGTACATGCAGTGCTCCTGCATGCAGTTCTGTGTGTATTTCCAAACTAACAGGAATATGATGATCCCTTTAAGGGGCATTGTCATATTTTTTATGGGTTTCCTTTCCTTAAGCCCTCTGTATATTAATGTGTTACTTTATTTATTTATATTTATTTTTCTTTCTTTCTAATGGAATATTTCAATACCTGGGTGACGCCATTTTGTTCTCCGATGCCAGGAAATCTTGCAGTTTGCCTTCTGTGGGATTCTTTTGACTGATGGATTGTGGGTAATTTAACATTGCAACTGAAAATGTAAGTTTGCGTAAAGGACTGTACTGTGTTATGTCATTTTATTAATGTGATCATTGCTAATATAAACAAGTAATTGTAGTGGAAACGCTTTATATTAAAAAATATTTTTAAATATTATATAAACATGTGCTTACCATTTTTCCAGTGCCATCAGCAGTCCACCTACGGACGTTTGCTCCATCCCTTGCAACGCCATCACGGCGCAGAACATTGTAATTTAAAAGCATTGTGGACACTAGGCCCATGTGTGGCTCTCGTGATCCGCAAAACCTCTCTCTCTCGTAGAGTATCATTGTATGCCAAGATAGTCCATGAGAATCTGCTCATTCTTGACGAGCAGGAGCCCAGATCCATCGACTACAACGTGCGGATAAGTATTAAATGTATATTCATATATTTTTTTCAATTCAAATTAGATTTTTAGTTATACATAAAATGAAGCAGGGGCTTTTTTTCTTGTGTGATCTTTGACAATAGGCAGGTTTTAAAGAACACTGTAGGCACTAAAACAATATTCATCTTATAGAAGTAGTTATTGTGCATTCCATATATCCCCCCCTTCTCCTATTCGATCTGGTTCACTTGTTTGAAGACTTGATAGCACGGCCTCAGGCCACGCTTTCAAGTCGTCTGAATATGAGTTGTGACGGTGCCGTATCAAATGATACAGGGGGTTCCCAGTTAGGGAAATGGTCCCTGCTGATAAAATACTGCATGAAAGAATTATTCCGTCATGGGCAATTAAGGGAAGGACAAGCATGACGGAATAATTCCATTGTTTGTTGTTAAGGGGTTAGACGAACATGCTATGCAGCGTCAGTGGGCTTGAAAAGTTGTAGATGCATATTTGCTTGTTTTTCAAGATCTCTTTAATTTTGCACAAATTAAAAAACCTTCGCAACTTTCTGTAGCAGAACTTCGCCTCCTTAGCCACACCTCCCCTTTTCACAAATATTATTTTTGATTGAGAGGTAAACAACGTAGCTCAGCCAATGAGAGATCAGCGTTTTATTGAATTGACTCCACCAAGCAGCCAATCACTGTCCTCTTCCTATCTGTATATTATTTCAAAGTCACGCTAACAAGAAAGGGGGCGGGTAATAGGAGTACCGTGATTGGCTGGTGGGCAGAGTCATGTCATCAACTCGGCTAATTTTTATCGCTCAAAGGCTAAACTGGGTACGTCTAATGAGGAAGTTGCTTTGTGGAAAGAGGGAGTTTGGCTGGGTGGCGTTGTTATGCTGGAGAAAGCTGATGTTGTTAAGAAAAAAAACGTACGAATATGAAGCTAAAAAAAACGCACAAGTTGTGTTGGTAGCCGAAGTTTGGCTGAAGAATATTTTTAAAGTTGACTCTGATAGGGCCTAAACTCAGGACATGTAATGGTGGAAGCCTCTAAGACCCGGCTCTCCACGAGGTTTAGCCACAAAAAGCAGCTTAGAGCAGATTTTAACATGTTTTGCATAAAACGGTTCAGGTTCGTATTTAGAAACGTTCTACGCCTTTGCTCAGTCTCCATTTCTCATGGAGGGTTTTTCAGGATATTTCAGAGAATTTCTGGGTACACACCAACAGTGGAAGTAACATCCCTTTATATTAGCAGATTGGTAGATTTAGGACAGGAGATTTCCCTGAGTTACTGCTGCTATCTCCTAGACAGGAGTCTGTTGTGTTTGGTTTCCTGCCAACTCCAAGTTCCTAACACTGAGTCATACAATAATCCCTATGTATTACATCGCAGTCTGATATTACACGTGGCACACACCATCTAACTTCACTCTGGAGCTGGATAGAGTCATATGTAGATTATATTTCTATGGTCTCTGCCCAGAGCATGTAGGGGAATAGTAACCGTTAGGACCTCGGCATCTCCTGCCCACATCATTAAACTCATTTTATAACTCAGTGAAAGGATTCTTCAAATAAATCACACATTTAGATTTGAAATATCTATTTTATTTATAAGGTCAATATTTTTATCACAAGTAATTAGTATTTTTGAGCAGGATTGTAGGTTTTTCATTATATCCAGGATTTGCTATGTCACATGGTAACTCCAATTACTATTCCACACTGCCTCCTCCTTTACCCCGATATCCCAAGCGCTGCCTCCTCCTTTACCCCGATATCCCACACGCTGCCTCCTCCTTTACCCCGATATCCCAAGCGCTGCCTCCTCCTTTACCCCGATATCCCAAGCGCTGCCTCCTCCTTTACCCCGATATCCCAAGCGCTGCCTCCTCCTTTACCCCGATATCCCAAGCGCTGCCTCCTCCTTTACCCCAATATCCCAAGCGCTGCCTCCTCCTTTACCCCAATATCCCAAGCGCTGCCTCCTCCTTTACCCCGATATCCCAAGCGCTGCCTCCTCCTTTACCCCGATATCCCAAGCGCTGCCTCCTCCTTTTAACCCGATATCCCACACGCTGCCTCCTCCTTTTAACCCGATATCCCAAGCGCTGCCTCCTCCTTTTAACCCGATATCCCAAGCGCTGCCTCCTCCTTTACCCCGATATCCCAAGCGCTGCCTCCTCCTTTACCCCGATATCCCAAGCGCTGCCTCCTCCTTTACCCCGATATCCCAAGCGCTGCCTCCTCCTTTACCCCGATATCCCAAGCGCTGCCTCCTTCTTTACCCCAATATCCCAAGCGCTGCCTCCTCCTTTACCCCGATATCCCACACGCTGCCTCCTCCTTTTAACCCGATATCCCACACGCTGCCTCCTCCTTTTAACCCGATATCCCACACGCTGCCTCCTCCTTTTAACCCGATATCCCACACGCTGCCTCCTCCTTTTAACCCGATATCCCACACGCTGCCTCCTCCTTTACCCCAATATTCCACGCTGCCTCCTCCCGCACCCCACCATCCCACGCTGCCGCCTCCCAAACCCCGCCATCCCACCGTGCCTCCTCCCACACCCTGCCATTCCATGCTGCCTCCTCTCACACCCTGTCATCCCATGCTGCCTCCTCCCACACCCCGACGCCATCCCACCATGCCTCCTCCCGCACCCTGCCATCCCATGCTGCCTCCTCCCACACCCTGACGCCATCCCACCGTGCCTCCTCCCACACCCTGCCATCCCACGCTGCCTCCTCCCACACCCTGCCATCCCATGCTGCCTCCTCCCGCACCCTGCCATCCCACGCTGCCTCCTCCCACACCCTGCCATCCCATGCTGCCTCCTCCCACACCCTGACGCCATCCCACCGTGCCTCCTCTCACACCCTGTCATCCAATGCTACCTTCACCCACCCCCTGCCATCCCACGAGGCATGGGACAGAATGAGCGATGTGACACCTTTATTGCGATGTATTGGGATCCAATGCTGGTCCATGGATTATACATTTGCAGAGGTAACGTTAAATCGGTTATTAATATAGATTCTAGTTTGAGAATAAATTTGAAACTTTGCAGAGGCTTACATAAAATACCATTTTGTACTGAAATTCACAGTAATTTAGCAATATATATGTAAAACTTGAACAAAAAAAAAGCCCAATTTCTGTGGGTTATACTATGAATGTTAAATGAGTATGTGCTGCTTTCTTTACGTTCCAATAATCTGAGACAGAAAGGAAAGCCGTTTTTATTTAAAAAAGATCTCTGTAAATTGTTACTTTAGTATAAAAGTTCCCTCAAACCTTTTATCCCCAAAGAAAATACCTGAAATGAAACTGTCAGTAAGAAAACACAGAATGTCACTTTATACAACGATCACTGATCATGTTATCAGATATTGTCTGTCGGAGTACGGCAAACACTGCTTCTCAATGGCGTCTCCGCCAGAACATCGCACTTTCCCGGCTCAGAAAATCCAGCATGTGCATAGCTTGCGAGGACAGCAACACCAAAAGAAAACTAAATCAGAACTAAACACAGAACTAAATCAAGCTAAAATAATAACAACTGTATAGCATTCTACACAAACACCAAGGCTCGGTCCCAGTGGAGTTCTGCCCATAGCAGCGACATGAAGACAGCTCCATTATTAAACAGAAAGGGTAAATATTCTCAGATTATCGCTAGATTCCAAAGAAAGAAAATAAGCGTTTCCCACGTACATTGGATGATTAGAAAAGAATATCTTGCTGTCCATACGTTTTGCTAAAATGTGTTCTAAAAGCTGACAGTCATTCACATGCAACCATACAACAAGAAATGTATTCACAAAACACCAAAACTGAATGGCAAAAAATACTGATTTGGGGAAAAAAAATATATAAATTGCCAACAGCTTGGTTGTTTTAGCCTAAATTTTGCTAAAGTTTTCAATTCACTACAGTGTTTGATGAATAAATAAATCTGTGTGTACCGCCTTTCAACAACTAACTAATTAACCAATCTGGAGGTGACACGTTGTCTACACGCCCAGAATGCTCAGCCGTAGGCCCATGCTGACCATTGGATGGCGCGCCAGCTACTGTGGACTCTCACGATGGCTTGGCATTCCTCTGCCAGGCAACACATTGGCCTCTAAGTAATATTTGTGGATAAGATTTTAAAATGTTTTAAAATTTTGAGATCAAATTTGATCATTATTTTAATTTAATAACAAATAATTGTTGATTTTTTTTTTATATGATTCTTTATATTTTAATATTTAAAAAATATATATATTTTAAAAGTTTATCCAAAAATATTAAATTTAGGACATCAACAGAAAAGTTAGCTCCAGAGAAACGGCAGAGCTACACGTGATTGGCAAAGCCTCATGGGAGGTGTAGTCCCACAGTCCCTAGAAAGTGACCTGTTGTCCTATGCCAGAGGTAGGCAACCTTCGGCACTCCAGATGTTGTGGATCTCCCCTGATGCTTTCCGAGCATTATGGGAGATGTAGTCTTCGGAATCTGGAGTGTGGAAGATTGCCTCCCCCTGTTCTAGGTACTTGTGTGCTCACTATATTCTAAAAGCAAGCTAAAAAACCAATGCATTCCATCGTTCTGTCACTAGACAAGTGCAGCGTTCCACGTCAATCTTCCCCTGCGAAGGCCCAGACTGAAAGCAACAAAAGCCAAGACAACAGGAAAAGAACAGATTAAAAACCTTCCCTTTCTATTTCCACCGAAGACGTTAAATGACAGCACTTTGGAAACGCTGTGTGCTCTCACCGCCATCCGCCTTGCTGCCTCGCTGTTGCCTACATGTGTCAGAAAGCAATATGTGAATGTTTCTGTGTGACAGCTTAAGGAGCCAGAGGAGGATTTGCTTGACATAAGATGCAGGACTTATCATTTCTTGTGTATTTCGCTGTCAGGGTTTGAAATGCTGCTAAATGTGTCTGAATAACAATTTTACTGCCAAACAAAGCCACCATTTATCAGTAGTGCATCTCTGGAGCCAATTACCATAAAGGAGCCAATACTATTCCTTGAAACTAAAAGAAATAACCCAAATTTGTGATTATAGGGACACTAATGAATGCCATGTTTTGGCCACACGAAGCAGACATTTTAACTAACCACCAATATGAGTCTATAAAATAAGCAGCATTTAAATAACCACCATTGTCCATGTATCATATTAGCCTAATCACATCGTCCCACCAGAAAGCCTTCTTATCTATTAACAATGTATTTCGTAGGCAATCTGCTGCTGAAACAGAAAGCCCTGATTTATGAATATATCGTTGACCTGTCTCCCTGGCTCGTCCTCCAGTGTCTGCGTTCCTTGGTCCTGAAGCTGCTCCTCTAGTTCCGAGAGTCCAGAAAAACTACTCAGCCCTTCCGTGTCCTTGTAGGTCGGGAAAATGGCCTTGTTCCTATCTATCACAAACATTTCATGCCCACCCTCGTCCCTATATTCCTCCAATTGAGCGAATGTGGTTGGCCCATCAGAGTAGTCATTTACATACAAGATATTTTCTTCCTTCTTGGCTTTTTTTCTCTTGTGGTGCTTTCTGTAGATCATAAAAAGAAGTAGAAGAGCCGTGAGCGCCAACAAGGATATGCCAATGGCAATGGTGGTCTGAGTTGCCATGCTCAACGCATTGAATTCCATACTTTCCATGTCATATAATGGCTCTTGGCTGATATCTACAGATGTGTATGAGCGTGACTGCTGGTTCGACAGGTTTACCGTCAGGTGAAATAATACTTTGGCAGTTCCACCAGGATTGGAGGCTACACACTCATATTTGCCAGCATGGGACACGGTGATGTTGTTCAACAAGAGCATACCACTGCCAGTATCGGAGTCAAACTGCTCCCCCACACTCCTCTCACTGAGCTCAAAGGTTCTGCTGCTGGTGGACTTAATATTAACCTTGGTAGAAGTTAAACGAGCATGCGCTACCTTCCTCCAAGTAACCAGTGGTTGGGGATATCCTGTCGCTCGGCAGGAGACTCGTAGCTCATCTCCCAGACGAGCAGTCATCTCCATGGGATCGACGAGGACTACAGGAGGGATACATACAAGACTGTTTCCAGAGATGTCCAAAAGGTTTTGGTGAGACAACCTTAACGGCTCGGAACAAATTAGTTTTTTGTCCAAGGAAGTGAGAAGTCTTTGTCCTTCTTCTCTCATCCAGGACCTAAGCCAATGGAGTGCACAGTCACATCTCCAGGGGTTTTCTAAAAAAACAGAAAATAAAGGAAATGAGCTCGGGAGCAATTCAGAGAGATGTCATATCAAGGTTTGTATACATGTGATGGGTACAGAGATCCAGGACGTATTTCATGATATTATTTCAGTAATTATGTGAGAATGACGCATTGTTCAAGATATGATGGACTCATATAACCAGCGTTAACCACCTTAAAGTGACACGTGTAGACTGCTTGCAAGAGAGGGAGAACGTATTGGGGAGGTTCGGAGTGTGCAGTTATTGCTGTATCTGTATATGTATTATTATATCCTCAGCCAGGGAAAAGTAATCATTATGAAAACGAAGGTCTGTGTTTGGGGAGCATTGACAGATAATTGAACAGAAGTAAATTGTGACACAGTTGGAATTGTACAGTAATATTGCAGCCACTAGACTAGGAGTAGGCGAGCTTTCACACTCCAGATGTCGTGGACTACATCTCCCATAATGCAAAAGGTTGCTTCCACTACACTAGACTCTAGTGATTCAGGACTATAGAGATTGTAATGTCTTGCGTCTGTATGCTGATTGGTCTGCTATCTGTCAAATGTTTTTTTACAGTCTGTCTAAAGTCACAGGCTCTCATATGTGAATAATAGTTGTACAATGAATGGCATGCATAGAGAAAATATATTGTGGCCCCATTAAAGAAAAAGTCACCCCTTCTATTTATTATATAATGACCCGTTGCCTGCATGCATACAGCGTGGGTGGTCTGCTTGTTACACTGTCACTTTCTGTTCACTAGCATCACATTGCTACACACGGGCTTTTTATAAATTTAAGCTTATTTTAAACACAAAAAAAAAACATCTGGCAAAAAGTAAAAAATCCAGACATTTCTACTTTCATCATAATTTAGACATTTTTAACAACAACAGATACTGGTCTATGACACATCCCGCACCCCACTCACCTTTTAGCCGGAGGACCTGTAGGCTGATCAAAGGCCGCAGGATGGAACGGCTAACGGTTCTTAGATTATTCCGGCTTAGATCCAGCAGGGCCAGCGAGGACAGCCCGGAAAATGTCTGTTCCTCTAGAACTTCAATGCTGTTCTCTTGTAAATGCAGTTCCTGCAGTCTCTGTAATAAATTATCTGCTTATTAAAAAGAAACACCCCCTGTTATATCCCCTGTATCACCAGGCTCTCTGCTAATGACCCCTGTAACACCCAGCTAATGCCCCCTATATCAGCAGGAATTCTGCTAATGCCCCCTGTAACACCCAGCACCCGATCAATGCCCACAGCAACACCCAGTACCCGATCAATGTCCCCTATAACACACAGCACCCGATGAATGCCCCCAGTAACGCCCAGCCCCCGATCAATGTCCCCTGTAACACACAGCACCCGATCAATGCCCCCAGTAACACCCAGCCCCCGATCAATGCCCCCAGTAACACTCAGCCCCCGATCAATGCCCCCAGTAACACTCAGCCCCCGGCTAATGCCCCCAGTAACACTCAGCATCCGATTAATGCCCCCTGTAACACTCAGCCCTCGATCAATGCCCCCTGTGACACTCATCACCCGATCAATGCCCCCAGTAACACTCAGCCCCCGATCAATGCCCCCAGTAACACTCAGCCCCCGATCAATGCCCCCAGTAACACTCAGTCCCCGATCAATGCCCCCAGTAACACTCAGCACCCGATCAATGCCCCCAGTAACACTCAGCACCCGATCAATGCCCCCTGTAACACTCAGCCCCCGATCAATGCCCCCTGTAACACTCAGCCCCCGATCAATGCCCCCAGTAACACTCAGCACACGATCAATGCCCCCAGTAACACTCAGCACACGATCAATGCCCCCAGTAACACTCAGCACACGATCAATGCCCCCTTTAACACTCAGCACACGATCAATGCCCCCAGTAACACTCAGCACACGATCAATGCCCCCAGTAACACTCAGCACACGATCAATGCCCCCAGTAACACTCAGCCCCCGATCAATGCCCCCAGTAACACTCAGCCCCCGATCAATGCCCCCAGTAACACTCAGCCCCCGATCAATGCCCCCAGTAACACTCAGCCCCCGATCAATGCCCCCAGTAACACTCAGCCCCCGATCAATGCCCCCAGTAACACTCAGCCCCCGATCAATGCCCCCAGTAACACTCAGCCCCCGATCAATGCCCCCTGTAACACTCAGCCCCCGATCAATGCCCCCAGTAACACTCAGCCCCCGATCAATGCCCCCAGTAACACTCAGCCCCCGATCAATGCCCCCAGTAACACTCAGCCCCCGATCAATGCCCCCAGTAACACTCAGCCCCCGATCAATGCCCCCAGTAACACTCAGCCCCCGGCTAATGCCCCCAGTAACACCCAGCACCCGATCAATGCCCCCTGTAACACTCAGCCCCCGATCAATGCCCCCTGTAACACTCAGCCCCCGATCAATGCCCCCTGTAACACTCAGCCCCCGATCAATGCCCCCAGTAACACTCAGCCCCCGATCAATGCCCCCTTTAACACTCAGCCCCCGATCAATGCCCCCAGTAACACTCAGCACCCGATCAATGCCCCCTTTAACACTCAGCCCCCGATCAATGCCCCCTGTAACACTCAGCCCCCGATCAATGCCCCCAGTAACACTCAGCCCCCGATCAATGCCCCCAGTAACACTCAGCCCCCGATCAATGCCCCCAGTAACACTCAGCCCCCGATCAATGCCCCCAGTAACACTCAGCCCCCTATCAATGCCCCCAGTAAAACTCAGCCCCCGATCAATGCCCCCAGTAACACCCAGAACCCGATCAATGCCCCCAGTAACACTCAGCCCCCGATCAATGCCCCCAGTAACACTCAGCCCCCGATCAATGCCCCCAGTAACACTCAGCCCCCGATCAATGCCCCCAGTAACACTCAGCCCCCGATCAATGCCCCCAGTAACACTCAGCCCCTGATCAATGCCCCCAGTAACACTCAGCCCCCGATCAATGCCCCCAGTAACACTCAGCCCCCGATCAATGCCCCCAGTAACACTCAGCCCCCGATCAATGCCCCCAGTAACACTCAGCCCCCGATCAATGCCCCCAGTAACACTCAGCCCCCGATCAATGCCCCCAGTAACACTCAGCCCCCGGCTAATGCCCCCAGTAACACTCAGCCCCCGATCAATGCCCCCAGTAACACCCAGCACCCGATCAATGCCCCCAGTAACACTCAGCCCCCGGCTAATGGCCCCCAGTAACACTCAGCCCCCGATCAATGCCCCCAGTAACACTCAGCCCCCGATCAATGCCCCCAGTAACACTCAGCCCCCGATCAATGCCCCCAGTAACACTCAGCCCCCGATCAATGCCCCCAGTAACACTCAGCCCCCGATCAATGCCCCCAGTAACACTCAGCCCCCGGCTAATGCCCCCAGTAACACTCAGCCCCCGGCTAATGCCCCCAGTAACACTCAGCCCCCGATCAATGCCCCCAGTAACACTCAGCCCCCGGCTAATGCCCCCAGTAACACTCAGCCCCCGGCTAATGCCCCCAGTAACACTCAGCCCCCGATCAATGCCCCCAGTAACACTCAGCCCCCGGCTAATACCCCCAGTAACACTCAGCCCCCGATCAATGCCCCCAGTAACACTCAGCCCCCGACTAATGCCCCCAGTAACACTCAGCCCCCGGCTAATGCCCCCAGTACCACCCAGCACTCAGGCCCTGTTTCTGTCACCTGCAGATTTGAGAAGGTGTAGGCTAGGAGTCTGGTGATCTGGTTTCCTGCTAGGTAAAGCACTCGGAGGTGCTCAAGGCCTTTGAAGATGCTGCTGTTAATTAGATGTATCCGGTTGCCATTGAGAGCCAGTTCCACCAGGTGCTGCTGGGTAGAGAAGGCTCCGGGCTCTAGGCCTGAGATTGTGTTGTTCTGTATGTAGAGGTACTGGAGTCCTGACAGAGGAGACAGGTCCTGTTGCTGGATCTGAGAGATTACATTATCCTGGAGAAACACTGTCTGCAAAGAGAGGAGCAGATAATTCTACCACATCTAGCATGAGCAAGCTGATCGAGTCAAATTCAAACTTCTATACATCTCATTGTATCACTGCAGCTCATTGTATCACTGCAGCTCATTGTATCAATGCAGCTCATTGTGTCATTACAGCTCATTGTATCACTGCAGCTCAGTGTGTCATTACATCTCATTGTATCACTGCAGCTCAGTGTGTCATTACAGCTCATTGTATCACTGCAGCTCAGTGTGTCATTACAGCTCATTGTATCACTGCAGCTCAGTGTGTCATTACAGCTCATTGTATCACTGCAGCTCATTGTATCACTGCAGCTCATTGTATCACTGCAGCTCAGTGTGTCATTACAGCTCATTGTATCACTGCAGCTCATTGTATCACTGCAGCTCAGTGTGTCATTACAGCTCATTGTATCACTGCAGCTCCGTGTGTCATTACATCTCATTGTATCACTGCAGCTCCGTGTGTCATTACAGCTCATTGTATCACTGCAGCTCCGTGTGTCATTACAGCTCATTGTATCACTGCAGCTCTGTGTGTCATTACATCTCATTGTATCACTGCAGCTCCGTGTGTCATTACAGCTCATTGTATCACTGCAGCTCCGTGTGTCATTACAGCTCATTGTATCACTGCAGCTCAGTGTACCACTACAGCTCATTGTATCACTGCAGCTCTGTGTGTCATTACAGCTCATTGTATCACTGCAGCTCTGTGTGTCATTACAGTTCATTGTATCACTGCAGCTCCGTGTGTCATTACAGCTCATTGTATCACTGCAGCTCCGTGTGTCATTACAGCTCATTGTATCACTGCAGCTCTGTGTGTCATTACAGCTCATTGTATCACTGCAGCTCAGTGTACCACTACAGCTCATTGTATCACTGCAGCTCCGTGTGTCATTACAGCTCATTGTATCACTGCAGCTCCGTGTGTCATTACATCTCATTGTATCACTGCAGCTCCGTGTGTCATTACAGCTCATTGTATCACTGCAGCTCTGTGTGTCATTACAGCTCATTGTATCACTGCAGCTCAGTGTACCACTACAGCTCATTGTATCACTGCAGCTCCGTGTGTCATTACAGCTCATTGTATCACTGCAGCTCCGTGTGTCATTACAGCTCATTGTATCACTGCAGCTCCGTGTGTCATTACAGCTCATTGTATCACTGCAGCTCCGTGTGTCATTACAGCTCATTGTATCACTGCAGCTCAGTGTGTCATTATAGCTCATTGTATCACTGCAGCTCAGTGTGTCATTACAGCTCATTGTATCACTGCAGCTCTGTGTGTCATTACAGCTCATTGTATCACTACAGCTTATTCAATTATTACAGCTCAATTTTTTTTTAGGTCTGTTTATAATTGAAGTTCTGTGTATTATTACAGCTTATTATGTTCTCATAGCTCATTATTGGACTATAGCTCACTGTAGTGGTCATGGTAGCTATCTTTGGACACTGCCATTCTCCCACGGACTATCTGTGGCCACGGATATACTGTGTTCACCTCTGCATTATCCTTCCAGTGGTTATAACAGGCTGTGACAACAGAGGGAGGATCTCACCTATTGATACATTCCTCATAATCTCACCAACATGGAAACTTAATGTCCTCTACAGAGAGGAAACGTACATAAAGTAGTGTTAATAATGGAAAATAGCGGCAGGAGCTTTTCTCGTTACTATGGTTACAGGACGATAACTAGTGAGGAGAATGGATGGTTTTCAGACGCACCTGAGTAGAAGGATGGATACTCGATGGGATGTCCTTCAATCCCTTGGATCCACATTCTACAGTCATACTATAACATCGACATTCCACCGGGCAACCGAGACTCCGGAGGACCAGGAAAGCCGGGACCAAAAAGACAATGATCATGAAGATTAGGCCCAGTGATGCCATCTTACAGCAGCTGTAAGGAAACAAAGATTACAAGATTCAGACCAGCTACTTAGAAATAATAAATCCTCCCAAATCCTCCCCTTACCTCATCTACACATCAACGGAGCGGTACCGATTTTAGTCTTACGTGTCTGTTAAAGTGAAATAACAAATATTTTCCTTTTTTTCACGCTGAGCCATTTTCAAGTTGAGCAAGCAGCATACTGCGAGTTTAATGTCCAACAGAAAGTGGAATTACCAGTAAGAAGGATCATACCACGTGCTATTCAACAAATATTGATAATTCACCAATCTGGAGAGTTAGAATCCCTGAATCCCTCACACTTTAGCCTAGTTATTAACATATCCTGACAATGTAATCTAGTTGATTCATGGCTTTACATTCTGCGTACTATGATAGAAGACAATCTAGCCGGGAGTAGTTCGAGATTAATGGATGGTTTGGAGGTTTATGTCTCTAGATAACCAATACGTCCAGTTAAGGACACTATTTACTATTTGTGTCCAATAAAATCAGACCGGTAACAGATAATAGGAGGCACTTTAGATGTTGTGTTATGTTGTACACTTTACATTGTGGATTTAGTTGTGTTATCTTTGTAGCACATAATATATTTGATGGAAAAGTTACATTCCTCATCCTCTGTCTCTCTTTTCCCCTAATTCCAAGCCTCAGTCTCTCTGCTTCCATTAATCACATCCCCGGTCTCTTACTGTCCCTGTGACTCACATCCCCGGTCTCTTACTGTCCCTGTGACTCACATCCCCGTTCTCTTACTGTCCCTGTGACTCACATCCCCGGTCTCTTACTGTCCCTGTAATTCACATCCCCGGTCTCTTAGTGTCCCTGTGACTCACATCCCCGGTCTCTTACTGTCCCTGTGACTCCCATCCCCGGTCTCTTACTGTCCCTGTGACTCGCATCCCCGGTCTCTTACTGTCCCTGTGACTCACATCCCCGGTCTCTTACTGTCCCTGTAATTCACATCCCTGGTCTCTCCGTTCTTGAAACTAAAAACAAACCTAGAGTGACGTTATTGATAACAGAATTTCACATTTTAGACCAATAACCGGAAAAAGTTAAAGGAAAACTATAGTCACCTAAATTACTTTAGCTAAATAAAGCAGTTTTAGTGTATAGATCATTCCCCTGTAATTTCACTGCTCAATTCACTGTCATTTAGGAGTTAAATCACTTTGTGATTGATAGAGCCTGCATGGAAAAAAAAACTGGTTTCACTTTCAAACAGATGTAATGTACCTTAAATAATTGTAACTCAATCTCTAAATTGAACTTTAATCACATACAGGAGGCTCTTGCAGGGTCTAGCAAGCTAATAACATAGCAGGGGATAAGAAATCTTAATTAAACAGAACTTGCAATTAAGAAAGCCTAAATAGGGCTCTCTTTACAGGAAGTGTTTATGGAAGGCTGTGCAAGTCACATGCAGGGAGGTGTGACTAGGGTTCATAAACAAAGGGATTTAACTCCTAAATGGCAGAGGATTGAGCAGGGAGGCTGCAGGGGCATGTTCTATACACCAAAACTGCTTCATTAAGCTAAAGTTGTTCACGTGACTATAGTGTCCATTTAACATACTTTAGTATTTTTTCCATACGGACTAGTTTAGCCCACAAGTGCAGATCAATTCTTTAAAAGGCCGTTTTGTGCTTAAACCAATATTTATACATTGAAACTGGCACTTTTTATATAATTATTTCAGTTCATATTTTTAGCGTGGCTTATTAAGAAATATAATTGTACTGTTTAGTGACCATTAAAATTGTAGCAATTTAAAAGATGAATTCTGATTGATTGTTAAGAACATTTACATGAGTGAAACTGAAGAATGGATAAAGAACGGTTTTACAGATCTCCTTGCGAATAAGATAGATTTGATAATAATTATGGGCTCCTTACCATAAAACTACAAAATGCGTGTGAATCATTATTAGACATTTTCATTTATTTGATTCCAACTGCATGAAATGGAGACACTTTGTACAAATTGCAAATCATCACCAATACTTAATACAGTGATATTTTTTTGAAATCAGATAAGGTCTTTATATCAGAGTCAGTAATATCTGTATCGTTGCTGGGTCCATTACCTTTATCTGCAATCCATAAATCACAGCACATAAATCACAGCACTAACACTTATAACTCCATAATAAATCCATCCATATACCGACCGCCTGATTACTCCTTAATCCTTCCCGTATACCAACCATCCAATGACACCATAATCCATCCTGTATACCAACTGCCCAATTACTACTTATTCAATCCCGCATGCCAAATGCCGAATTACTCCATAATCCATCCCGTATACCGACCGCCTGATTACTCCTTAATCCTTCCCGTATACCAACCATCCAATGACACCATAATCCATCCTGTATACCAACTGCCCAATTACTCCTTATTCAATCCCGCATGCCAAATGTCGAATTACTCCATAATCCATCCTGTATACCGACCGCCTGATTACTCCTTAATCAATTCCGTATGCCAACAGCCAAATTACTCCTTAATCCATCCCGTATATCGACTGCTGATTACTCCAAAATCCATCCCATATGCCAACTGGCGAATTACTGCATAATCTATCACATATACCGACCGTCCGATTACGCCATAATCCATCCTGTATATTGCCTGCCCGATTACTCCATAACCTATTCTGTATACCGACCGCCTGATTACTCCTTAATCAATCCCATATACCGACTGCCCGATTCCTCCATAATTCATCCTGTATACCGACTTCCCGCTTCCTCCATAATACATCCCGCATACCACCTGCTAGATTACTCCATAATTTATCCCGTATACCGACTGCCGATTACTCCATAATACATCCCTGTAACGGCCAGCCAGGTTGTTGGAGGGATGTATGCCGTTGGAGACGTCCTTTTCCCTGGTGAGAGGCTGTGCTGCAGAGTATTTCCGATATCCCATCAGCTGGATCAGAGGGAGACAGAGCTCTAACAAGAGCTAGTGATTTAGCTGGATGCAGGTTCCCTTCAATAACGAGACGAGGCAACGTATTGTATTTTGTACAACTAAAATACAGAACAGTCATGCTTTTTATTGTTCGTGCCTTTGCAGGTCGTGTGCCACCCCATCCATGCAGTACTTTTACTGAACCCCGCCTCGTTCGTGTAAATCTGGGCGAAGCTAAGTGGTCCTGGAAGTCTCAGCGGTGTTCGGGAGTTTGAGTGTCTGAAAATAGTTCCAGACACTCGACGACCAAACACCGCTGAACGGGTTCGACAAAACAAGATGGCCGCGGCCACGTGTTCGTACATACGAATGGACGCCACCCAGTGAACCGCTTAGAATGCTTGCGGTTTGCGGTCTGGCACAGAGTCAAGAGGGTAATTGGCGGCACACGTCTGGGCTGGGTGGTCTCTCGTCAGGCCCGTTGCTACCCGACAGGCAAACCAAGCAACTGCTTGGGGCCCTGAGCTGGCCTGGGGCCCCAAGCAGAGCCAGTGCTTCCTATAAGGCTGCAGCCGCCTGAGCGCTCTATAGAGAGCCTCAGGCAGCTGCAGCACTCCTTTCTCGTCAGTGGCGTACTAAGGAGGACGGGGGGGGCAGGGGGGGGCGGCCCGCCCTGGGTGCCACTGTCCAGGGGGGTGCCATGACTTCACGTGTCATGTGTCGCCCCCCTGGCCCCAATCATCACGCTGCGCTCAGCCGCACCTTTGAGAAGGGGGAGGAGTCTTTGGGACGCGGCGTGATGACGCCGTACGCAGCGCCGCCGTCAATCCGCCTTCACGGATCTTCAGCGCAAAGATCCAGTGGTCGGTCTCGGAGGGAAGGCATCATCAAAACGTGAGTAGTAATTTATGTGTTTTTGTAATTTATGTAATGTTATTTAATTAATTAAAGGGGGTGTATTAATAATGGGGTGGTGTATATTAATTATGGGGGGGTGGATTAATTATGGGGGAGTGTATTAATTATGGGGGAGTGTATTAATTATGGGGGTGTATATTAATTATGGGGGTGTATTAATAATGGGGTGGTGTATATTAATTATGGGGGAGTGTATTAATTATGGGGGGGTGTATATTAATTATGGGGGAGTGTATTAATTATGGGGGGTGGATTAATTATGGGGGGTAGATTAATTATGGGGGGGTGTATATTAATTATGGGGGTGTATTAATTATGGGGTGGTGTATGTTAATTATGGGGGGTGGATTAATTATGGGGGTGGATTAATTAAAGGGGGTGGATTAATTATGGGGTGGATTAATTATGGGGGTGTATATTAATTATGGGGGGGTGTATTAATTATGGGGAGGGTTGTATTAATTATGGGGGGTGTATATTAATTATGGGGGGTATATTAATTATGGGGGGTCAGCAGTGTCATTCGTTTTCCCATTTGTATGTTTCAATATAACAAGGGTAACAATTCCAGGGGGTTACAATGTTTCAACCATTCCAGGGGGTTACAATGTTGGTCAGGCAATAACAGGGGCAGGGGAGGGCTGGCAGCCTTAGGCCTGGGGGGCAAAACCAGTCAAGTGGCCCATTGCGCCACCCCCCCCATGTGACATCACAATTCCCCACCCATATGATCTGCCATATGAACTAACGCCAGTGCTGCACACAGTGTGTGTTTACATTAAAAAGCCTGCAGGGACCAGCTATAGACACCAGAACCACTTCATTAAGCTATAGTGTCCCTTTAATGTGAGGTAAATTATAGATTAGTGTCACTAATAATATACTAGATTGCCTACTTACAATTAGATGAGGATGATGATGGGCTGCAGTTTGACTCCACTGGTCTGGTGTAGAACAGGACCTCTGGAGGCTGTTTGCAACTGTGGTCACAAAATTCAACGTTCTGGGAGAATTGGAAGCAGCTCCATTTTTGGGGGGCCTCTTACACAGCTCAAGGTCTGGGCTCCAGTGCCTGATGGTGAGTATGCCCATAAGGCCCACTCATAAGTCCACTTATATGTTCCACCCACCCATGAGCTCGCTCACAGGGAGTGGAGTGTGTAGGGGATGTGTTATGTGTTATCTAATATGTGTGCTTATGGTATGTAGTGTATAGGGATACCAGTTTGTGCAGGTGATGCAGTGTGTGTGTGTAGTGGAAGCAGTGTGTATTTGTGTATAAGGGATGTATTATGTGTTTCTGGTTGTGTGTGAGGGATGCATTGTGTGAATCTGTGTTTGTATGCATAAGGGATGCAAGGTGTGTGTCTGTATGTGTGTGCATTGAGTGTAAGAGATGCATTGTGTTTCTGTGTGTATGTAAGAAAAACAGTGTGTGTTTGCATGTGTGTGTAAGGGTTTGCAGTGTATGTTTCTGTGTATGTGTGCAAATGATGCATTGTCTTTGTGTGTAAGGGTTGCATTGTGTGTGTGTGTAATGGATGCATTGTGTGTTTCTCTGTGTGTAAGGGAAGCATGTTCTGTTTCTGTGTATGTATAGGGATGCATTGTGTGTTTCTGTGTATGTATAGGGATGCATTGTGTGTTTCTGTGTATGTATAGGGATGCATTGTGTGTGTGTGTGTGTGTGTGTGTGCGCGTAGTGTTAAAGAGCTCCCTGTCTTGCCCCCTGTCCTATAGAGCTGTCCCTTCGAGCTCTCCCCTGCCCCTTAGTGGTCTCTCCTCTCCCCCACCCTCCCCTAGCGGTCTCTTCTCATCCCCCCTCCACCCTCCCTGTGTTCTTCTCACCCCCCCTCCACCCTCCCTGTGTTCTTCTCACCCCCCCTGTGTTCTTCTTACTCCCCCCCTTGTTCTTCTTACCCCCTTGTTCTTCTTACCCCCTTGTTATTCTTACCCCCTTCTTTTTACTCCCCCCTCTTATTATCCCCCCTCCCTTCTTACTCCCCCCTCCCCTCTTCTTACTCTCCCCCCCTCCCTCCCCTCTTCTTACTCTCCCCCCCTCCCTCCCCTCTTCTTACTCTCCCCCCCTCCCTCCCCTCTTCTTACTCTCCCCCCCTCCCTCCCCTCTTCTTACTCCCCCCCCTCCCTCCCCTCTTCTTACTCCCCCCCCCTCCCTCCCCTTACTCTCCCCCCTCCCCTTACTCTCCCCCACTGCTTCCACTACACACACACACTGCATCACCTGCACAAACTGGTATCCCTATACACTACATACCATAAGCACACATATTAGATAACACATAACACATCCCCTACACACTCCACTCCCTGTGAGCGAGCTCATGGGTGGGTGGAACATATAAGTGGACTTATGAGTGGGCCTTATGGGCATACTCACCATCAGGCACTGGAGCCCAGACCTTGAGCTGTGTAAGAGGCCCCCCAAAAATGGAGCTGCTTCCAATTCTCCCAGAACGTTGAATTTTGTGACCACAGTTGCAAACAGCCTCCAGAGGTCCTGTTCTACACCAGACCAGTGGAGTCAAACTGCAGCCCATCATCATCCTCATCTAATTGTAAGTAGGCAATCTAGTATATTATTAGTGACACTAATCTATAATTTACCTCACATTAAAGGGACACTATAGCTTAATGAAGTGGTTCTGGTGTCTATAGCTGGTCCCTGCAGGCTTTTTAATGTAAACACACACTGTGTGCAGCACTGGCGTTAGTTCATATGGCAGATCATATGGGTGGGGAATTGTGATGTCACATGGGGGGGGGGGTGGCGCAATGGGCCACTTGACTGGTTTTGCCCCCCAGGCCTAAGGCTGCCAGCCCTCCCCTGATCCATCCCGTATACCGACCACCCAATTACTCCATAATCCACCTGTATACCGACCATGCTCAAGATTTTCAGACCCAATCTCAACACATAAAAAAACAAGCTTCTGGAGAAGGGATACAAAAAGGAATGTTTTAGAAAAAGAAATCCGTTTAACCACCCAATTAGAGAGAAATATGTTATTAATGAATAAACCTATTCAAAAAACCTCTGTTAGTTCTTTCAAATCTGCTTTCATGACTCAGTATAATGTGGACCATAGGAAGATAAAAAAAGGACTACAAAACCATTGGTCAATATTATTACAAGACCCAATTTTGGGGGCACACTTGCCTGATCATCCCACAGTTATTTACAAAAAAACCCCACAAAAAACTGAATTTTAAGAACATGTTGGCTCCTAGTTACGCCATTTAATCTATTGGCACTAAAACTAAATATGGGATTTTTAGGGGTTGTAATTCCTGTAAGGCCTGCGCCACTGTATCTATGGAGAGGAGCAATGTTTTCTCTAGTTTTATCACAGGTGACACATATTAAGTGAAATCAGAGATAGGATGCCACACGGACTTTGTGGTCTATTTACTATAGTGCCTGGGTGGCAAACAATATATTGGACGCACTAAGAAAGCCCTCAATGTTAGGTTACTTGAGCACCTGAATAATATCAAGGAAGGGCTCATGACCCATTTAGTCCCAGTCCACTGTAAGGCTTGCTCCTTTTTTTCATTCAAGCACTTCAAATGTATGGGCATTGAAAGAGTTTTACCATATTGGCGAGGGGGTGATAGGATGCAAAAATTGGCCCAACGTGAAACCTTTAGGATCCATAAACTTCAAATGTTGGAGCCAAAGGGATGTAGATATAGATCTGGTCTGTTTTTTTATAAGAGGGGATTAACCCCATGTTAAGGAAGTCTTTCCTTTTTCTGGGTCTATCTCCTGATATATTATACATTTTCATTTGTTTATGCGGTAGATATATATATTTATCATCTTCCGTATAACATATGTTCTCTTTTAGAAGACTATGTAACGCATTTTAGTAATGAAGCATTTTATATTATACAGTTTATATATTCACAAGTTATGGAGTAATATATATGTGTGCTTTTTCCAATAATATGGAGAATTGTTTAAGGGTTACAGGGACATTTTTTTTATTATTAGGAAATTAGAATTATGGTTATTTTGCACTTGTCACTTTCAGATGATTGGAACTGTTGTCATGTTTAATATTACGATCAAAATTAAAATTTGAGTATAGGGTGAATATGTTTTTAGAACCGTTATGGTGAATCATAATTTAGTGGTATAATATATACACTGAATTTAACTTTTGACATATGGTTTATGATATTAGTACCATCTTTCTTAGTAGATGCATATCGTCCGCTTTTTTCTGATTACTCCATAATCCATCCTGTATACGCCCGATGACTTCTTAATTAATGCCGTATACCGCCCGCCCGATTATATCCCATGTGGCGGCCACCCGGATAGGAACACTGGTTTCGCCGCCAAGGATGTCTTTCCCCCCTCTCAGGAACTCTACTGCTGCAAATCCAGTAGTAGCTTTCCAAAACATTTAACTCCAGACCAGGTATAGCTTTCCCCCACAGACATTAGTCGAGACTGAATGCTGGGAATGAACCGGCTTTATTAGGGTCCACACGGCCTCTTGTGCATAGACCCCTACATGGGGTTTCTTACACAAAAATACAGGATCTTTTCTCCCAAGATCCTCTGTGCCTGATAGATAAATGCGTAAGAAAAAAACTATAACTCTATTATCTCTCGGGTACAGAGAAATCTACAATATGTTAGAACCCCAAAACAGGTATAATACAACCATGTACCCCCTCAGGTCTTATATCTCCGGATAGCCTGGATCTGAGTGCGTAACATATCCAAAAAGCGCTCAGATCCCACAAACACAGCGAAACGCCACTGGGGTAATGTTTTGACCGACCGCACATGAGGTGCCTGCCCAAAATAGTGCCATGAAATGGGTTGTGGCGGTCGGTCTCTTTTGGGAGTACAAAAACCTAACAAAATACCGAATGTATACCATAGCTGTTATGTAGAGATTGTTCCTCTAATCCATGTGAACGATTTTACCGAACAGTGCTCTTCTAAGATGTAAAGAAACGAAAACTAAATAAAATTTTGGTTTTATGCACTCGACGACCGAACACCGCTGCCTGCTTTTGTGCGACAAGATGGCCGCAAACTCAGGTCCCATGTGTTAGTGCATATGAACAGCGGCCACCCAGCCAAACACTTAGAACACTGAGGTGTGACTCGGTTACGAATGTGTCAATAGTGGTCAACAAGGTTAACAAGCATACAGGTGGGCTAAGTATGGGAGGTATAACAAGTGGATTACGTGGTTTTGTTCGGTTACCGAACAAAACATGGAAAACGTATGTGAACCCAGTATTTACCGAACAAACCAGGGAATAGTAGGGGAACACAGTATTTCAGTGACAGGGTGTTCTGTCACATTACAGAATCCATTCTGACCGCCAGATTACTCCTTAATCAATCCTGGATACCGACCGTCCGTTTACTCCATAATCCATCCCGTGTACTGACAGCCAATTACTCCATAATCCATCCCATATGCCAGCTGCCGAATTACTCCTAATCCATCCCGTATACCAACCGTCTAACTACGCCATAATCCATCCCATATACCGACTGCCTGATTACTCCTTAATCAATCCCATATACCAACCACCCAATTACTCCATTATCCATCCCGTATACCAACCGTCCGATTACGCTAGAATCCATCTTGTATACTGTCATCCGATTACTCCTTAATCCATCCCATATACGGACTGCTGAATTACTCCATAATCCATCCCCTATAGCGACCACCCAATTACTCCATAATCCATCCCCTATATCGACCACCCAATTACTTCATGATCCATCCCGTATACCAACCTTCTGATTACTCCATAATCCATCCCGTATACCGATTGTCGATTACTCCATAATCCATCTCGTATACAGAGTGCCGATTACACCATAATCCATCCCGTATACCGGCTGCCGATTACTCCATAATCCATCCCATATACCGACCACCTGATTACTCCATAACCCATCCCGTATACCAACTGCAGATTACGCCATAATTCAACCGTGCGGCTACTGTGGTTAAAGTGGATGTGTCACTTTTGAGATAAGAGGTTTATATTTTAATCCAGCATAAAAAAGCAGATGTTCCTTTTGGTATTGCGTACATCTACTCAAAACAGGGCATTCCAGCAAATTAAATTTACCTTTCCCCCTTATGATCCTCTAATAGAATTATCATTTCTATCAGTGCCCGTTTTTAGTGCCAAGTTCCCTTTAACATCTATTTGGAATCAAATCATGCACCCAGATTGTGGAATATCAGAAAATGAGAGACTTCATGCTGATTGGATCAGAGGAATTAGGAAAGGTCAGCTAACATCCAGCTGTGTTGGCAGTCTAGTTTAATAAACCTGAGTATTTCCATATTCTGGTTAATATGAAATGTGTTAATTAGACCCTTAACTTCTGCAAAAGCAATAATTTCATGCAAACGTCATTGTGGCAGTCTGTCAAGGTATCACTGCCACGGATACCCTTTTCCCATAATAACACGCCAATAATCCACAAGGTATAATATCGCCGGTATCACATAATCCCCCCAAACATGAGCCAAGGCTTAATGCTGGGAGAAGACTGTTTATTAGCAGTACAGACATCAATTTATAGTCAGTAACCTCCTCCTCTGTGCCTGTGAGATAATTGAGTCAGGAAACTGTTCTAAACTCAATTATCTCCAGGCACAGAAAAACGAACAATATTACAACACCCCAAAAGTACCCTCAAAATACATGGGAACCCCACAAAAAAAATTGTGTCAAGAGCCATTCTCCATTCATGAGGTTTTGTATGAAAACCACATAAGGTATAGGAAAGTTGGTTCGTGGAGAATGCTACCTGTGTTCGGTATTCTTTAACTTCCGAATGCTGTTCGTCTAAGTGAACAGGAACAAGAACAGGCCATAGATCCACGGTGACCGGTGTTCGTGGGAGTGCCTGGCCGAAATGCATTCCAGGCACTCGATGACCAGGTCCCGCTGCCAGCGTTTGGTAGACAAAATGGCCGCCATCCATTGTCCCAACTACATGCGTTCGCATGTACGAAATGGCGGCCACCCAGTGTAGCATTTTATTAATTATTTATTTAGCGTTTTTCGTACAAGATACATAACGTTCCACTTTCTAATGGGTCTCTGGGGTTGTCTTGGTTCTGGAACCGAACAAAATTAACAAAACAAAACTGCAACATGAATCCAAATGAACAGAAAGTGCCGAACATGATGGGGTATTCCTTCACGGTCATAAGCCGAGTTTTAGCTAACATTGCCAGGTTCATTAATTAAAGAATGTATTTTAATTTAAAACCACAAAATTCAGGTACAATTGCAGAGCTGTGAGCTGGGTTGGATAATGTATCTGTTATCGGCTATTTTGCCTTAATTTTGCCATTAGCCACAATTCATTGATTACTAATAAAGTCTGGCTGTCTGTGCCTATTTTTTAGAGTAACGGCACTTTAAAAGCGCCCGTAGGCCTCCAGGAGAAGGTGATATATAAAGAAATGCTATTACATAGGTCTATTGTCCAGTTAATTATATGATAATCACGGTTCCGCTGTACCCACAGGCATTAGAACTTAATTAATGGAGACTGATGTAGCCGGAGTTATTGGATCATTTATTAAAATCGCTGGAGGCAATACTGCTTTGCTTAAACGGACTTTAAAGTTTCTCAAAATTTGTTATTGTAAAAAGGTGGAATTAGAAGATAAAACAGAACCTGCATCTGTCTGGGAGGAGGGTATAGTAAGGGGTTAGTGCATGCGGATAGCTGGTACAGGAATCGTGCTGCCCTGCTGTACATAGCATTCATATGCTGCCGGAATCTTTTAATTAGATAATTTAGCTGCAGCATTGGCATTCTCCATATAAGTTTCTGCAAAAAAAACCTGATGGTGATATTGCCTCTTCATGTGCGGTGGCTCGGGTGTGCAAGCAGAGGTGAGTTATACTTACCTGATGCTGTACCCCACGAGTGCGGCCATTTTCTATCTTTTTGGCCTTTTTCGGCATCCCACGTCAGAACTCTAATCTTGAACATGCATGCGAGACCGCAGGAGCTTCCATACACATTATCTTGCGATGAGACAGACGATGTCTTATTCACACAGTGGTCGCCACCTCCCCTTTTATCCAGTTAAGTGAGTGAATACCAGTTTTTATTCCCTCCACCTCAAATGTATTTAATATAACACACCCCATAATTACCAGATTAATAAACAGTTCCTATAACTGGAATCCCAGCTTATCACCTATTATTACTGTCCCGTGACACACAGATCATGGGGTCCCTTTAAGTCTCCATGCGTTAGTAAATCACCTACCGCCAGGCGTTCACATCAGTCCTGAAACAGCTGTGATAGCGGTATTACTCTATACTGTAATAGCGGTATTACTCTATACTGTAAACCATAATAGCGGTATTACTCTATACTGTAATAGCGGTATTACTCTATACTGTAAACCATAATAGCGGTATTACTCTATACTGTAAACTGTAATAGAGGAATTACTCTACACTGTAATAGAGGTATTACTCCATACTGTAGGAGGTATTACTCTGTACTGTAGGAGGTATTACTCTGTACTGTAGGAGGTATTACTCTATACCTGTAATAGTGGCATTACTCTATACCTGTAATAGCGGCATTACTCTATACCTGTAATAGCAGCATTACTCTATACCTGTAATAGCGGTATTAATCCATACTGTAGGAGGTATTACTCTATACCTGTAATAGTGGCATTATTCCATACTGTAATAGCGGTATTACTCTATACTGTAATAGAGGTTTTACTCCATCCGGTAATAGAGGTATTACTCTATACTGTAATAGCGGTATCACTCTATACTGTAATAGAGGTATTACTCTATACTGTAGGAGGTATTACTCCATACTGTAATAGAGTTATTACTCCATACTGTAAAATAGTTATTACTCCATACTGTAATAGAGGTATTACTCCATACTGTAATAGCGGCATTACTCCATACTGTAATAGCGGCATTACTCCATACTGTAGGAGGTATTACTCCATACTGTAATAGAGGTATTACTCCATACTGTAGGAGATATTACTCCATACTGTAGGAGGTATTACTCTATACCTGTAATAGTGGCATTACTCTATACCTGTAATAGAGGTATTACTCTATACTGTAATAGAGGTATTACTCCATACTGTAATAGTGGTGTTACTCCATACTGTAATAGTGGTATTACTCCATACTGTAAACTGTAATAGAGGAATTCTTCAAATTGGAATTGACCATAACGTTTCCATTTACGGACACTGACAGCTCCCCAGTGGAGGTCTCTGCAGCCCTGAGGCCCAAATCCACAAACCCTCCGAAGCCTAGTAGTATTAGAACAGAATGATTGCACTCCAGCTTCTGACCACCAGGGGGCAGTACAATGCTGATTCAAGGATTTTATTTATTTATTTTTTGTTGAATCTTTCCCTTTTTTAAAATTACATTACATAAAATGTTTAATTTAAAGAAACGTAATTATATTCTTTAATGCAATATATTTTGAATGCTGTGATTGCTCTGCGTGACCCTACAGCAGCAGCAAGATAGGTTGAGCAGCAGCTGGTCAGAAAACAGTAGAGTCTGACCCAACATTGCCAGATAAGAAAAAAGACATTTTGTAAAACAAATATGACATCATTTTATATAAATGTTTCTTTAAATGTAATGAATATCTAGGCAGTACAAACAAATAGAGAGGCCGGAGCCCACATTGAATAGCATCAAACACAGTATTTATTTATGACAAAAGGTTAAAAACTCTTACATGAAGTAGTGGGTTTGCCAGCAATAAACCAACAACCAGGTAAGCCGGAATATACACATAAAAACGATAAAGCTTGGACACTTCCGGGTTCCGGCTGCGTTCCGGCCTCTCTCTGTTTGTACTGCCTAGATATTACATCTGATTCAGAAGAGTATCCCGTTTTGCTATACTGTGGGTTTATCCCTCTCCATTGGAGCAATTCAAACCCAGAGCCAGGGGTGGTAGGGCTCTGGTCCATGTGAGTTGATCCCCAGATATACTTTTAATCTTGCATACTCTGTATATACAGATAGTCTGCACTATATACTGTGTGCATTTTTTCAGAGTACTCAGAGAAGATCCTGATGCCAGTGCAGTTGCTAGCGCACTCCAACTTTCTGGTATCTATCAATAAGAAGGAGGACTACACAAGCTCAGTTTGGTTCACGAACAGAAAAATACGGGATTGTTTGGGAAAATAAATATATTTTCAGCAAACTCATGGACTGATACCAGGTCCGCCACAGCTTATGTGTTACCAGTTAGACCTTCAAATAGAATATTTGTTGGCCACTGCAAGCCAGGAGGTCCCAGAACATACTCACCAGGGGGGAACTTCTACCCGCCACGGCCAAAGTTTCACTCGAGCCCTGAGCCGACTGGTAAGAGGCATCTAACAGTGCAGCAAATTCAGTTCTAGTTTGGAACTTTAAGGTGAACTTTCGCAGCAGTAGAATGTTTTATATTGTTTTGATAGGCTCTGCACCAAACATTGACAATGAAACAAAGCCTGCCATACAGCTTCTGCAGTGATTTTCTCATTGCACAATAAATGATAACTCTATATAAATAATAAGCTATTTACTATCACAGCTCATGGCTGACGTCCGACTGAAAATCCCTATTCACAGTGTTCTTTTTGCTGCTGTAAATGATAGGTTAGCACAAAAAAAAGGGAAAAAATGCCCGATAGCATTGAGCAGTGAAGCAGTGCCTTTGTCTGTGGTTATAGCTCCACTTTAAAAAATAAATAAATACAAATGAAATGTATGCGGGGTCCATAAAAAGCCAGTATTAGTGTGAGATAAGGGTGCTGCAAGGGTTCGGAAACACGTGAGGTTTGAGCCCAAAACAAGATGACCCCCATACTAACCTGTAGAGATCTTCCACCCCAAAGCTCCACCACTAGCAACACGCCTATGGCCAGACAGCCAGGTCTCTAGCTAAAACCAATCGAATGTAATGAAAATGATGCAGGGTCTCCCAAAACTCGAACTTTACGAGCAGGGCTCGGTCACTTTTCAAACTTAACAGTTTTGTCCTCAAATGTCTAAATCCTATGCCAATTCTAACTGCGTTATTCAGAGAACAGTTAACTGCCCAGAATTCGCTGGAGACCATATAGTCACACTGGAAAAATACTTGGTCAGTTCTACCTTCGGCTAAACCTTTTTCACCTCAAGTTGGCAATTTCCTGGTAAAATTCCTGCAATTATACTGTGAAGTACATTTCCCCAACGTGTTTACATTTGTGATTATTTTATCCCATTATGTGCAACAGATGGATGTATATGTATATAATATATTCGCCATGTGAAGTTCAGCAATATAACACAATCATCCTGACAGACTGACACCCCTTCCAATCAGGCCACACACTCTATTCTTTAAAAAGAAGGCAATCACTGCGTAAATATATTATCTGTGGAACCAGTCAAGCGGGGAATGATTTGTTTCAGTGACGGGGAATAGATTCCTCAGAAACTCTATAGTGCACAAAAATACCTTGCAATAACGAAAATGCACTCACAATTTATAGGATAAATTGACTGTTTATTAAAGAGACATTGATTGCTCCTGATGCATTGTGGGCGAGCTTGCCTGCATTGACTCCGTAGGGAAGGAAAATACTTCCACAAGGATTTAGCTAACTCAATATACAGGCAATAACCCAAATGGAAGCAGTACTGATGTGACAGGATGTACAGAGATCTAGGACAAAAACTGCACTTTTCAATCACGGAGATTTCTGAGTATTCCACGTCGAAATTTTGATAAGCCAGCACTTCAGATAATAGCTGTGTTCCAAAAGATTATTATAATCTTGTAGAGAACATTATATACGGGAACCAGAAGCAGTTGACCGGATGCCTGTACCAGCTGAAGTTTTGGCAGATGGAGAGCTTCTTTTCAGAGTTAAAGATTTGGAAGATGTGAATGCACCTTTTAGACTCCCAATAAAGTGTCAATGACAACGAGATCTGTAAATATTGCTTCCGCGGTTGGAGAAAACTTACAGTAGTCAGGAACCGGTTTCACTTGTTAAACAAACAAAGAGAGAGATCAATAAATACAGCATTACGGGGGGAGTGTCCTGGAAGTGGAACCGACCGGACTCTGCACGAACACGGCCTTCAAACTGGCAATTTTGGCTTTTAAGCCACCCCCAAAAAAAACTGACAACATATCTCTTACCAATATGTCCCAACCCAAGAGAAAGAGACATGCGGAAAAATGGGCTAAATCCAACTTTTTCGCCTCCAACGGCGCAAGGAAAAATCACTGTATCGCCGGCGGAACCCAAAATGGCGCCTACGAGGACCTCGAGCAGGCCCAAAAATCTCCAGAGACGAATAGATCACTCACAAAAGAGGTAATGAAAGCTATGCTGGATGACATGTCAGCTAAGCTGCTGGCAAACTTCCAGACCTTAATCGACAACCTGCGCAGAGATCTTCAGGACTTAGACGCTAGGACTTCGACCGTGGAGGATAGGATGGCGGACCTCACCGAAGCCCACAACAATTTGGCGGGTAAGGTGAAGGGGGTCATAACACAAATAGATTCCTACGAGATTATGCTGGCGGATAACGAGGACAGAGCCCGCCGTAATAACCTCCGGATAAGCGGAGTTAAAGAATCCGTGGGACAGAATAAAATGGCAGCATACATCCATGAAAAAAATCTTGGCACCAGACTTACCTCAAGACCTTCTCTTACTGGATCGATACCAACCTACAGCCAGACAGGAGTTCTTGCCTCCTGACACTCCACGGGATGTCCTCGTTCACCTACATTATTATCATGCAAAGGCCTCAAAGCCAACTGCACAAAGAAAACATTACCAGAGCCCTATAATGGACTATCCATATATGCAGATGTATCAGCCTCGACATTCAAATGGCGAAGAGCTTTTAAGGAGATCACCAACCAACTTTGCCACCACAATCTGCCCTATAGATGGGGATACCCCGTGAAGGTGCTGGTGACAAGAGGAGGAAAGACCTCCACGATCAACTCACCAGAAGAGGGTAATCGCATACTCCTGACCTGGGGCCTAGGAAATCGAGCCTCGTCCCAACATTCACCAAGAGGGGACCGCATCTCACCTGACTGGAAGAAATTGAAACGCCATTAGAAGTCAATGGTGTGCCGAGGACTGAACTCCTGATCATACACATCTCCTGTAGCAAGTATAAATATTGTTGTATGGACACACAAAAATATTAGGTTCACCACCTACTTTGGATTTAGCCTTTAGCTCAACATGGTTTGGGGCTAAAAAGGTAGACGGGCACTAACCCTCGAAGCTGCAAGCATATTTAAGCGTAGTACTCATACTAGACAAAATTAGCCATTGCCCATTCATGACATATTGAGCCACACACAAACGAATACTACGTAATATGCCTAAATAAGGTGCACCACCCGTTGAGGAAGAAGAAGCCTAGGCTTCTACCCCCAAGGTACTGTCTTCAAGTACCCAGCCACGATATGGCAACTCTGTTCCAAGTTATCATGAGGTTACGGTTTGTTTTTTATTTTGATGGTATGTGTTGTATACTTACCCTGGTTACTTTGACCTCACTCTCTCCCTCCCAATACCCCCTGGGTTACCGATGCAATGTCTACAGGGCCACCCTTTGGAGTGAACAGACATTGCCTAATGGACTCCTGATGCCCTTCAGGATGCGTGGGCAGTTGAGCTGCGACCCACTTGCCAATAGGGGTAGGACACTCGGCGCAATGCTGCTGGGACGAGTGAGCCCCCCACAGAACCCTCTTCAATGGAAGTACAGAGTGTTTGAACACTTTATGTTTAAACCCCCATGAAAATCTGTACAATGAATGTAAGAGGATTGAACTTACCGGTTAAGAGACACAGTATCCAAAAAAGGCCAACAGAGCAGGAACTGATCCTCTCCCTCAATGCAGAGAAAGCCTTTAATCAGCATTGGAAGTTTCTGGAGGCGGTCATGGCTAAATTTGAAATACCGTACGGATTTTTGTCTATTGTTAAGGCACTATATAGTGCTACTTCGGCTCAAGTACTTACGGATGGGTTCTTGTCTGAACCTTTTTTAATAACGGATGTAACTAGACATGGTTGCCCCCTCTCGCCCTTACTTTACGCCATGGCTTTAGAATACGAGACAACACATCTATCCATGGAGTGAGTGTTGGTAATTGTGAATATAAAGCAAATTTATTTGCGGATGATGTACTATTAACCCTGACCCAAACCCTGATATCACTGCCAAACCTATTGAAAGAAGTGACTGATTACGGAGACAGCTCATATTACGAGCTTAATGTGACAAAAACACAGACATTCACATTAATAAAAACACGCTTGATACACTCAAAAAAACCTTTACTATGGACTGGGGAGTAGACCATGTCACGTTCCTAGGACTGCACATAACAAAAAACCCTGCACACATTTTCTAGGCTAATTATGACAAATTTTATATAGAACTTGAGTCAACACTGTCCACCTGTGGAGACAAATATCTCTCGTGGCTCAGCAAACTCGCAGCGGTTAAAATTACACTATTGCCCCGCCTGCAGTTCCTATTTTGTATGCTGCAGATCACACTTCCATTGGCTTACTTGGACAAAACTCAAAAATGATTCACTCACTTCATCTGGGCGCATAAACGGGTATGGGTCGCCGCAAAGTTCCTACATCGACCGGTGGCAGAGGCAGATCTTGCATTACCCAACATTAAATTATATCACAGGGCGGCCATGCCGGCACCGGTAGTGGAAATAAGTTTACCCCTTCTTACTGATAATTGGATTGTATATAGTTGGTGACAAGTTACAAATGAGTTCTCTAGATGGTACGGCTCCAAGCCCATGCACATGAGTAATTCACTTAGGGTCCCTCAACAGGGTTTTCAACTTAGTTCTTTTCTTCCATAGGCAATTCTTAAAAGCACATAGACGATAGACTAGCTCGCCAAGAAGAGTTGTAAACCCCAGGGATCACTGTGCTGTATACATTATGCAAGTCTCATTACCGATTGGAATAGATGTAAAGCCGTAAATGTGTTCTTAAACGATATGTTCGGCTAACCTATACTGTGTTGGGGTATAGAAAGATAATTCACATGGTTAAAGGTTAAAGCCTACAAGAGAACTACTGTTAGAACAAATGTGTAATGTATTGTCACACTTGGCGGGCCTGTAAGCTCAAGTATTGTTATGTTTCCCCTCTTTCTTTTCTGTAACCCTTCCCTTTATATAAAACAAAAAAATGCAATTAAAATTGTCAAATTGAAAAAAAATAGATAAATACAGCATTACCAGGTTAAGATAGAATACCTGGATGTTTGGGTATCTTAGAAGATATGATTTGTTTGGAGTTCTCTTTGGCATGACCAGCGCAGTTTAAAAAAAAAAAAAAATATTAGAGAGTTTTATGAATGGGCCAATTCCTGGTCTCTCTGTTAACAATGGGTCCTGGTTTCCCCCTCTTTCAATAGACATATAAATACCTAGTCATGGTACCTAGTCATGGTCCTTTCTTAAGGTGGCCTTAACTTAGAATTGATGTGCCCATCCAAGACGCATAAGACATGCCATGTTCTCTGCCCTGGTAAAGTCTTACCATGACACGAGCTTTAGAACATAAAGAATGGTAAATAAGTGAAGATCCGGCCAATTAGAAAGTATTAGCAGCTGAATCTCAGCGTCCTCTGTCAGCTCCGTTCATGTTTGGCAGGAAAAGAATGAGAAAAGAAGCCAATATGGATCGTCATGCCAGATAAGAACGCCAATTTCCTGCCTTCCTTTCCCTAATCGCAGGCACAGTAACAGCCCTCGGCATCGCACTGGTTTGGGAACAAGCTAAATGTCGAGATTCACTGAGTTACTCAGTTAGTGCCACACAGCAATATTAAGAACTGCATATGGGTACAATGAATGAATTAAGGAGGTGCGGAGAGAACTTTACGTGCCCAGCTCCACAGCCTCCTATTTATAGCTCCTGTGGAACTTCCTTCCCTTCTCCTTTAGGATCTCACCCAGTCTACATTCCCTAAAATAAAAAAAAATCTATGAAAACTCACTTCTTCAGGAAAGCGTATCAATTAAACTGCAAATAGCAACCCCCTCCCCGCACCCAGATTCCTCTCCTGCAATTGTCATATAGTGAATACTATTCTAACCACCTACTTTTCTACCCATCCCTTATCTTTTGTGTCACATTACCCCACTCTCTCTAGCTCACTGAGCAGGGCCCTCAATCCCTCTGTTCCTGTGCGTCCAACTCGTCTGGTTACAAATACGTGTCTGTTAGTCCACCCATTGTACAGCTCTGCAGAATTTATTGGCGCTTTATAAATATTAATAATAATAAGTGACAGATCACGCAACACTAGAGCCAAATCTACACATCGGCGAGGCTCCTGGCCACCTACTGTAACAAAGAAATGATAAACGTTTAACATTTACAGAAACAAGGACGTATAGGGTGAGGATGTGCCGGGTTCAATGCCTTAAGTCTAGCTCAGATTTAGGAAACCCAACAACGCCGCCTGTCCTTTATTCAGTGTATTTAATCATCCTCCAGCACATACTGCCTGCTTCAACATCATAGAAATCAAAGACAATCTAGGAAAGACCTCAATAATCAATACAGTACATTCAGAAACTATTCAGATCCCTTTCATTTTTTCCACTTTTAAATTGTACAGCCGTATTCTACAATTGTTTAAATTATGCTTCTTGTTCATCAATCTACACTCACCCACCAGACCTACCAGTCTATCCAATCACCTACCTATCCATCCAAAGACATAGCTGTCTATCCAACCACCTACCTACCAGTCTATCCAATCACCTACCTATCCATCCAAAGACGTAGCTGTCTATCCAACCACCTACCAACCAGTCTATCCAATCACCTACTTATCCATCAAAAGACATAGCTGTCTATCCAATCACCTACCTATCCATCCAAATACATAGCTGTCTATCCAATCACCTACCTATCCATCCAAAGACGTAGCTGTCTATCCAATCACCTATCTATCCATCCAAAGACATAGCTGTCTATCCAATCACCTACCTACCAGTCTATCCAATCACCTACCTATCCATCCAAAGACGTAGCTGTCTATCCAATCACCTACCTGTCTATCCAACCACCTACCTGTCTATCCAACCACCTACCTACCAGTCTATCCAATCACCTACCTATCCATCCAAAGACGTAGCTGTCTATCCAATCACCTACCTATCCATCCAAAGACATAGCTGTCTATCCAACCACCTACCTACCAGTCTATCCAATCACCTACCTATCCATCCAAAGACGTAGCTGTCTATCCAACCACCTACCTACCAGTCTATCCAATCACCTACCTATCCATCCAAAGACGTAGCTGTCTATCCAACCACCTACCTGCCAGTTTATCCAATCACCTACCTATCCATCGAAAGACGTAGCTGTCTATCCAATCACCTACCTATCCATCCAAAGACGTAGCTGTCTATCCAACCACCTACCTACCAGTCTATCCAATCACCTACCTATCCATCCAAAGACGTAGCTGTCTATCCAATCACCTACCTATCCATCCAAAGATGTAGCTGTCTATCCAACCACCTACCTACCAGTCTATACAATCACCTACCTATCCATCCAAAGACATAGCTGTCTATCCAATCACCTACCTATCCATCCAAAGACGTAGCTGTCTATCCAACCACCTACCTACCAGTTTATCCAATCACCTACCTATCCATCCAAAGACATAGCTGTCTATCCAATCACCTACCTATCCATCCAAAGACGTAGCTGTCTATCCAACCACCTACCTACCAGTTTATCCAATCACCTACCTATCCATCCAAAGACATAGCTGTCTATCCAATCACCTACCTATCCATCCAAATACATAGCTGTCTATCCAATCACCTACCTATCCATCCAAAGACGTAGCTGTCTATCCAATCACCTATCTATCCATCCAAAGACATAGCTGTCTATCCAATCACCTACCTACCAGTCTATCCAATCACCTACCTATCCATCCAAAGACGTAGCTGTCTATCCAATCACCTACCTGTCTATCCAACCACCTACCTGTCTATCCAACCACCTACCTACCAGTCTATCCAATCACCTACCTATCCATCCAAAGACGTAGCTGTCTATCCAACCACCTACCTACCAGTTTATCCAATCACCTACCTATCCATCCAAAGACGTAGCTGTCTATCCAACCACCTACCTGTCTATCCAATCACCTACCTACCCATCCAAAGACATAGCTGTCTATCCAACCACCTACCTACCAGTTTATCCAATCACCTACCTATCCATCCAAAGACGTAGCTGTCTATCCAATCACCTACCTATCCATCCAAAGACGTAGCTGTCTATCCAATCACCTACCTATCCATCCAAAGACATAGCTGTCTATCCAACCACCTACCTACCAGTCTATCCAATCACCTACCTATCCATCCAAAGACGTAGCTGTCTATCCAACCACCTACCTACCAGTCTATCCAACCACCTACCTATCCATCCAAAGACGTAGCTGTCTATCCAACCACCTACCTATCCATCCAAAGACGTAGCTGTCTATCCAACCACCTACCTACCAGTTTATCCAATCACCTACCTATCCATCCAAAGACGTAGCTGTCTATCCAACCACCTACCTACCAGTTTATCCAATCACCTACCTATCCATCCAAAGACGTAGCTGTCTATCCAATCACCTACCTATCCATCCAAAGACGTAGCTGTCTATCCAACCACCTACCTACCAGTCTATCCAATCACCTACCTATCCATCCAAAGACATAGCTGTCTATCCAATCACCTACCTATCCATCCAAAGATGTAGCTGTCTATCCAACCACCTACCTACCAGTCTATACAATCACCTACCTATCCATCCAAAGACATAGCTGTCTATCCAATCACCTACCTATCCATCCAAAGACGTAGCTGTCTATCCAACCACCTACCTACCAGTTTATCCAATCACCTACCTATCCATCCAAAGACATAGCTGTCTATCCAATCACCTACCTATCCATCCAAAGACGTAGCTGTCTATCCAACCACCTACCTACCAGTCTATCCAATCACCTACCTATCCATCCAAAGACGTAGCTGTCTATCCAACCACCTACCTACCAGTTTATCCAATCACCTACCTATCCATCCAAAGACATAGCTGTCTATCCAACCACCTACCTACCAGTCTATCCAATCACCTACCTACAAATGCAGCAGACCATCCAGCCACTCACTGATCCATCCACAGAACAACCAGTCTATCCACACCTCTCCAGTTGACTCACCGTCCCATCGCCTGACTATTCCATCGCGATTGCTGTGTAGTAATTTGTTGAAGCTGCGTTTCTCTGCGACACTGGAGCCAGAATAAGTGCAGCCCACCAGACACCGACATGTGTACTCAACATAACAAAAATAGAAAATAATTCTTCTAACATGTCTTTCCTTGTCACTATCCCATGTAAACACGGCTTCATTGAAGAGACACATTAATAAAAAGAGTCCTTGTGGATTCATTCAGCCTCCTCCTTCCTTTGGGCAAGACGCCACGCACTGTGATTTACACGCTTCATTTCTAATATACAAATGGCTCCATTAATTACAGGTGTGCGCTAGGCTGTCGTGTACGTGCATATAACATGACGGCTGTGACTGATGGGAGTGCCCCTCCCCCTGTGGGAGTCATGGGTGCTGGGTGAATGATTTGTGTACATACGGCGCTCAGAGCTTCAGTCAAACATTGTTTATGTGGGACGTGGAGCAAGACTTAACCCTGCGAGGGCCGCACAGGTCCGAGCAGAGAGGACCGGCTTTGCAATACTTAATTTTTTATTTCAACAAATCACAGGGTTACTCAGCAGAGTGTGTGCCGCTGGGATATATATATATTCAAAGTGAATGTCAAATTGTAGGACTATAACCACATTGCAAGGATTCTCCAGTTCAACTTTGTTTCCTAATCATTCATGTTGGCGAAAACAGAAAAACCGCTTCCAATTCTAATAAAATGAGAAGGTACCGTTATTTCTTCATCAAGACACATTTAATAAACACAGTAATACAGGGGAACCGGGAACGCAGACTAAAGTATTTCATGAGATCAGTATATCGCACTGTATATTATAGGATGAGATCATTATATCGCACTGTATATTATAGGATGAGATCAGTATATCGCACTGTATATTATAGGATGAGATCAGTATATCGCACTGTATATTATAGGATGAGATCAGTATATCGCACTGTATATTATAGGGTGAGATCAGTATATCGCCATGTATATTATAGGATGAGATCAGTATATCGCACTGTATATTATAGGATGAGATCATTATATCGCACTGTATATTATAGGATGAGATCAGTATATCGCACTGTATATTATAGGATGGGAGCAGTATATCGCACTGTATATTATAGGGTGAGATCAGTATATCGCACTGTATATTATAGGATGAGATCAGTATATCGCCCTGTATATTATAGGGTGAGATCAGTATATCGCCCTGTATATTATAGGATGAGATCAGTATATCGCACTGTATATTATAGGATGAGATCAGTATATCGCACTGTATATTATAGGATGAGATCAGTATATCGCACTGTATATTATAGGATGAGATCAGTATATCGCACTGTATATTATAGGATGAGATCAGTATATCGCACTGTATATTATAGGATGAGATCAGTATATCGCCCTGTATATTATAGGATGAGATCAGTATATTGCAATGTATATTATAGGATGAGATCAGTATATCGCACTGTATATTATAGGGTGAGAGCAGTATATCGCCCTGTATATTATAGGGTGAGATCAGTATATCGCACTGTATATTATAGGATGAGATCAGTATATCGCCCTGTATATTATAGGATGAGATCAGTATATCGCACTGTATATTATAGGGTGAGATCAGTATATCGCCATGTATATTATAGGATGAGATCAGTATATCGCACTGTATATTATAGGATGAGATCAGTATATCGCACTGTATATTATAGGATGGGAGCAGTATATCGCACTGTATATTATAGGGTGAGATCAGTATATCGCACTGTATATTATAGGATGAGATCAGTATATCGCCCTGTATATTATAGGGTGAGATCAGTATATCGCCCGGTATATTATAGGATGAGATCAGTATATCACACTGTATATTATAGGATGAGATCAGTATATCGCACTGTATATTATAGGATGAGATCAGTATATCGCACTGCATATTATAGGATGAGATCAGTATATCGCACTGTATATTATAGGATGAGATCAGTATATCGCACTGTATATTATAGGATGAGATCAGTATATCGCACTGTATATTATAGGATGAGATCAGTATATCACCCTGTATATTATAGGATGAGATCAGTATATTGCAATGTATATTATAGGATGAGATCAGTATATCGCACTGTATATTATAGGGTGAGAGCAGTATATCGCCCTGTATATTATAGGGTGAGATCAGTATATCGCACTGTATATTATAGGATGAGATCAGTATATCGCCCTGTATATTATAGGATGAGATCAGTATATCGCACTGTATATTATAGGATGAGATCAGTATATCGCCCTGTATATTATAGGATGAGATCAGTATATCGCACTGTATATTATAGGATGAGATCAGTATATCGCCCTGTATATTATAGGATGAGATCAGTATATTGCACTGTATATTATAGGATGAGATCAGTATATCGCACTGTATATTATAGGGTGAGATCAGTATATCGCCCTGTATATTATAGGGTGAGATCAATATATCGCACTGTATATTATAGGGTGAGATCAGTATATCGCACTGTATATTATAGGGTGAGATCAGTATATCGCACTGTATAATATAGGGTGAGATCAGTAGATCAGTATATCGCACTGTATATTATAGGGTGAGATCAGTATATCGCACTGTATATTATAGGATGGGAGCAGTATATCGCACTGTATAATATAGGGTGAGATCAGTAGATCAGTATATCGCACTGTATATTATAGGGTGAAATCAGTATATCGCACTGTATATTATAGGATGAGATCAGTATATCGCCCTGTATATTATAGGATGAGATCAGTATATCGCACTGTATATTATAGGATGAGATCAGTATATCGCACTGTATATTATAGGGTGAGATCAGTATATCGCACTGTATATTATAGGATGAGATCAGTATATCGCACTGTATATTATAGGATGAGATCAGTATATCGCACTGTATATTATAGGATGAGATCAGTATATCGCACTGTATATTATAGGGTGAGATCAGTATATCGCACTGTATATTATAGGATGAGATCAGTATATCGCACTGTATATTATAGGATGAGATCAGTATATCGCCCTGTATATTATAGGATGAGATCAGTATATCGCACTGTATATTATAGGGTGAGATCAGTATATCGCACTGTATATTATAGGATGAGATCAGTATTCATCCTATAATATACAGGGCGATATACTGATCTCATCCTATAATATACAGGGCGATATACTGATCTCATCCTATAATATACAGTGCGATATACTGATCTCATCCTATAATATACAGTGCGATATACTGCTCCCATCCTATAATATACAGTGCGATATACTGCTCCCATCCTATAATATACAGTGCGATATACTGATCTCACTCTATAATATACGGTGCGATATACTGATCTCATCCTATAATATACAGTGCGATATACTGATCTCATCCTATAATATACAGTGCGATATACTGATCTCATCCTATAATATACAGTGCGATATACTGCTCCCATCCTATAATATACAGTGCGATATACTGATCTCACCCTATAATATACAGTGCGATATACTGATCTCATCCTATAATATACAGTGCGATATACTGATCTCATCCTATAATATACAGTGCGATATACTGATCTCATCCTATAATATACAGTGCGATATACTGATCTCATCCTATAATATACAGGGCGATATACTGATCTCATCCTATAATATACAGTGCGATATACTGCTCCCATCCTATAATATACATGGCGATATACTGATCTCACCCTATAATATACAGTGCGATATACTTGGCTCCCTGTATCCTATAGGAGTCAATTCAAAGTGCTAACCCATACATTTAAAGCACTGAACAATTCCAGCCCCTCTTATATCTCTTCACTGATCCAGAGGTATGCCCCTCCTCGGACCCTGCGCTCTGCCCGCGACCACCTCCTGACCGCTGCTCGCACCCGTACGGCCAACTCACGCTTGCAGGACTTCTTACGGGCGGCTCCTCTCCTTTGGAATAACTTGCCTACTGCCATCATACTCTCCCCTAGTCTTCAATCATTTAAGAAGGGCCTTAAATCCCATCTCTTCAGGAAAGCGTATGGCCTCCCAGAGTAATCTCTCCCTTACATACCTGTCTCTTGCTCTCCTATGGGATAGTGCTTTGCTCTCTCCTCCAGCTCTGCTTCACTCCTACTTGATATTTCCTATCCTAATGTTTCTAATACCCCACCTCCTATAGACTGTAAGCTCATTTGAGCAGGGTCCTCTTCAACCTATTATTCCTGTAAGTTTTCTTGTAATTGTCTTATTTATTGTTACATCCCCCCCCTCTCAAAATATTGTAAAGCGCTATGTAATCTGTTAGCGCTATATAAATGGCAATAATAATAATAATAAGTATATCGCCCTGTATATTATAGGATGGGAGCAGTATATTGCACTGTATATTATAGGATGGGAGCAGTATATCGCACTGTATATTATAGGGTGAGATCAGTATATTGCCATGTATATTATAGGATGGGAGCAGTATATCGCACTGTATATTATAGGATGAGATCAGTATATCGCCCTGTATATTATAGGATGAGATCAGTATATCGCACTGTATATTATAGGGTGAGATCAGTATATCGCACTGTATATTATAGGATGGGAGCAGTATATCGCACTGTATATTATAGGATGGGAGCAGTATATCGCACTGTATATTATAGGATGAGATCAGTATATCGCACTGTATATTATAGGATGAGATCAGTATATCGCCCTGTATATTATAGGATGAGATCAGTATATCGCCCTGTATATTATAGGATGAGATCAGTATATCGCACTGTATATTATATGATGGGAGCAGTATATCACACTGTATATTATAGGATGAGATCAGTATATCGCCCTGTATATTATAGGGTGAGATCAGTATATCGCACTGTATATTATAGGATGGGAGCAGTATATCGCACTGTATATTATAGGATGGGAGCAGTATATCGCACTGTATATTATAGGATGAGATCAGTATATCGCCCTGTATATTATAGGATGAGATCAGTATATCGCCCTGTATATTATAGGATAAGATCAGTATATCGCACTGTATATTATAGGATGAGATCAGGATATCGCCCTGTATATTATAGGATGAGATCAGTATATCGCCCTGTATATTATAGGATGAGATCAGTATATCGCCATGTATATTATAGGATGGGAGCAGTATATCGCACTGTATATTATAGGATGAGATCAGTATATCGCCCTGTATATTATAGGATGAGATCAGTATATCGCACTGTATATTATAGGGTGAGATCAGTATATCGCCGTGTATATTATAGGATGAGATCAGTATATTGCACTGTATATTATAGGATGAGATCAGTATATCGCACTGTATATTATAGGATGGGAGCAGTATATCGCACTGTATATTATAGGGTGAGATCAGTATATCGCACTGTATATTATAGGATGGGAGCAGTATATCGCACTGTATATTATAGGGTGAGATCAGTATATCGCCATGTATATTATAGGATGGGAGCAGTATATCGCACTGTATATTATAGGATGAGATCAGTATATCGCCCTGTATATTATAGGATGAGATCAGTATATCGCACTGTATATTATAGGGTGAGATCAGTATATCGCCGTGTATATTATAGGATGAGATCAGTATATCGCACTGTATATTATAGGATGGGAGCAGTATATCACACTGTATATTATAGGATGGGAGCAGTATATCGCACTGTATATTATAGGATGAGATCAGTATATCGCCCTGTATATTATAGGATGAGATCAGTATATCGCACTGTATATTATAGGATGAGATCAGTATATCGCCCTGTATATTATAGGGTGAGATCAGTATATCGCACTGTATATTATAGGATGGGAGCAGTATATCGCACTGTATATTATAGGATGGGAGCAGTATATCGCACTGTATATTATAGGATGAGATCAGTATATCGCCCTGTATATTATAGGATGAGATCAGTATATCGCACTGTATATTATAGGATGAGATCAGTATATCGCCCTGTATATTATAGGATGAGATCAGTATATCGCCCTGTATATTATCGGATGAGATCAGTATATCGCACTGTATATTATCGGATGAGATCAGTATATCGCACTGTATATTATAGGATGAGATCAGTATATCGCACTGTATATTATCGGATGAGATCAGTATATCGCACTGTATATTATCGGATGGGAGCAGTATATCGCCCTGTATAATATAGGGTGAGATCAGTATATCGCACTGTATATTATAGGGTGAGATCAGTATATCGCCCTGTATATTATAGGGTGAGATCAGTATATCGCACTGTATATTATAGGATGAGATCAGTATATCGCCCTGTATATTATAGGATGAGATCAGTATATCGCACTGTATATTATAGGGTGAGATCAGTATATCGCACTGTATATTATAGGGTGAGATCAGTATATCGCCCTGTATATTATAGGGTGAGATCAGTATATCGCACTGTATATTATAGGATGAGATCAGTATATCGCCCTGTATATTATAGGATGAGATCAGTATATCGCACTGTATATTATAGGGTGAGATCAGTATATCGCACTGTATATTATAGGGTGAGATCAGTATATCGCCCTGTATATTATAGGGTGAGATCAGTATATCGCACTGTATATTATAGGATGAGATCAGTATATCGCACTGTATATTATAGGGTGAGATCAGTATATCGCACTGTATATTATAGGATGAGATCAGTATATCGCACTGTATATTATAGGATGAGATCAGTATATCGCACTGTATATTATAGGGTGAGATCAGTATATCGCACTGTATATTATAGGGTGAGATAAGTATATCGCACTGTATATTATAGGATGAGATCAGTATATCACCCTGTATATTATAGGGTGAGATCAGTATATCGCACTGTATATTATAGGATGGGAGCAGTATATCGCCCTGTATAATTTAGGGTGAGATCAGTATATCGCACTGTATATTATAGGGTGAGATCAGTATATCGCCCTGTATATTATAGGGTGAGATCAGTATATCGCACTGTATATTATAGGATGAGATCAGTATATCGCCCTGTATATTATAGGATGAGATCAGTATATCGCACTGTATATTATAGGATGAGATCAGTATATCGCCCTGTATATTATAGGATGAGATCAGTATATCGCACTGTATATTATAGGATGAGATCAGTATATCGCCCTGTATATTATAGGATGAGATCAGTATATTGCACTGTATATTATAGGATGAGATCAGTATATCGCACTGTATATTATAGGGTGAGATCAGTATATCGCACTGTATATTATAGGGTGAGATCAGTATATCGCACTGTATAATATAGGGTGAGATCAGTAGATCAGTATATCGCACTGTATATTATAGGGTGAGATCAGTATATCGCACTGTATATTATAGGATGGGAGCAGTATATCACACTGTATAATATAGGGTGAGATCAGTAGATCAGTATATCGCACTGTATATTATAGGGTGAAATCAGTATATCGCACTGTATATTATAGGATGAGATCAGTATATCGCCCTGTATATTATAGGATGAGATCAGTATATCGCACTGTATATTATAGGATGAGATCAGTATATCGCACTGTATATTATAGGGTGAGATCAGTATATCGCACTGTATATTATAGGATGAGATCAGTATATCGCACTGTATATTATAGGATGAGATCAGTATATCGCACTGTATATTATAGGATGAGATCAGTATATCGCACTGTATATTATAGGGTGAGATCAGTATATCGCACTGTATATTATAGGATGAGATCAGTATATCGCACTGTATATTATAGGATGAGATCAGTATATCGCACTGTATATTATAGGGTGAGATCAGTATATCGCACTGTATATTATAGGATGAGATCAGTATATCGCACTGTATATTATAGGGTGAGATCAGTATATCGCACTGTATATTATAGGATGAGATCAGTATTCATCCTATAATATACAGGGCGATATACTGATCTCATCCTATAATATACAGGGCGATATACTGATCTCATCCTATAATATACAGTGCGATATACTGATCTCATCCTATAATATACAGTGCGATATACTGCTCCCATCCTATAATATACAGTGCGATATACTGCTCCCATCCTATAATATACAGTGTGTAGCGGAGTAGAGGTACGATCCAAGGTAGCTCCGCTGGTAGACAGGGACAGCAATCCAATACAGGTATCAAACGGGTAGCGTGGTTACAATCCCTTCCCTCCAAGAACTAGACGACACATAGCTTGGAGGTCAACTGTCAGCTTTATTCACACAATTTCTTTTATGGCTTTTTCCCATGCAAGGGCGGTAACTCAAAACAACCAATCACCTCACAATCCCCTCCCCTCCCTCTCCTCCCCTTAGATTAGCAGGTAAATTAATTAGAGGGAACCGAGTTTTCCCCAGTTTCTGAATGTCCCCTAAATACGGGGGGTACGAGGATAAATGAGGGGTCCCCTGGTAGGTCTGCTCTGGGTGAGAAACATACTCAAATTTCACCCAGATCAGACCAGGGGTTCGGGAGTTACAGAGATTTTAAGATTTGACCGACTGCAGGGACACAGTAGCCGAAAACAGTTCCATAGATCCTGGCCCTGTAGTCGGTCTACTTCACTGAATAAAAAGTGCCGAACGGCTCAGCCATCCGACCCCAATCTTTGGTTCGGATGGATCCCCTAGACTGGGGAATGCAAACTACCGAACGGCGGGCCGTTCGGTAGTTTGGATCATACGGTTTGGTGATCCTGGAGGTCTGAGCGGTGTCTGGGTAGTCGAGCGTCCGATTTTAGTTCCAGACGCTCGACGACCAAACACCGCTGTTCGGCAGTTAAGATGGCCGCCGCCACGTGGAGATTAGGCGAACGGCGGCCACCCACGGACCCAGTTAACAATACGTGCAACATTGTGTCTCTCTGAACAGGAGACACACGACCACAGCAGGGTGGTCTGGCATTTCGGTACTTTTAATCGGTTCCCGAACCGGGTAAGTATATCTGGCTCGGGGACCGATTACATTAACCTGCTGGACAACATACATTATATACATAGACATATAGAGCTAAGTACAACGGCATTATAACTAAGAGTCTCTGGTGGCTGCTTCTGCCACAATGCTCCCCCAGAACCAAGCCAGCATACACAGTCTGATCCCAACGGATCGGCTTGGGGATGTCTGGAGGAGTACCCACAGATCACTTGTCCAGTTCTGTTTGTCGAGATAACCCGTCAGCATTTCCATTGAGCTTCCCCGGGCGATATTGGATATTGAAATCAAATGGCTGAAGCGCTAAGCTCCAGCGCAGCAGTCTGGCATTGTCTCCTGACACCCGGTTCAGCCAGACCAACGGGTTGTGATCTGTGAGCAGGGAAAATGTTTGTCCATACAAATAGGGCTGTAGTTTCTTGAGGGCCCACACCACGGCAAGGCATTCCTTTTCGATGGCGGCCTAGCTTACTTCTCTGGGTAAAAGTTTTCGGCTGAGGTAAGCTACGGGGTGTTCACCGCCATCGGCTCCGATCTGGCTCAGTACTGCTCCCAATCCGAACATTGAAGCGTCTGTATGGACGAGAAAGCGTTTAGTCGGATCGGGAGCAGCCAACACAGGGGCATTAACAAGGGCATTTTTTAGGAGTTGGAAGGCCTGTTCACACTCTGGGGCCCATACTACTAATTTGGGAAGGTTTTTGCGGGTTAAGTCGGTAAGGGGCTTGGCTAGGGCGCTGTAGTTAGGTACAAACTTTCGGTAATATCCTGCCGTCCCCAAAAAGGCTAGTACCTGGGTTTTAGTGCGGGGAGTTGGCCATTTAGCTACGGCCTCTATTTTGGCTGGTTCGGGTTTTTGGTGGCCGCTGCCTACTCGGTGTCCGAGGTATTGGACCTCGGCCATCCCTATATGGCATTTACTGGGCTTGAGGGTCAGTCCGGCTTCCCGGATGCGGTCTAGTACTGCTCCGATATGGTCTAGATGATCGGCCCAGGAGTAGCTAAAGATGGCTATGTCGTCTAGATAGGCGCAAGCGTATTCCTGAAACCCGTCCAATAGTCGGTCCACCATCCTCTGGAAGGTGGCCGGGGCGTTCTTCATCCCAAATGGCATGACCCGGAATTGGTACAGGCCAAATGGGGTGACGAAGGCCGACTTGGGAATGGCGTCCTCGGCTAGAGGAATTTGCCAATATCCTTTACAAAGGTCAATGGTGGTTAAGTATTTCCCCCTAGCCATTTTGTCTAATAGCTCATCTATCCGGGGCATGGGATAGGCATCGGATATGGTTTTATCATTGAGCCTCCGGTAATCTACACAGAAGCGGGTAGTTCCATCCCGCTTTGGCACGAGTACTACGGGGGATGCCCAGGGGCTATCTGAATGCTCAATTACCCCTAACTGCAACATTTCCTTCAGTTCCTTGTACATGTTCCCCCTCACTGCTTCGGGAATGCGGTAGGGCGGTTGACGGAGTGGGACCGGATCTAGGGTTTCTACCCGATGGGTAGCTAACGGGGTATATCCCGGGAGGTTGGAAAAAGTGGCTCCTTTTTCCCTAATTAAACTTTGGGCCTGAGCTTTTTCCTGGGGATTCAAGCGGTCTCCTAGCTGTATGGCTGCGAGATCCTCTTGTAGCGTTTCTCGGGCCAGCATGTCAGGGAGGGGTAGGTTATCTGTGTCCTCTGCAGCCGAGGCGCAGATGGCGGATACTTCCTCTGTGCGCTCGTGGTAGGGCTTCAGCATGTTCACATGGAACATGCGTCGGTCCCCGGTCCCGGCGCAGGGGCCGATTATATAGGTGGTATCGCAGACCTGCTCTACCACCTTGAATGGGCCCCGCCAGGAAGCCTGCAGCTTGTCAGTAGGGACGGGGCGTAAGACTAGTACTTTCTGGCCGACCTGAAAGCTGCGGTCCCTAGCTCCCTTATCATACCAGTGGCGCTGGCGTGTCTGGGCCGCCTGGAGGTTGTTGCGCACAGCTCGGGTCAATTCCTCCAGGCGGTTCCGAAACTCCAACACATAGGGTACGATAGGGGTGCCGTCAATGGTCGTCCCCCCCTCCCAGTGTTCCCTTATTAGGTCTAGGGGTCCCCTTACCCTCCTTCCGAACAACAGTTCGAAGGGAGAGAACCCAGTGGACTCTTGGGGCACCTCTCGGTAGGCGAACAGGAGATGGGGTAAGAACCGCTCCCAGTTCTTCTGAGTGGCTACGAACGTGCGGATCATTTGTTTTAAGGTCCCATTAAACCGTTCGCAGAGGCCATTGGACTGGGGGTGGTATGGGGAATTAAGGATAGGTCGGACCCCGCATACTTTCCAAAGCTGTTGCGTGACCTCGGCCGTGAATTGGGTACCCTGATCTGAAATGATCTCCCGGGGGATCCCCATACGGGTAAAGATACGCATGAGGGCGTCTACTATGGTCTCTGCGTGTACATTCGTTAGGGCTACTGCTTCGGGGTATCTAGTGGCATAATCTACCACGGTCAATATGTATTTCTTACCAGACGGGCTTTTTTGTTTCAGTGGTCCGATAATGTCTACCGCTACTCGGCTAAAGGGTTCTTCAATAATGGGCAGGGTGTGTAGTTTGGCCTTGTATCGGTCCCCCCGCTTTCCCACTCTCTGACAGGTATCGCAAGTATTACAGTATTGCTTAATATCCTGTGATATCCCTGGCCAGAAGAAGTTCTGTAGCAGCCGATGTTTGGTTCGGCTGATCCCTAGGTGTCCAGACAGGGGAATGTCGTGGGCGATTCGCATTAACTCTTGTCGATACTTTCGAGGCACAATTAACTGTTTAATGGGTACAGGAATCGACCCGGCTACTACCTTTTCTGCATACCGGTATAATAACCCCTTATCCCAAGCATATCTCTCCCCCTCTCTGCCAGTCTGGTCTTTATCTATTCTGTCCTTGTAAACCTGTAGGGACGGGTCCAGGGCGACCTCGCTACCAAATTCTAATGGGGCAGCCCAGGGTAATACAGTGTGATCAGGGGGGTTTGTGCTTACCTGAGCCTCAGAGTCAAGGTGGGGTGCCGTGGTGCGAGCCTGTTGGCGGGTGACGACCGGGTAAGCTTCCTGTGGAGGAGGCCGGGTAACAAACGCGGAAGTTAGCTCCCCCAAATCGTTCCCCAAAATCACATCGGCAGGTAGGTCCTGCATCATCCCCACTTCAATTTGTCCTGCCCCCGCTCCCCAGTCCAAATGTAGTTTAGCAGTGGGTACCTTGTATATAGCTCCCCCTGCCACTCGAACTGCAATGCACTCCCCAGTGAGATGGTTCGGGGCCACTAAATGGTTCCGTACCAGAGTGATGGTGGCCCCAGAATCTCTTAACCCCTCCAGCCGCTTGCCCTCCACATGGACCACTTGTCGGTGGCCCTGGCGGTTGTCTGAGGCCGCCTGGACCGGGTTTACCTCATGGAGGGTGCCCAAGGGTTCTGCTATTTGGGTAGGGGTGAAAGGTTGAGCCCAGGGCCTGCCCTGATAGCAGTGTACCGCGGCTCGGGGGGTGGTTGGTGGTCGTTGAGGGGTCCAGGCTGGTCTGGCCCGGTTTTGGGGACAGTCTCGTTGCATGTGACCCAGCTGGTTACATGCATGGCACCGGACAGATGCCCGGTTGTTGTACCGGGGGGTTTGAGACTGGTAGGTCCCCCCTGGTCGGGGCGGATTTACTGGGGTAAGCTGGGGAACAGCTGGCGTAGATTGCACTCTACTGGATACATGCTGTTCCCGTCGGGAGTCCTGATGCTCATCTGCTAGTTGAGCGGCCTCATGCAGAGTATGGGGCTTACGTTCTCTTACCCAGATCTGTAACTGTGGAGACAAACGTCGGTAGAACTGCTCCAGCATCATCAATTGCTTGATCTCTTGGGCCGTGACGGCTTTGGCTGCCTCAAGCCACCCGTCAGCTGCCCGTTGTAGGCGGTGTGCAAATTCTGCATGTGAGTCTTTTTCTGATTTGGGTAATTCCCGGAACTGTGTTCGGTATGCTTCAGGTGTAAGGGCATACCGTGCGAGCAAGGTTTGTTTTACCTTTTGATAGTCCCTGATATCCTCTGCCGGCATAGCTCGGTAGGCATCTGCTGCGCGGCCGGATAGGTTACCCGCTAGCACTCGTACTTGTTCTTCAGTGCTAATGGCATGTAGCTGGCACAAAAGTTCAAAGTTCTGTAAATAGCCATCAATGTCCCCCTCGGTATCATTAAATGCTTTGAATACCTGGTACGGTATTTTAGCTTTCGCTGGCGGGGTGGGGGCCGCTGTTGCGCTTCCCTGCGCTGATCGCTGCATAAAGAGAGCCTGTACATCATTGTACACCTGGTCTGCTTTCTGTGCTGCCATGGCTGGTGAGAATAGAGCCATCCTGGCCCTATATTCTCTGGTAAACTCAGTTTCTTCCCCCTCCCTTGGAGGTGCTGCAGCAGCTGCGGCTCTGTCTCCTTCCATGAGTTCTGCGATTAGGATAGCCTTTGTTTTGTTGCTTGCTATCCTCCCTCTCGCTTCCAGTAACTCTTTTAGCGTGTCCCGTTTCAAGAGGGTATAATCTGTTTCCATTCAGTCCTTTTTAATTCCTGCTGAATGCCTCTTGCTGTGTAGTACGATCCCGTCGCTTGCCACCAATTGTAGCGGAGTAGAGGTACGATCCAAGGTAGCTCCGCTGGTAGACAGGGACAGCAATCCAATACAGGTATCAAACGGGTAGCGTGGTTACAATCCCTTCCCTCCAAGAACTAGACGACACATAGCTTGGAGGTCAACTGTCAGCTTTATTCACACAATTTCTTTTATGGCTTTTTCCCATGCAAGGGCGGTAACTCAAAACAACCAATCACCTCACAATCCCCTCCCCTCCCTCTCCTCCCCTTAGATTAGCAGGTAAATTAATTAGAGGGAACCGAGTTTTCCCCAGTTTCTGAATGTCCCCTAAATACGGGGGGTACGAGGATAAATGAGGGGTCCCCTGGTAGGTCTGCTCTGGGTGAGAAACATACTCAAATTTCACCCAGATCAGACCAGGGGTTCGGGAGTTACAGAGATTTTAAGATTTGACCGACTGCAGGGACACAGTAGCCGAAAACAGCTCCATAGATCCTGGCCCTGTAGTCGGTCTACTTCACTGAATAAAAAGTGCCGAACGGCTCAGCCATCCGACCCCAATCTTTGGTTCGGATGGATCCCCTAGACTGGGGAATGCAAACTACCGAACGGCGGGCCGTTCGGTAGTTTGGATCATACGGTTTGGTGATCCTGGAGGTCTGAGCGGTGTCTGGGTAGTCGAGCGTCCGATTTTAGTTCCAGACGCTCGACGACCAAACACCGCTGTTCGGCAGTTAAGATGGCCGCCGCCACGTGGAGATTAGGCGAACGGCGGCCACCCACGGACCCAGTTAACAATACGTGCAACATTGTGTCTCTCTGAACAGGAGACACACGACCACAGCAGGGTGGTCTGGCATTTCGGTACTTTTAATCGGTTCCCGAACCGGGTAAGTATATCTGGCTCGGGGACCGATTACATTAACCTGCTGGACAACATACATTATATACATAGACATATAGAGCTAAGTACAACGGCATTATAACTAAGAGTCTCTGGTGGCTGCTTCTGCCACACAGTGCGATATACTGATCTCACTCTATAATATACGGTGCGATATACTGATCTCATCCTATAATATACAGTGCGATATACTGATCTCATCCTATAATATACAGTGCGATATACTGATCTCATCCTATAATATACAGTGCGATATACTGCTCCCATCCTATAATATACAGTGCGATATACTGATCTCACCCTATAATATACAGTGCGATATACTGATCTCATCCTATAATATACAGTGCGATATACTGATCTCATCCTATAATATACAGTGCGATATACTGATCTCATCCTATAATATACAGTGCGATATACTGATCTCATCCTATAATATACAGGGCGATATACTGATCTCATCCTATAATATACAGTGCGATATACTGCTCCCATCCTATAATATACATGGCGATATACTGATCTCACCCTATAATATACAGTGCGATATACTTGGCTCCCTGTATCCTATAGGAGTCAATTCAAAGTGCTAACCCATACATTTAAAGCACTGAACAATTCCAGCCCCTCTTATATCTCTTCACTGATCCAGAGGTATGCCCCTCCTCGGACCCTCCGCTCTGCCCGCGACCACCTCCTGACCGCTGCTCGCACCCGTACGGCCAACTCACGCTTGCAGGACTTCTTACGGGCGGCTCCTCTCCTTTGGAATAACTTGCCTACTGCCATCATACTCTCCCCTAGTCTTCAATCATTTAAGAAGGGCCTTAAATCCCATCTCTTCAGGAAAGCGTATGGCCTCCCAGAGTAATCTCTCCCTTACATACCTGTCTCTTGCTCTCCTATGGGATAGTGCTTTGCTCTCTCCTCCAGCTCTGCTTCACTCCTACTTGATATTTCCTATCCTAATGTTTCTAATACCCCACCTCCTATAGACTGTAAGCTCATTTGAGCAGGGTCCTCTTCAACCTATTATTCCTGTAAGTTTTCTTGTAATTGTCTTATTTATTGTTACATCCCCCCCCTCTCAAAATATTGTAAAGCGCTATGTAATCTGTTAGCGCTATATAAATGGCAATAATAATAATAATAAGTATATCGCCCTGTATATTATAGGATGGGAGCAGTATATTGCACTGTATATTATAGGATGGGAGCAGTATATCGCACTGTATATTATAGGGTGAGATCAGTATATTGCCATGTATATTATAGGATGGGAGCAGTATATCGCACTGTATATTATAGGATGAGATCAGTATATCGCCCTGTATATTATAGGATGAGATCAGTATATCGCACTGTATATTATAGGGTGAGATCAGTATATCGCACTGTATATTATAGGATGGGAGCAGTATATCGCACTGTATATTATAGGATGGGAGCAGTATATCGCACTGTATATTATAGGATGAGATCAGTATATCGCACTGTATATTATAGGATGAGATCAGTATATCGCCCTGTATATTATAGGATGAGATCAGTATATCGCCCTGTATATTATAGGATGAGATCAGTATATCGCACTGTATATTATATGATGGGAGCAGTATATCACACTGTATATTATAGGATGAGATCAGTATATCGCCCTGTATATTATAGGGTGAGATCAGTATATCGCACTGTATATTATAGGATGGGAGCAGTATATCGCACTGTATATTATAGGATGGGAGCAGTATATCGCACTGTATATTATAGGATGAGATCAGTATATCGCCCTGTATATTATAGGATGAGATCAGTATATCGCCCTGTATATTATAGGATAAGATCAGTATATCGCACTGTATATTATAGGATGAGATCAGGATATCGCCCTGTATATTATAGGATGAGATCAGTATATCGCCCTGTATATTATAGGATGAGATCAGTATATCGCCATGTATATTATAGGATGGGAGCAGTATATCGCACTGTATATTATAGGATGAGATCAGTATATCGCCCTGTATATTATAGGATGAGATCAGTATATCGCACTGTATATTATAGGGTGAGATCAGTATATCGCCGTGTATATTATAGGATGAGATCAGTATATTGCACTGTATATTATAGGATGAGATCAGTATATCGCACTGTATATTATAGGATGGGAGCAGTATATCGCACTGTATATTATAGGGTGAGATCAGTATATCGCACTGTATATTATAGGATGGGAGCAGTATATCGCACTGTATATTATAGGGTGAGATCAGTATATCGCCATGTATATTATAGGATGGGAGCAGTATATCGCACTGTATATTATAGGATGAGATCAGTATATCGCCCTGTATATTATAGGATGAGATCAGTATATCGCACTGTATATTATAGGGTGAGATCAGTATATCGCCGTGTATATTATAGGATGAGATCAGTATATCGCACTGTATATTATAGGATGGGAGCAGTATATCACACTGTATATTATAGGATGGGAGCAGTATATCGCACTGTATATTATAGGATGAGATCAGTATATCGCCCTGTATATTATAGGATGAGATCAGTATATCGCACTGTATATTATAGGATGAGATCAGTATATCGCCCTGTATATTATAGGGTGAGATCAGTATATCGCACTGTATATTATAGGATGGGAGCAGTATATCGCACTGTATATTATAGGATGGGAGCAGTATATCGCACTGTATATTATAGGATGAGATCAGTATATCGCCCTGTATATTATAGGATGAGATCAGTATATCGCACTGTATATTATAGGATGAGATCAGTATATCGCCCTGTATATTATAGGATGAGATCAGTATATCGCCCTGTATATTATCGGATGAGATCAGTATATCGCACTGTATATTATCGGATGAGATCAGTATATCGCACTGTATATTATAGGATGAGATCAGTATATCGCACTGTATATTATCGGATGAGATCAGTATATCGCACTGTATATTATCGGATGGGAGCAGTATATCGCCCTGTATAATATAGGGTGAGATCAGTATATCGCACTGTATATTATAGGGTGAGATCAGTATATCGCCCTGTATATTATAGGGTGAGATCAGTATATCGCACTGTATATTATAGGATGAGATCAGTATATCGCCCTGTATATTATAGGATGAGATCAGTATATCGCACTGTATATTATAGGGTGAGATCAGTATATCGCACTGTATATTATAGGGTGAGATCAGTATATCGCCCTGTATATTATAGGGTGAGATCAGTATATCGCACTGTATATTATAGGATGAGATCAGTATATCGCACTGTATATTATAGGGTGAGATCAGTATATCGCACTGTATATTATAGGATGAGATCAGTATATCGCACTGTATATTATAGGATGAGATCAGTATATCGCACTGTATATTATAGGGTGAGATCAGTATATCGCACTGTATATTATAGGGTGAGATAAGTATATCGCACTGTATATTATAGGATGAGATCAGTATATCACCCTGTATATTATAGGGTGAGATCAGTATATCGCACTGTATATTATAGGATGGGAGCAGTATATCGCCCTGTATAATTTAGGGTGAGATCAGTATATCGCACTGTATATTATAGGGTGAGATCAGTATATCGCCCTGTATATTATAGGGTGAGATCAGTATATCGCACTGTATATTATAGGATGAGATCAGTATATCGCACTGTATATTATAGGATGAGATCAGTATATCGCCCTGTATATTATAGGATGAGATCAGTATATCGCACTGTATATTATAGGGTGAGATCAGTATATCGCACTGTATATTATAGGGTGAGATCAGTATATCGCCCTGTATATTATAGGGTGAGATCAGTATATCGCACTGTATATTATAGGATGAGATCAGTATATCGCACTGTATATTATAGGGTGAGATCAGTATATCGCACTGTATATTATAGGATGAGATCAGTATATCGCACTGTATATTATAGGATGGGAGCAGTATATCGCACTGTATATTATAGGGTGAGATCAGTATATCGCACTGTATATTATAGGATGGGAGCAGTATATCGCACTGTATAATATAGGGTGAGATCAGTATATCGCACTGTATATTATAGGGTGAGATCAGTATATCGCCCTGTATATTATAGGGTGAGATCAGTATATGGCCCTGTATATTATAGGGTGAGATCAGTATATCGCACTGTATATTATAGGATGAGATCAGTATATCGCACTGTATATTATAGGATGAGATCAGTATATCGCCCTGTATATTATAGGATGAGATCAGTATATCGCACTGTATATTATAGGATGAGATCAGTATATCGGAGTGTATATTATAGGATGAGATCAGTATATCGCACTGTATATTATAGGATGGGAGCAGTATATCGCACTGTATATTATAGGGTGAGATCAGTATATCGCACTGTATATTATAGGATGAGATCAGTATATCACCCTGTATATTATAGGGTGAGATCAGTATATCACCCTGTATATTATAGGATGAGATCAGTATATCGCCCTGTATATTATAGGATGGGAGCAGTATATGGCACTGTATATTATAGGGTGAGATCAGTATATCGCACTGTATATTATAGGGTGAGATCAGTATATCACCCTGTATATTATAGGATGAGATCAGTATATCACACTGTATATTATAGGATGAGATCAGTATATCGCCCTGTATATTATAGGATGAGATCAGTATATCGCACTGTATATTATAGGATGAGATCAGTATATCGCACTGCATATTATAGGGTGAGATCATTACATCGCACTGTATATTATAGGATGAGATCAGTATATCGCACTGTATATTATAGGATGAGATCAGTATATCGCACTGCATATTATAGGGTGAGATCATTACATCGCACTGTATATTATAGGATGAGATCAGTATATCGCACTGTATATTATAGGATGAGATCAGTATATCGCACTGTATATTATAGGATGGGAGCAGTATATCGCACTGTATATTATAGGATGGGAGCAGTATATCGCACTGTATATTATAGGATGGGAGCAGTATATCGCACTGTATATTATAGGATGGGAGCAGTATATCGCACTGTATATTATAGGATGAGATCAGTATATCGCACTGTATATTATAGGGAGGCGGAACCTCGCCACAGCCTGTATTGCGTACTATATAAATACACACAGACATATACATGGGTTTAATTTTATTTTTTTGTGTTGGAGACTTGTTCTGCATAATTTTAGCAAATGGCGAGATTTACTAAGATACCTTAATTTACCTAGTTTAAGTCTAATATCTCTCCTTGCAACAGGAGTTTAATGGTCATGTAGACCACGACAAACACTCTCAGCGACGATGAGAGCATGCGCCGAGTGCTCTAACCCTGAAACGTGTCCTGTTGCCCCAGTGTAGGTTTAGGGGTAAGATGGGTAACTCGATGCTGCATGTATCGAGTGTCCTACAGCCACGATGAGACTAATCCTGTGAAATCCAAGAACACAAAGAGACAGAATTCACAGCATGTGGGTGAGAGGAGAAAAATACTGAATAGAACCAGATACGATTCTGTAATAATGTTTATTAAAGGGAGATTCCTGAGGAACTAAACGTGAATGAGGGAGATGGAGAGAAAGGGTTAATAAAAACCAGCGAATGAGCGAGGTGGAGAGAAAGGGTTAATAAAAACCAGCGAATGAGCGAGATGGAGAGAAAGGGTTAATAAAAACCAGCGAATGAGCGAGATGGAGAGAAAGGGTTAATAAAAACCAGCGAATGAGCGAGATGGAGAGAAAGGGTTAATAAAAACCAGCGAATGAGCGAGATGGAGAGAAAGGGTTAATAAAAACCAGCGAATGAGCGAGATGGAGAGAAAGGGTTAATAAAAACCAGCGAATGAGCGAGATGGAGAGAAAGGGTTAATAGAAACCAGCGAATGAGCGAGATGGAGAGAAAGGGTTAATAAAAACCAGCGAATGAGCGAGATGGAGAGAAAGGGTTAATAAAAACCAGCGAATGAGCGAGATGGAGAGAAAGGGTTAATAAAAACCAGCGAATGAGCGAGATGGAGAGAAAGGGTTAATAAAAACCAGCGAATGAGCGAGGTGGAGAGAAAGGGTTAATAAAAACCAGCGAAAGAGCGAGATGGAGAGAAAGGGTTAATAAAAACCAGCAAATGAGCGAGGTGGAGAGAAAGGGTTAATAAAAACCAGCGAATGAGCGAGATGGAGAGAAAGGGTTAATAAAAACCAGCGAATGAGCGAGATGGAGAGAAAGGGTTAATAAAAACCAGCGAATGAGCGAGATGGAGAGAAAGGGTTAATAAAAACCAGCGAATGAGCGAGATGGAGAGAAAGGGTTAATAAAAACCAGCGAATGAGCGAGATGGAGAGAAAGGGTTAATAAAAACCAGCGAATGAGCGAGATGGAGAGAAAGGGTTAATAAAAACCAGCGAATGAGCGAGATGGAGAGAAAGGGTTAATAAAAACCAGCGAATGAGCGAGATGGAGAGAAAGGGTTAATAAAAACCAGCGAATGAGCGAGGTGGAGAGAAAGGGTTAATAAAAACCAGCGAATGAGCGAGATGGAGAGAAAGGGTTAATAAAAACCAGCGAATGAGCGAGATGGAGAGAAAGGGTTAATAAAAACCAGCGAATGAGCGAGATGGAGAGAAAGGGTTAATAAAAACCAGCGAATGAGCGAGATGGAGAGAAAGGGTTAATAAAAACCAGCGAATGAGCGAGATGGAGAGAAAGGGTTAATAAAAACCAGCGAATGAGCGAGATGGAGAGAAAGGGTTAATAAAAACCAGCGAATGAGCGAGATGGAGAGAAAGGGTTAATAAAAACCAGCGAATGAGCGAGATGGAGAGAAAGGGTTAATAAAAACCAGCGAATGAGCGAGATGGAGAGAAAGGGTTAATAAAAACCAGCGAATGAGCGAGATGGAGAGAAAGGGTTAATAAAAACCAGCGAATGAGCGAGATGGAGAGAAAGGGTTAATAAAAACCAGCGAATGAGCGAGATGGAGAGAAAGGGTTAATAAAAACCAGCGAATGAGCGAGATGGAGAGAAAGGGTTAATAAAAACCAGCGAATGAGCGAGATGGAGAGAAAGGGTTAATAAAAACCAGCGAATGAGCGAGATGGAGAGAAAGGGTTAATAAAAACCAGCGAATGAGCGAGATGGAGAGAAAGGGTTAATAAAAACCAGCGAATGAGCGAGATGGAGAGAAAGGGTTAATAAAAACCAGCGAATGAGCGAGATGGAGAGAAAGGGTTAATAAAAACCAGCGAATGACCGAGATGGAGAGAAAGGGTTAATAAAAACCAGCGAATGAGCGAGATGGAGAGAAAGGGTTAATAAAAACCAGCGAATGAGCGAGATGGAGAGAAAGGGTTAATAAAAACCAGCGAATGAGCGAGATGGAGAGAAAGGGTTAATAAAAACCAGCGAATGAGCGAGATGGAGAGAAAGGGTTAATAAAAACCAGCGAATGAGCGAGATGGAGAGAAAGGTTAATAAAAACCAGCGAATGAGCGAGATGGAGAGAAAGGGTTAATAAAAACCAGCGAATGAGCGAGATGGAGAGAAACGGTTAATAAAAACCAGCGAATGAGCGAGATGGAGAGAAAGGGTTAATAAAAACCAGCGAATGACCGAGATGGAGAGAAAGGGTTAATAAAAACCAGCGAATGAGCGAGATGGAGAGAAAGGGTTAATAAAAACCAGCGAATGAGCGAGATGGAGAGAAAGGGTTAATAAAAACCAGCGAATGAGCGAGATGGAGAGAAAGGGTTAATAAAAACCAGCGAATGAGCGAGATGGAGAGAAAGGGTTAATAAAAACCAGCGAATGAGCGAGATGGAGAGAAAGGGTTAATAAAAACCAGCGAATGAGCGAGATGGAGAAAAAGGGTTAATAAAAACCAGCGAATGAGCGAGATGGAGAGAAAGGGTTAATAAAAACCAGCGAATGAGCGAGATGGAGAGAAAGGGTTAATAAAAACCAGCGAATGAGCGAGATGGAGAGGAAGGGTTAATAAAAACCAGCGAATGAGCGAGATGGAGAGAAAGGGTTAATAAAAACCAGCGAATGAGCGAGATGGAGAGAAAGGGTTAATAAAAACCAGCGAATGAGCGAGATGGAGAGAAAGGGTTAATAAAAACCAGCGAATGAGCGAGATGGAGAGAAAGGGTTAATAAAAACCAGCGAATGAGCGAGATGGAGAGAAAGGGTTAATAAAAACCAGCGAATGAGCGAGATGGAGAGAAAGGGTTAATAAAAACCAGCGAATGAGCGAGATGGAGAGAAAGGGTTAATAAAAACCAGCGAATGAGCGAGATGGAGAGAAAGGGTTAATAAAAACCAGCGAATGAGCGAGATGGAGAGAAAGGGTTAATAAAAACCAGCGAATGAGCGAGATGGAGAGAAAGGGTTAATAAAAACCAGCGAATGAGCGAGATGGAGAGAAAGGGTTAATAAAAACCAGCGAATGAGCGAGATGGAGAGAAAGGGTTAATAAAAACCAGCGAATGAGCGAGATGGAGAGAAAGGGTTAATAAAAACCAGCGAATGAGCGAGATGGAGAGAAAGGGTTAATAAAAACCAGCGAATGAGCGAGATGGAGAGAAAGGGTTAATAAAAACCAGCGAATGAGCGAGATGGAGAGAAAGGGTTAATAAAAACCAGCGAATGAGCGAGATGGAGAGAAAGGGTTAATAAAAACCAGCGAATGACCGAGGTGGAGAGAAAGGGTTAATAAAAACCAGCGAATGAGCGAGAAGGAGAGAAAGGGTTAATAAAAACCAGCGAATGAGCGAGATGGAGAGGAAGGGTTAATAAAAACCAGCGAATGAGCGAGATGGAGAGAAAGGGTTAATAAAAACCAGCGAATGAGCGAGATGGAGAGAAAGGGTTAATAAAAACCAGCGAATGAGCGAGATGGAGAGAAAGGGTTAATAAAAACCAGCGAATGAGCAAGATGGAGAGAAAGGGTTAATAAAAACCAGCGAATGAGCGAGATGGAGAGAAAGGGTTAATAAAAAGGGTAAAAGAATAAAATAAAAAGAAACATGCGCAGGGAGGGCAGCGTCTGTCGTTCAGTCGATCCTGCGCAGTGACTGACATCTGGATTCGCTGGTCCAAGACTAACAAACCCATTGTACTAATCGGCCATTAGTCGCTCTCGCTGATTTCCCACATTTGCCGTCTGTGTCAGCGGAGAAGGCTTTCCATGGTTTCCGCATGCTTGCCCATCTCTACAATGAGCCGACCGGGGGTTTATTTACTGAAATGCGAATTGGGGAGAACAGACAGGGGAAATAAACATTTTCTATTCCATTCACAGTTTAGTAAATATAGTGAATAAACCCCTTTGGATTTTATTTCTGTCACTCCAGAGCCTTCAATATAGTAATGTTTGAATATTCAGTAATGTTTCTACGAGGCAAGGTCAGTACGGCATTGTAAGGTGAGTACGGGCATTGTAAGGTCAGTATGGGAGCAGAAAGGTCGGTATCGTAGCTGTAAGGTCATTAAGGGTAAGGTCAGGAGCGTCGCTGGTAGGTCAATACGGGTAAGGTCAGGTCAGTATGGGTAAGGTCAGGTCAGTATCGTAGCTGTAAGGTCAGTACACACGAGGTGAGGTCAGTATCGTAGCTGTAAGGTCAGTACACACGAGGTGAGGTCAGTATCGTAGCTGTAAGGTCAGTACAGGTAAGGTCAGGTCAGTATGCACGAGGTAAGGTCAGTATGGGTAAGGTAAGGTCAGTATCGTAGCTGTACGGTCAGTACGGGCAAGGTCAGGTCAGTATGCACGAGGTAAGGTCAGTATGGGTAAGGTAAGTATCGTAGCTGTAAGGTCAGTACGGGTAAGGTCAGGTCAGTATGCACAAGGTAAGGTCAGTATGGGTAAGGTCAGGTCAGTATGCACGAGGTAAGGTCAGTATGCACGAGGTAAGGTCAGTACGGGTAAGGTAAGGTCAGTATGGGTAAGGTTAGGTCAGTATGTACGAGGTAAGGTCAGTACGGGTAAGGTAAGGTCAGTATGGGTAAGGTCAGGTCAGTATGCACGAGGTAAGGTCAGTACGGGTAAGGTAAGGTCAGTATCGTAGCTGTAAGGTCAGTACGGGTAAGGTCAGGTCAGTATGCACGAGGTAAGGTCAGTATGGGTAAGGTCAGGTCAGTATGCACGAGGTAAGGTCAGTAGGGGTAAGGTAAGGTCAGTATCGTAGCTGTAAGGTCAGTACGGACGAGGTAAGGTCAGTACAGGTGAGGCTAGGTCAGTCCGGTTTACACTTATGCCAGTGTGGGGCAGTAATGTCAATGTTGCCGCAGTAATGTTGGCATGGGCGCAGTCATGTTAATCAGAACCAGCTAATGACTCCTGGGAAAGGGCACAAAGCTCTATAAATCCTGCTGAGAATAAATATTCACCCAGTAAAAATATTTACTTCGCCTTCGGCTGAAATTTACTTTTCTCATTTCCTTCCCCAGATTCTATGTGTTTGGCAAACAATATTATTTATGCTTTGCAAATAAAAAGCAGGCTTGACAGATGGACTATTAGATGTTAAGGGGTATCTATCATCATAATTCTGTCTGGTCATATTTAAATAGCCCTGTTTAATGGTCTGTATCATATGATACGCCGGCTGCTGAGCAATGCGCGTCCCGAACCCATATGGGATTCCTATCCCTCCTCCCCCCAGACGTTCTCCAAAATCTCAGAATGTGTGAAATCGATTACATCATCACCAATTCACCTCATTAAATAAATACGCAATGTCTTCATACTCTGTGTAAATGTAGGTTTCTACGTGTTTTAGTATAATAAATGGGGATTTTTTTATTATAGAAACTTTACGTCGCAAGGGATTCTGGGGACATGAAGGAAAAAACAAAACAAGAGACCAAAGCAGTTTAACTCCCATCGGTCTGAGGCAGATTGAGCAGTTTGTCCTGGTGTAGCCGTGAATGGAGAGTAAAGCAGAGAATGAGTCGTGCAAAATGTACGTGGTTTGCAATCGGCGCCAGCCATATTATATTGATAACAATGCCTATCGCTGTGTGATTTCTTTACACTTTATTAGTTACATAGTTACGTAGCTGAAAAGAGACATGCGTCCATCAAGTTCAGCCTTCCTCACATTTGTTTTTTGCTGTTGATCCAAAAGAAGGTGTAACGGACCGTTTCAGCATAAAAGGGGAAAAATGCGTTTAGGCGATAATCCCCTTTTCCATAGACAGGCACAGCTACTGCAGAACATCAGAACTCACGAGCTGGATACGAAATGACACTCCGAACTGGAACAGCTGAACAAGAAAAGCATACAATCGGCTTACACTCTTGGCAGTCAGCTTACAATCCAATCCCCCCCAAGAACGAGACGACACTTCATTTTGAGGGTTAAGCAGGAACTCAAGACTGGGACACCCAGTCTGGCTTTTATTACCAACAAGTACATACAGGACACTCCCAGGGGGAGGATGAAATTAACCAATCACATGGATGTACCTCCCACACATTTCCTCCCCTTAGATTAACACTTAACACAATTATACTGTACACCTTTTTCCCCAATTCCTGGATGTACCCCAAATACATATGCTACACCTCCAAAACAGGTATCCCCTGATAGCCCTTATTCAGGGGGACAACATATGCAAGAATCAGCCCATTCGGATAAATGGTTCAGGAGTTATGGAACTTTAAAGTATTGACCGACCGCATGGGTAAAGTATCCGAAATCAGTTCCATGCATTTTGGCCCTGCGGTCGGTCACAAACAAGGGAATGAAAACAGGCGAATTGCCTGTGTTATAGAGCCTGGAGAGGGTTAGAATGAATTCCCTTGTTTGTGGCCGACCGCAGGGCCAAAATGCATGGAACTGATTTCGGATACTTTACCCATGCGGTCGGTCAATACTTTAAAGTTCCATAACTCCTGAACCATTTATCCGAATGGGCTGATTCTTGCATATGTTGTCCCCCTGAATAAGGGCTATCAGGGGATACCTGTTTTGGAGGTGTAGCATATGTATTTGGGGTACATCCAGGAATTGGGGAAAAAGGTGTACAGTATAATTGTGTTAAGTGTTAATCTAAGGGGAGGAAATGTGTGGGAGGTACATCCATGTGATTGGTTAATTTCATCCTCCCCCTGGGAGTGTCCTGTATGTACTTGTTGGTAATAAAAGCCAGACTGGGTGTCCCAGTCTTGAGTTCCTGCTTAACCCTCAAAATGAAGTGTCGTCTCGTTCTTGGGGGGGATTGGATTGTAAGCTGATGTCTGCTTTTCCTGTTCGTCTGCTAGCAGCTATTCGTGAGGTTCCAGCTGGAGTGCTACCTTATTCCCTTGTATGCAGTTCGGGAGTTTGGTGCATTCATTTATATCCGAATTCGTGAGTTTTGGTGCTTTTACAGTAGCTGTGCCTTGTTTGGGAAAAGGGGATTATCGCCTAAACAGATTTTTCCCCTTTTATGCTGAAACGGTCCGTTACAATTGGTGGCAAGCGGCGGGATCGTTCCTACAGCCAGAAGGACAGCTACAGGAGACACCATTACTCTGGATTTTACAATTTGAGGGCAACGCATGTCCCAGGACAGCGACCCTAAAAGCAACAGCATGGAACCAGCAGTGGAGTACGATGAGGGTGACATGGATGACCGGGAGGCATTAAGGAAAGGCATCTGGTACCAGGCACTGGACATTGTGGAATACCAACAAGGTGAGAGACTTCCCAAGGAAGATCAGCGTTTGCAGGAGCGACTAGCCCTGCGGATGCCCTTCCTGGGAGAGCAGCCCAGGGAGGAATGGGTAAAAGAATTGGAGCTCCGGGTATGGCAGGAGATGTGGCTGGAGGATGCCTACCAGGCGCTTTGGTGGTATGTTGCACAGCACCTGCCCTGGACAGCCGAGCATGACAAGCCAGAGGGAGAGGAGTTTGATGGTCCTGGCTTGTTATGGGAGTCTTTCTCAGAGCCTGAATTTGGGAGCCCCACACAAGCCCGGTTCAGTGATCTCTTTGAGTGGAGGGAGAGCAGGTATGACTGGGACGACACTCATGAAATTGAGCAAGACCTGGTCCACCTAGTAACCCGAGAGATGGAGCTGGAACAGGGCTACCAAAATCTGTTCCACTCCAGTGAGAAGGCTCAACAGGGAAGCGCAGACCCAGATCCAGACCCCTTCAGCTGGGAAGATATTGTACAATTTTACTGGGAAGAACCCCAGGTGGCCAGTGGAGATGGGACCGAGGTCTCTCCACCGAGCCTGCAGGGAATTGGGAGCCCAGTCTCCATTCCCCAGCGGCAGTGTAAAGTGCAGGGAGAGGAGAGCAGTATCCTCCCTCCCCAGCGGCAGGCTGAGTTACAGGGGGCAGAGGTAGTTGTTCCTGCCCCCCAGCAGCAGAGTGATATGCCAGGAGGGCAATGTGAAGTGCAGGGAGAGGAGAGCAGCGTCCTCCCTCCCCAGCGGCAGGCTGAGTTACAGGGGGCAGAGGTAGTTGTTCCTGCCCCCCAGCAGCAGAGTGATATGCCAGGAGGGCAATGTGAAGTGCAGGGAGAGGAGAGCAGTGGCCTCCCTCCCCAGCGGCAGGCTGAGTTACAGGGGGCAGAGGTAGTTGTCCCTGCCCCCCAGCAGCAGAGTGATATGCCAGGAGGGCAATGTGAAGTGCAGAGAGAGGAGAGCAGTGGCCTCCCTCCCCAGCGGCAGGCTGAGTTACAGGGGGCAGAGGTAGTTGTTCCTGCCCCCCAGCAGCAGAGTGAAATGCCAGGAGGGCAATGTGGAATACAGGGAGAGGAGAGCAGCGTCCTCCCTCCCCAGCGGCAGCGTGAGTTTTCGGGAATTGGGAGCCCAGTCTCCATTCTCCAGCGGCAGAGTATCCAGCAGGGAATAGAGAGCCCTGTCTCCTTTCCCCAGCGGCAGGACTCTGTATTGGGAGGAGAGACAGTCGGTCTCCCTCCGCAAAGACTAGGGATATGTATGGGAGAGGAGCTTGTTACCACCTCTCCCCAGCGGCAGATCATTAATGGGCAGAGTGTTCTATCGGGAGAGGAGCTTGTTACCCCCTCTCCCCAGCGGCAGCTTAATGTACCAGGGGGAGACTGTAAACCCCCCACCGGTGCAGATGGGACCGTGGTCTCTGCACTCACCACACAGGTGGTAGGGACGGTCGGTCCTACCCCCCCACGACAGAGCTGTGTATTCAAGGGGGAGACAGTCCGTCTCCAGCAACCAGGCTCCAACCAGACTACTCCGGTGGTAGTACTGGCACCAGGACAGAGTACCGCTGGTCTCTGCCCACTCAGCAACCCACCAAGGCAGCCTACCGGTCCCCCACACAGCTGTGGTGAGGCACCTGGACATGGACAAGATTCCCCTCTACCCAGGTGTAGTAACCATTTATTGTGGGTGGGCTGTACTGTTTTTTCTGCTTTGTGGGTGGGCTGCTGGACTAACAAGGGCACTGACCGGCAGGAGGTCAGGTACCCTGTTAGTCTTTTTGGAAAGGGGGAGAGATGTGACGAAACCAATCTCGCCACATTGTATTGGAGGAGCCTGGTTGCCCGCCTGCTGCCTTTGGATTATGGACCGGCAGCTAAAGGGTTAATTTTACTGTGCAGAAGGATGTATTTCTCCCTTTCTGCACAGCAGTTCGGTAGATTTCATCTACCGAACAAACAGCCGTTCACCAACCTCCCCAGAGCCGTGGGAAGCAGGGCCAGCGTTGTTAATTGGCCACCCAGAAGCTGGAGTGTGCCCTCCATTTACCTCCCTGAAGCTGCGGTTAATTGCCTGTTAACTGTGTGGCCGCTGTTACACTTAGCGGCCGCTAGGTGGCGCTGTTCTGGAGCTCCCCGGGCAGCCAGCACTTTTCTGCCCGGCTTTCATGCACCAAAATCGGACACTTTTCCGTGCAGGCACCGCTGAACCTCCAGCCCCTGGTTCTCATTCGTATGAATTTGGTGAATGCAGGGAAATTCGGTAGTTTATGTTTTATGTGAACTGTAGTAACCCAGATAGCAATGCCATGGAGCCTGTTAGTGTAATTAAAGACTTTAGCTCCATGGCAATTAAAATGTATTTGGGTGATCTGGGTGCCATTCACCTAATAATGTGCACCCAGACCTGAGCTATCTGGGGATATGTTACATGTCTGTGTTTTGTGTATAAAATGTGTCTGTATGTATTTTAAAGTGATAGTCTGTTTCTGTGTCACCATGTGCATAATGGAGTCTGGCCTTTGTCTTAGGAGATAATTGAATTACTTCATTAATTATCTCCAGGGCAGGGAGGAGGAAACCAAGATGCATTGTGGGAAAGTATTGTGGCTGTGTGTACGAAAATGATACATGTCTGTCTGCTGTTTCAGTCTTCCATCTGGTCCCCTAGGGGAGTGTCCACCAGGTGGGAGACCTGCATAAATACAGGGACAGGTAGCCCTGAATAAACAGACCACTGCTTGACCCTCAACACGGAGCCTTGTCTCGTTCTTGGGGGGATTCACTGTATGCTGTTGGAGATTGATTGCTAAGGAGTGTAAGCTGATGTCTGCTTTTCCTGTTCGTCTGCTAGCAGCTATTCGTGAGGTTCCAGCTGGAGTGCTACCTTATTCCCTTGTATGCAGTTCGGGAGTTTGGTGCATTCATTTATATCCGAATTCGTGAGTTTTGGTGCTTTTACAGTAGCTGTGCCTTGTTTGGGAAAAGGGGATTATCGCCTAAACAGATTTTTCCCCTTTTATGCTGAAACGGTCCGTTACAGAAGGCAAAAAAAAAAAAAAAAACAGTTTGAAGCGCTTCCAATTTTGCAACAAGCAAGCCCCAGAATGGCAGTCAGATTAATCATTGGATCAAGCAGTTATTACCCTACATTGAAAGATTATATCCTTGAATATTCTGTTTTTGCAAGTATGCATCTAGTAGCTGTTTGAACATCTGTATGGACTCTGATAAAACCACTTCTTCAGGCAGAGAATTCCACATCCTGATTGTTCTTACAGTAAAAAATCTTTCCTTTGCCTTAGACGAAATCTTCTTTCTTCTAGTAAACGCATGACCTCGTGTCCCATATAAAGTCTGGTTTATGAATAGGTTTCCACACAATGGTTTGTATTGGCCCCCAAATATATTTGTATAATGTTATCATATCCCCTCTCAGGTGACGTTTTTCTAAACGAAAAAGGGTTAAATTTGTTAATTAATTTGTTAATAATTTGTTTATTAACACTAAACCTCTTCATAGATATAGGTGGGTGCTTTACTTACAGGATTGTTCAAGGTGAATTCCAAATATTACACCAAAATAACCAAACAGGAAGCAAAACCAACTCAGCAGATTTCTTCCCGTTATTATGAACTTAAATTTGAAATTTGTGTTTAATTAATAATGAACAAATATGAAGATGTGAGCCCAAAGAAAATAAGAAATATAAAAAAAATAAAAAATCTTGGCGCCCCCACCTATTATGATTATTAATATATTTATATAGCACCAACAAATTCCGTAGCGCTGTACAATGGGTGGACTAACAAACATGTAGTTGTAACCAGACACGTTTGACGCACAGAAACAGAGGGGTTGAGGGCCCTGCTCAATGAGCTTACATGCTAGAGGGAGTGGGGTATAGTGACACAAAGGGAAGTAGATTGGTAGAATAGTATTCAATGACGACTTAGTGTTGTTGTTTTTTGAGCCATTAACAGTTTAATTGATACACTTTTGTGAAAAGGTGAGTTTTTAATGATTTTTTGAAGGAGTGGAGACTGGGTGAGCGTCTAATGGAAAAGGGAAGGGAGTTCCACAGGAACGGTGCAGCCCTAAAGAAGTCTAGGAATATGAGCATCAGAGGTGGGAGTAGAAACAGAGGATAGACGTAGGTCCTCAGCCCAGCTTAGGGGCCTACACGGGACATACTTGTGTATGAGGGAGGATAGATAGGTGGGAGCAGCATTATGTAGAGATTTGAAAGCAAGAACCAGAATATTATATTGAGCTCTATAACTTAGGGGAAGCAGATGCAATGACTGACAGAGGGGTGAGGCGTGGGAGGTGCGGGCGGACAGGAAGATGAGCCTCTCCGCCGCATGCATTATAGACTGCAGTGGGGCAAGTTGGAAACATTGCAGTAGTCAAGGCGAGAGAACAGTGGCATGAACCAGGGTGAAGGAGAGGTCGGAGTCGAAGAGAACATCTAGGCAGCGAGCCTGCGTGGTGGAGCTGATGGTAGCACCATTAACGTGGAGGGAGACAGAAACGGGGGTAGCAACATTTGAGGGAGGAAAGACCAGAGGTTCTGTTTTGGACAAGTTGAGTTTAAGGAAGTGGGCAGCCATCCAGTTAGACAGAGCAGAGAGGCAGTCAGAGACACTAGTCAAGAGGGACTGGGAGAGATCAGGGTAGAACAGATAGATTTGTGTGTCATCCACATAGAAGTGATATTGGAAGCCAAAGGAGCTGATGAGTTTACCAAGGGAGGCAGTATAGATAGAGAACAGTAGGGGACCAATGACTAAACCTCGGGGGACACCAACAGACAGAGGTTGGAAAGAAGAGGCAGAGCCAGAGAAAGAGACACTAAAAGCACCCTGGGTGAGGTAGGAGGAGCACCAGGAGAGAGCAATATCTCGTAGACCAAGATTACAGAGGATGAGAAGAAGCTGTTGATGATAAACAGTGTCAAACGCAGCAGAAAGGTCAATAAGAATTAGGATAGAGTAGTGGCCATGTTTTCCTGTTAACATATCACGTCTACATGCTGATGGGCTATACATGAAAAATCTGCGGTGTTGTCCTCTCTCAATTCCTCATTAGCAATATACATTTTATCCATTTGGGATGTTAACTGCCAGCACGTTTCACCTTATTGATAATTACGGTGCTAAGAATAAGGGCAGTCTGTAATTACGGAGAAATGTTTCCCTGCTCGGTGGTGATAAGATCATGGTGTATTGCCTGTTTTGAAGATGGCAGTGTAGAGTGAAAGTGGCGCGATGGGGGCACAGGGCAAGCTGAGCAGAGCTGTGAGTGATCGGCCTGCGTGCACGCTGTTGAGCTCTGAAGTGTTACGTTGATGGAGGAGGGCCATACAGTGACGCTCTTTATTCTGCTCTGTTTGTAGGAGAGGGTATTCAGCTCCCTGGCAGCCATCATATCTGGGATAAAGGCAGTGAGTACCCCTACCAGAACATGTGGGGTGGGGATGTGGGAGTTGTAGTAGCTGGGCGCTGCCTTTTGGCCATCTCCAGCCGACCTTGAACTTATGGTGATTTTATTATTTTCAGATGGTTTCTCTTTATAGACATTATTATTATTATTATTATGGCATTTCTTCACAAAACCCTGAGTTATAGAGAACTGAAGTCCATATATCAACAGTTAGAACAAAATAGGTAATCTGGAGGAATTCTCCAACTCGACTATTGTAAGAGGTTGGCCGTTTTAGCCTGCGTTCATTTCGATTTTAGTTCAATGGAGTTCTAAGTTTTATATATGTTATTCATAACAGGCTGTGACATCATAAATACCGAACCATTCTGAGTAAGCTGTGATATGATAAATATCGGTCCATTCCGAGTAAGCTGTGACATCATACATATGGGTCCATTCCGAGTAAGCTGTGACATCATAAATATCGGTCCGTTCAGAGCAAGCTGTGACATCATAAATATCGGTCCGTTCAGAGCAAGCTGTGACATCATAAATATCGGTCCGTTCAGAGTAAGCTGTGACATCATAAATATCGGTCCGTTCAGAGTAAGCTGTGACATCATAAATATCGGTCCATTCAGAGCAAGCTGTGACATCATAAATATCGGTCCGTTCAGAGTAAGCTGTGACATCATAAATATGGGTCCGTTCAGAGTAAGCTGTGACATCATAAATATGGGTCCGTTCAGAGTAAGCTGTGACATCATAAATATCGGTCCATTCAGAGCAAGCTGTGACATCATAAATATCGGTCCATTCAGAGCAAGCTGTGACATCATAAATATCGGTCCATTCAGAGCAAGCTGTGACATCATAAATATCCGTCCGTTCAGAGTAAGCTGTGACATCATAAATATGGGTCCGTTCAGAGTAAACTGTGACATCATAAATATCGGTCCGTTCAGAGTAAGCTGTGACATCATAAATATGGGTCCGTTCATAGTAAGCTGTGACATCATAAATATGGGTCCGTTCATAGTAAGCTGTGACATCATAAATATCGGTCCATTCAGAGCAAGCTGTGACATCATAAATATCGGTCCATTCAGAGCAAGCTGTGACGTCATAAATATCGGTCCATTCAGAGCAAGCTGTGACGTCATAAATATCGGTCCGTTCAGAGCAAGCTGTGACATCATAAATATCGGTCCGTTCAGAGTAAGCTGTGACATCATAAATATCGGTCCGTTCAGAGTAAGCTGTGACATCATAAATATCGGTCCATTCAGAGCAAGCTGTGACGTCATAAATATCGGTCCGTTCAGAGCAAGCTGTGACATCATAAATATCGGTCCATTCAGAGCAAGCTGTGACATCATAAATATCGGTCCATTCAGAGCAAGCTGTGACGTCATAAATATCGGTCCGTTCAGAGCAAGCTGTGACATCATAAATATCGGTCCGTTCAGAGTAAGCTGTGACATCATAAATATCGGTCCGTTCAGAGTAAGCTGTGACATCATAAATATCGGTCCATTCAGAGCAAGCTGTGACGTCATAAATATCGGTCCGTTCAGAGCAAGCTGTGACGTCATAAATATCGGTCCATTCAGAGCAAGCTGTGACATCATAAATATCGGTCCATTCAGAGCAAGCTGTGACATCATAAATATCGGTCCATTCAGAGCAAGCTGTGACGTCATAAATATCGGTCCATTCAGAGCAAGCTGTGACGTCATAAATATCGGTCCGTTCAGAGCAAGCTGTGACATCATAAATATCGGTCCGTTCAGAGCAAGCTGTGACATCATAAATATCGGTCCGTTCAGAGTAAGCTGTGACATCATAAATATCGGTCCATTCAGAGCAAGCTGTGACGTCATAAATATCGGTCCGTTCAGAGTAAGCTGTGACATCATAAATATGGGTCCGTTCAGAGTAAGCTGTGACATCATAAATATCGGTCCATTCAGAGCAAGCTGTGACGTCATAAATATCGGTCCATTCAGAGCAAGCTGTGACGTCATAAATATCGGTCCGTTCAGAGCAAGCTGTGACATCATAAATATCGGTCCGTTCAGAGTAAGCTGTGACATCATAAATACCGGTTCGTTCAGAGCAAGCTGTGACATCATAAATATTTGTCTCATTGGAGCAGAACTGTGGCAATATAGATATTAGCGCAACACTGCAACATCATAAACATGTATTTTAACCAGAGAAAGACAATGACGTCACAGGATTTGTGCCAAAACAAGTCTGACATCATAAATAATAGAACCACCACCCTTTGATTATTTAAATCCTATAACTATACATTAAAAAACATTTATCTATCCAAATAAAAAATATATAGTAAAAAGATAAAGAATTTGCTGTACCACGAGGATAAAACTTTATGACGGCAATCAGACTTTAGATTGAATTCAGAAGGCAAATCACATGAAACAAATCTGCTGTAAAACATAATGTAATTATGCAGACAGCACGTACTGCACTTTAACTCTCTCAGTAGAATAATATGAGAACCCAGGACATAACTGGACATGGCAGCGACTGGGGAAACAACTTTATAGGGGAGAGTGACAGAGTATACACATTCACACACACTGGGAGTGAGAGAGCATGGGAATCGGTGACAGAGAGCGAGAGAATACGGGAATCGATGAAAGAGTGGGAGAGTTTGGGAATCAATGGCAGAGAGTGGGAGAGTATGGGAATCGGTGACAGAGAGCGAGAGAATACGGGAATCGATGAAAGAGTGGGAGAGTATGGGAATCGATGGCAGAGAGTGGGAGAGTATGGGAATCAATGGCAGAGAGTGGGAGAGTATGGGAATCAATGGCAGAGAGTGGGAGAGTATGGGAATCGGTGACAGAGAGCGAGAGAATACGGGAATCGATGAAAGAGTGGGAGAGTTTGGGAATCAATGGCAGAGAGTGGGAGAGTATGGGAATCGGTGACAGAGAGCGAGAGAATACGGGAATCGATGAAAGAGTGGGAGAGTATGGGAATCGATGGCAGAGAGTGGGAGAGTATGGGAATCAATGGCAGAGAGTGGGAGAGTATGGGAATCAATGGCAGAGAGTGGGAGAGTATGGGAATCGGTGACAGAGAGCGAGAGAATACGGGAATCGATGGCAGAGAGTGGGAGAGTATGGGAATCAATGGCAGAGAGTGGGAGAGTATGGGAATCAATGGCAGAGAGTGGGAGAGTATGGGAATCAATGGCAGAGAGTGGGAGAGTATGGAAATCAATGGCAGAGAGTGGGAGAGTATGGGAATTGGTGACAGAGAGTGGGAGAGTATGGAAATCGGTGTCAGAGAGCGAGAATACAGGAATCGATGAAAGCGAGTGGGAGAGTATGGGAATCGATGGCAGAGAGTGGGAGAGTATGGTAATAGGTGCCAGCGAGAGAGTACAGGAATCGGTGGCAGAGAGTGGGATTGTATGGGAATTGGTAGCAGAGAGTGGGATTGTATGGGAATCAGTGGCAGAGAGTGGGAGAGTATGGAAATCGGTGTCAGAGAGCAAGAATACAGGAATCGATGAAAGAGAGTGGGGAATGGGGGAATCGGTGGCAGAGAGCGAGAGAATACGGGAATCGATGAAAGAGAGTGGGAGAGTATGGGAATCGATGGCAGAGAGTGGGATTGTATGGTAATAGGTGCCAGCGAGAGAGTACAGGAATCGGTGGCAGAGAGTGGGATTGTATGGGAATCGGTGGCAGAGAGCGAGGAATGGGGGAATCGATGGCAGAGAGTGGGAGAGTACGGGAATCAATGGCAGGGAGTGGGAGAGTATGGGAATTGGTGGCAGAGAGTGGGATTGTATGGGAATCAGTGGCAGAGAGTGGGAGAGTATGGGAATCGATGGCAGAGAGTGGGAGAGTATGGGAATCGATGGCAGAGAGTGGGGAATGGGGAAATCGGTGGCAGAGAGCGAGAGAATACAGGAATCGATAAAAGAGAGTGGGAGAGTATGGTAATAGGTGCCAGCGAGAGAGTACAGGAATCGGTGGCAGAGAGTGGGATTGTATGGGAATCGGTGGCAGAGAGTGGGATTGTATGGGAATCGGTGGCAGAGAGCGAGGAATGGGGGAATCGATGGCAGAGAGTGGGAGAGTATGGGAATCAGTGGCAGAGAGTGGGAGAGTATGGGAATCGGTGGCAGAGAGTGGGATTGTATGGGAATCAGTGGCAGAGAGTGGGAGAGTATGGGAATCGATGGCAGAGAGTAGGGAATGGGGAAATCGGTGGCAGAGAGCGAGAGAATACAGGAATCGATAAAAGAGAGTGGGAGAGTATGGTAATAGGTGCCAGCGAGAGAGTACAGGAATCGGTGGCAGAGAATGAGAAAGTATGGGAATCGATGAAAGAGAGTGGGAGAGTATTGGAATTTGTGGCAAAGTATAGAAATTCATGGCAGGGAGTGGGAGAGTATGGGAATTGGGGGCAGAGAGTGGGAGAGTATGGGAATTGGTGGCAGAGAGTGGGAGAGTATTGGAATTTGTGGCAGAGTATAGAAATTCATGGCAGGGAGTGGGAGAGTATGGTAATTGGGGGCAGAGAGTGGGAGAGTATGGGAATTGGTGGCAGAGAGTGGGAGAGTATTGGAATTTGTGGCAGAGAGTGGGAGAGTATTGGAATTTGTGGCAGAGAGTGGGAGAGTATTGGAATTTGTGGCAGAGAGTGGGAGAGTATTGGAATTTGTGAGAGAGTATAGAAATTCATGGCAGGGAGTGGGAGAGTATGGGAATTGGTGGCAGAGAGTGGCGAGTATTGGAATTTGTGGCAGAGTATAGAAATTCATGGCAGGGAGTAGGAGAGTATAAGAATTCATGGCAGGGAGTGGGAGAGTATGGGAATTGGGGGCAGAGAGCGAGAAAATACAGGAATCGATGAAAGAGAGTGGGAGAGTATGGGAATTTGTGGCAGAGTATAGAAATTCATGGCGGGGAGTGGGAGAGTATAAGAATTCATGGCAGGGAGTGGGAGAGTATAAGAATTCATGGCAGGGAGTGGGAGAGTATAAGAATTCATGGCAGGGAGTGGGAGAGTATAAGAATTCATGGCAGGGAGTGGGAGAGTATGGGAATTGGTGGCAGAGAGTGGGAGAGTATAAGAATTCATGGCAGGGAGTGGGAGAGTATAAGAATTCATGGCAGGGAGTGGGAGAGTATAAGAATTCATGGCAGGGAGTGGGAGAGTATGGGAATTGGTGGCAGAGAGTGGGAGAGTATAAGAATTCATGGCAGGGAATGGGAGAGTATGGGAATTGGTGGCAGAGAGTGGGAGAGTATAAGAATTCATGGCAGGGAGTGGGAGAGTATAAGAATTCATGGCAGGGAGTGGGAGAGTATGGGAATTGGTGGCAGAGAGTGGGAGAGTATAAGAATTCATGGCAGGGAGTGGGAGAGTATAAGAATTCATGGCAGGGAGTGGGAGAGTATAAGAATTCATGGCAGGGAGTGGGAGAGTATGGGAATTGGTGGCAGAGAGTGGGAGAGTATAAGAATTCATGGCAGGGAATGGGAGAGTATGGGAATTGGTGGCAGAGAGTGGGAGAGTATGGGAATTGGGGGCAGGGAGCGAGAAAATACAGGAATCGATGAAAGAGAGTGGGAGAGTATTGGAATTTGTGGCAGAGAGTGGGAGAGTATGGGAATTTGTGGCAGAGTATAGAAATTCATGGCAGGGAGTGGGAGAGTATGGGAATTTGTGGCAGAGAGTATGGGAATTGGTGGCAGAGAGTGGGAGAGTATGGGAATTGGTGGCAGAGAGTGGGAGAGTATGGGAATTGGTGGCAGAGAGTGGGAGAGTATGGGAATTTGTGGCAGAGAGTGGGAGAGTATTGGAATTTGTGGCAGGGAGTGGGAGAGTATGGGAATTGGGGGCAGAGAGTGGGAGAGTATGGGAATTGGTGGCAGAGAGTGGGAGAGTATGGGAATTGGGGACAGAGAGCGAGAAAATACAGGAATCGATGAAAGAGAGTGGGAGAGTATTGGAATTTGTGGCAGAGAGTGGGAGAGTATGGGAATTTGTGGCAGAGTATAGAAATTCTTGGCAGGGAGTGGGAGAGTATGGGAATTTGTGGCAGAGAGTATGGGAATTGGTGGCAGAGAGTGGGAGAGTATGGGAATTTGTGGCAGAGAGTGGGAGAGTATGGGAATTGGTGGCAGAGAGTGGGAGAGTATGGGAATTGGTGGCAGAGAGTGGGAGAGTATGGGAATTGGTGGCAGAGAGTGGGAGAGTATGGGAATTTGTGGCAGAGAGTGGGAGAGTATTGGAATTTGTGGCAGAGAGTGGGAGAGTATGGTAATTGGTGGCAGAGAGTGGGAATTGGGGGCAGAGAGTGGGAGAGTATGGGAATTTGTGGCAGAGAGTGGGAGAGTATGGGAATTTGTGGCAGAGAGTGGGAGAGTATGGGAATTTGTGGCAGAGAGTGGGAGAGTATGGGAATTTGTGGCAGAGAGTGGGAGAGTATTGGAATTTGTGGCAGGGAGTGGGAGAGTATGGGAATTGGGGGCAGAGAGTGGGAGAGTATGGGAATTGGGGGCAGAGAGCGAGAAAATACAGGAATCGATGAAAGAGAGTGGGAGAGTATTGTTATTTGTGGCAGGGAGTGGGAGAGTATGGGAATTTGTGGCAGAGAGTGGGAGAGTATGGGAATTGGTGGCAGAGAGTGGGAGAGTATGGGAATTGGTGGCAGAGAGTGGGAGAGTATGGGAATTGGTGGCAGAGAGTGGGAGAGTATGGGAATTGGTGGCAGAGAGTGGGAGAGTATGGGAATTGGTGGCAGAGAGTGGGAGAGTATGGGGACCTCCTATAACCCCCAGTATCGGAGGACACCAAGAAAGCGGGTGCAGCAGTCACTCCTTACACAGCGATGTAAATATAGAATAACCTCCGAGAAAGTCTAAAAATATCCGTGGATGTGAAATCTGTGATGTGATCTCTCTCAGTATCTCCAGCCGCTATACACACAGCCTGGCACAGCGAGGAGTCAGATCGATTGCTCCAGGTTAAGGGTAAAAGGACCTGCAGCACTTTGTGCTCTTGCCCACCATTTGCCCTGACAGTCTTGGTTTAACCCCTTGGCTTAATTCTCTTCCACTTATTAAAAAGATTCCCTCCTTCTTCACACCAAGGACTCTCCATAGATGGAATCTAGCTCCCCCAGTTGAGATGGTTTAGCTGGGAGCACAGACACATTAAACATAAAATAGGACATGTCTAGCAGCGTTTTATGCTATTACCGTCCATTTCTCCCTAATAGTAAATGGCATTGAACGCACAGTGATTTACATGCTAACCACGGATAATCAGCCAGTTTCTGCCAGTAAATCACTTCCTGAGGTTTTGCTAAAAATACAATGTAGCTTCTTTAATGGGTCCAAAACCAATTTGCTATTTAATGTCAAGTGAAGGAAACCCTTGTTACATTAATGGAATCGAACCCTTTAATATTCTCTAATATATCACCAGAATGCAGCGTGCGATCCGAGAGTGGGAGATGATATTTGTAGGAACCTGTTAAATCGACCTTGTATAATGTCTCTCATTTAGTGAGATTTTATGGCCCAGAACAAGCCCCGCTCCCTGGAATATTGCCCACTCTCACCTCGCTGGATGACAAACCATAGGGTAAAGGAGAAAGTCTTTTTGCATTCTCCGTATTACGCAGACTTTCTTTGATCAGCCGCGTTCAGCGTATACCCAGAGTATAGTGTTTTTAGCATTCATTTTTGATCTTACTGTTCTGTATAATTTATTATATGTCACTGCATCCATCGTGGCAGTAAACACTCACAGAGCAGTGTCACGAGGCTCCGATCCTTCTATAGAAGACTGTGCCCTAAATGAGACTGTTCAGCTCATTTAAAATAAAAAAGTGACTTTCGCAGCTGGCTGCCGAGTCGCTCTGACAAGGGAAAGGCTCTCTGAAGCCGTAATAAGTCAGTGGGAGACTGGCGCCAGCGACTCCAGGTTCATTTCTCTGGGATCTGAATGGCACTGAAGTCAGACATTTGCTGGGAGTGCATGAAGCGTGCTGTGATAAGAATATACTCCAAGTGTACAATGGGAGCGAGAGAGATGGGGAGAGCAGGGTCTCTACGGGGCTTCTTCCCCGAAGACCGGGAATTAGAGGGAGGCCCAATTTCATAGAAAGGACTCCATAGAGCAGATTGCGGAGGAGCGAGGTTTAATCTCCCCGTTGGGCTGCATTTAGGGCAAATTAAAGCTTTGCTCGGCTGTTAACACCTGGTATAATGTTTCTGCTAATTCTGTGGATTTCAGGAAGATAAAACAAGAAAAGGTGAAAGAAAGAAAAAAGAAAACAGAAAGTTTTGAAATACAGAATACCCAGAATCCTTTGCTCTAACATAAGAGGGCAAGTGAACGAGGGTATGGTATTATACACACAGGGACTGAATATACTCACCCCATTACATACAGTCTGTGCACGTACACCAGCCGGAGGAGGGGTCAGCCTCAGCCTGAGGGCAATGGGAGTTGTTAAGTGTATATCGATGGCTAGCTGGCGGGTTCTAAGATAAACCAGTTGAAAGCCTTTGAACCATGGAAGGCAGAGATCGAACGGCACACGGTAAAGTCCTAGCGTCACGTTAACTGCGCATTTAACTGAATGAGTGCTGGAACAAGATCTGAGGTTTGAGAATTTTATCTCAATATGGATAATATTTCAAGACGTCTGAGTAACCAACATTTACAGATTTACAACACATCTCCATCACAATCCACAGAAAGCTTCCCAAAGCTGAAGGGGTGGGGGGGGGGGGGGGGGAAGGGTAACTCACTAAATACTGACTCGACAACCAATTTGCAGAATTCTGACAAAAACAGAAGAATTGGGGGAAAAAAATCTTTAAATGATTCAACCGAAGATTTTTTTTCCAACTGTGCTATTCTGTCCGACATATCGCAAACTGTAAAATCAGCTCAACAACATAACTCACCGTTTAGTAAATAACCCCCCACTAATCCAGCAATATTAAAAGCGGCAGGAATCTGAGCATGTTACCATGGAAACTGCAGCCGGGATCTGTCCAGCATTTATTAACCCGGAAATCAGGAGAGACGGGAATTGGCACGGGCTCCTGGCCGTGTGGCTCTGCACATCTTACCCCAGGCATGCCCACGCTTTACATGACTAGTTACATCAAAATAAATAGGAATTCATTTATAAATGGGCTGCTCCGTAAAGTGCTCGTCCTTAGCGGTAACTGGCTGCCCTATAATCCGATCTGACCGATTGCCTGGGAGTTTATTCCTGGCTGTCATCCAGGATATGAATTGTGACAGCGTTACCTTTAACCCCTTACGGACACATGACATGTGTGACATGTCATGATTCCCTTTTATTCCAGAAGTTTGGTCCTTAAGGGGTTAAAGTAGAGTCTTCCTACTCACAATGAATGTCTGCTGTCCCTCAATCTAACTAGCCATTTCCCATTGATCCAGACACCCCATAAATGTCACCCACCACCAGTTAAAGTCACCGATAGAGCCAGAATGAGATCTCTGGTAATGCACAGTGACAGCGCCAGCCTGAATTAAAATATTCTGCTCGTTTCCCAATTCCCCGACAGGTAGGACAGATGACCTTAGCATTGAGAAGGCTTCCTGGTCTATCGGGAGCCCATTCTCTAATCAGAGCTGGCCAGACAGGCCGCCGCGTAATTAAAATGTTCAGGAAATATTCCTCCTTTCATTATTAAGGAAGCCTGCGGGCACCGGAGATTTGCACAGGCAGGTAGCAAGTCAAGGGCATCAGAGCAAAGTATCAGAGTCCCTTGCCACCTCGCAAAGTCAATGTCTTTGTAGACCGTAAAGATCTGAAACCAGGGAAGGGCAGGGGTTAAATCACAGGTCCATAAATAGGAGGAAAAAAAGAAAACTACACGTCAAGACCGTGCAGTTTGCTGTTTCATGGAGCGAAGGTTCACTGCTTGCTGTATTTTGCATTTAGAATTACTACAGGGATCTCGCTATGTCCCCCTATGGCGTCAGTGAGGGGAAACAAGATTTTCTAAAAGCAAAACAGGAGCAAGATTATACATTGGAGGTAAAATCCCGTCAGTAATCCCAGAAAACCCAACTTTTACAAAATAATATTTTGCATCTTGATTTATGTATGCATTTATGCATAATTAAACATTGAAAAAGTATTAGTGTTTGATTACCCCCTAATGAGTCTTTGTCTTATTAACATTCATTTCTATTTATTCGAGAAAATAGAAAAGTGTTGGATTTCCTGTTAATTTATCGGAATCACAAAAATTCTGTAATAAATCAACAATCATCTATTATCAGTAAAGAAGCTGGGGCAGAGAGTAATTGGGATTAACCCGGTGCTGGGGCAGAGAGTAATTGGGATTAACCCGGTGCTGGGGCAGAGAGTGCGTGGGATTAACCCGGTGCTGGGGCAGAGAGTGCGTGGGATTAACCCGGTGCTGGGGCAGAGAGTGCGTGGGATTAACCCGGTGCTGGGGCAGAGAGTGCGTGGGATTAACCCGGTGCTGGGGCAGAGAGTGCGTGGGATTAACCCGGTGCTGGGGCAGAGAGTGCGTGGGATTAACCCGGTGCTGGGGCAGAGAGTGCGTGGGATTAACCCGGTGCTGGGGCAGAGAGTGCGTGGGATTAACCCGGTGCTGGGGCAGAGAGTAATTGGGATTAACCCGGTGCTGGGGCAGAGAGTGCGTGGGATTAACCCGGTGCTGGGGCAGAGAGTGCGTGGGATTAACCCGGTGCTGGGGCAGAGAGTAATTGGGATTAACCCGGTGCTGGGGCAGAGACTGCGTGGGATTAACCCGGTGCTGGGGCAGAGAGTGCGTGGGATTAACCCGGTGCTGGGGCAGAGAGTGCGTGGGATTAACCCGGTGCTGGGGCAGAGAGTGCGTGGGATTAACCCGGTGCTGGGGCAGAGAGTGCAGGGATTAACCCGGTGCTGGGGCAAAGAGTGCAGGGATTAACCCGGTGCTGGGGCAGAGAGTGCAGGGATTAACCCGGTGCTGGGGCAGAGAGTGCAGGGATTAACCCGGTGCTGGGGCAGAGAGTGATTGGGATTAACCCGGTGCTGGGGCAGAGAGTGCAGGGATTAACCCGGTGCTGGGGCAGAGAGTGATTAGGATTAACTCGGTGCTGGGGCAGAGAGTGCAGGGATTAACCCGGTGCTGGGGCAGAGAGTGCAGGGATTAACCCGGTGCTGGGGCAGAGAGTGCAGGGATTAACCCGGTGCTGGGGCAGAGAGTGCAGGGATTAACCCGGTGCTGGGGCAGAGAGTGCAGGGATTAACCCGGTGCTGGGGCAGAGAGTGCAGGGATTAACCCGGTGCTGGGGCAGAGAGTGCAGGGATTAAACCGGTGCTGGGGCAGAGAGTGCAGGGATTAAACCGGTGCTGGGACAGAGAGTGCAGGGATTAACCCGGTGCTGGGGCAGAGAGTGCAGGGATTAACCCGGTGCTGGGGCAGAGAGTGCAGGGATTAACCCGGTGCTGGGGCAGAGAGTGCGTGGGATTAACCCGGTGCTGGGGCAGAGAGTGCGTGGGATTAACCCGGTGCTGGGGCAGAGAGTGCGTGGGATTAACCCGGTGCTGGGGCAGAGAGTGCAGGGATTAACCCGGTGCTGGGGCAGAGAGTGCAGGGATTAACCCGATGCTGGGACAGAGAGGAAATATTCCTCCTTTCATTATTAAGGAAGCCTGCGGGCGCCGGAGATTTGCACAGGCAGGTAGCAAGTCAAGGGCATCAGAGCAAAGTATCAGAGTCCCTTGCCACCTCGCAAAGTCAATGTCTTTGTAGACCGTAAAGATCTGAAACCAGGGAAGGGCAGGGGTTAAATCACAGGTCCATAAATAGGAGGAAAAAAAGAAAACTACACGTCAAGACCGTGCAGTTTGCTGTTTCATGGAGCGAAGGTTCACTGCTTGCCCCAGCACCGGGTTAATCCCAATTACTCTCTGCCCCAGCACCGGGTTAATCCCACGCACTCTCTGCCCCAGCACCGGGTGCTGGGGCAAAGAGTGATTGGGATTAACCCGGTGCTGGGGCAGAGAGTGCAGGGATTAACCCGGTGCTAGGGCAGAGAGTGCGTGGGATTAACCCGGTGCTGGGGCAAAGAGTGCATGGGATTAACCCGGTGCTGGGGCAGAGAGTGCGTGGGATTAACCCGATGCTGGGGCAGAGAGTGCGTGGGATTAACCCGGTGCATGGACAGAGAGTGCAGGGATTAACCCGATGCTGGGGCAGAGAGTAATTGGGATTAACCCGGTGCTGGGGCAAAGAGTGCGTGGGATTAACCCGGTGCTGGGGCAGAGAGTGCGTGGGATTAACCCGGTGCTGGGGCAGAGAGTGCAGGGATTAACCCGGTGCTGGGGCAGAGAGTGCAGGGATTAACCCGATGCTGGGACAGAGAGTGCAGGGATTAACCCGGTGCTGGGGCAAAGAGTGATTGGGATTAACCCGGTGCTGGGGCAGAGAGTGCAGGGATTAACCCGGTGCTGGGGCAGAGAGTGCGTGGGATTAGCCCGGTGCTGGGGCAGAGAGTGCGTGGGATTAACCCGGTGCTGGGGCAGAGAGTGCGTGGGATTAACCCGGTGCTGGGGCAGAGAGTGATTGGGATTAACCCGGTGCTGGGGCAAAGAGTGCAGGGATTAACCCGGTGCTGGGGCAGAGAGTGCAGGGATTAACCCGGTGCTGGGGCAGAGAGTGCAGGGATTAACCCGGTGCTGGGGCAGAGAGTGCAGGGATTAACCCGGTGCTGGGGCAAAGAGTGCATGGGATTAACCCGGTGCTGGGGCAGAGAGTGCGTGGGATTAACCCGATGCTGGGGCAGAGAGTGCGTGGGATTAACCCGATGCTGGGGCAGAGAGTGCGTGGGATTAACCCGGTGCTGGGACAGAGAGTGCAGGGATTAACCCGATGCTGGGGCAGAGAGTAATTGGGATTAACCCGGTGCTGGGGCAAAGAGTGCGTGGGATTAACCCGGTGCTGGGGCAGAGAGTGCAGGGATTAACCCGATGCTGGGACAGAGAGTGCAGGGATTAACCCGGTGCTGGGACAGAGAGTGCAGGGATTAACCCGATGCTGGGGCAGAGAGTAGTTGGGATTAACCCGGTGCTGGGGCAAAGAGTGCGTGGGATTAACCCGGTGCTGGGGCAGAGAGTGCAGGGATTAACCCGGTGCTGGGGCAGAGAGTGCAGGGATTAACCCGGTGCTGGGGCAGAGAGTGCGTGGGATTAACCCGGTGCTGGGGCAGAGAGTGCGTGGGATTAACCCGATGCTGGGGCAGAGAGTGCAGGGATTAACCCGGTGCTGGGGCAGAGAGTGCAGGGATTAACCCGGTGCTGGGACAGAGAGTGCGTGGGATTAACCCGGTGCTGGGGCAGAGAGTGCAGGGATTAACCTGGTGCTGGGGCAGAGAGTGCAGGGATTAACCCGGTGCTGGGGCAGAGAGTAATTGGGATTAACCCGGTGCTGGGGCAGAGAGTGCAGGGATTAACCCGGTGCTGGGGCAGAGAGTAATTGGGATTAACCCGGTGCTGGGGCAGAGAGTGCGTGGGATTAACCCGGTGCTGGGGCAGAGAGTGATTGGGATTAACCCGGTGCTGGGGCAGAGAGTGCGTGGGATTAACCCGGTGCTGGGGCAGAGAGTGCAGGGATTAACCTGGTGCTGGGGCAAAGAGTGATTGGGATTAACCCGGTGCTGGGGCAGAGAGTGCAGGGATTAACCTGGTGCTGGGGCAGAGAGTGCAGGGATTAACCCAATGCTGGGACAGAGAGTGCGTGGGATTAACCCGGTGCTGGGGCAGAGAGTGCGTGGGATTAACCCGATGCTGGGACAGAGAGTGCGTGGGATTAACCCGGTGCTGGGGCAGAGAGTGCAGGGATTAACCCGGTGCTGGGGCAGAGAGTGCGTGGGATTAACCCGGTGCTGGGGCAGAGAGTGCAAGGATTAACCCGATGCTGGGGCAAAGAGTGCAGGGATTAACCCGATGCTGGGGCAGAGAGTGCGTGGGATTAACCTGGTGCTGGGGCAGAGAGTGCGTGGGATTAACCCGGTGCTGGGGCAAAGAGTGCAGGGATTAACCCGGTGCTGGGGCAGAGAGTGCAGGGATTAACCTGGTGCTGGGGCAGAGAGTGCGTGGGATTAACCCGGTGCTGGGGCAAAGAGTGCAGGGATTAACCCGGTGCTGGGGCAGAGAGTGATTGGGATTAACCTGGTGCTGGGGCAGAGAGTGCAAGGATTAACCCGGTGCTGGGGCAGAGAGTGCAGGGATTAACCCGATGCTGGGACAGAGAGTGCGTGGGATTAACCCGGTGCTGGGGCAGAGAGTGCGTGGGATTAACCCGGTGCTGGGGCAGAGAGTGCAGGGATTAACCCGATGCTGGGACAGAGAGTGCGTGGGATTAACCCGATGCTGGGGCAGAGAGTGCGTGGGATTAACCCGGTGCTGGGGCAGAGAGTGCAGGGATTAACCCGATGCTGGGACAGAGAGTGCGTGGGATTAACCCGATGCTGGGGCAGAGAGTGCGTGGGATTAACCCGGTGCTGGGGCAGAGAGTGCAGGGATTAACCCGATGCTGGGACAGAGAGTGCGTGGGATTAACCCGGTGCTGGGGCAGAGAGTGCGTGGGATTAACCCGGTGCTGGGGCAAAGAGTGCGTGGGATTAACCCGATGCTGGGACAGAGAGTGCAGGGATTAACCCGGTGCTGGGGCAGAGAGTGCAGGGATTAACCCGATGCTGGGACAGAGAGTGCAAGGATTAACCCGGTGCTGGGGCAGAGAGTGCAAGGATTAACCCGGTGCTGGGGCAGAGAGTGCGTGGGATTAACCCGGTGCTGGGGCAGAGAGTGCGTGGGATTAACCCGATGCTGGGGCAGAGAGTGCAGGGATTAATCCGGTGCTGGGGCAAAGAGTGCGTGGGATTAACCCGGTGCTGGGGCAGAGAGTGCAGGGATTAACCCGGTGCTGGGGCAGAGAGTGCAGGGAGAATAACTACAGAAAACTGCAAAAGTGTTATTGTTTTCTTCGTTTTTTTTCCATTTACAAAAACCACTATAGAAATTTAAACATAAATACAGCAGATCTACAAGTCCAAAACCTATCAAATGAGTTTAAGATGTGCTGGTGCCAGGGATGTCCTTTTAAGGGGCAGGACAAGCAATTTGTGCATTTCCACAAGGAGCCCTTACCGAGGACTTCCACCCATCCTATGCGATAAATGCAAAATTGGGGCAGAAATGACTGATCCCATTAATCACAAATGGGCAGAATAATAACAGACCCCTGTGGACCAGAATGAACTGCTGAGGAATAGAAGCTCTCCCTGGTGTAGCAGTATATGGAGCCATCCCACCCCCAGGTTTAACATGTCTGAAACATGTTAGTACATTGCTGTATGTACCGAGGCATTCTGCAATAATATACACAGTGCACACCCTGCGCAATAGGTTTATTTACTACGCAGTGAATAGACCAAACTGCCAAACGGTCTATAACAGCCCAGATGTCACTATAACATAGTACGATATCTTTACAAATCTGACATTTTTACTTATATTTTATAATTCATTTTCAATTCGCTGCAGTTCGCCATTTCATAAATAATCCCCGTTATCAATAATAAACCGCGTCTTATTTGGAAACATTTTATTAATAATCTCAGCTGCGGGACATACTGTTACCACATTCTGGGTTATTCTCTAAACCCGCAAATTGTCTGGAGTGCAACGTGGATTGTAGAAACGTTGGCAGACACTGGCCGAGCTGGAAACTGGGCGGCTGTTACGGCCTCAAATGCTCAGTTCCCTGGTGACTTCCAGACAACTCCCAGCTTAGTAAATATACCGAGTGAGCGGCTGTCTGACTGGTCGTGGCACAGAGAGAGCAGTCGGAGGTGGTGGGTACAGGGGGCTGCGCTGGCAACCTAGGAAAGGAACAGGTGGGGCTGAACTGGAATAGTGAAATGTCATGTGTCCTTAACCCCTTAAGGACACATGACGTGTGACATGTCATGATTCCCTTTTATTCCAGAAGTTTGGTCCTTAAGGGGTTAAGGGGTTAAACCCAATATGATATGATTTTTTTTTTTTTTAGGTTTTGAAAATCGGACACAAATAATTTTTCCTGGACCTAGCTACTGAGAGCTTTTTCTACATTCATAAAGTATCCGTGAGCGTATTTCACACAAATCCACCTGGGAGCGCACAGCGCCGAGCGAGAGCCATGTTTGAATAATGTTATACCAAGCGAGGGATGCTGCAACTCACATGGGAAAAGAATCTCCACCAATATATTTATTATCATCACGTGAGCATTATCCTGAAAATCTACCGACTACAAGAAGCTAGGAATGAATTAATCAGAGTGTTATTTACGGCAGTTTGGCTTTTTCCAAGCGTTCTAGTCAGAGCAGCCAACAATGCATTGTGGGAAATCCCCCCAGGCCAGAATTCATGGCATGGGCCCTACCAGCCTTGGTGGGGGACGCGGTATATTTCCTAATTTCCACGGGGGGGTGTGGAGCAGGTGGTAAGCAGAGGGTGTTTGAAAAAACGGTCCTCATTTCATTTTTAGGCCCTTTAAATCTGGTCAGATATTGACTTTCTCGACGTTTCCCTCGAGATGCTATTGGCTCTTGCCGTCAGCCGCCGCCTGCACTGATGCGGAGGTAACAGTGTCTCTCGGACAGAATTAACTTCTCTCCTTACACAGGCAGATGTCGATACATGCCCACTGTTGCCTGTAATGTATTGCTACAGCTACAAGAAGATTTACAGCACGCCGCTTCTAAACGGCCACATCTCTAATGAAATGCCTTGTGGGACCGCGAACGCCATGTAAATAAAAAGACAACTTGTACTTATATAGCCGCGCTCTCCTTTCCAAGTGCTTCACAATTAAAGTTTTTGTTTGGAATCTGGAAGATGCTGTACTTAGGTTAGCAGGCAGTCTGCCCCTGGAGGCCGTGATTGGATAGCTGGTGGTGAAATCATTTTATTTTTATTTGCAAAAGAATGGATGGAAAAAATACGAATGGCTACCTATAACAGTTATAAGCCAGCATGGATCCATTGTCAATTCTGCTATTAGTGGCCCCCAGATAGAATTATATTACCAGGCGATAAGATCTATCCAAGGCAACCCAGGAGAGCTCAGATCCCAGATCAGAGACACTGAACCCAGACAGAGGGCAGTAATTACAACAGAAAAGATAATGATGGAATTGGCCATCACTGGCCTCCTCAGCGAGTTTGAATGGAGAAAAATTACCTCTCTATGTCACTGTCTTTACTGCTTCCGCTGGAAGCCTGTTCCAGGTATCTACTACCCTTTCTATATCACTGTTACTGCTCCCACTGGAAGGCTATTCGAGGTATCTACTACCCTTTCTATATCACTGTTACTGCTCCCACTGGAAGGCTATTCCAGGTATCTACTACCCTTTCTATATCACTGTTACTGCTCCCACTGGAAGGCTATTCCAGGTATCTACTGCCCTTTCTATATCACTGTTACTGCTCCCACTGGAAGGCTATTCCAGGTATCTACTACCCTTTCTATATCACTGTTACTGCTCCCACTGGAAGGCTATTCCAGGTATCTACTACCCTTTCTATATCACTGTTACTGCTCCCACTGGAAGGCTATTCTCGGTATCTACTACCCTTTCTATATCACTGTTACTGCTCCCACTGGAAGGCTATTCCCGGTATCTACTACCCTTTCTATATCACTGTTACTGCTCCCACTGGAAGGCTATTCCATGTATCTACTACCCTTTCTATATCACTGTTACTGCTCCCACTGGAAGGCTATTCCAGGTATCTACTACCCTTTCTATATCACTGTTACTGCTCCCACTGGAAGGCTATTCCAGGTAAAATACCCCTCTCTGTCTCATTAGAGATATCTTTGCCAGAAGCTCAAGGAAGCAGGCTGAAGGGTCAGTGTTAGGACCCGCTTAGGGGGGTCTGCCTTGACGTTGGCAGGCGGGCATCCCTCCAATGGCCATTGGAGCAACTAAATGACCTCCATTTGTCTAAATATACATAGGGATTAAGGAGAAAGCGCAAGTAACATTTTCTTTTCTTTGGTTTTTACTATATATTGGGGCTGATGTGTGTTGTAGTCCTTGCTGCTTAAGCGCAGGACTTCTCTTTTTGTATTTGTATTCCAGGTATCTACTACCCTTTCTATATCACTGTTACTGCTCCCACTGGAAGGCTATTCCAGGTATCTACTACCCTTTCTATATCACTGTTACTGCTCCCACTGGAAGGCTATTCCAGGTATCTACTACCCTTTCTATATCACTGTTACTGCTCCCACTGGAAGGCTATTCCAGGTATCTACTACCCTTCTATATCACTGTTACTGCTCTCACTGGAAGGCTATTCCAGGTATCTACTACCCTTTCTATATAACTGTTACTGCTCCCACTGGAAGGCTATTCCCGGTATCTACTACCCTTTCTATATCACTGTTACTGCTCCCACTGGAAGGCTATTCCATGTATCTACTACCCTTTCTATATCACTGTTACTGCTTCCACTGGAAGGCTATTCCAGGTATCTACTACCCTTTCTATATCACTGTCAGGCTTTAGAAAGTGCTTAATATCATACTTTTTTAGTATTTCTATACTAGAGATGGTCTGGGGGAGTTGTGTTTGCGTAGGATCCATCATTAGAGCTTTAATTATCTGTCAGCGTCTAGAACTCTATATAATTATAATTCTGCATTCAGAACTAATAATCTCAGCTGTGGGAAGTATGTTACTGTCAACGTGTTATTTAATTGAGCACTCATTTCTGTTCGGTATCACAATATACTAATTCCATTGGTTATTTACATCTGTGTCACTGGACTTATATGGCTAAAGTGTATATTCCTGCACTGAGTTAGATAAACAGAAGGTTTTGCAGTTTATTTGCAAGGCTGCAGCAATCCCGCTTACAGAGTGTATGTGTGTCACATTGTGTCGCTGTTACATAATGACAGCTCTCGCGATTCTCTCTAACTTTCCATAGCGGTTTATCTCGTTCCCCAGTACACATCGAGGGGTGTCCAGTAAACATGAAGGAAGTTCTTATTGATAAACGATTCATGGATTAAGGTTGTGGATCTCATTAAAAAAAAAGTCTAAACTTTAAACTGTTCGTCACAACATTCAGCTATCCATTCACTGAACCCTGCAGCTCTTCATACACTGAACCCTGCAGCTCTCCATTCACTGAAGCCTGCAGCTCTCCATTCACTGAACCCTGCAGCTCTTCATAGACTGAATACTGAACCCTGCAGCTCTCTATAGACTGAACACTGAACCCTGCAGCTCTCTATAGACTGAACACTGAACCCTGCAGCTCTCCATAGACTGAATACTGAACCCTGAAGCTCTCCATAGACTGAACCCTGCAGCTCTCCATAGACTGAACACTGAACCCTGCAGCTCTCCCCAGACTGAGCACTGAACCCTGCAGCTCTCCATAGACTGAATACTGAACCCTGCAGCTCTCCACAGACTTAGTACTGAACCCTGCAGCTCTCCATAGACTGAATACTGAACCCTGCAGCTCTCCATAGACTGAGTACTGAACCCTGCAGCTCCCCATAGACTGAACACTGAACCCTGCAGCTTTCCATAGAATGAATACTGAACCCTGCAGCTTTCCATAGAATGAATACTGAACCCTGCAGCTCTCCATAGACTGAATACTGAACCCGGCAGCTCTCCATAGACTGAACACTGAACCCTGCAGCTCTCCATAGACTGAACACTGAACCCTGCAGCTCTCCATAGACTGAATACTGAACCCTGCAGCTCTCCACAGACTTAGTACTGAACCCTGCAGCTCTCCATAGACTGAATACTGAACCCTGCAGCTCTCCATAGACTGAGTACTGAACCCTGCAGCTCCCCATAGACTGAACACTGAACCCTGCAGCTTTCCATAGAATGAATACTGAACCCTGCAGCTTTCCATAGAATGAATACTGAACCCTGCAGCTCTCCATAGACTGAACACTGAACCCTGCAGCTCTCCATAGACTGAATACTGAACCGTGCAGCTCTCCATAGACTGAGCACTGAACCCTGCAGCTCTCCATAGACTGAATACTGAACCCTGAAGCTCTCCATAGACTGAACCCTGCAGCTCTCCATAGACTGAACCCTGCAGCTCTCCATAGACTGAACACTGAACCCTGCAGCTCTCCACAGACTGAGTACTGTACCCTGCAGCTTTCCATAGAATGAATACTGAACCCTGCAGCTCTCCATAGACTGAACCCTGCAGCTCTCCATAGACTGAACACTGAACCCTGCAGCTCTCCATAGACTGAACCCTGCAGCTCTCCATAGACTGAACACTGAACCCTGCAGCTCTCCACAGACCGAGTACTGTACCCTGCAGCTTTCCATAGAATGAATACTGAACCCTGCAGCTCTCCATAGACTGAATACTGAACCCGGCAGCTCTCCATAGACTGAACACTGAACCCTGCAGCTCTCCATAGACTGAGCACTGAACCCTGCAGCTCTCCATAGAATGAATACTGAACCCTGCAGCTCTCCACAGACTGAGTACTGTACCCTGCAGCTTTCCATAGACTGAATACTAAACCCTGCAGCTCTCTATAGACTGAATACTGAACCCTGCAGCTTTCCATAGAATGAATACTGAACCCTGCAGCTCCCCATAGACTGAACACTGAACCCTGCAGCTTTCCATAGAATGAGCACTGAACCCTGCAGCTCTCCATAGAATGAATACTGAACCCTGCAGCTTTCCATAGAATGAATACTGAACCCTGCAGCTCTCCATAGACTGAGCACTGAACCCTGCAGCTCTCCATAGACTGAACACTGAACCCTGCAGCTCTCCATAGACTGAATACTGAACCCTGAAGCTCTCCATAGACTGAACACTGAACCCTGCAGCTTTCCATAGAATGAATACTGAACCCTGCAGCTCTCCATAGACTGAGTACTGAACCCTGCAGCTCTCCATAGACTGAGTACTGAACCCGGCAGCTCTCCATAGACTGAGTACTGAACCCTGCAGCTCCCCATAGACTGAACACTGAACCCTGCAGCTTTCCATAGAATGAATACTGAACCCTGCAGCTCTCCATAGACTGAGCACTGAACCCTGCAGCTCTCCATAGAATGAATACTGAACCCTGCAGCTCTCCACAGACTGAGTACTGTACCCTGCAGCTTTCCATAGACTGAATACTAAACCCTGCAGCTCTCTATAGACTGAATACTGAACCCTGCAGCTTTCCATAGAATGAATACTGAACCCTGCAGCTCCCCATAGACTGAACACTGAACCCTGCAGCTCTCCATAGACTGAACCCTGCAGCTTTCCATAGAATGAATACTGAACCCTGCAGCTTTCCATAGAATGAATACTGAACCCTGCAGCTCTCCATAGACTGAGCACTGAACCCTGCAGCTCTCCATAGACTGAATACTGAACCCTGCAGCTCTCCATAGACTGAGCACTGAACCCTGCAGCTCTCCATAGACTGAATACTGAACCCTGAAGCTCTCCATAGACTGAACCCTGCAGCTCTCCATAGACTGAACACTGAACCCTGCAGCTCTCCACAGACTGAGTACTGTACCCTGCAGCTTTCCATAGAATGAATACTGAACCCTGCAGCTCTCCATAGACTGAACACTGAACCCTGCAGCTCTCCACAGACTGAGTACTGTACCCTGCAGCTTTCCATAGAATGAATACTGAACCCTGCAGCTCTCCATAGACTGAATACTGAACCCGGCAGCTCTCCATAGACTGAACACTGAACCCTGCAGCTCTCCATAGACTGAACACTGAACCCTGCAGCTCTCCATAGACTGAATACTGAACCCTGCAGCTCTCCACAGACTGAGTACTGAACCCTGCAGCTCTCCATAGACTGAGTACTGAACCATGCAGCTCTCCATAGAATGAATACTGAACCCTGCAGCTCCCCATAGACTGAACACTGAACCCTGCAGCTTTCCATAGAATGAATACTGAACCCTGCAGCTCTCCATAGACTGAGCACTGAACCCTGCAGCTCTCCATAGAATGAATACTGAACCCTGCAGCTCTCCATAGACTGAACACTGAACCCTGCAGCTCTCCATAGACTGAACCCTGCAGCTTTCCATAGAATGAATACTGAACCCTGCAGCTTTCCATAGAATGAATACTGAACCCTGCAGCTCTCCATAGACTGAGCACTGAACCCTGCAGCTCTCCACAGACTGAGTACTGTACCCTGCTGCTTTCCATAGACTGAATACTAAACCCTGCAGCTCTCTATAGACTGAATACTGAACCCTGCAGCTTTCCATAGAATGAATACTGAACCCTGCAGCTCCCCATAGACTGAACACTGAACCCTGCAGCTCTCCATAGACTGAACCCTGCAGCTTTCCATAGAATGAATACTGAACCCTGCAGCTTTCCATAGAATGAATACTGAACCCTGCAGCTCTCCATAGACTGAGCACTGAACCCTGCAGCTCTCCATAGACTGAATACTGAACCCTGCAGCTCTCCATAGACTGAGCACTGAACCCTGCAGCTCTCCATAGACTGAATACTGAACCCTGAAGCTCTCCATAGACTGAACCCTGCAGCTCTCCATAGACTGAACACTGAACCCTGCAGCTCTCCACAGACTGAGTACTGTACCCTGCAGCTTTCCATAGAATGAATACTGAACCCTGCAGCTCTCCATAGACTGAACACTGAACCCTGCAGCTCTCCACAGACTGAGTACTGTACCCTGCAGCTTTCCATAGAATGAATACTGAACCCTGCAGCTCTCCATAGACTGAATACTGAACCCGGCAGCTCTCCATAGACTGAACACTGAACCCTGCAGCTCTCCATAGACTGAACACTGAACCCTGCAGCTCTCCATAGACTGAGCACTGAACCCTGCAGCTCTCCATAGAATGAATACTGAACCCTGCAGCTCTCCACAGACTGAGTACTGTACCCTGCAGCTTTCCATAGACTGAATACTAAACCCTGCAGCTCTCTATAGACTGAATACTGAACCCTGCAGCTTTCCATAGAATGAATACTGAACCCTGCAGCTCCCCATAGACTGAACACTGAACCCTGCAGCTTTCCATAGAATGAGCACTGAACCCTGCAGCTTTCCATAGAATGAGCACTGAACCCTGCAGCTCTCCATAGAATGAATACTGAACCCTGCAGCTTTCCATAGAATGAATACTGAACCCTGCAGCTCTCCATAGACTGAGCACTGAACCCTGCAGCTCTCCATAGACTGAACACTGAACCCTGCAGCTCTCCATAGACTGAATACTGAACCCTGCAGCTTTCCATAGACTGAATACTGAACCCTGCAGCTCTCTATAGAATAAAATGATCATTAGTTCCAAAATAGCTTTAGTTTTTATTAGTTACCAATATGTTTACCTTTTCTCACTGCCTGTGTCAAACCTTACATGGTGACAAAGAGCACCTCACAGGTTTTACTTGAAACATTCTGCATGTCAATGTGAGGTTTTTCTGTTTGTAAGGATTTTATTGACAGAGGCCGCGAGTGAGGAGAGGAGCAGGGGATTTGTCTACGTGTTCCTCCCGTAATGTCCCTGGTGGTTTTATTGCACTATCTTTGCATAAGTAATTAAAGAAAACAGAATTCACTTTATTAAAGATTCATCAAATGCCCACGGAAGGCGAGAAGGAGAGGTCCATCTGGAGAAGCCTCTCATTAGAGAGTAGAAGAGCTGGAGGCGTCACAATGATTTGTCACGGCTTCCTAAACATGTCGGAAAAATCGCGCAGCTCCATCACATTCAACAATAATCCAAAACATGTGCAGGGCAGTCCGGAACACAGTGACCGTCCCCTCGCAGTCATCGTCAGCTTTACAGCCAATTCATTAGCAATTCATGATTCCAGCACACAGAGGGGGCACAGATAACAGGATGGTTTTGCATTTGGAGAAGCTCTGGCAGCTATAATAAAATCTACCACATCTGTCTCTGTAAGAGATTTCTCAGCCAGGCACCAAACCGTGTCCTTAGCAATGTCTCCTTCCTTGCCAACAGCGGCTGCCAGCAATGTCTGCCTGGCATGTCTTTGCTGTGCCCTTGTTTTAACCCCTTCAGCTAGAAACATGAGCAGTAGCTAGTGTGCCCAGACATATAGTGGTAACCATGCACAGTCTAGAGGTGGCATTTCATATTGTGGGCACCATGGGTTATCTATCGTATGCCACCAAGTGAGCCTTGCCAGGTTGAAGTAGGTCAGCCATCCCATGTCACCTCTGCAGCTATGGCCAGGGTCACCCAACACATCACCAGGCAAGACTAGGGCAAGGGTATCACAAGTTACTGGACCCATGTCACCAGGTGAGCCATAGACAGAGAGCTAGGGTATCACAGGTTACCGGACCCATGTCACCAGGTGAGCCATAGACAGAAAGCAAGGGTATCACAGGTTACCCGACCCATGTCACCAGGTGAGCCATAGACAGAGAGCGAGGGTATCACAAGTTACTGGACCCATGTCACCAGGTGAGCCATAGACAGAAAGCGAGGGTATCACAGGTTACCCGACCCATGTCACCAGGTGAGCCATAGACAGAGAGCGAAGGTATCACAGGTTACCCGACCCATGTCACCAGGTGAGCCATAGACAGAGAGCTAGGGTATCACAAGTTACTGGACCCATGTCACCAGGTGAGCCATAGACAGAGAGCTAGGGTATCACAGGTTACCGGACCCATGTCACCAGGTGAGCCATAGACAGAAAGCGAGGGTAACACAGGTTACCCGACCCATGTCACCAGGTGAGCCATAGACAGAGAGCGAGGGTATCACAGGTTACCCAACCCATGTCACCAGGTGAGCCATAGACAGAGAGCGAGGGTATCACAGGTAATCCGACACATGTCACCAGGTGAGCCATAGACAGAGAGCGAGGGTATCACAGGTTACCCGACCCATGTCACCAGGTGAGCCATAGACAGAGAGCGAGGGTATCACAGGTTACCCGACCCATGTCACCAGGTGAGCCATAGACAGAGAGCGAGGGTATCACAGGTTACCCGACCCATGTCACCAGGTGAGCCATAGACAGAAAGCGAAGGTAACACAGGTTACCCGACCCATGTCACCAGGTGAGCCATAGACAGAGAGCGAGGGTATCACAGGTTACCCAACCCATGTCACCAGGTGAGCCATAGACAGAGAGCGAGGGTATCACAGGTTACCGGACCCATGTCACCAGGTGAGCCATAGACAGAAAGCGAGGGTAACACAGGTTACCCGACCCATGTCACCAGGTGAGCCATAGACAGAGAGCGAGGGTATCACAGGTTACCCAACCCATGTCACCAGGTGAGCCATAGACAGAGAGCGAGGGTATCACAGGTTACCCAACCCATGTCACCAGGTGAGCCATAGACAGAGAGCGAGGGTATCACAGGTTACCCAACCCATGTCACCAGGTGAGCCATAGACAGAGAGCGAGGGTATCACAGGTTACCCAACCCATGTCACCAGGTGAGCCATAGACAGAGAGCGAGGGTATCACAGGTTACCCGACCCATGTCACCAGGTGAGCCATAGACAGAGAGCGAGGGTATCACAGGTAATCCGACACATGTCACCAGGTGAGCCATAGACAGAGAGCGAGGGTATCACAGGTTACCCGACCCATGTCACCAGGTGAGCCATAGACAGAGAGCGAGGGTATCACAGGTTACCCGACCCATGTCACCAGGTGAGCCATAGACAGAGAGCGAGGGTATCACAGGTTACCCAACCCATGTCACCAGGTGAGCCATAGACAGAGAGCGAGGGTATCACAGGTTACCCGACCCATGTCACCAGGTGAGCCATAGACAGAGAGCGAGGGTACCACAGGTAATCCGACCCATGTCACCAGGTGAGCCATAGACAGAGAGCGAGGGTATCACAGGTTAGCCGACCCATGTCACCAGGTGAGCCATAGACAGAGAGCAAGGGTATCGCAGGTTAGCCGACCCATGTCACCAGGTGAGCCATAGACAGAGAGCGAGGGTATCACAGGTTAGCCGACCCATGTCACCAGGTGAGCCCTTGCCAGGTTACTGGACCCATGGGTATTACATGTTCTGTATTATTGAAAAGAAGGCTTATGGTGTCACTGGGAACAGACTGGCAATAAAAATCGCCATCTGGCTTTGAAACATTACCTTTTATGTGTTTAGCCACAGTGCTGTATGTCATGGCAGAGGCATCTTTGCCACACTGTATATTGTATAGAAACTGTATGCGGCTGTTTGTGACTGGGGGCCTTTACATGTAGAGGCGCTGTGTAAGTAGTGGCACTTTATATGTAGTGATACTGTATATGTAGTGGGGCTCTATATGTAGTGGCACTGTATATGTAATGGTGCTGTATATGTAATGATACTGTATATGTAGTGGGGCTCTATATGTAGTGGCGCTGTATATGTAATGGCGCTGTATATGTAGTGATACTGTATATGTAGTGGGGCTCTATATGTAGTGGCGCTGTATATGTAATGGCGCTGTATATGTAGCGATACTGTATATGTAGTGGGGCTCTATATGTAGTGGCACTGTATATGTAATGGCGCTGTATATGTAGCGATACTGTATATGTAGTGGGGCTCTATATGTAGTGGCACTGTATATGTAATGGCGCTGTATATGTAGTGATACTGTATATGTAGTGGGGCTCTATATGTAGTGGCACTGTATATGTAATGGCGCTGTATATGTAGCGATACTGTATATGTAGTGGGGCTCTATATGTAGTGGCGCTGTATATGTAATGGCGCTGTATATGTAGCGATACTGTATATGTAGTGGGGCTCTATATGTAGTGGCACTGTATATGTAGTGATACTGTATATGTAGTGATACTGTATATGTAGTGGGGCTCTATATGTAGTGGCGCTGTATATGTAATGGTGCTGTATATGTAGCGATACTGTATATGTAGCGATACTGTATATGTAGTGGGGCTCTATATGTAGTGGCACTGTATATGTAATGGCGCTGTATATGTAGTGATACTGTATATGTAGTGGGGCTCTATATGTAGTGGCACTGTATATGTAATGGCGCTGTATATGTAGTGATACTGTATATGTAGTGGGGCTCTATATGTAGTGGCACTGTATATGTAATGGCGCTGTATATGTAGTGATACTGTATATGTAGTGGGGCTCTATATGTAGTGGCACTGTATATGTAATGGCGCTGTATATGTAGCGATACTGTATATGTAGTGGGGCTCTATATGTAGTGGCGCTGTATATGTAATGGCGCTGTATATGTAGTGATACTGTATATGTAGTGGGGCTCTATATGTAGTGGCACTGTATATGTAATGGCGCTGTATATGTAGCGATACTGTATATGTAGTGGGGCTCTATATGTAGTGGCGCTGTATATGTAATGGCGCTGTATATGTAGCGATACTGTATATGTAGTGGGGCTCTATATGTAGTGGCACTGTATATGTAATGGCGCTGTATATGTAGCGATACTGTATATGTAGTGGGGCTCTATAAGTAGTGGCGCTGTATATGTAATGGCGCTGTATATGTAGTGATACTGTATATGTAGTGGGGCTCTATATGTAGTGGCACTGTATATGTAATGGCGCTGTATATGTAGCGATACTGTATATGTAGTGGGGCTCTATATGTAGTGGCACTGTATATGTAATGGCGCTGTATATGTAGTGATACTGTATATGTAGTGGGGCTCTATATGTAGTGGCGCTGTATATGTAATGGCGCTGTATATGTAGCGATACTGTATATGTAGTGGGGCTCTATATGTAGTGGCGCTGTATATGTAATGGCGCTGTATATGTAGTGATACTGTATATGTAGTGGGGCTCTATATGTAGTGGCACTGTATATGTAATGGCGCTGTATATGTAGCGATACTGTATATGTAGTGGGGCTCTATATGTAGTGGCACTGTATATGTAATGGCGCTGTATATGTAGTGATACTGTATATGTAGTGGGGCTCTATATGTAGTGGCACTGTATATGTAATGGCGCTGTATATGTAGCGATACTGTATATGTAGTGGGGCTCTATATGTAATGGCGCTGTATATGTAGCGATACTGTATATGTAGTGAGGCTCTATATGTAGTGGCACTGTATATGTAATGGCGCTGTATATGTAGTGATACTGTATATGTAGTGGGGCTCTATATGTAGTGGCACTGTATATGTAATGGCGCTGTATATGTAGTGGCACTGTATATGTAGTGGGGCTCTATATGTAGTGGCACTGTATATGTAATGGCGCTGTATATGTAGTGATACTGTATATGTAGTGGGGCTCTATATGTAGTGGCACTGTATATGTAATGGCGCTGTATATATAGCGATACTGTATATGTAGTGGGGCTCTATATGTAGTGGCGCTGTATATGTAATGGCGCTGTATATGTAGTGATACTGTATATGTAGTGGGGCTCTATATGTAGTGGCATTGTATATGTAATGGCGCTGTATATGTAGCGATACTGTATATGTAGTGGGGCTCTATATGTAGTGGCACTGTATATGTAATGGCGCTGTATATGTAGCGATACTGTATATGTAGTGGGGCTCTATATGTAGTGGCACTGTATATGTAATGGCGCTGTATATGTAGCGATACTGTATATGTAGTGGGGCTCTATATGTAATGGCGCTGTATATGTAGCGATACTGTATATGTAGTGGGGCTCTATATGTAGTGGCACTGTATATGTAATGGCGCTGTATATGTAGCGATACTGTATATGTAGTGGGGCTCTATATGTAGTGGCACTGTATATGTAATGGCGCTGTATATGTAGCGATACTGTATATGTAGTGGGGCTCTATATGTAATGGCGCTGTATATGTAGCGATACTGTATATGTAGTGGGGCTCTATATGTAGTGGCACTGTATATGTAATGGCGCTGTATATGTAGTGATACTGTATATGTAGTGGGGCTCTATATGTAGTGGCACTGTATATGTAATGGCGCTGTATATGTTGTGATACTGTATATGTAGCGATACTGGTTAGAGAGAGTCATTGCTCTACATGCAGACACACGGTGCGCATGTAGCGTTCTAAAGAAAACAATAAAAACGATTTTAATGGGTCTCAATGAATACAGCTTCTTTTGAAGTCTGTAGGGAGAGATGTCAGCCAGACTGCTGATGCAATCCATTTTATTGCAGAATCGCTGTTTAGTTAATAAACTATGTGTTAACCTCTGTGTCAATCCAATGAGGCAGTCTGTGTGCAATCCTGTCACGTCAGTTCAGCATTCTCCGAATTATATTCCTGCCCCCCGAGAGGTGACACCGTGACATCTTTCTGGGAATTATTTATTGCAGGTGGCGGGTCAAGCATTTCACACAAGCATTGCACGTACTCGTTAAATCCTGCCCTGCTCTCCACCAGGTCTGTGGCCACGCTCTGATCCTCCGTGCCCAGGAGCTGGGCACACAGAACTGGCACAGGGCACAGCAGCCATGGCTGCGGGCACTCACTGCGGATTCTACTCAATGACACTGGGATTCAGCTTAATACAGAGAGCAGCATTATTGAGCAAACTATTTAGATATTATGTGTTCCCATAAAATATCTTACACAGCATTAACAGAGGGAGCAGACAATGGCCGCCACATTACGGGTGCTGGAAGAGTTCCTTGAAGATTAGGTTCCTGTATGGTTTTCCAAAATGCTCTGTTCGGGGGGAGGTGGGGTCTCACACCTTGTGCTCTTTAGCTACTAAGGAAGCATTGTTAACAGGTGGTAGAGGGCTATTTACATTTTAATTTCTGTCAGTACCCTAGTGACACAGTGTGTTAGGCTGCTCTACTCTTAGTGTGCTGACGAGTCCTCTCATTTTACTGCGCAATGTCTGTTTTTTATGGCGTGGGGGGGGGGGGACTATTTTATGCCTTACTGCTTGTAGATTCGGGGGTGGGGGTTTTCACACCCTTTGGGAGGAAGTCAGACTACTGCGGTGAATTACTATTGGGTGTGGGAGAGTCTCCTTAACCTCTTATCTTTAAGACATCTCCCATCATAGGATTGGAAGATACCTGTACAATTTCTTGGTTTTTTTTCTACTTTTGGAGCTAAAAGGTCACCATGTGTTCAGTCCAGTAAAACAGGTTGGAAAATAAAGACCCACAAAGACGCCACACGGCTATTCTAAATGTGAAGGAAAAAACAGAGAAATACAATTCCTGCACACAAACGGGAAAATAGGAACATAAAATGCCATTTGGTCAGCCTGATGTCTTTATAAGTTAATAACTGCTCCGTCCGCAGGAAATCCTGTGCCTTCCCGCCTGGACAGCCTTAATCTGTACGCTGACTGTATAACTGGATTAACTGTACCGCAGCCGGCATTCACCGCTATGTGCTCCATCCCCCAGACACAGCACTTTCATGCATAAAAGCCCCTTTCTTCCCATTAAAGCAAGGTTGTGCACTTATCTGTTACCCTCCCAAGGGGTCAGACAGATACAGAGCATTAACTTGCGCATTCTATCCCAACTCTCTGGCTTTAGTACTGTCCGAACACTCCCCGAGATGGATGTGTTAATTGAGGCTGTGAGAGCGGCGGCTCCCCTTGTGCCCCCCTAACTAGATTACTCTGATCTTTTAGTTTCCACATCGAACGTCAATCCCCCTGCTGCCTGCTGCACAATTACAGCTGCCGGCAATGCAGGATTAAAGTGATTGGAAGTGTAATGTTGCCTAACCAAGGAATAAATGCTTCTGACAGTGTCTAAGACCTCTCTGGAGAGAGTCACTATTCAAAGGGAGCCACAGAAAGGAGTGTAAGCTCAGGGGAACCACTCGGCCTCATGGCATTGTGCAGGAATCCCATTGCCGTCACAGCAGCTTACAATCTACCAGTTACAACATAGAATATCTTTCACAGCTTGCATAAAACAATAAACTAAAAAAACATATAACTGATCACAAGTCTCTGCTTAATGAATCAAAGCTACTTGGTTTGGTCAATATTAAGGACCTATTATGTAAAAGCTGTTTACAGGACACTCAGGCTGGGTTTAGCGCCCATCTCCTTACTGCGTTGGAGAAGGATTATAAACTGAGTTAAAACAGATCCCATGCAGAATATCAATGGTTGCTTATGGTCTGGCTACTCTCTCAATGTTTCATGTGGGAAGGTAGACAGGATTATTGACTATAGTGAGAATTTAAAGTACAGATACAGTATCAGGACGGGTCAGCCATGTTACACCCTGGATTAACCCCGCTGTAACCCTTTCATATCCAGAACGTCTCTCGCTGTCTAAGATACAGTATCAGGACGGGTCGGCCATGTTACACCCTGGATTAACCCCGCTGTAACCCTTTCATATCCAGAACGTCTCTCGCTGTCTAAGATACAGTATCAGGACGGGTCAGCCATGTTACACCCTGGATTAACCCCGCTGTAACCCTTTCATATCCAGAACGTCTCTCGCTGTCTAAGATACAGTATCAGGACGGGTCAGCCATGTTACACCCTGGATTAACCCCGCTGTAACCCTTTCATATCCAGAACGTCTCTCGCTGTCTAAGATACAGTATCAGGACGGGTCAGCCATGTTACACCCTGTATTAACCCCGCAGTAACCCTTTCATATCCAGAACGTCTCGCTGTCTAAGATACAGTATCAGGACGGGTCAGCCATGTTACACCCTGGATTAACCCCGCTGTAACCCTTTCATATCCAGAACGTCTCTCGCTGTCTAAGATACAGTATCAGGATGGGTCAGCCAAGTTACACCCTGGATTAACCCCACTGTAACCCTTTCATATCCAGAACGTCTCTCGCCGTCTAAGATACAGTATCAGGACGGGTCAGCCATGTTACACCCTGGATTAACCCCACTGTAACCCTTTCATATCCAGAACGTCTCTCGCTGTCTAAGATACAGTATCAGGATGGGTCAGCCAAGTTACACCCTGGATTAACCCCGCTGTAACCCTTTCATATCCAGAACGTCTCTCACTGTCTAAGATACAGTATCAGGACGGGTCAGCCATGTTACACCCTGGATTAACCCCACTGTAACCCTTTCATATCCAGAACGTCTCTCACTGTCTAAGATACAGTATCAGGACGGGTCAGCCATGTTACACCCTGGATTAACCCCACTGTAACCCTTTCATATCCAGAACGTCTCTCGCTGTCTAAGATACAGTATCAGGACGGGTCAGCCATGTTACACCCTGGATTAACCCCGCTGTAACCCTTTCATATCCAGAACGTCTCTCGCTGTCTAAGATACAGTATCAGGATGGGTCGGCCATGTTACACCCTGGATTAACCCCGCTGTAACCCTTTCATATCCAGAACGTCTCTCACTGTCTAAGATACAGTATCAGGACGGGTCAGCCATGTTACACCCTGGATTAACCCCGCTGTAACCCTTTCATATCCAGAACGTCTCTCACTGTCTAAGATACAGTATCAGGACGGGTCAGCCATGTTACACCCTGGATTAACCCCGCTGTAACCCTTTCATATCCAGAACGTCTCTCGCTGTCTAAGATACAGTATCAGGACGGGTCGGCCATGTTACACCCTGGATTAACCCCGCTGTAACCCTTTCATATCCAGAACGTCTCTCGCTGTCTAAGATACAGTATCAGGACGGGTCGGCCATGTTACACCCTGGATTAACCCCGCTGTAACCCTTTCATATCCAGAACGTCTCTCACTGTCAAAGATACAGTATCAGGACGGGTCAGCCATGTTACACCCTGGATTAACCCCGCTGTAACCCTTTCATATCCAGAACGTCTCTCGCTGTCTAAGATACAGTATCAGGATGGGTCAGCCATGTTACACCCTGGATTAACCCTGCTGTAACCCTTTCATATCCAGAACGTCTCTCGCTGTCTAAGATACAGTATCAGGATGGGTCAGCCATGTTACACCCTGGATTAACCCTGCTGTAACCCTTTCATATCCAGAACGTCTCTCACTGTCTAAGATACAGTATCAGGACGGGTCAGCCATGTTACACCCTGGATTAACCCCGCTGTAACCCTTTCATATCCAGAACGTCTCTCACTGTCTAAGATACAGTATCAGGACGGGTCAGCCATGTTACACCCTGGATTAACCCCGCTGTAACCCTTTCATATCCAGAACGTCTCTCGCTGTCTAAGATACAGTATCAGGACGGGTCAGCCAAGTTACACCCTAGATTAACCCCGCTGTCCCAAGTGCTCAATGTTCTAGCAGAGCTGTCCCGAGTGCTCAATGTTCTAGCTCAACTGTACCGAGTGCTCACTGTTCTAACGGAGCTGTGCTGAATGTTCTAGCGGAGCTGTGCTGAGTGCTGAATGTTTTAGCGGAGCTGTCCGGAGTGCTGAATGTTCTAGCGGAGCTGTGCTGAGTGCTGAATGTTTTAGCGGAGCTGTCCGGAGTGCTGAATGTTCTAGCAGCGCTGTCCGGAGTGCTGAATGTTTTAGCGGAGCTGTCCGGAGTGCTGAATGTTCTAGCAGCGCTGTCCGGAGTGCTGAATGTTTTAGCGGAGCTGTCCGGAGTGCTGAATGTTCTAGCAGCGCTGTCCGGAGTGCTGAATGTTCTAGCGGAGTTGTGCTGCTATATAATGCAGCTCATTATTGAGATTATTTTACTGCATCATGTATATTAGAAATTACGCCATCACGCATGCTGCATCTGACTACCACACCGTCCGCATGCTGCATCTCACTACCACACCGTCACGCATGCTGCATCTCGCTACCAAACCGTCACGCATGCTGCATCTCACTACCACACCGTCACGCATGCTGCATCTCACTACCACACCGTCACGCATGCTGCATCTCACTACCACACCGTCAGCATGCTGCATCTCACTTCCACACCGTCAGCATGCTGCATCTCATTACCACACCGTCACGCATGCTGCATCTCATTACCACACCGTCACGCATGCTGCATCTCGCTACCAAACCGTCACGCATGCTGCATCTCACTACCACACCATCGCATGCTGCATCTCACTACCACACCGTCACGCATGCTGCATCTCACTACCACACCGTCACGCATGCTGCATCTCACTACCACACCGTCACGCATGCTGCATCTCACTACCACACCGTCACGCATGCTGCATCTCACTACCACACCGTCAGCATGCTGCATCTCACTACCACACCGTCACGCATGCTGCATCTCACTACCACACCGTCACGCATGCTGCATCTCACTACCACACCGTCACGCATGCTGCATCTCACTACCACACCGTCACGCATGCTGCATCTCACTACCACACCGTCACGCATGCTGCATCTCACTACCACACCGTCACGCATGCTGCATCTCACTACCACACCGTCACGCATGCTGCATCTCACTACCACACCGTCAGCATGCTGCATCTCACTACCACACCGTCACGCATGCTGCATCTCACTACCACACCGTCACGCATGCTGCATCTCATTACCACACCGTCACGCATGCTGCATCTCATTACCACACCGTCACGCATGCTGCATCTCACTACCAAACCATCAGCATGCTGCATCTCACTACCACACCGTCACGCATGCTGCATCTCGCTACCAAACCGTCACGCATGCTGCATCTCGCTACCACTCCGTCACGCATGCTGCATCTCACTACCACACCGTCACGCATGCTGCATCTCACTACCACACCGTCACGCATGCTGCATCTCACTACCACACCGTCACGCATGCTGCATCTCACTACCACACCGTCACGCATGCTGCATCTCACTACCACACCATCACACATGCTGCATCTCACTACCACACCGTCACGCATGCTGCATCTCACTACCACACCGTCACGCATGCTGCATCTCACTACCACACCATCACACATGCTGCATCTCACTACCACACCATCACACATGCTGCATCTCACTACCACACCATCACACATGCTGCATCTCACTACCACACCGTCAGCATGCTGCATCTCACTACCACACCGTCAGCATGCTGCATCTCACTACCACACCGTCCGCATGCTGCATCTCACTACCACACCGTCCGCATGCTGCATCTCATTACCACACCGTCACGCATGCTGCATCTCACTACCACACCGTCACGCATGCTGCATCTCATTACCACACCGTCCGCATGCTGCATCTCACTACCACACCATCACGCATGCTGCATCTCACTACCACACCGTCACGCATGCTGCATCTCACTACCACACCGTCACGCATGCTGCATCTCATTACCACACCGTCACACATGCTGCATCTCACTACCACACCGTCAGCATGCTGCATCTCACTACCACACCGTCAGCATGCTGCATCTCACTACCACACCGTCCGCATGCTGCATCTCACTACCACACCGTCAGCATGCTGCATCTCACTACCACACCGTCCGCATGCTGCATCTCATTACCACACCGTCACGCATGCTGCATCTTACTACCACACCGTCACGCATGCTGCATCTCACTACCACACCGTCAGCATGCTGCATCTCACTACCACACCGTCACACATGCTGCATCTCACTACCACACCGTCAGCATGCTGCATCTCACTACCACACCGTCACGCATGCTGCATCTTACTACCACACCGTCACGCATGCTGCATCTCACTACCACACCGTCACACATGCTGCATCTCACTACCACACCGTCAGCATGCTGCATCTCACTACCACACCGTCACGCATGCTGCATCTTACTACCACACCGTCACGCATGCTGCATCTTACTACCACACCGTCACGCATGCTGCATCTTACTACCACACCGTCAGCATGCTGCATCTCACTACCACACCGTCACACATGCTGCATCTCACTACCACACCGTCAGCATGCTGCATCTCACTACCACACCGTCACGCATGCTGCATCTTACTACCACACCGTCACGCATGCTGCATCTTACTACCACACCGTCACGCATGCTGCATCTTACTACCACACCGTCACGCATGCATAAAAAGCCATATTCCAAAAGTTCTCAAGTCAGCTATACTTTCTGTATAGGTAGATTTGGCCTAAAATATGAAATTCACATTGAATTGGGGACAATTCACACCTTAGTGAATAATAGTTTTTTGTGCACGTGTGATTATAGCGCCAAGCACTCTTTCCTTTTCTCAGATATGAGCCACGTGGCGGCCCGGCTACACTGCTCGTTTTATAAAAATCATGTCGGAACACGCCTTGTCAGACAAATCTCAATCTCTACCCCACAGAGCTGCTCTCCACACGCTGGCAATGCCAACAAACTATCAGAAAATGATACTACATTTCCTGCAGCCAGAGGATATTATCACGCAGTGCCTGAAAAGCCGGAGTAAGCTGCGTCCAGCCCTCCGGGATCCCATCACATAATTACAGGGAGGCAAAACAAAGCAGACAAACAAACATTCTCCTATTGCTTTGGAACTGCTACACAAATGTCATATTTCCACGGTAACATCAGTATTCAAGAGCTAATTCAAGTGTTTCTAACATAAAAGTTCACAAGCAAGGAAAAAACTCAAACCACACATTAGCTTTTCCATGGCAACATGCACATTTACGAACAACATTTTAATCCCACATAGATACAGGAGGGTGTATGAGAAATGCCTGGAAATGGCAAAAGAAAAAATGAATCTTGGCAACTGCAGACGTTGGCAGAGAGATATACCGACGAGGGGATTGTTACTGCACACCTGCTGCTCCATGTCACAGTACAAGCTGTATATCTCCACTTAGGAATGTAGTAAGCCAGTTTTACATAGAGATACAGTAGCTAAACTCTAGTCCTGAGAAGGACTTTCTCCACCGAATCCTTCCCGAACTGGAACAAGGCGCTGAAAAGTGAATAGCTCCCCAGTTAATGGATGACACACAGTTCTAAGAGTTCAACTGAAGCTTTATTCGAAGACAAGTTCTTGTATAGGCATATCCCCAGCATGGGGTCTACATACATTTCTATTGTAAGCCCACCCAGGTGTCTCTGTGTCTGGCAGATAGTTGAGTCAAAGACCGGTAACTCAATTATCTCGCAGTAAACCACACATATATTTCCAAAAAGTACCCCAAAACAGTCAGACCGTACAGGAACCCCACATGTCCAATATCTTCGGATACCCCTGACCTGAGCACCCAAGTTGTCCAAAGAGCTCTCAGATCCATCCAGTCTAGGGGGTATTGCTTTAATTTTACTACCGGTCTTGCCATGGCCAGCACTGGACACCTGGCTGGAGATAGCTCATTAAAATCGTCAAAGAACACATTATAAACATGCAGGTCTGAGATCTGATCTTCATGGTGGATTCATTAACCTGGCTTGGTGGGCATGGCGAGGGCCCTAAAAAAGGTTTGTTATGGTTAGATTTATTTTAGCTGGTTAGGCTTCACATCTCCTGGATTGACTGACTTAGTTGGCTTGTTATCTCACTGGTTAGGCCTGACTGGGACTTTTATCTCATTGGTGAGAACTGACTGGGGCTTTTATCTCATTGGTTAGATCTGACCAGGGCTTTTATCTCATTGGTTAGATCTGGATGGGGCTTTTATCTCATTGGTTAGATCTGGATGGGGCTTTTATCTCACTGGTTAGGCCTGACTGGGGCTTTTATCTCATTGGTGAGACCTGACTGGGGCTTTTATCTCATTGGTGAGACCTGACTGGGGCTTTTATCTCATTGGTGAGACCTGACTGGGGCTTTTATCTCATTGGTGAGACCTGACTGGGGCTTTTATCTCATTGGTGAGACCTGACTGGGGCTTTTATCTCATTGTTGAGACCTGACTGGGGCTTTTCTCTCATTGGTGAGACCTGACTAGGGCTTTTATCTCATTGGTTAGATCTGACAGGGGCTTTTATTTAGCTGGTTAGACCTGGATGGGGCTTTTATCTCACTGGTTAGGCCTGACTGGGGCTTTTATCTCATTGGTGAGACCTAACTGGGGCTTTTCATCTCATTGGTGAGACCTGACTGGGGCTTTTATCTCATTGGTGAGACCTAACTGGGGCTTTTATCTCATTGGTGAGACCTGACTGGGGCTTTTATCTCATTGGTTAGATCTGACAGGGGCTTTTATCTCATTGGTGAGGCCTGACCGGGGCTTTTATCTCATTGGTGAGGCCTGACCGGGGCTTTTATCTCATTGGTTAGATCTGACTGGGGCTTTTATTTAGCTGGTTAGACCTGGATGGGGCTTTTATTTAGCTGGTTAGACCTGGATGGGGCTTTTATCTCGCTGGTTAGGCCAGGCTGGGGCTTTTATCTCACTGGTAAGACCTGGCTAAGGCTTTTATCTCGCTGGTTAGGCCTGATTGGGAATCTTATCTAGCTGTTTAGGCTCGGTTGGAGCCCTTTCTTAGACCTATTACTGACCATGCCTTTGGTCCACTGTACATCATACTCATGCCTGTAAAGATTTTGGCAGATGTACTGTCGGGATTCTCTTTATAATAATTGTAACAGAAGCCCTGTTCACTTGGAGTTATGTTTTATTGCAATTCTGAACCTTATTTTAAATTCCATTCGTCTAAATGGTATACGAACCAAAACGAACAGACTTTACCCTAGCTGGTTCGTTCTACCGAACCCTCGATATCGAACCCTTAGACCACCCAAAGCAGTCGTGTGCCATCAATTGACCTTATTGACACTTTTCTAAACCACAACTCTGAACATTCTAAGTGATTCACTGGGTTCCCGTCGATTCATATGCACGAACACGTGGCGGTGGCCATCTTGTTTTGTCGAACACGGCCAGCGGTGTTTGGTCGTTGAGTGTATGGAACTATTTTCGAACACTGAACTGCCCGAACACCGCTGAGACTTCCAGGATCACTTAGCTTTGTCCTATTCCATCCGAAAGAGGCGGCGTTCGGTGAAAACCAACTCCCGAACAAGGAGGCAAACGACCAACTTCCACACGAGCAGTTATTCAAGAAATTTTTCAACGTTTTGAAGTGCACAAAAGAGACCGGCCACACCGGCTGATTTTGTGGAACTATTCTGGGCAGGAGCCTCGCGTGCGGTCGGTCAGAAATGGGTATTTCATACAACTCACGAACCCCTGAACCAATCTGGGCGATTTTTTAATATGTTGCTCGCTCAGATTGGGGCTATCAGGGGATATGCTTTCTATGGGGTTCTTATGTGATCTGGGGGTGTCTCCACAAAGTGTATAAAATACGTTCTTTTTCGTTTGGAGAGAATTGGGTTGATACAGTAATAAACTCAATTATCTCCCAAACAGAGGGGAGGGATTGCATGCCATGTGTGTAATTCTATTGTGATTGGTGTATATATTTGTGTCCCTGTCCCCAACAAGGTCCACGTGGGTGTCACCCTTGCTTGGGGACTTGCATAAAAGGCCAGTGTGGCTACCATTAAAGCATTCCTGTTTAACCCTCTACACGTAGCCTGGTCTCGTGATTGTAGGGTACCTACTTCACAGCTATATCACTAGCTCTTGTAAGAGCTTCACAACGTTATTGGATTTGTGGTCGGCTGGAATATATACTGGAGAAACCTGCAGACCTGCTCCTATTAAGGGAAGAGGACATCTCTGATGGAATAGACCCCTTCCTACTCGGGGTGTCCGTCACAACAATATATAAGCCCAGATAGAGGACTTGGTATAAGGAAAGGAAATATTTCCACTATTTCTTTTTGCAATTAGAATTGTATTCATTTTTCAAAAAGTAATTAAGAAAGGGGTACAGAAAAAAGAAAAGGGGAAGGGGTTACAATCGTTCAAATTACATATCACATGGCAAACTTTTCACATTATTGGGTATTGCAAAGGTCGTTTGATTTCATTATCTTGTATGACTTATATACTTTTTTGGTCGCCCATGCTATCTGTGGTGGAACCAGTCTAGCCCCTGGGCATTGGAGAAGACTGATTGCCAGCCTCCTGCCCTGCGACTATGGCCCCATGTTGAAATGCTTGATTTTTCCCTGCAAAGACCCGAAAGCCGGGTCATTCGATACTTTCCCTATTTGAATAGTGATACCCCAGATAGCTATGCCATGGAACCCATTCGTATAACAAAAGACTATGTGAAGCGCCATTCAGTAATAATATGCGCTCAGATCTAAGCTATCTGGGGATATGTTGAATGTACCTGTTTTATGCAATAGCTGCATAGTTATATATATTTATGTATTTTATTGTCTTTTGCTACCATGTGGCTAATAGAGTTTTGCCTCTGTCCTTGGCGATAATTGGATTACTTCCCAATTATCTCCAGGATAGAAGACTCTGTGGAACCGGTTTTGGGCAGAAAAGCCATGCTTCATTTGGTCACAAAGGACTTTGATCTAACTTTTCACCCACCGGACCAATTTGTATGATTTTGACATATGTTTGTATTTTGAGTATGCTGATTCTGAAAATGCAATGTGATGCATACTTTTAAAGTTATGAATATTTTGTAAAACTGTGTTTTCCTGCCTGTGATAATTACATTAACCCATTGTGCAAGGTAATTGTATCACAGGCAGAGGGGAGGATTTTGTGTGGGAGTGTCTTAGTGTATTGTACGTGTTTATTGGTTGTTTTACAAAACCCTGTGGGTGGTACTAATGTGTAAGAATGTGTATATCAGAACAATAAACCCACAGCTCTGGCAGTTCTACGTCATCCTCAATCTGAGTCCTGTCTCTTATTGAGGGAATCTGATAAAAGGGATTGCTATGCTTGTCATACTCCCTTGCTAAATCACTACTAAGCTCTTGTAAGAGCTTGTTCCTGTCTTGCTCTCTGGAGGAGTCTACGGTGGTTATGGTGTCTGATGCAGTGCTTGGAGTCCTCAGGAAGCGCTAGGAGCATCCTTCAACGGAGGTACCCAGTCGGGGTGCCAGGTGATCCGTTACACTATCTAAATGTGAGGTTGTCAGATGATATGTCAATTTAAAGATAGGAAACATATTCTTAACTCGTCAGAGATATTCCCTTTCCTTACTTATTTTAGGTTTTAGCTTTCTGCCATTTTGTATTTTTAATATTAGTGAGCTGCTGTGAAATTTTAGTACCTTTCTGGCATATAAACTTTGTCGGAATAAAGTCAGATTCTAATTTCAGTTGTTGAAAAGCAGACCCTGTGGGTCAGAGAGAATAGGGCGCCCCCTAGTGAATATCTATATATACATATGTACGAAAAATAAAATATAACTTTTAATAGTTAATGCATAAAAATGCTTGAGGTAAGGACCCAGATACAGAAATAAAGTGAAAGTGAAAATACCATACACAAAATAATAATAATAAAGAAAAAATAATAACTAGATGGGAGGATATAAATAGATGTGAGAGCGTGCTGGATGGGGATAAAGTAACTTGAGGTGATATCTCAAGAGTTACTGTATGAAAAAAACACACACCCCAAACTGCTGTCTATCTCACAACTACACAGTAAACTCTTAGTTAACTCGTGCTGTACACCCTCCGTATATTCCCACTAACAGTATCCAATACGGAATCTGATGGGGTAGAAACAGTGGCACACTATAATATGCCTCTAGAGAGGGGAATTGACGCAACAAGAGAGTAACAATAGGAGTAAGTGTATCATATAGTGGAGATCTATCTAAGGATGATACTAGTGTATCTACAATTGATACAGTTGTAGGAGCAGCGACAAATTGACACTTGCCACACAAACGCCTATTCGCTGCATCGCTAACTTTGACTCAGGCTGGAACCAGGCCAAGAAGATACTAGGCAGGTTCTGGCCACTTATATCACAGGACCCCCACTTCAAGGGGACAGTCACCCCCTACGTATCTCTAACAGCACGGAGAGGTAGAAATTTAAAAGAGACACTAGTACCTAGCCATTTATCGTCCAAGAAATCTGGACACAACTGGCTTTCAGTACAGGGTACTTACAAGTGTGGCAAATGCGTTGCATGCAACTACATCTACAAAGACTCTAAACATCTTATGGACTCAAGCGATCAGGTGGTCTGCAATGTTAAACAATTTTTTAATTGCAGTACCAAAGGTATAGTTTATCTCCTGATCTGCGAATGTGGCCTCAAATATGTGGGCAAAACGATCCGCCCTTTCAAAAGGCGAATCATGGAACATATACACTCCGTGAGAAACCTGAGGGATACACCCGTGGCGAGACACATCAGAAACCAACACTCTGGTGACCCCAAGGGTGTTAGGTTTGCTGGCATTGAGCGAGTGACTTTAGGTCATAGAGGTGGAGACTTGGACAACACTCTACTTAAAAGAGAGTGTTATTGGATTTATAGGTTTAAAACCTTGGCCCCCAATGGTTTAAATGAGGGATTTACATTCACTCCCTTTATTGAGAAATAATCACACCAGGATTTTAATAACAAAATGATTACATTACATTTGTACATATTTCCTTTAGGGACTGTATATACTTTCGTTACACTTCATTCATCATTTTTTTTTTCTCATTAACTTTGTTCTATTGTATTCTATTTTGTTTCATTTTGCATACTTTATTTATTTTCATTCATCACTGTTTTATTCAAGTTTAACCAACGGGGTCCCTATATTCCAGTGAATAACCCATTGTGCACCAGAACCCCCTTAGTGTCTACTGACTAACCCTCCTGGGATTGGATCCCACTACTGTTACTCCATGGATCTGTAGTAGTCGCCTCTTAATAGAGGACCTGTATGACTGGAGGCTACCCTATGGCCCCCGGTCCCTGTATTCTTCCGGGCCCGCACTTTCATACCGACTGACACTTTGTTACCTGTTAATACAGGCACTGTTTACCGGGAGTAGCCTCCTCTGTACATATACATCAGGATTCTTCATACTCCTGGATACTATAATTGCTACGGGCACTGAAGGGGTTAATGGGCCTGGTGAGTCCCAGTACTACTACCCAATCAGCTATAGACACATAGTCAAGGGGCGGGGTTGATCCGTTCCCGGCATGTCTGGGCGCAAAAATGTCAAACACGCCCACAGCCGGGACTTAGCCTTCAGGGATATTTAAGGGGCTCCCGTTCTTCATTTTTCGTTTAGCCTCAGAAGAAGGCGCTTGTATTGGCGCCGAAACACGTGTCAGGCAGGTAGATAGGGAGGATATGTTACGAGTCTGTTCGTATGGATAACTAGATAGCAAGTTGAGCAAATCGGAATTGATCCTCATAAGTGATACAGAGTTTCTCTTCGACTTAGAGGGGTGGCGACTAGGGGACAGAATTGGTGTATTGGTGTATTGAGCCGGTGCTGTATGCGACAAGGGGACAGAGGGAATTTATCAAGTGTTTAAAATTTAATAATTTAAAACCATTCTCCAAGTCCAGCAAGTTGGTTGGTCCATATCTGGTCCTCGGTAACCCCGCATGCCAGCTAGTGAGCGCTCTCTGTACACCGAGATTTTGTTCCCGCAGCCATCTCCAAGAGTTGTATTATCTCTATTTAAGTGGGGTGCAGATGGGGGGACGTTTGGCGGGTATAGAGAGATTTTCCTTCCAAGACACCACTGTATAATTGGTGGTTAGTGCCTTTTAGCACTGTCTGAATAGTGTTGGTTGCCCTCTCCTCACCGAAACTTTTTCCTCAACCCCAGAGGCATTGCTCCTACAACTGTATCAATTGTAGATACACTAGTATCATCCTTAGATAGATCTCCACTATATGATACACTTACTCCTATTGTTACTCTCTTGTTGCGTCAATTCCCCTCTCTAGAGGCATATTATAGTGTGCCACTGTTTCTACCCCATCAGATTCCGTATTGGATACTGTTAGTGGGAATATACGGAGGGTGTACAGCACGAGTTAACTAAGAGTTTACTGTGTAGTTGTGAGATAGACAGCAGTTTGGGGTGTGTGTTTTTTTCATACAGTAACTCTTGAGATATCACCTCAAGTTACTTTATCCCCATCCAGCACGCTCTCACATCTATTTATATCCTCCCATCTAGTTATTTTTTCTTTATTATTATTATTTTGTGTATGGTATTTTCACTTTCACTTTATTTCTGTATCTGGGTCCTTACCTCAAGCATTTTTATGCATTAACTATTAAAAGTTATATTTTATTTTTTGTACATATGTATATATAGATATTCACTAGGGGGCGCCCTATTCTCTCTGACCCACAGGGTCTGCTTTTCTATCTATACAAATTTGTAAGGGTTAACCCCTAATTTGGTCGCCCCAGGACACATCATAAGTTGCTTCCCAGTCTGGGTACTCAACTTACTTCCTCCTAATTTCAGTTGTTGCTTCATTTTTGCCATAGTAGGTGGATGGACAAAGAAGAGGCTATATACAGGGTATAAAGTGTGAAATAAAAAGAAAGAAAAAATTAAATTAAAAGTATTTTTCTATTGCATCCCTGCACCGTGATTCTCCGGTTCAAGAGTAGTTGATTAATGCTTATTATTATATAAATTAAATCCCATCGTCTTTCGTTCTCTATAGAAATCATATTCTAGGAGAGTATGGGGAGGTTGCTTGGAGATAAGTCCGCCATTTGTCGGCTACACTAGGGCTTAAATGTCCTATTTTTGTCTAATTCCACATGATTAGTTCATAGTCCACCGTGAGTCTGCGGACTTCCAATTTCTAGCTATTAGTGTTGCTACTGTGGATAAAAGTAAGAAGATCAATTACCGTGAAACTTTAGATATATTGTCTGGTAGAGCTTTAAGGAATATTATCTTTGGTGTATGTCCGAGCTTGCAAGATGTAACTCTTGGATCAATATTTCCATATCCTTCCATAAGTTGTTTATTTTGTCGCATAGCCAACATATATGCAGCATGGTGCCTTTATGAGAGTGGCACCTCCAGCATATGTTGAACATTTCCACTATTAAAGGCCATAAGCAAGTAAGAAAATACTGGGTCAGGCATGTAACCTTCAGCCGAGAGGTGAGCCAACACAGTCGCCCAATATCCTCACTTTTGAACTACATGATATACAAGTCTCCAGGACATTACGGCTGCTCTCTTTCCTGGAGGCTTCCATGACACGTGGCTGGCTGATCGGGGAGATATTTATTCCACACACGATTCCCTGCACAGAGCTGCAGATTGGAAGGGCATCTTTAATCTTTATTTGAATCAATATTGCACGCTGTTCGTGCCGCGCACTCTCCTTCTGCCCTAAGGCTGTTTTCGAAGCTTTTTGGAGTTTGCGGAGGTCGATTTGTTGGTGTTCTCTTTCTCTCCGTTATTTGTTTAATATTTGAATACTACATTTTATTGTCTGCCTCGTCCTCTGCAAGTCCTGTTTTAACTAGGTCCCTGTGTGTAAACACTCCCGCTAATTACAGCAGGGAGTGCCTGTGCATTCTAATACAAATGCCCTGTTAGAACTCGCAGGGTCTGAACTGCGCGCATTGACCAGACGCAGAGTCTAACCTCTGTATACATGTATCTACGCATTTAGCAGCAATTACACTAGCACTATGTATACATTAAATCCATTAATGCCTTCAATATAGCTTTTGCGGTCACACGTTTCTGAACGGCAGTAAAAGATCGATTTCCATAGCTCTTCGATTGATTATTCATCTATCCCACCAATGCAGTGTTAATAACATTGTCTGCGTCTATCCGCTGCTTGTTATTGCTGCAGATTCAGACATTCTACACTGTTAATCAATTTCCCATGAGAAATTACTAGATGGGGGATGATGGTTTAACCAATGTTTGTATTTGCGTGTGTTCACTAAGCCTCTGATGAAAGTCACCGGAATATCTACGCGTTGTATGCATTGTTCTGGCAGCCAGAATACGGAAACAGAGTACTTTATTAATACAACTCAAAATATTTCTACACCTTTGCATCATTGCCCTCCAAGGAAAAAAATGGAGTTCAGACATTGGATTCTGCCCCCCTTATCTACTGCTTTTCACAGCTCATGAGAATGTAGCCACTTCTCCCGTGGGAGTAAAAGGTGACAATACAGCCATACATGACCACGTGGCACACTTGCAGGGTTATTCACTTGACTCTGGACCTTAGTAAATTAAGATCTAAATCACAAAATCCCGGCAAAAATAGTGCAAAGAGTCTGAGAATTTTCCTAGATCAGCTTATTTTACCCTGAATTTTGCCATTTGGATTTGAATTTACTACGCGCAGAGATCTTCGGTTTCAGTACAATTGGCGTAATTTGAAATTCATGTAGAATTTATTTTGAAATCCCTTCAATACGCACGTTGGTGAATAACTTTATGTAAGTCGCAATACAACCGAGTAGCACAAATAAAAAGTTTCCATTTGTGAACTATAATCTCAGCTTTCACATATTATACTTTACATTTACACAATAAAACTTTATACATTACAATAAATCTCTCTTTCTGTAATGTCGCACATCGGTCGGTTGTTAGAACTCGCTCAGTGCTTCCCGGTGGGAATGTTCTAAATCCTTTGTACATCAGGATTAAATTGCAGTTATATTGTTTAACATAAAACAGTACTAAAAGAAAAGCGTTAGCAGGATCAGCCCTGCGTTCCCAAGATATAAACGCCAAGGTACCCTGCTCGGAGCTTCCACAGATGGAACGAGCCCCACAACGAGTCTTCCACGGGACGACTGCTTCGAAATTCTTTATTGCCAGTAATAGTGCAGTGCGATCCCCAGGGCTTTCAGGGGCCCAACGGCTGAAAAGCCATCTGAGCTGCAGATATCTTGCAATAAAATGTATCTATTGTGTTCTAACATGGATAGTGCTGTGTGGTTACTCAACGCAATAAGATTGAACAAGGATAGCGATTCCCTGCAGCCGACTGACAGCAAAACCAGACAGATTTATAGGTCGGCCACAGAGCCCATTACTTCGCGGAGAAAGGGAGATGCAGACAGGCTCTAATGTACTAAGGGCTGCTAATTAGAAAGACACAATGTGCCAGTTTAGGACAATAACAGGAGTGATGGAATCCCAATCTCCCGGTCCCTCCTTGTAATACAGAATGAAGCTGGTCAGACAGGAGATCAAGGATTGTGGGAATTCTAGTTCACACGTCTGCGGGCTAACAATTAGCTGAGGTTTTCACTAAACAGTTAGTGGCAGTAAATTGCAAACCCAGTTGCAAAACATGGGCAATATTAACAGATTGGGGAACTAAAAAAAATCCAACTCCACTGTGTCCATGGCTTGGTCTTTACTGCCTGAATTCTGTGATTAGTATTCAGTAAACTGAGAATTCTAAGTGACTTAAGGTCAAATTAGCCAAACTGGACATGGCAGACGGACATGGCAGACGGGTCCATTACATAAAAACTGGGCTTCACTGTTACTGGAGGAAGCCAAAAGAGAACTGGGGGGGGGGGGGAATGTAAATAACCGCAAGAAATTAGTGATGTTTTGCCTCTTTGTAAATCCAGGTGTAATCTGCACACGATTTTATTACCATATATTATTATTATATTATTATTATTATTATTATTATTAAGGGGCAAGTTTTATAGTGTAAGTGTGGGAACGTTTTAAGATCCTGCTCCACCTTAAAGGGGGACGATCACTTAGATTTTTAATATCATTTATCAGTGGTTCCCAAGTCAGTCCTCAAGGCACACAGTCAGTTCAGGCCACCCCATTTCCCATAAATCCTGGACTCTTGGGGTTTAGACAGCGTTGGTTGGGAATTTATATCCTAGAACTGAACGCCTCTATCAATCATTGCTTTAAGGTCAATTCCGCTTGTCTATCAACAATGTTTTTCTCCTCCTCCAATAGAACTGAACTGGATTACAATATACAATTACAATATCATTTGATTACACAGCAACCATCACTTCCTGGAAAATTACACCACTGTATAAAACATTACCAATCACCTATAACTTGCATAGGATTCCCCATTTTATTTTTAAAGACCACTCAAAGCACCAAGTGTGCTGTAGTGGTGATGGTGTCAGGGGGGCTCTAGTGCCCGACCCAATGGAAGTAGTCAAATTGTTTGCCAATGGTTTGGCAGCTTACTTGAGGTCCACCGGGACTGGAGATTCCCTTCGCTCTCGTGAGCTTAGGTCTCCTGTGCAGGGACTGTTCATTGGCCAAGATTGTCAGCTGACCGCTCTAGGCCAATGAGTGTGCTGCAGTTGTTATGGTTTTTAAATTATTCCTTTAAATCTAGTTCAGACAAGGCACAGCCAGGGCACACATGGAAAACGATGACAAATAAAAAAAATAAAAAAAGCATTGTTTAATTTCTCCTCCTCTCTGTATGCTCTCTCTATGCTGACTGCCCGGTCAGGACGAAGTTTATAACAATGATAGTAAGATGAAGGAAACAGCACTCACCAGGCTCCCACGGTGCACCGGATAAGGGGCAGACCAGACCCCACATTGAATATGTAAAATACAGTGATGGTCCAGCCACTCAAGTAGACAGCAGCTTTATTGGGGCAAACACACAGCAACATTTCGACCCAACCGGGTCTTTGTCAAGCCTATATAACAATGACATGGAGCAAACATGGCGGCACCCAGCTGCAGGATAAAGAGATGTGGGTTTCTACATTTAATTTTTCACAACTCTCCAATATATGTTATTATTAAAATACTATTAGTAGTGATTAAGTAAACATAATCCTAACATTCCTGGCTGACAGATCCCCCGCTATCCTACTCTTAGGGTAACAATGAATAAAAGTGCAGAGAAGCAGAGTTTGAGCTGTCTATTCAACAACTAAATCCATAAACATTATCTGAAGTTTCTGGGGATTTGCAGTGAGCTCTGGCAGCCATTCATAGCCTTGATTTCAGCAGACGTGCTTGGCACATCCCACACATTCGTGTGCATGTGTCTGTTCATCCACCCATTGTAAAGCGCTGCGGAATTTGACGGCGCTCTATAAATATCATAATAATAAATAATAATAATACTACATTAGACATTTGTAATCCGCCAACGTCAATTATCAGTAGAAATTCCATTCATCAGAAAACATGAACGAAGCTCCTGCTCAGTTAATGAATGGATGAGGGAGGTAGGGTTGTTACATTCATACAGGTGGGAGATGTCTGGCACTAACATTAGCTAAATCGTAAACATGCAAAGTGCCAATGCTTTCAAGATGTCTACCCTGAAACAGCTGCATTAGTTTGAGCATGGAGCAATTACAGTTATAGACCTTGCACACCGCAGGCCAGGCACTGCCACTTTCAATATCCTACTCTGCAACGATGGAGGATTGCTTGGAAATTAGGGCTAGGGGTTGTGGGAGTCAGGGTCAAAGTTCTGGAGAAGGCATCCAGATATGGAGTAACTGTACCTACTACAATACCAATAAACAAACACATTCCTGCTGAGCTCGCCTGCTGGTTAGCTGTGCCATTAAGATACCAATGAACAATCGATACAATAGTTTAGTAGCACACCAGTCCCCTCTTTCTCTGCACCCTTTAAAAAGATCTGTGAAGCCAATAACCATACATTGGTTTACTGGTGTCCTTCATGGGTCGTGGAATGAGTAGGGAATTCATGAGTAAGGCAGGCAGTTTGTTATGGGATGCGAATCAGGACAATTGTCCAGCTATTGTCTAACGCCATCAGACCAGGTTTCATCAGTAATTCCATCTTCTGGTGTTTGTCAGCCTCTGCCTCTTTCCATACACTAAAAGCTTCCGGTACAGACGCATTATTAACAAATTAAACCCAAAGCATGCAACAATAATAATATTTCCTGAAAAGTTGTGCAAGAATGGTTAATGGTTCCTAGGGAAATACTGCTCGGCACCGAAGGGACTGGTTGCCCATTAAGAAGTCTATTGTCTCTTGGAGTTGAGCCAAATACTCTTACATAGGATGTTCTCTTAATATATCCGTCCATCTCATCTTCCCTAAGGAACGCACTGGATTGTGTTAATGGCTCCTGGCCAGCGAATGTCCACTTAGCAGGGATTGCTATTCACAGCTCACACACCGTGTCCTCTGATTGAAACTCCTATTGAAGAATGTGACATTGAAAGATTCAGGAACCCCCACTGAAGGCACGCAGGTGGTGGAGACACTCCTAATGCATAGAAGAACTGGATGGCAATGGGTAACTGACTTCTGATCATGAATATCAACAGAAATACGTTGACAATGCTGGGATATAAACTTTATATATGTAATGGATCATCATAGAGCATAGATAGAGTGCAGGTGGTGGGGGTCTCCCACATCCAGGCAGGTATTCAGTACAGATAGAAAGCGGGTGTCAGGGCGGGGGTCTTCCCACATACAGGAATGTATTCAGCATAGATAGAAAGGGGGTGTCAGGATGTGGGTCTCCCCACTTACAGCATAGATAGAAAGGGGGTGTCAGGGCGGGGGACTTCCCACATACAGGCAGGTATTCAGCATAGATAGAAAGCGGGTGTCAGGATGGGGGTTTCCCCACTTACAGCATAGATAGAAAGGGGGTGTCAGGGCGGGGGTCTCCCCACTTACAGCATAGATAGAAAGGGGGTGTCAGGGCGGGGGTCTTCCCACATACAGGAATGTATTCAACATAGATAGAAAGCGGGTGTCAGGGCGGGGGTCTCCCCACATACAGGCAGGTATTCAGCATAGATAGAAAGCGGGTGTCAGGGCGGGGGTCTCCCCACATACAGGCAGGTATTCAGCATAGATAGAAAGCGGGTGTCAGGATGTGAGTCTCCCCACTTACAGCATAGATAGAAAGGGGGTGTCAGGGTAGGGGTCTCCCACATACAGGAATGTATTCAGCATAGATAGAAAAGGGGTGTCAGGGTAGGGGTCTCCCACATACAGGAATGTATTCAGCATAGATAGAAAGGGGGTGTCAGGGCGGGGGACTTCCCACATACAGGCAGGTATTCAGCATAGATAGAAAGCGGGTGTCAGGATGGGGGTTTCCCCACTTACAGCATAGATAGAAAGGGGGTGTCAGGGTGGGGGTCTCTCCACTTACAGCATAGATAGAAAGGGGGTGTCAGGGCGGGGGTCTCTCCACTTACAGCATAGATAGAAAGGGGGTGTCAGGGCGGGGGACTTCCCACATACAGGCAGGTATTCAGCATAGATAGAAAGCGGGTGTCAGGATGGGGGTTTCCCCACTTACAGCATAGATAGAAAGGGGGTGTCAGGGCGGGGGTCTCTCCACTTACAGCATAGATAGAAAGGGGGTGTCAGGGCGGGGGTCTCCCCACTTACAGCATAGATAGAAAGGGGGTGTCAGGGTGGGGGTCTCCCCACATACAGGAATGTATTCAGCATAGATAGGAAGGGGGTGTCAGGGCGGGGGTCTCCCCACTTACAGCTTAGATATAAACAAAATGCTAATGAATGTTTATGTATAGTGTCAGTGTTCCTTTAAGTGCATTCTTATTATAAAACGCATAAAGGCTTTTTCTAACGAACTAATTCCAACAAGAAAAATGCCAAATGCTGCTGTTTTAGTAAATGCTTTGTTAATTTGATTTAAAGTTCACTTACTTGGATCATTTCCAGCTAATCCCATGAATTCCCTATCACAGGCACAGAATTACGCTACATTAACCTTCTCACTGCCAAAAGGACAAGGACAGCCGTGCCTGCGCAGTGCATCAAATTAAGGAGAACAAAAATGAACGTGTCACGAAAGAGTGCAAATAGCCGTGTAATCATTCACACTTGGAAATCAAAGTTATCATCCAGCATGCTCAGAGCAGGTAATAGAAAATCCAGTCTCTCCATTAAAAATAAATAGTAACACACACACACAGCCAGGAGAGGCCAGGAGAGGCCCGTCTATCTCCTCTCTTTTTACCCCATGGACTGTGGTGTGGGGTGTAATATAAAGGGCACAGGACATGCCCAGTCTCAGTGACCATCATGAAGTGCTGGGATTACCCATTAACTGCGGAGGAAGAGGCCAGGGGCACACTGATGGTCCTAGCCAACTCCCCATTATGAACCTACCGACCCGCTCACACACTAGGTCATGGTGGCGGAGGCCTGTAAAAAAAAATTAAAATTAAAATAAACAAATAAATATGTCCTCAACTACAAATAGTCAAAGTAAAATCCAATATAAACCGATGCGACTTAATAAAATAAAGTGCATTCTGAATTGCAACAAAACAAGTGAGAAAATTAATTAAAAATCCATCCCCACGAATCGGGGTGGAGAGCTCCACACATACTGAATACTCAGTGTGGGGATGGTCGGTCTAAAGACCGTGCTATAGTGTGAATGCCAGGAAGTGACCGGATGGGGAACTCGCTTCTCGTCCCATAATGTGTTATATGTAGAGATTCTTTAATCCCAGGCAACCAATCGCAGTGCTCCAACTGGACACTGTGCTGCTCCCCGCTGTGGCACTAAATGTGTTAATTCCATGCACACAGCTCGGCTAGTGAGATCTTACACCTGTTCTAGCAATGAGTAGCATTGATTGGATACCATGGAACCTAAGGAGTGCGTACACAGACACACACACACACACCAATCATAGCTGGTAATTAGCTGAAATGAAGAATTCTGGTTTCCTGTTAAGCAATCAGCTTGTTTTCTTCTATATCCATGCAAACACGTGTTTACTATAGTATGTTGCACACGCAGTATCCGTTAAAAATGCGCACGCACACGCCAACGCACACATGCCAGCACGCAGTACACTCGCTATTTATCTTCCAAGGGACATGCGAGAGGAAAGGAAATGGAACTGCACCTTCGCCTCCTGCAGACGGGGATTTAACAGATGATTAAAGGGACCAGTAGAAACTGGAGGGACTGCAAAGAGGGAGATGACAACGAAATGGTTCATATTATTTGCCATTATTTGCCTACAGAAAAAACTCGTACAGTTTGTAAAACCAAATCAGGTGCATTTTTATTTAATGCGATCAGCCCTATAGTCCGTATCTCACTTTATAACAGAAATCCAGCAGCACACACGGGGGCAGTGTATCACTCTCAGAGTTATTTACTAAATCGAACATTTTCACCAAATAATTCTGCAAAAATATCTACGCTGTGACTATAGCGCAGTTTGAGAGTGTTTCTAGATCGGCTGTTTGTTCCTCAGTTTGGTTATTTGGAATTCATTCATTGAATAGTGTGACTATACAGCCTGTGCTCTTTTTAGCCGCTGTGAAACAAAACAGCAAACATATTTTCTAGAACCTAAAATCATATAAACAAATTCAATCCTGGCATCAAATAAGGCTGCAAAGCCCATAATGATAGGAATAATATTGATATATTACTTATCACTGGATACCGGCCAAATCTCCTAGCAGTCATTGGCATACGGGATACTGCTTTATCCTGGTGCTCCTCCTACCTCTCCCAGCGCTCTTTCAGTGTTTCTTTCTCTGGCACTGCCTCTTCTCCCCAACCTCTCTCTGTCGGCATCCCCCAAGGTTCTGTCCTCGGCCCCCTACTGTTCTCTATCTATACTGCCTCCCTTGGTAAACTCATCAGCTCCTTTGGCTTTCAATATCATTTATATGCAGATGACACACAATTCTACCTGTCCTCCCCTGATCTCTCTCCGCCCACCTTGACTCGTGTTTCTGACTGCCTCTCCGCGATTTCCAACTGGATGGCTGCCCACTTCCTTAAACTCAACCTGTCCAAAACAGAACTTCTAGTTTTTCCTCCCTCAAGTGCTGCTACTCCTGTTGTCTCCATCCAAGTCAACGGCGCTACTATCACCTCTACCTCGCAGGCTCGCTGCCTAGGGGTTCTTTTCGATTCTGACCTCTCTTTTACTCCCCATGTCCAATCGATAGCCAAATCCTGTCGCTTCCAACTCAAGAACATAGCGCGCATCCGCCCCTATCTAACGCCGGACGCGGCTAAGATACTGGTTCATGCTGTTGTTCTCTCTCGCCTCGACTACTGCAATCCACTTCTCACCGGTCTTACATGTTCCCAGCTTGCACCGCTGCAATCTGTAATGAACGCGGCTGCGAGGCTTATTTTCCTGTCCGGTCGCACCTCCCACGCCTCCACGCTCTGTCAGTCCCTGCATTGGCTTCCAGTTAGATATAGGGCCCAATTCAAAATTCTGGCGCTTGCTTACAAATCCCTACATAATGCTGCTCCAACATACCTATCCTCCCTCATACACAAGTATGTCCCGTCGAGACCCCTGCGCTCAGCCCAAGACCTACGCCTATCCTCTGCCCGGATCCCCACCTCTGACGCTCGCCTTCAAGACTTCTCTAGGGCTGCACCTCTTCTGTGGAACTCCCTTCCCTCCTCAATCAGACTTTCACCCAGCCTCCACTCCTTCAAAAAATCTCTGAAAACTCACTTCTTCATTAAAGCGTATCAATTAAACTGTCAGCAGGCTTCTCATCCCCCACCCCATGACTCCTTTCCTGCAACTGTCAAAAATTACATACCAAGCACTCAATAAACCCTTCTCTAACAAACTATTTAATTCCCCTACTTTAACCCTTTGTGTCACTATACCCCACTCCCTCTAGCATGTAAGCTCATCGAGCAGGGCCCTCAAACCCTCTGTTACTGTGTCACTATACCCCACTCCCTCTAGCATGTAAGCTCATCGAGCAGGGCCCTCAACCTCCTCTGTTCCTGTACGTCCAGTGGTCTTATCTCAATTATGTGTCTGTTAGTCCACCCATTGTACAGCGCTACGGAATTTGTTGGCGCTATATAAATAATAAAATAATAATAATAATAGGCTGCTCACTGTTTAGTTGACAAGCACCTACTCATCGGCACTGCGAGTAGGGACATGAGGAAGGTTATATTGACCCAAATAAAGTGAGCAGGGCATGGGGGAGGGTAGAGGAAGTGGCTGGGACCACTGCTTCAAGTTTTACATATTACAAGGAGGGAGCCGGAAGCGGATAGCTTCCTTCTGGCAATAAACTAAACGTTAAAACGAAGACAGAATTGCAATTCGGTCTTCGTTCGTTCTTTGTTGTTTCTATTTCTTCATTCATCTTTCTGGTGAATGGACGAATAGACAAAATCCGGTCAAAAGTGAATGTCTAAGTGTAGAACTGGGAATGCGAGCAAGTTTCACAGTCCGAGCTAGTGAGGGCAGATGAAGCCCATGCGGTACACGTCAACCGGGGAACACTAGTATGGCGGCTCCTAGGACATAAAAGGTAATAAAAATAAAGAAATGGGGAATCTAGGGGCATTTCGGAGTGACCAGTCAGGAAAAGAGATAAAAAAAAAAAAAACTGGATGTGGTCATGACAGTGCCGCTTTAACGAGCCACTCTGGGGACTATAACGAATTCCTCTCAGTGAAGTCATTATGGTCTGGAGGTCCTCAGTGTAGTCTAACCGTGCAGGGTTAAACCATTTTGGATCCGCTTTCCTATCACTAGGTAAGGTTTCTGTGAGCCACACAAAAGAAAAAAACAAAACATATTTAGAATGTGTAAAAATTACAGAAAAAGTACAAAAAACTAAATACAGTAACCACTGTGCAGCATAAAACCTCCCACTGCGCAAATTGTGTAGAAGCATCCACAAGTAAAGAAACAAACCACGCATTGCGCAGCCTCAATTTCTGGACTTGTGGAAAGGGTTCTGCATTGGAGCCAGGGTTGTGTCCAGGAAATATGGCACATGGCACAGCCCTAGAATTATCGCATTTGCGCTGCATTTTCCCAGTTTGTGATTTCTCGCAAGCAGCTGGGTAAGTTGCGATTTCTTCCCTCTTCGCCTGCCGAGTGTAATTTGCAAATATTCCCAAAATTTGACGTGGTTTACATGATGGTTATATAGAGGATAGTTTGCTGTTGGTCTGCTTAACAATATAATGTCAGAAATGCATTTGTGTTCCTGAACCTATAGTGAGTGTAACTTTAATAACAACAGTATCACACCAAGACTAGGACATTCACCGTGTCCTGGCTATTTTACCCACTTTAAGAACTGCAGAAGGATTGTGGGATTCAAACCTGAGACACTACAGATGGAGCACTAACCACTGAGCTATCACACAGGATAGAAGTGCAGTAAGGAAGATGTTGAGAGAAGCGGTTGTAGTCGGCTGCTAAATAAATCTGGCTTAAACGACAAACTGGATTAAGAACGTTATTCTAATTTTTTAACATTATTTACGTCACACGGAGAGGCGACCAATCTCATTTAATAGATATACACGGCGAGGCTCTCATTATGAGTTAATGTTTCTTGTTACACGCGTTCAGTGTTTATTTTCTCTGCGTTCATTGAATTGAATTTCTCATCTGATGACCTGGTCGATCGGGCATTGATTTTACAATGGATGAGTGGGTGCCCATTACTCTCTGAAATAATTACCCGATCATCTGGCTGATTAATTAAAACGGGGGAGGCCCTACTGATGGGAATTAGAAGGATGTTCGTGTGGCCTCATACAGGTGCCAGCTGATTATTGGGTCCTGGACTCTGGGTCAGGCGGGTGAATGATGCACGGCTCTCTGTATTATCTCAGCTTTACCTCCCTTTCTATGAGATACTTTGTGGATTCTGCATAATTCACAGTCTGGCCCCAGAGAGATGTCACAGCCATTAAATATTCGGCTTTCATTAGACTGGGGCTAAATGTCAGGAATGTTTTAAGAACTACCAATGGCATATTATTTAAATGTGTCCGCCTTAACACTTTTAATAAATGGAATTTTGCAAATAGCCTGAACTAGATTTTATAGTTTAAGAGCAATAATCTCACACTAGTCATATACGCTGCAACCAAAGCTCAGTTACAGCTAAACCAGCCCCTCCCTTCACTAAAAGCAACTACATTCCTTTACCAAAACCAGCCCTCCCCCTCCCCTCCCCTCCCCTCCCCAAAACCAGCCACATTCCTTTACCAAAACCAGCCCTCCCCTCACCAAAACCAGCCACATTCCTTTACCAAAACCAGCCCTCCCCCTCCCCTCCCCTCACCAAAACCAGCCACATTCCTTTACCTAAACCAACCACATCCCTTTACCAAAACCAGCCCTCCCCTCCCCTCACCAAAAGCAGCCACATTCCTTTACCAAAAGCAGCCACATTCCTTTACCAAAACCAGCCACATTCCTTTACCAAAACCAGCCCTCCCCTCACCAAAACCAGCCACATTCCTTTACCAAAAGCAGCCACATTCCTTTACCAAAACCAGCCACATTCCTTTACCAAAACCAGCCCTCCCCTCACCAAAACCAGCCACATTCCTTTACCAAAATCAGCCCTCCCGTCTCCCCTCACCAAAACAGACCACATTCATTTACCAAAACCAGCCACATTCCTTTACCTAAACCAACCACATTCCTTAACCAAAACCAGCCCCTCCCTTCACCAAAACCAACTACATTTCTTTACCAAAACCAGCCCTCCCCTCACCAAAACCAGCCACATTCCTTTACCAAAACAACCACATTCCTTTACCAAAACAACCACATTCCTTTGCCAAAACAACCACATTCCTTTACCAAAACAACCACATTCCTTTACCAAAACAACCACATTCCTTTACCAAAATCAGCCCTCCCGTCTCCCCTCACCAAAACAGACCACATAGAGTTACCAAAACCAGCCCTCTCCCCTCCCCTCACCAATACCAGCCACATTCCTTTACCAAAACCAGCCCCTCCATTCACCAAAACCCACTTCAACAAAACATCCCATAGCACTGCACAAAAACCTGCCTCTCTGCTAAGCTAGCATTTCAAATCCTGTTATTTTATAATCAGACCCACCGTACTCCAAGACTCCAGTAAACTAAACACAGGCCTGGCGGCTAGCTTGAACAAACATTTAGTAGTCCAAGGTGGAGTTGACGCATGGAATAGTCCTCCTGCAGAGGTGGTGCCTGGGCCAATACAGTTTCATTCCAAACCAAACACCCTGTGATAGTAAACATACAGAGCGGAGACTTGTGGGCTACAGAGGATAATCCTGCTATCGGGTTCTGGGGTGGATTAGCATGTGGTTTCCAGAACCCCTCCGTGGCATGCCAATTCACGGCTATGTACAAGATGTCTATACAACATGTAGCCACATGTGCGGAACCAGTTATTGATTTATTCCATATTCAGACGATCTGGGTCCTAATAGCTACAAGTATTTATTAGTCCTGATTAAAGTGATACTCCCCATGCGGTGGCCATAAGGCAGCCATGTTGTGCAACACGCAGCGCTGAAAGACATCACCATGGCGTCTGAGATCCCGCTAATCCCAGAGCTGAACAAACTCTGCCTTATCTTTCTACCTTGTGTGTTTTATCTGACAGGCCTGAGGTCTTTGTTGTCATCAGAGAAAGATAATAAACTGCACAAGGAGAGAGAAGAGATCCCTATACACTCCACGGAGTGACACACTGCATAATAAACAGTATTCATATCGAAGATGGCTGACACTTCCAAACAGGGAGACAACATCACTCCAATTTTACATAAAACGTCTGGTTAAACGGCCTGTCTCCTAAGAGACACTTACAAATAAAACGAGCGATAAGAAAAAAAAAAAAAGAACAATTTGAATACTAAATAGCAGTTTGTGTATGGGTCCTGCACCAGTAGTGGTCAAGCTATACAAACTGTTGGTAGTTTTTCGATCCTTCCATAATATTTGTTCCCCCCAAGTACAGTGCCACTGGGAATGGAAACCTCGGATATACCAGGATTATATTCTACAATGCACACTCCAAATACCATAACCAATGCAGCATTACACTATAAAGATTATTTGTGGTTAAAATAAGCTGTAATAGAGAATGGCCCTCAATGCCGCTTTTATTATCAGAATTCCGATTACAAGCAGATATTTTGGTTCAGTGGATCAAAAGCGGAAGAAACACTATATGACAAACCTCACCTTACAGGCATTGACAGGGTTAACGTAGGACTCTACAAACTCACCACCACCAGAAAGGCCCATACACCGTCTGACACAGAGAGGCTCACAAGTCCCGACTAATAGGTTACACACGTTGGCACAATATACCACGCAGACCGCCAATAGTCGCTTACAGACTAAACCCCTTTAAATAGCCAGCACGGTCACCACATTACTGCATGTGGAATAAAATGGTGAGAGCACTGAAACAATAATGAAAGTTATCACAAGCGTACGTGGAATCAATCCGAAATTATAAATAAAGAGAAAGACCATAGGGTAATATAGTTACACACTAGGGCATGGGTAGGCAACCTATGGCACGTGTGCCATGCACGGCACTCAAGGCTGATAGAGCCAAACAGGCTCTGGCCTATCAGGAGTCCCAGGGAAACTTCAGATATCTGCTAATACGAAAATGTGGTTGTAGCGGAGAGCTGATTTCTCGCAGCTATTCTCCACTTTAGATCCAAGGAAGGCTCAGGAACAAGTCATTAGTAAATCCACAGCAGAGTTTCCAGTAGGTAAAAAGGTACAGCGAAATCCCCACAGCACTCCCAATAACTGGACGACACACAGTTTCAGGAGTAGAACTGACAATCGTTTATTCCAAGGTTTCTTATAAAGCCTGCTCCCATGCAAGGGAGGGAACTACAGTAATTAGGACAGTAACCAATACCATTCTTGTTACCTCCCACACATCTCCTCCCCTCAGAGTGAGTCATAATCCCCTTAAGTTGTACAGTACTTTACCCCAAACTTGGATGTACCCCTAAACCATCACATATCCTTAATATCAGGGTACCGCTAGGTAGCCCTGATCTGGGTGAATATAATATCCAAAATTCACCCAGATCGGACCAGGGGTTCGGTAGTTACAGGCAGGTGAAGTTTGACCGACCGCACACGAGTTGGTATCCGAAAAGGGTTCCATGAGAATGGGCCCTGCGGTCGGTCTCCGTTCGGCAGTTAAAACAGACATTTATAATTGCCATCCACATTTACATTCACCTGGATAGTGATTCCCTCATTCGGTACTTTATTACTACCGAATGGGGATTCGTTATGTTTCTCCGTTCGGCAGTTACGGAGCTCTGGAGGTCTCAGCGGTGTTTGGTTGTTTGAGTGTCCGATTTGAGTTCCAGGCACTCGACGACCAAACACCGCTGGGATTTTCATGCGTAAGATGGCCGCCGCCACGTGTACGCATGCCGAATGGCGGCCACCCAGATACAATGTTAATGAGCCGGTTAACTTGCGGTTGGAAAGAATGTGAACTTTAATAGCTGGCACACTTCTCTCTGGGGTGGTCCCTCCGTTCGGTAGTTTCCATAAGTATATAGTACGGATGGAAACTACCGAATACCATACAATTCACATAATACACAAACGAATAGCAATTTCAACATAGGGAAAACATATACGAACACAGTCACACAGGCATTTTGCAGGACAGGCTCACTGCATTCCGCTACACTGCTCCCCCTTGCCCACAAGCCGGCATACACAGTCTGATCCCACACGGATCGGCTTGGGGATGACCGGGGTGCTCACGGATAATTTTTCCAGATCAGTTTGTCGCGACAACCCGTCGGCGTTTCCATTTTGCTTACCCGGGCGGTATTGAATGTTAAAGTCAAAAGGCTGCAGCGCCAAACTCCAGCGCAGCAGCCTGGCATTGTCCCCAGCCACCCGGTTCAGCCAGACTAACGGGTTGTGATCCGTGAGCAGCGAAAAAGCCTGTCCATACAAATAGGGTTGCAATTTCTTCAAGGCCCACACCACAGCCAGGCATTCCTTCTCGATGGCGGCGTAGCTTACTTCCCGGGGTAAAAGTTTGCGACTGATGTAAGCCACTGGATGTTCTCCGCCATCGGCCCCGACTTGGCTTAATACTGCCCCCAATCCAAACATAGAAGCGTCTGTGTGAACAAGAAAACGTTTAGTTGGATTGGGAGCGGCCAAGACAGGGGCATTAACAAGTGCATCTTTCAAGTGTTGGAATGCCTGCTCACACTCCGGGGTCCAGGTTACTTGGCGGGGAAGGTTTTTACGGGTCAGGTCCGTGAGGGGTTTGGCCAGGGCACTATAATTGGGGACAAATTTCCGGTAATACCCTGCTGTCCCTAGGAAGGCTAACACCTGGGTTTTAGTTGTTGGGGTAGGCCACTGTGATACTGCCTCTACTTTGGCGGGTTCCGGCTTCTGCTTACCACAGCCCACTCTGTGGCCCAGGTACTGTACCTCGGCCATCCCAATACTACATTTAGCTGGTTTTAGGGTCAAACCAGCCTCCCTGATCCTGTCTAGAACCGCTCCTATATGGGCCAAGTGTTCCTGCCAGGTATCGCTAAATATGGCAATATCATCGAGATATGCGCAGGTATAGTCTTGGAACCCATCTAGGAGGCGGTCCACCATCCGCTGGAAAGTAGCCGGCGCGTTCTTCATCCCAAACGGCATGACCTTAAATTGGTACAGGCCGAATGGGGTGACAAAGGCGGACTTAGGGATGGCTTCCGGGGCCAAGGGAATCTGCCAATACCCTTTGCACAGATCAATCGTGGTAAGGTATTGTCCCCTGGCCATCCGGTCTAGTAACTCATCGATCCTAGGCATCGGGTATGCGTCGGATACGGTCTTCTCATTCAGTCTCCTGTAGTCCACGCAAAAACGGGTCGTGCCGTCCCGCTTTGGTACGAGGACCACTGGAGATGCCCAGGGACTGAGGGCTCAATCACTCCTAACTGTATCATCTCCTCAATCTCTTTGCGCATATTCTCCCGGACCGCTTCAGGGATGCGGTATGGGGTCTGGCGCATGGGAAGTTGACCGGGGGTGTCTACTCGGTGGGTAGCCAGAGGGGTGTATCCAGGTACATTAGAAAAGGTCTCCTGCTTTTCCTGCAGTAGTTGTTGTACCTCGATACGCTCCTGTGGGCTCAACCGATCCCCCAATACGACTGCTCCTAGATCTCCAGCCAGCTGTCCATCTTCTAACAGATCGGGGAGGGGTAGGCTGTCGCTCTCTTCAGAGGTGGGGGCGCAGATAGCTGTCACCTCCTCTGAACGTTCCTGGTAAGGTTTCAGCATGTTCACATGGATCATGCGTCGCCCCCCATTCCCTGCGCAGTGGCCAATTATATACGTGGTGTCACATCGTTGTTCTACCACTTTATAAGGGCCTTGCCAGGCGGCCTGTAGCTTATCGTGTCGGACAGGTTTTAAAATTAAAACTTTCTGTCCGACCTGAAAGCTGCGGTCCCTGGCGCCCCTATCGTACCAGGTGCGCTGACGCGTCTGAGCTGCCTGTAGGTTTTCCTTTACCGTCTTGGTGAGTGCTTCCAGGCGATCTTGGAGGGCCAACACATATGGTACAATAGGGGTACCGTCCACGCTACGATCTCCCTCCCAGTGCTCTCTAATCAAGTCTAGGGGTCCCCTTACCCTCCTCCCAAATAGCAGTTCAAAGGGGGAAAATCCTGTAGATTCCTGCGGCACCTCCCTGTACGCAAACAGTAAGTGTGGCAGGAATTTTTCCCAGTCTCGGTGAGTCTCGGCGAAGGTTCGGAGCATCTGTTTTAAGGTGCCATTGAACCGTTCGCAGAGCCCATTAGTCTGGGGGTGGTACGGAGCACTAATTATAGGCTTAATTTTACAGAACTTCCAGAGTTGTTGGGTAACCTCTGCCGTGAACTGAGTGCCCTGATCCGAGATGATCTCCCTGGGTAACCCCATCCGGGAGAAAATCTGCATCAGCGCCTCAGCCACCGTCTCGGCATGTATATTCGTTAAAGCTACCGCCTCGGGGTAGCGAGTGGCATAGTCCACTACGGTCAGGATGTACTGTTTGCCCGAGGGGCTAGGTTTCCGGAAGGGGCCTACAATATCTACGGCAACCCTATGAAAGGGTTCCTCAATTATGGGTAGGGGGTGCAGCCTCGCCTTACGCTTATCCCCCCTCTTTCCCACCCTCTGGCACGTGTCGCAGGTATTACAGTACCTGCGTACCTCCTGGCTAATCCCTGGCCAGAAGAAACTTTGGGTCAATCGATATCTGGTACGGCTAACTCCCAAATGTCCGGATAGCGGAATATCGTGCGCTATCCGGAGTAATTCGGTTCGGTACCTCTGAGGTACCACCAGCTGTCTTGTAGCAATGGGGTCTGACCCATCTATCTGTTTACTTGTTTCAATAACTGTCTGTCCCATACAAATCTTTCCCCCTCTGCCCCCGGTTGGATAGAGGTGACCTTGTCTCGGTATACCTGTAAGGTAGGGTCAGTGGTTACCTCGGCTACAAACTCATCAGGAGGGGCCCAAGGGATACAGTCTAGGGAAGGGGAGGGATCTCTTACCTGGACCTCCGGCAGTGCGTTGTTTTGTTGGGTGCGGGCCTGTTGCCTGGTGACTACTGGGTGTGCTTCTTCAGTAGTTTGTGGTTCAAATGCGGAGGTGAGTTTGCCCAGATCATTCCCCAGGACCACCTCAGCAGGTAATTGCGGCATTAATCCCACTTCCACATTCCCGAACCCCGCACCCCAATGCAAATGTACCCTGGCTGTGTCTAGCCGATACACGGCTCCCCCTGCAACCCTGACAGCCACAGTCTTATTCAGTTTGGCTTTGTCCGAAACCAAATGGCTTTGCACCAGGGTGATAGTGGCTCCCGAGTCTCTGAGCCCCTGCATAGGCTTCCCTTCCAGATATACGGTCTGCCTATGGTGCTGGCGGTTATCCGCCTGTGCCTGTAAGGGGTTGGCCTCATGTAGCACTTCCCACTGTTCCACAGTCGTGACTGGAACGGCAGAGCTGTAGGGAAGTGGTACCTCGTCCTGGTAATGATGCGCTGCTGCTCTTGGTGGTGGTGGTGGAGGTCCTGGTCGGATCCAGGTGTTGCGTTCCCTGGACTGCGGACAATCTCGCTGGTAATGTCCCCACTTCTGGCATCGGTGGCATTGCACAGAAGCAGGTGTGCGGTATCTCTGCTGCGCTGCTGCTGGTGCTGGTGGAGGAAGTTGCCTTGGTGGGGGTTGAGGGTTAGGAGAGAAGGAGTTCCCCCCTAGTGGTCGCATGACAGGTTTGGTACTCACTGCTTTGGTTTGTCTGCGAGCGTCCATAAAATCGTCTGCCTTTTTGGCAGCCTCGGTGAGGGTGATGGGGTTACGATCCCTCACCCATTCCTGTAGCTCTGAGGATATCCCCTCATAAAACTGCTCCAACAGCAGCATTTGTAACAAGTCCTCCATGGACCGCGCTTTACTCGACTGCATCCACCCAAGAGCTGCCCTTTCTAGTCGGCAAGCCCACTCTGCGTGCGAATCTTTGTCCGCCTTTTTCAATTCTCTGAAGCGCCTCCGGTATGCCTCTGCTGTTATTGCGTACCGGGCCAGGATAATTTCTTTTACCCGGCTATAGTTCCTAATTTCAATATCAGGCACAGTGCGGTAGGCTTCAGCTGCCCTTCCTGACAGCCGTCCTGCCAATATGGGTACCCATTCTTCCCTTGGTATATTATGCAGCGTACATAGTCTCTCAAAATCTTGGAGGAAGGCATCTATATCCTCCTCTGCTTCCACATACGTTTTAAACGCTTGATAGGGAATTTTAGGCTTACCCTCTTGTGCCACAGCTCCTGCTGCACTTCTTTCCGGTGTTTGTGGTCTCCTGTTTCTCATTACAAACTCCTGCACCTCTGTCATTGTTTTAGAGATGATCTCTGTTGGTGGGTTTTCCCCATAAAAGGCCAGTCTGAATTGTAAATGCCTTTGGAACTCCTCCTGTTCTGTTTCAGGTCTTTGTTCCGTGGCCTGGACCTCTTCTGCTCTGTACTCTGCCATTACTTCGGTGATAAGCGTTGCTTTGGATTTGCTGCTGGCAGAAACACCTTTCGCTTCCAGAAGGTCTTTCAATGTGGTTCTCTTTAGCGTAGAAAGATCAATCTCCATTAATCCTTGTTCCTCTGTGAGTCTGGATCCCAGCGCTGCCAACCAATGTAGCGGAGAGCTGATTTCTCGCAGCTATTCTCCACTTTAGATCCAAGGAAGGCTCAGGAACAAGTCATTAGTAAATCCACAGCAGAGTTTCCAGTAGGTAAAAAGGTACAGCGAAATCCCCACAGCACTCCCAATAACTGGACGACACACAGTTTCAGGAGTAGAACTGACAATCGTTTATTCCAAGGTTTCTTATAAAGCCTGCTCCCATGCAAGGGAGGGAACTACAGTAATTAGGACAGTAACCAATACCATTCTTGTTACCTCCCACACATCTCCTCCCCTCAGAGTGAGTCATAATCCCCTTAAGTTGTACAGTACTTTACCCCAAACTTGGATGTACCCCTAAACCATCACATATCCTTAATATCAGGGTACCGCTAGGTAGCCCTGATCTGGGTGAATATAATATCCAAAATTCACCCAGATCGGACCAGGGGTTCGGTAGTTACAGGCAGGTGAAGTTTGACCGACCGCACACGAGTTGGTATCCGAAAAGGGTTCCATGAGAATGGGCCCTGCGGTCGGTCTCCGTTCGGCAGTTAAAACAGACATTTATAATTGCCATCCACATTTACATTCACCTGGATAGTGATTCCCTCATTCGGTACTTTATTACTACCGAATGGGGATTCGTTATGTTTCTCCGTTCGGCAGTTACGGAGCTCTGGAGGTCTCAGCGGTGTTTGGTTGTTTGAGTGTCCGATTTGAGTTCCAGGCACTCGACGACCAAACACCGCTGGGATTTTCATGCGTAAGATGGCCGCCGCCACGTGTACGCATGCCGAATGGCGGCCACCCAGATACAATGTTAATGAGCCGGTTAACTTGCGGTTGGAAAGAATGTGAACTTTAATAGCTGGCACACTTCTCTCTGGGGTGGTCCCTCCGTTCGGTAGTTTCCATAAGTATATAGTACGGATGGAAACTACCGAATACCATACAATTCACATAATACACAAACGAATAGCAATTTCAACATAGGGAAAACATATACGAACACAGTCACACAGGCATTTTGCAGGACAGGCTCACTGCATTCCGCTACACTGCTCCCCCTTGCCCACAAGCCGGCATACACAGTCTGATCCCACACGGATCGGCTTGGGGATGACCGGGGTGCTCACGGATAATTTTTCCAGATCAGTTTGTCGCGACAACCCGTCGGCGTTTCCATTTTGCTTACCCGGGCGGTATTGAATGTTAAAGTCAAAAGGCTGCAGCGCCAAACTCCAGCGCAGCAGCCTGGCATTGTCCCCAGCCACCCGGTTCAGCCAGACTAACGGGTTGTGATCCGTGAGCAGCGAAAAAGCCTGTCCATACAAATAGGGTTGCAATTTCTTCAAGGCCCACACCACAGCCAGGCATTCCTTCTCGATGGCGGCGTAGCTTACTTCCCGGGGTAAAAGTTTGCGACTGATGTAAGCCACTGGATGTTCTCCGCCATCGGCCCCGACTTGGCTTAATACTGCCCCCAATCCAAACATAGAAGCGTCTGTGTGAACAAGAAAACGTTTAGTTGGATTGGGAGCGGCCAAGACAGGGGCATTAACAAGTGCATCTTTCAAGTGTTGGAATGCCTGCTCACACTCCGGGGTCCAGGTTACTTGGCGGGGAAGGTTTTTACGGGTCAGGTCCGTGAGGGGTTTGGCCAGGGCACTATAATTGGGGACAAATTTCCGGTAATACCCTGCTGTCCCTAGGAAGGCTAACACCTGGGTTTTAGTTGTTGGGGTAGGCCACTGTGATACTGCCTCTACTTTGGCGGGTTCCGGCTTCTGCTTACCACAGCCCACTCTGTGGCCCAGGTACTGTACCTCGGCCATCCCAATACTACATTTAGCTGGTTTTAGGGTCAAACCAGCCTCCCTGATCCTGTCTAGAACCGCTCCTATATGGGCCAAGTGTTCCTGCCAGGTATCGCTAAATATGGCAATATCATCGAGATATGCGCAGGTATAGTCTTGGAACCCATCTAGGAGGCGGTCCACCATCCGCTGGAAAGTAGCCGGCGCGTTCTTCATCCCAAACGGCATGACCTTAAATTGGTACAGGCCGAATGGGGTGACAAAGGCGGACTTAGGGATGGCTTCCGGGGCCAAGGGAATCTGCCAATACCCTTTGCACAGATCAATCGTGGTAAGGTATTGTCCCCTGGCCATCCGGTCTAGTAACTCATCGATCCTAGGCATCGGGTATGCGTCGGATACGGTCTTCTCATTCAGTCTCCTGTAGTCCACGCAAAAACGGGTCGTGCCGTCCCGCTTTGGTACGAGGACCACTGGAGATGCCCAGGGACTGAGGGCTCAATCACTCCTAACTGTATCATCTCCTCAATCTCTTTGCGCATATTCTCCCGGACCGCTTCAGGGATGCGGTATGGGGTCTGGCGCATGGGAAGTTGACCGGGGGTGTCTACTCGGTGGGTAGCCAGAGGGGTGTATCCAGGTACATTAGAAAAGGTCTCCTGCTTTTCCTGCAGTAGTTGTTGTACCTCGATACGCTCCTGTGGGCTCAACCGATCCCCCAATACGACTGCTCCTAGATCTCCAGCCAGCTGTCCATCTTCTAACAGATCGGGGAGGGGTAGGCTGTCGCTCTCTTCAGAGGTGGGGGCGCAGATAGCTGTCACCTCCTCTGAACGTTCCTGGTAAGGTTTCAGCATGTTCACATGGATCATGCGTCGCCCCCCATTCCCTGCGCAGTGGCCAATTATATACGTGGTGTCACATCGTTGTTCTACCACTTTATAAGGGCCTTGCCAGGCGGCCTGTAGCTTATCGTGTCGGACAGGTTTTAAAATTAAAACTTTCTGTCCGACCTGAAAGCTGCGGTCCCTGGCGCCCCTATCGTACCAGGTGCGCTGACGCGTCTGAGCTGCCTGTAGGTTTTCCTTTACCGTCTTGGTGAGTGCTTCCAGGCGATCTTGGAGGGCCAACACATATGGTACAATAGGGGTACCGTCCACGCTACGATCTCCCTCCCAGTGCTCTCTAATCAAGTCTAGGGGTCCCCTTACCCTCCTCCCAAATAGCAGTTCAAAGGGGGAAAATCCTGTAGATTCCTGCGGCACCTCCCTGTACGCAAACAGTAAGTGTGGCAGGAATTTTTCCCAGTCTCGGTGAGTCTCGGCGAAGGTTCGGAGCATCTGTTTTAAGGTGCCATTGAACCGTTCGCAGAGCCCATTAGTCTGGGGGTGGTACGGAGCACTAATTATAGGCTTAATTTTACAGAACTTCCAGAGTTGTTGGGTAACCTCTGCCGTGAACTGAGTGCCCTGATCCGAGATGATCTCCCTGGGTAACCCCATCCGGGAGAAAATCTGCATCAGCGCCTCAGCCACCGTCTCGGCATGTATATTCGTTAAAGCTACCGCCTCGGGGTAGCGAGTGGCATAGTCCACTACGGTCAGGATGTACTGTTTGCCCGAGGGGCTAGGTTTCCGTAAGGGGCCTACAATATCTACGGCAACCCTATGAAAGGGTTCCTCAATTATGGGTAGGGGGTGCAGCCTCGCCTTACGCTTATCCCCCCTCTTTCCCACCCTCTGGCACGTGTCGCAGGTATTACAGTACCTGCGTACCTCCTGGCTAATCCCTGGCCAGAAGAAACTTTGGGTCAATCGATATCTGGTACGGCTAACTCCCAAATGTCCGGATAGCGGAATATCGTGCGCTATCCGGAGTAATTCGGTTCGGTACCTCTGAGGTACCACCAGCTGTCTTGTAGCAATGGGGTCTGACCCATCTATCTGTTTACTTGTTTCAATAACTGTCTGTCCCATACAAATCTTTCCCCCTCTGCCCCCGGTTGGATAGAGGTGACCTTGTCTCGGTATACCTGTAAGGTAGGGTCAGTGGTTACCTCGGCTACAAACTCATCAGGAGGGGCCCAAGGGATACAGTCTAGGGAAGGGGAGGGATCTCTTACCTGGACCTCCGGCAGTGCGTTGTTTTGTTGGGTGCGGGCCTGTTGCCTGGTGACTACTGGGTGTGCTTCTTCAGTAGTTTGTGGTTCAAATGCGGAGGTGAGTTTGCCCAGATCATTCCCCAGGACCACCTCAGCAGGTAATTGCGGCATTAATCCCACTTCCACATTCCCGAACCCCGCACCCCAATGCAAATGTACCCTGGCTGTGTCTAGCCGATACACGGCTCCCCCTGCAACCCTGACAGCCACAGTCTTATTCAGTTTGGCTTTGTCCGAAACCAAATGGCTTTGCACCAGGGTGATAGTGGCTCCCGAGTCTCTGAGCCCCTGCATAGGCTTCCCTTCCAGATATACGGTCTGCCTATGGTGCTGGCGGTTATCCGCCTGTGCCTGTAAGGGGTTGGCCTCATGTAGCACTTCCCACTGTTCCACAGTCGTGACTGGAACGGCAGAGCTGTAGGGAAGTGGTACCTCGTCCTGGTAATGATGCGCTGCTGCTCTTGGTGGTGGTGGTGGAGGTCCTGGTCGGATCCAGGTGTTGCGTTCCCTGGACTGCGGACAATCTCGCTGGTAATGTCCCCACTTCTGGCATCGGTGGCATTGCACAGAAGCAGGTGTGCGGTATCTCTGCTGCGCTGCTGCTGGTGCTGGTGGAGGAAGTTGCCTTGGTGGGGGTTGAGGGTTAGGAGAGAAGGAGTTCCCCCCTAGTGGTCGCATGACAGGTTTGGTACTCACTGCTTTGGTTTGTCTGCGAGCGTCCATAAAATCGTCTGCCTTTTTGGCAGCCTCGGTGAGGGTGATGGGGTTACGATCCCTCACCCATTCCTGTAGCTCTGAGGATATCCCCTCATAAAACTGCTCCAACAGCAGCATTTGTAACAAGTCCTCCATGGACCGCGCTTTACTCGACTGCATCCACCCAAGAGCTGCCCTTTCTAGTCGGCAAGCCCACTCTGCGTGCGAATCTTTGTCCGCCTTTTTCAATTCTCTGAAGCGCCTCCGGTATGCCTCTGCTGTTATTGCGTACCGGGCCAGGATAATTTCTTTTACCCGGCTATAGTTCCTAATTTCAATATCAGGCACAGTGCGGTAGGCTTCAGCTGCCCTTCCTGACAGCCGTCCTGCCAATATGGGTACCCATTCTTCCCTTGGTATATTATGCAGCGTACATAGTCTCTCAAAATCTTGGAGGAAGGCATCTATATCCTCCTCTGCTTCCACATACGTTTTAAACGCTTGATAGGGAATTTTAGGCTTACCCTCTTGTGCCACAGCTCCTGCTGCACTTCTTTCCGGTGTTTGTGGTCTCCTGTTTCTCATTACAAACTCCTGCACCTCTGTCATTGTTTTAGAGATGATCTCTGTTGGTGGGTTTTCCCCATAAAAGGCCAGTCTGAATTGTAAATGCCTTTGGAACTCCTCCTGTTCTGTTTCAGGTCTTTGTTCCGTGGCCTGGACCTCTTCTGCTCTGTACTCTGCCATTACTTCGGTGATAAGCGTTGCTTTGGATTTGCTGCTGGCAGAAACACCTTTCGCTTCCAGAAGGTCTTTCAATGTGGTTCTCTTTAGCGTAGAAAGATCAATCTCCATTAATCCTTGTTCCTCTGTGAGTCTGGATCCCAGCGCTGCCAACCAATGTAGCGGAGAGCTGATTTCTCGCAGCTATTCTCCACTTTAGATCCAAGGAAGGCTCAGGAACAAGTCATTAGTAAATCCACAGCAGAGTTTCCAGTAGGTAAAAAGGTACAGCGAAATCCCCACAGCACTCCCAATAACTGGACGACACACAGTTTCAGGAGTAGAACTGACAATCGTTTATTCCAAGGTTTCTTATAAAGCCTGCTCCCATGCAAGGGAGGGAACTACAGTAATTAGGACAGTAACCAATACCATTCTTGTTACCTCCCACACATCTCCTCCCCTCAGAGTGAGTCATAATCCCCTTAAGTTGTACAGTACTTTACCCCAAACTTGGATGTACCCCTAAACCATCACATATCCTTAATATCAGGGTACCGCTAGGTAGCCCTGATCTGGGTGAATATAATATCCAAAATTCACCCAGATCGGACCAGGGGTTCGGTAGTTACAGGCAGGTGAAGTTTGACCGACCGCACACGAGTTGGTATCCGAAAAGGGTTCCATGAGAATGGGCCCTGCGGTCGGTCTCCGTTCGGCAGTTAAAACAGACATTTATAATTGCCATCCACATTTACATTCACCTGGATAGTGATTCCCTCATTCGGTACTTTATTACTACCGAATGGGGATTCGTTATGTTTCTCCGTTCGGCAGTTACGGAGCTCTGGAGGTCTCAGCGGTGTTTGGTTGTTTGAGTGTCCGATTTGAGTTCCAGGCACTCGACGACCAAACACCGCTGGGATTTTCATGCGTAAGATGGCCGCCGCCACGTGTACGCATGCCGAATGGCGGCCACCCAGATACAATGTTAATGAGCCGGTTAACTTGCGGTTGGAAAGAATGTGAACTTTAATAGCTGGCACACTTCTCTCTGGGGTGGTCCCTCCGTTCGGTAGTTTCCATAAGTATATAGTACGGATGGAAACTACCGAATACCATACAATTCACATAATACACAAACGAATAGCAATTTCAACATAGGGAAAACATATACGAACACAGTCACACAGGCATTTTGCAGGACAGGCTCACTGCATTCCGCTACAGTGGTGAAGGACAATCCTCAATGTATGCATTGCAGCACGTAGAGGAAGTTATCGGAGATCACTTCTTCCCAGCACTTGTGAATAGGAATCCACACTGGAGTAGAGCAGGCGCAGCTGCTGTTGCAGTTCCTGTCCTTGACCAGTACCTGGCCAGCCTGGTCCCCACTGAACCCCAGGAAAGTCACCCACACTGCTAGATATACACAGAAATGCAGAATAGCCCTCACCCTCATACAAATAATACGAACAGCCCACACCCAAACGTAACACCACTAACAATCCACATACATGCACACAACCCCACATGCAATTCCCCAAACAGCCCCACACATACACACACTACCAAACACACAATATGACATATCCATCCACACACACAATTCTACAAGCAGCCCCCATACACAGCCCACATTCATAGGGACACAATACCACAAACTACTCATGAACATATACAATATAATAGCTCATATACGCACAAATACAACAATACAAAGCAACTGCAGTATAAATAACACAAGCAGAATACGGCAACATGCACACCTAAATTTACAAAAATAGGACGGGCACGCTACAGGACATCACAATCCTATTTCGGCACAGTGCTATGCGCTGCACCTGCGCTATGGTATAAAGACATACTACTGGCCCAACTCACATGCTGCTGAGCCACTTAAAAAGCTGGCTCAGACTAGAAGCTTTAAGCGGAGGGTACAGTGGGTACAGTGGGTCCTTGTTAAAACCTGGATTACTCCCAATTAGTGTTCTCGATATTCCACCTTATAGAATCCAGGATGCAGGATATGGGAGGTAAAAACACGATTTATTGGATTAACATTAAAAGCCAACACATAAAAACAAGGAAAGTCCACATGTCACTTTTAAGTGGCTCAGCAGCATGTGAGTTGGGCCCGTAGTCTGTCTTTATACCTGAGTGTGGAATGTATTACCCTGTGGTCGTTCTCTTTATTTATAAATCAGGATGGTTTCCACCTACGCTTGTGGTAACTTGTATTATTGTTTGAGTGCTCTCACCATTTTATTCCACATTTTGCACTTTGTGTGTTTAGAGTAACCCACACAGGTGATTGTATATATTTTACATATTTTACCTTTTCTTACCATCGTATATCCATATTGACATTACTGCAACAATTTACCTTTTACTAAAACCGCCAGAAGAGAGACACAGGGGGACATTTATCAAAGTGTCACTCATTCATTTGCAACTTTTATATGACATAGGATGTGTTTTTCCTGAATTATTCATTCTGACGATCTGTTCGACTACGTATTACTTTTGCGTCTTTTCTATCATTGTATCGTTTGTGATACTTTTTGTGTTGCGGATTGCGTGTGTTACTATTTAACATTTATTAGTATTGTATTGTTTGGTGTAGAAATCGAGGCAGAATGTTTGCTCATTGGGAGAGATTTATCCAATACTCATGTTCTGACATGGGGAGGGGGCACCCATGAAATGGAGCGGCTGCTTCCTCTGGTTGTCATGGTAATTGCACCACTTTTAGTATTTTGATTACTCTTTTAGAAAACAACACTCTTTATGCTTTTAAAAGAAATCAATGACTTGGAATCGTTAAAGAGTTTTTGAATCCCCAAAACAGAAATTTTTTCAGATCACTTTGATCAACGTCCCTCGTCGAAGGTCAGGTAACTAACACAATCGGCAGCAAAGCTTGTGGTTTAAAGGTTTCTCGCCAGAACTAGAAGCCGTCTGCCAAAACAAACAAATGATTGATTAGGGATTCTGCTGCACGCAATACGTACATGTCACGTTACTGCACTACCATTCCGATCATCCGAATCGCCTAGGATTTGCCGTTAAAAAAAAGAAATAATTTAGACATCTTTATACAGATCACAGAGGCGCAAAGGCAAATATTGGACGAAGGGGGTTATGTTCTGTGTTGGAGATTGTCCCCTTATTTAAACAAACCCGCAATGTGCAGTGACAGCGCTATTAAATCTGCCCAAGGCTTCACATGTCCATCCAGGCTCGAAACAGGGAGTTTGAAGGCTGTCAGCTGCTGCGTTAATGACATCCTACGGAGACATGTCACCTAGCTAGGACGTGTTCGCAAAAGGAATCATTTGTAAAATGTGTTACTTCATCAAATCAATGCAAACAGAGCGGTCCTCTTAAAACGCTGCTTTATGCATACGGTAGGGCACGATTAAAGGCGACTGTTTAGGGGGATTATCAGAGCCTGTGCTGGCAGCAAATTCATTGAATTGTGCTATAGAAATAAAAACATTTTATCGCAGTAAACATGATCTCCCTTGCCCTATTTCTAGCTCTTATAAAATGATTAAATGTGCAAATAAAAACAGACAATGCCGAGATTTACCTGCACACCAGAGAGTTACACAGCGCAGATAACGGTGCGAATCGGGGGCAATCCAGTGATGTGAGAAACCGCTTTCAAAATGAGACTTCGTGTGTGTCAGTCTGTCCCACTATTGGAATTCTAGTCAGTCCCTCAGACAATATTGCATTGAGTCAGTACAAATACTAGCAATTCAGAATTGTGTCAGATATTACCTACAAGTTCTAGTATACCGACCCCAGTGTCTGACCGTGCATGCTGTAACCGCTGACCCCAGTGTCTGACCGTGCATGCTGTAACCGCTGACCCCAGTGTCTGACCGTGCATGCTGTAACCGCTGACCCCAGTGTCTGACCGTGCATGCTGTAACCGCTGACCCCAGTGTCTGGCCGTGCATGCTGTAAGCCGCTGACCCCAGTGTCTGGCCGTGCATGCTGTAAACCGCTGACCCCAGTGTCTGACCGTGCATGCTGTAAGCCGCTGACCCCAGTGTCTGACCGTGCATGCTGTAAGCCGCTGACCCCAGTGTCTGACCGTGCATGCTGTAAGCCGCTGACCCCAATGTCTGACCGTGCATGCTGTAACCTACTGACCCCAGTGTCTGACCGTGCATGCTGTAACCGCTGACCCCAGTGTCTGACCGTGCATGCTGTAACCGCTGACCCCAGTGTCTGACTGTGCATGCTGTAACCGCTGACCCCAGTGTCTGACTGTGCATGCTGAAAGCCGCTGACCCCAGTGTCTGACCGTGCATGCTGTAACCGCTGACCCCAGTGTCTGACCGTGCATGCTGTAACCGCTGACCCCAGTGTCTGGCCGTGCATGCTGTAACCGCTGACCCCAGTGTCTGGCCGTGCATGCTGTAACCGCTGACCCCAGTGTCTGGCCGTGCATGCTGTAACCGCTGACCCCAGTGTCTGGCCGTGCATGCTGTAACCGCTGACCCCAGTGTCTGACCGTGCATGCTGTAACCGCTGACCCCAGTGTCTGACCGTGCATGCTGTAAGCCGCTGACCCCAGTGTCTGACCGTGCATGCTGTAACCGCTGACCCCAGTGTCTGACCGTGCATGCTGTAACCGCTGACCCCAGTGTCTGACCGTGCATGCTGTAACCGCTGACCCCAGTGTCTGACCGTGCATGCTGTAACCGCTGACCCCAGTGTCTGGCCGTGCATGCTGTAACCGCTGACCCCAGTGTCTGACCGTGCATGCTGTAACCGCTGACCCCAGTGTCTGACCGTGCATGCTGTAACCGCTGACCCCAGTGTCTGGCCGTGCATGCTGTAACCGCTGACCCCAGTGTCTGACCGTGCATGCTGTAACCGCTGACCCCAGTGTCTGGCCGTGCATGCTGTAAGCCGCTGACCCCAGTGTCTGACCGTGCATGCTGTAAGCCGCTGACCCCAGTGTCTGACCGTGCATGCTGTAAGCCGCTGACCCCAGTGTCTGACCGTGCATGCTGTAACCGCTGACCCCAGTGTCTGACTGTGCATGCTGAAAGCCGCTGACCCCAGTGTCTGACCGTGCATGCTGTAACCGCTGACCCCAGTGTCTGACCGTGCATGCTGTAACCGCTGACCCCAGTGTCTGACCGTGCATGCTGTAACCGCTGACCCCAGTGTCTGACCGTGCATGCTGTAACCGCTGACCCCAGTGTCTGACCGTGCATGCTGTAACCGCTGACCCCAGTGTCTGGCCGTGCATGCTGTAACCGCTGACCCCAGTGTCTGGCCGTGCATGCTGTAACCGCTGACCCCAGTGTCTGGCCGTGCATGCTGTAAGCCGCTGACCCCAGTGTCTGGCCGTGCATGCTGTAAGCCGCTGACCCCAGTGTCTGGCCGTGCATGCTGTAAACCGCTGACCCCAGTGTCTGACCGTGCATGCTGTAAGCCGCTGACCCCAGTGTCTGACCGTGCATGCTGTAAGCCGCTGACCCCAGTGTCTGACCGTGCATGCTGTAAGCCGCTGACCCCAGTGTCTGACCGTGCATGCTGTAACCTACTGACCCCAGTGTCTGACCGTGCATGCTGTAACCGCTGACCCCAGTGTCTGACCGTGCATGCTGTAACCGCTGACCCCAGTGTCTGACCGTGCATGCTGTAACCGCTGACCCCAGTGTCTGACTGTGCATGCTGAAAGCCGCTGACCCCAGTGTCTGACCGTGCATGCTGTAACCGCTGACCCCAGTGTCTGACCGTGCATGCTGTAACCGCTGACCCCAGTGTCTGGCCGTGCATGCTGTAACCGCTGACCCCAGTGTCTGGCCGTGCATGCTGTAACCGCTGACCCCAGTGTCTGGCCGTGCATGCTGTAACCGCTGACCCCAGTGTCTGGCCGTGCATGCTGTAACCGCTGACCCCAGTGTCTGACCGTGCATGCTGTAACCGCTGACCCCAGTGTCTGACCGTGCATGCTGTAAGCCGCTGACCCCAGTGTCTGACCGTGCATGCTGTAACCGCTGACCCCAGTGTCTGACCGTGCATGCTGTAACCGCTGACCCCAGTGTCTGACCGTGCATGCTGTAACCGCTGACCCCAGTGTCTGACCGTGCATGCTGTAACCGCTGACCCCAGTGTCTGGCCGTGCATGCTGTAACCGCTGACCCCAGTGTCTGACCGTGCATGCTGTAACCGCTGACCCCAGTGTCTGACCGTGCATGCTGTAACCGCTGACCCCAGTGTCTGGCCGTGCATGCTGTAACCGCTGACCCCAGTGTCTGACCGTGCATGCTGTAACCGCTGACCCCAGTGTCTGGCCGTGCATGCTGTAAGCCGCTGACCCCAGTGTCTGACCGTGCATGCTGTAAGCCGCTGACCCCAGTGTCTGACCGTGCATGCTGTAAGCCGCTGACCCCAGTGTCTGACCGTGCATGCTGTAACCGCTGACCCCAGTGTCTGACTGTGCATGCTGAAAGCCGCTGACCCCAGTGTCTGACCGTGCATGCTGTAACCGCTGACCCCAGTGTCTGACCGTGCATGCTGTAACCGCTGACCCCAGTGTCTGACCGTGCATGCTGTAACCGCTGACCCCAGTGTCTGACCGTGCATGCTGTAACCGCTGACCCCAGTGTCTGACCGTGCATGCTGTAACCGCTGACCCCAGTGTCTGGCCGTGCATGCTGTAACCGCTGACCCCAGTGTCTGGCCGTGCATGCTGTAACCGCTGACCCCAGTGTCTGGCCGTGCATGCTGTAAGCCGCTGACCCCAGTGTCTGACCGTGCATGCTGTAAGCCGCTGACCCCAGTGTCTGACCGTGCATGCTGTAAGCCGCTGACCCCAGTGTCTGACCGTGCATGCTGTAAGCCGCTGACCCCAGTGTCTGACCGTGCATGCTGTAAGCCGCTGACCCCAGTGTCTGACCGTGCATGCTGTAAGCCGCTGACCCCAGTGTCTGACCGTGCATGCTGTAAGCCGCTGACCCCAGTGTCTGACCGTGCATGCTGTAACCGCTGACCCCAGTGTCTGACCGTGCATGCTGTAACCGCTGACCCCAGTGTCTGACCGTGCATGCTGTAACCGCTGACCCCAGTGTCTGACCGTGCATGCTGAAAGCCGCTGACCCCAGTGTCTGACCGTGCATGCTGTAACCGCTGACCCCAGTGTCTGACCGTGCATGCTGTAACCGCTGACCCCAGTGTCTAACCGTGCATGCTGTAACCGCTGACCCCAGTGTCTGGCCGTGCATGCTGTAACCGCTGACCCCAGTGTCTGACCGTGCATGCTGTAAGCCGCTGACCCCAGTGTCTGACCGTGCATGCTGTAACCGCTGACCCCAGTGTCTGACCGTGCATGCTGTAAGCCGCTGACCAGAGTGTCTGACCTTGCATGCTGTAACCGCTGACCCCAGTGTCTGACCGTGCATGCTGTAACTGCTGACCCCAGTGTCTGACCGTGCATGCTGTAACCGCTGACCCCAGTGTCTGGCCGTGCATGCTGTAACCGCTGACCCCAGTGTCTGGCCGTGCATGCTGTAAGCCGCTGACCCCAGTGTCTGACCGTGCATGCTGTAACCGCTGACCCCAGTGTCTGACCGTGCATGCTGTAAGCCGCTGACCCCAGTGTCTGACCTTGCATGCTGTAACCGCTGACCCCAGTGTCTGACCGTGCATGCTGTAACTGCTGACCCCAGTGTCTGACCGTGCACTTCACACTGCCTTCTTGGCATCTCACTTTGCTGCTGGGGGGCAGGAACAACAACCTCTGCCCCCTGTAACTCAGCCTGCCGCTGGGGAGGGAGGACGACACCATCCGCTCCCTGGGTTACACACTGCCGCTGGGGAGGAAGGACTGCACCTTCTGCTCCCTGGGGCACACACTGCCGCTGGGGAGGATGGACGACACCATCAGCTCCCTGGGGTACACACTGCCGCTGGGGAGGAAGGACGGCACCTTCTGCTCCTTGGGACACACACTGCTGCTGGGGAGGATGGACGACACCATCAGCTCCCTGGGGTACACACTGCCGCTGGGGAGGAAGGACTGCACCTTCTGCTCCCTGGGACACACACTGCCGTTGGGGATCTGGGCCGGAATTTAATAGTTCTACATAGTCCATCTCCAGCCCTTGTTCCATGGCAGCGAAACGGCGGAGGTCTCGTCCCAGTCCAATAGATCTCGGGCCCTGTAACATCTCACTCCGGTAATGCACGATAGCCCAGTACCGTGACTCTGCTGGACTGCCGAAGTCGGCGTCTTCTGTTAGGGCCTTCCACAACAGGCCAGGGCTAGTGTAGTGATCCCCCTCCGGCTGGATGCCCTCTGCCCTCCACGTCTCTGGCTGGACAGTGCACCACCACAGTGCCCGGTATGAGACGTCCAGGCTCAGTTCCCTTTCCACGAGGTACTCAAGTTGTCTTACCCGCTCCCCTCCGGGTTGGTCCCCCAGAAGCGGCATCCGCCAGGCCATTTGTTCCTCCAACAGGTATGCGGCACCAGGAAAGCGCTGCTGCCGTTGATACTGGACTTCTTCCCGGGCATCATACCATAATCTTATCCGGGCATTATCTCTCCATTCTAATTCACTCTCTTCCTCAGGTGTGTGTGTTGCCCAGGTGTGCGTGTTGCCCATTTTCCCAAAATCCTTCGTAGATAGGGGCGCTGTACGGGTACTGGCGTTGCCCTCACTTTGTAATCCAGGAATAGTGTTGTCTGTAGCTGTCCCTCTGGTTGTAGGAACGATCCCGCCGCTTGCCACCAATTGTAACGGACCGTTTCACTTACAAGAGGATAAAACCCAGTTTAGGCGATAATCCCCTTTTTGAGAGACAGGCACAGCTACTGCAGAACACCAAACTCCCGAACTGGATACAAGATAACACTCCGAACTGGAACAGCTGAACAAGAAAAGCATACAATCCGCTTACACTCCTGGCAGTCAGCTTACAATCCAATTCCCCCCAAGAACGAGACGACACTTCATTTTGAGGGTTAAACAGGAACTCCCAACTGGCTCACCCAGCCTGGCTTTTATTTCCAACTCACACATACAGGCCACACCCAGGAGGAGGCATAAAAGAACCAATTACATAGATGTTACCTCCAACACATCCCCTCCCCTTAGTGTGACACATAATCCCATTATGCATACAGTTCAAAATATACTTTTACACAACTTTCATAACTTTAGAACCATACATCACATTCACATAAAAATACATATCCACAATCAATCCATTCAGGGGAACAACATATTAAAAAATGGCATGAATCCGACCAGGGGTTCAAAAGTTACTAAAAGTATCTTTTGTTCCTTTCTGGCTGGCAGAAAAACATCCCCACAATGCATCCCGGCTTCCTCCCTTCTGCCCTGGAGATAATTGGAGAAGTAATCCAATTATCTAGGACTAGAGTCAGACTCCATTAACCACATGGTTGCAAAAAGACAGTAAAAGACATAAAATTACATACTGATACATTTAACACATAAAACACACATTTCTACATATCCCCAGTTTAACTGAACACATAAATACCTACATAATATTTAAGACAGTATTACTGTGATATGTTACAAAGTCTTAAAGGGACATTAGTCCCAAAAGTCCCAATATGTCCATCGCTGATTTTAAAGGGCCAGTAGCAGCAATATAAATTATTACATGCCCAAATATAGTTTTTAAAGTGCAATATGTCCAGGGGCCATAGTCAGCGGGCAGGAGGCTAGCAACCAGGCCTCTCCAGTTCACAGTGGCGAAGTTGGTTTCGCCACAGCAGTTATATTCCGTTATATCGCAGTTATATCCCGTTACATCGCAGTTATATCCCGTTATATCGCAGTTATATTCCGTTATATCGCAGTTATATTCCGTTATATCGCAGTTATATTCCGTTATATCGCAGTTATATTCCGTTATATTCCGTTATATTGCAGTTATATCCCGTTATAGCGCAGTTATATCCCGTTCTATCGCAGTTATATTCCGTTATATTGCAGTTATATTCCGTTCTATCGCAGTTATATAGCAGAACTCTAATCCCCCCCATTTATAAAGACGGGGGAATAATCCCCCCCATTTATAAAGACGCTTTAGATTCATACAATACTCATATGGAAATGTGGAATCTCTCGCACAGTATGTTCTTCAGTTGCTCAAATACATAAAAAAGAAAACCATAAATAAAACATAAACAGCATAAATATGCTTTATTTTCTTCTATTTACGTGTTTCTGTTTTATGTGTGAACATACTGTGTGATTGATTCCACGTTTCTCGGTATGTCTTGAGTATAGCGAACTCAGAGCCATTTCATTCAATAAAGGTTCTGCAAAGCATTCAGTCTATACTGCGCCAATCACGGTAATGGGTTCTCAACCGCCATCCTGACCCTCACTATTACAATCCGCACAGCCCTGAGGACCCCCGGGACACAGTGACCGTCCACAAACATCTATAAGACATCGGATTGGAGTGGGTGGAAACTGGAATGGCAGTAATGCCCCCAAAATGCTAGATTTGGAAATATGATAAACTCTTATCACTGCATGCTTATTCAACCTAAATCTAGCAAATGATTAGTGTGTGTGTGTGTGTGTGTGTGTGTGTGTGTGTGTGTGTGTGTGTGAGAGAGAGAGAGAGCTGGCTGTGATTAATAATATTAACATTTATATAGGGTTAACATATTCCGCAGCGCAGTACAAATATACAATGGGGGTATAAAGAAATTATTGATTGAGAGATGAAGGCCCTGTTCAAACCGGCTCACAATCTAATACGATAAATATAGATTGTGACAGACAATAGACTTTGTTCACTAATCACCAACTTGTAGTGAATTATGCAAAGTTTAGGCAAAAGTAGCCAAGCGGTCACTAGAGGGGAGCAAGTGACTTTTTAAATTAACTATTTTTGTGTAAATGTTGGCCAACACCATTCAGCTCACCGTGCGTGTTAGAGTGTTCTACATTCCAGATGGCGTGAACAAAATTTTTTCTACGGTGAGTAGATCAAATGATCAGCTGTAGAAAAAGTTTTGTTTTAAACACTTGTATATTGTACAAAGTGTGATAAAGGTTACAGTAAATGCTTGGTTACCATTTCCTCTTACACAGATATCAGGACACGTACCTCTCCCCCTCCTAATACAGAGATATCAGGACACGTAACTCTTCTCCTCCTAATACAGAGATATCAGGACACGTACCTCTCCCCCTCCTAATACAGAGATATCAGGACACGTACCTCTCCCCCTCCTAATACAGAGATATCAGGACACGTACCTCTCCCCCTCCTAATACAGAGATATCAGGACACGTACCTCTCCCCTCCTAATACAGAGATATCAGGACACGTACCTCTCCCCCTCCTAATACAAAGATATCAGGACACGTACCTCTCCCCTCCTAATACAGAGATATCAGGACACGTACCTCTCCCCTCCTAATACAGAGATATCAGGACACGTAACTCTCCCCCTCCTAATACACAGATATCAGGACACGTACCTCTCCCCTCCTAATACACAGATATCAGGACACGTACCTCTCCCCTCCTAATACAGAGATATCAGGACACGTAACTCTCCCCCTCCTAATACAGAGATATCTGGACACGTACCTCTCCCCTCCTAATACAGAGATATCCGGACACGTACCTCTCCTCTCAATACAGAGATATCCGGACACGTACCTCTCCTCTCAATACAGAGATATCCGGACACGTACCTCTCCTCTCAATACAGAGATATCCGGACCCCTCCCCATCACAGACACCAGGAACACACCTCACCCCGCTCCTAATACAGAGATATCAGGACACGTACCTCTCCCCCTCCTAATACAGAGATATCATGAGAAGTACCTCTCCCCTTGTCCTAATACACAGACATTGGGAGACTTATCTCACACCTCCTCCTAATACACAGATATCGCTTCATATTATATATATATATACACACACACACACACACACACACACACAATATTCATATACATATATTATTTAATATTATATTAATAAGAATAAATCACTTAATATAAAATACATACAAATCAGTTAATATTAATGCCAAACAGGATAAATATAAAGCACAGTAAAGACCAATGCAGTGATCATTTCATATTAATAAATGCCAATATAAATGTACAATAAAAGGAATGAGAATATTCTCTAATTGCAGAATGTTAGATACAAGTCCTATCACCCTCGGCTCCTCAACCAGACCCTCTTCCCCAGATCCACTACAGTCCTCAGAAAAATCAAACCCAAATCATCTCACCCTCCCCAGCCACATCATCACATCCTCCACAGCCACTGATCACCCCGACCCCCAATCCCATCATCCCCAGCCACTAATCAACTTGACCCCCAGTTACATAATTCATAGCCACCGATCACCACGACCCCCATTACCATCCGCAGCCACTAATGACCTTTACCCTTCCCTGCCACTGATTACCCTGACCCCCATTACCACCCCAAACCACTGATCATACAGAACCCCATCAACTCTTACATCTCTCACTCAGACTCCCCCACTGTCCCAAGCCATACCTCATAGAGACCCCAGTCACATCTCACCCTAAATCCAGATTTCAATCTCTGTCCTAACATTCTTCACACAGACGAACACAGAGACCCCCAATTCAACATAAAGCCACATACCATAACCCCATCCCAACACAGACCCCATACCATAACCATATCCCTACACAGACCCCCCCATACCATAACCCCATCCCCACACAGACCCCCCATACCATAACCATATCCCCACACAGACCCCCATACAGACCCCCATACCATAACCATATCCCCACACCATAACCCCATCCCCACACAGACCCCCATACCATAACCATATCCCCACACAGACCTCCATACCATAACCCAAACCCCATCCCCACACAGACCCCCATACCATAACCATATCCCAACACAGACCCCCATACCATAACCCCATCCCCACACAGACCCCCACACCATACCATAACCCCATCCCAACACAGACCCCCACACCATACCATAACCCCATCCCAACACAGACCCCCACACCATACCATAACCCCATCCCAACACAGACCCCCACACCATACCATAACCCCATCCCAACACAGACCCCCACACCATACCATAACCCTATCCCAACACAGACCCCCACACCATACCATAACCCCATCCCAACACAGACCCCCACACCATACCATAACCACATCCCCACACAGACCCCATTCCATAACCTCATCCCCACACAGACCCCCAGACCATAACCTCATCCCCACACAGACCCCCAGACCATAACCATATCCCCACACAGACCCCCAGACCATAACCATATCCATATCCCCACACAGACCCCCATACCATAACCTCATCCCCACACAGACCCCCAGACTTTATCACAAACCCCAATTCGTATTACAGACCCCACAACTTATCACAGACCCCACAACTTATCACAGACCCCCATATATTACAGACCCCACAATCTTATTACAGACCCCCCAGATACTATTAGAGATCCTCACGTTATTACAGACCCCCAGACGTTATTACAGACACTCACGTGTTATTACAATCCCCCCAGATAGTATTACAGACCCCCCCAAATATAATTACAGCCCCCCGGAAATTATCACAGGCCCCAGATATTATTACAGACCCCCACCTCACGGACCCCCATATATTAACAGAGACCCCCATATTATATATATATATATATATATATATATATATAAAAAACACATCCCCCACATGTTATCACAGACCCCCATATTTCATCACAGACCCCCAGATATTATCACAGCCCCCAAATATTATCGCAGGCCCCCAGATATTATTACAGCCCCCCAGATATTATCACCCCCCATGTTATCACAGCCTCCCACATGTAATCACAGACCCCCCATGTTATCACAGCCCCCCAGATATTATTACAGACCCCCCATGTTATCACAGCCCCCCAAATCATAACACAGACCCCCACATGTTATTACAACTCCCCAGATGTTATCACAGCCCTCCCCCCAGATGTTATCACAGCCTCCCCCCAGATGTTATCACAGACCCCCAGATATCACAGACCCCCAGATATTATTACAGCCCCCCATGTTATCACAGACCCCCAGATGTTATCACAGACCCCCAGATGTTATCACAGACCCCCCATGTTATCACAGACCCCTAGATATTATCACAGCCCCCCAGATATTATTACAGCCCCCCATGTTATCACAGCCCACCCCAGATGTTATCACATCCCCCCAGATATTATCACAGCCCCCCATGTTATCACAGCCCCCGTTATCACAGACCCCCCATGTTATCACAGCCCCCCAGATATTATCACAGCCCCCCAGATATTATCACAGCCCCCCATGTTATCACAGACCCCCAGATATTATCACAGCCCCCCCCCCCCCCCATGTTATCACAGACCCCCAGATGTTATCACAGACCCCCATGTTATCACAGCCCCATCCTTCTCCCAGCCCCTCTCCCCCCGCATTACACTCAGCCCACGCTGTACTCAGAGCAATGAGTGCTCACTCACCGGAGGGCAGGTGTCGGAGTCCTCACTGAGAGCCACACTGGGGGCCCCGGGAGCCCGCGGTCCCCTCCATCCACAGCCTCCTGCTGCCCATCCTGCACTGCCAGCCTCCTCCTCCTCCCCGACCGACAGACCGCAATGACATCACCGGCACCATTAACCCATTAACACCCGGCACCATTAACCCCCTCCTCCCCGGCACCATTAACCCATTAACCCCCTCCTCCCCGGCACCATTAACCCATTAACCCCCTCCTCCCCGGAACCATTAACCCATTAACACCGTGCACCATTAACCCCCCCTCCCCGGCACCATTAACCCATTAACCCTCTCCTCCCCGGCACCATTAACCCCCTACACCCCCGACATCATTAACCCCCTCCTCCCCGGCAACCAGGCTTATTAACCCCCCCCATCATTAACCCATTAACCTCCTGCTCCCCGGCATCATTAACCCCCTCCTTCCCGGCATCATTAACCCCCTCCTCCCCGGCACCATTAACCCCCCTCCCCAGAACCTGGCATCATTAACCCCCTCCTTCCCGGCATCATTAACCCCCTCCTCCCCAGCACCATTAACCCCCCTCCCCAGAGCCCGGCGTCATTAACCCCCTCCTCCCCGGCAACCAGGATTATTAACCCCCCCCCCCGCATCATTAACCCCCCTCCTCCCCGGATCATTAACCCCCTCCTCCCCGGCAACCAGGATTATTAACCCCCCCCCCGCATCATTAACCCCCCTCCTCCCCGGGATCATTAAACCATTAACCCCCTCATCCCCGGCAACCATTAACCCATTATACCCCGGCAGCCATTAACCCCCTCCTCCCCGGCACCCGGCATCATTAACCCCCTCCTCCCGGCAACCAGGATTATTAACCCCTCCTCCCCGGGATCATTAACCCCCTCCTCCCCGCCACCATTAAGCCCCTCCTCCCCGGCACCCGGCATCATTAACCCCCTCCTCCCGGCAACCAGGATTATTAACCCCTCCTCCCCGGGATCATTAACCCCTCCTCCCCGCCACCATTAACCCATTAACCCCCTCCTCCCTGGCAACCTTTAACCCATTAACCCCCTCCTCCCCGGCACCCGGCATCATTAACCCCCTCCTCCCGGCAACCAGGATTCTTAACCCCTCCTCCCCGGGATCATTGGATCATTAACCCCCCCCCCCGCACCATTAACCCCCTCCTCCCCGGGATCATTAAATCATTAACCCCCTCATCCCCGGCACATTAACCCATTAACTCCCTCCTCCCCGGCAACCATTAACCCATTAACCTCCGGCAGCCATTAACCCCCTCCTCCCCGGCACCCGGCATCATTAACCCCCTCCTCCCGGCAACCAGGATTATTAACCCCTCCTCCCCGGGATCATTAACCCCTCCTCCCCGCCACCATTAACCCATTAACCCCCTCCTCCCTGGCAACCTTTAACCCATTAACCCCCTCCTTCCCGGCACCATTAACCCATTAACCCCCTCCTCTCGGGATCATTAACCCCCGGCACCATTAACCCATTAACCCCCTCCTCACCGGGATCATTAACCCCCTCCTCCCCGGCACCATTAACCCGTTAACCCCCTCCTCCCTGGCAACCTTTAACCCATTAACCCCCTCCGTCCTGGCACCATTAACCCCCTCCTCCCCGGGATCATTAACCCCCCGGCACCATTAACCCATTAACCCCCTCCTCACCGGGATCATTAACCCCCTCCTCCCCGGCACCATTAACCCCTGGCAACCAGGATTATTAACCCCCTCTTCCTCGGGATCATTAACCCATTAGCCCCCTCCTCCCCGGCACCATTAACCCCCTCCACCCCCCACATCATTAACCCCCTCTTCCCAGGCAACCAGGGTTATTAACCCCCCCTCCCCGGCATCATTAACCCATTAACCCCCTGCTCCCCGGCATCATTAACCCCCTCCTTCCCGGCATCATTAACCCCCTCCCCCCGGCACCATTAACCCCCCCTCCCCAGCACCTGGCATCATTAACCCCCTCCTCCCTGGGATCATTAACCCATTAACCCCTCCTCCCCGGCAACCAGGATTATTAACCCACCCCCGCCCCGGGATCATTAACCCATTATCCCCCTCCTCCCCAGAATCATTAAACACCCCCGCCCGGCACTATTAACCCTCTCCTCCCCAGCATCATTAACCTCCTCCTCTCCGGAAACATTAACCACCTCCTCCCCGGCACCATTAAGCCCCTTCTCCCCGGAATCAATAACCCCCTCCTCCCCGGCACCATTAACCCCCTCCTCTCCGGCAACCAGGATTATTAACCCCCCTCCCCGGCATCATTAACCCCTCCTCCCCGGGATCATTAACCCCCTCCTTCCCGGCATCATTAACCCCCTACTCCCCGGCACCATTAACCACCCCTCCCCGGCAACCAGGATTATTAAATACCCCCCTCCCCGGCATCATTAACCCCCTCCTCCCGGCAACCAGGATTATTAACCCCTCCTCCCCGGGATCATTAACCCCTCCTCCCCGCCACCATTAACCCATTAACCCCCTCCTCCCTGGCAACCTTTAACCCATTAACCCACTCCTTCCCGGCACCATTAACCCATTAACCCCCTCCTCTCGGGATCATTAACCCATTAACCCCCTCCTCACCGGGATCATTAACCCCCTCCTCCCCAGCACCATTAACCCGTTAACCCCCTCCTCCCTGGCAACCTTTAACCCATTAACCCCCTCCGTCCTGGCACCATTAACCCCCTCCTCCCCGGGATCATTAACCCCCCGGCACCATTAACCCATTAAACCCTCCTCACCGGGATCATTAACCCCCTCCTCCCCGGCACCATTAACCCCCGGCAACCAGGATTATTAACCCCCTCTTCCTCGGGATCATTAACCCATTAGCCCCCTCCTCCCCGGCACCATTAACCCCCTCCACCCCCACATCATTAACCCCCTCCTCCCCGGCAACCAGGGTTATTAACCCCCCTCCCCGGCATCATTAACCCCCTCCTCCCCGGCAACCAGGATTATTACCCCCACCCTCCCGGCATCATTAACCCCCTCCTCCCTGGGATCATTAACCCCCTCCTCCCCGGCAACCAGGATTATTAACTCACCCCCGCCCCGGGATCATTAACCCATTATCCCCCTCCTCCCCGGAATCATTAAACACCCCCGTCCGGCACTATTAACCCTCTCCTCCCCAGCATCATTAACCTCCTCCTCTCCGGAACCATTAACCACCTCCTCCCCGGCACCATTAAGCCCCTTCTCCCCGGAATCAATAACCCCCTCCTCCCCGGCACCATTAACCCCCTCCTCTCCGGCAACCAGGATTATTAACCCCCCTCCCCGGCATCATTAACCCCTCCTCCCCGGGATCATTAACCCCCTCCTTCCCAGCATCATTAACCCCCTTCTCCCCGGAATAATTAACCCCCTCCTCCCCGTCACCATTAACCACCCCTCCCCGGCAACCAGGATTATTAAATACCCCCCTCCCCGGCATCATTAACCCCCTCCTCCCAGGGATCATTAACCCCCCTCCCCGGCACTATTAACCCTCTCCTCCCCGGCATCATTCACCCCCTCCTCCCCGGAATCAATAACCCTCTTCTCCCTGGCACCATTAACCCCCTTCTCCCCGGAATCAATAACCCCCTCCTCCCCAGCACCATTAACCCCCCCTCCCCGGCACCCGGCATCATTAACCCCCTCCTCCTCGGCTTCCAAGATTATTAACCCCCCCTCCCCGGCATCATTAACCCCCTCCTCGCCGGGATCTATAACCCATTAACCCCCTCCTCCCCGGGATCATTAATCCCCTTCTCCCGGAATCAATAACCCCCTCCTCCCCGGCACCATTAAACCCTCCTTCCCGGCACCCGGCATCATTAACCCCATCCTCCTCGGCAACCAGGATTAATAACCCCCCCTCCCCGGCATCATTAACCCCCTCCTCGCCGGGATCAATAACCCATTAACCCCCTCCTCCCCAGGATCATTAATCCCCTCCTCCCCGGCATCATTAACCCCCTTCTCCTAGAATCAATAACCCCCTCCTCCCCGGCACCATTAACCTCCTCCTCTCCGGCAACCAGGATTATTAACCCCCTCCCCGGCATCATTAACCCCTCCTCCCCGGGATCATTAACCCCCTCCTTCCCGGCATCAATAACCCCCTCCTCCCCGGGATCATTAACCCTCTTCTCCACGGCATCATTAACCCCCTCGTCCCCGGAATCAATAACCCCCTTCTCCCTGGCACCATTAACCCCATTCTCCCCGGAATCAATAACCCCCTCCTCCCCAGCACCATTAACCCCCCCCTCCCCGGCACCCGGCATCATTAACCCCCTCCTCCTCGGCAACCAAGATTATTAACCCCCCCTCCCCGGCATCATTAACCCCCTCCTCGCTGGGATCAATAACCCATTAACCCCCTCCTCCCCGGGATCATTAATCCCCTCCTCCCTGGCATCATTAACCCCCTCCTTCCCAGCATTATTAAACCCCTCCTCCCTGACACTATTAACCTCCTCGTACCCGGCATCATTAACCCCCTCCTACCCGGAATCATTAACACCCACCTCCCCGGCATCATACCCCCTCCTCCCCAGCCTCATTAACCCCCTCTTCCCCGGCAGCAATAAGACCCCTCCACCCCGGTATCATTAACCCCCTCCTACCAATAATCATTAACCCCCTCGTCCCCGGCCTCGTTAACCCCTCATTATCCCCCTCCTCCCCAGCAACCGGCATCATTAACCCCCTCCTCCCCGGCATCATTAATCCTCTCCTCCCCGGAATCATTAATCCCCTCCTCTCCAGGACCCGGCATCATTAACCCCCTCCTCCCCGGCATCATTAACCCCCTCCTCCCTGGCATTATTAACCCCCTCCTCCCCTGCATCATTAACCCCCTCCTCCCCGGCAACTGGGATTATTAACCCCCTCCTCCCCGGCATCATTAACCCTCTCCTCCCCGGCAACCGGCATCATTAACCACCTCCTCCCCGTCATCTTAACCCCCTCCTAACCAGCATCATTAACCCCCTCCTACCATCATTAACCCCCTCCTCCCTGGCACCATTAACCCATTAGCCCCCGGTAACCATTAACCCCCTCCTCCCTATCACCATTAACCCCCTCCTCCCCGGTACCATTAACCCATTAACCCCCTCCTCCCCGGCACCATTAACCCATTAACTCCCTCCTCCCCGGCAACCATTAACCCATTAACCCCCTCCTCCCCAGCACCATTAAACCCCTCTTCCCCTGCACATTATCCCCCTCCTCCCCAGGATCATTAACCTCCGGCACCATTAACCCATTAACCCCCTCTTCACCAGTATCATTAACCCCCTCCTCCCCGGCACCATTAACCCATTAACCCTCGGCAACCAGGATTATTAACCCCCTTTTCCTTGGGATCATTGACCCATTAGCCCCCTCCTCCCCGGCACCATTAACCCCCTCCACCCCCAACATTATTAACCCCCTCCTCCCTGGCAACCAGGGTTATTAACCCCCCCTCCCCGGCATCATTAACCCATTAACCCCCTCCTCCCCGGGATCATTAACCCCCTCCTTCCCGGCATCATTAAGCCCCTCCTCCCTGGCACCATTAACCCCCCTCCCCAGCACCTGGCATCATTAACCCCCTCCTCCCCGGCAACCAGGATTATTAACCCCCCCCCCGGCATCATTAACCCCCTCCTCTCCGGGATCATTAACCCCCTCCTCGCCGGCAACCAGAATTATTAACCCACCCCCGTCCCGGAACCATTAACCCATTATCCCCCTCCTCCCCGGGATCATTAACCCCCCCCCCGGCACTATTAACCCTCTCCTCCCCAGCATCAATAACCCCCTCGTCCCCGGCACCATTAACCCCCTTCTCCCCGGAATCAATAACCCCCTCCTCCCCGGCACCATTAACCCCGGCACCCGGCATCATTAACCCCCTCCTCTCCGGCAACCAGGATTATTAACCCCCACCTCCCCGGAATAATTAACCCCCTCCTCCCCGGCACCATTAACCACCCCTCCCCGGCAACTAGGATTATTAAACCCCCCCTCCCCGGCATCATTAGCCCCCTCCTCCCTGGGATCATTAACCCCCTCCTCCCCTGGGATCATTAACCATTAACCCCCTCCTCCCCAGCAACCAGGATTATTAACCCACCCCCGCCCCGGGATCATTAACCCCCTCCTCCCTGGGATCATTAACCCCCCCTCCCTGGCACTATTAACCCTCTCCGCCCCGGCATCATTAACCCCCCTCCTCCCCGGAATCAATAACCCCCCCTCCCCGGCACTATTAACCCTCTCCTCCCCAGCATCATTAACCCCCTCCTCCCCGGAACCATTAACCACCTCCTCCCTGGCACCATTAACCCCCTTCTCCCCGGAATCAATAACCCCCTCCTCCCCGGCACCATTAACCCCCCTCCCCGGCACCCGGCATCATTAACCCCCTCCTCTCCGGCAACCAGGATTATTAACCCCCTCCTCCCCGGAATAATTAACCCCCTCCTCCCCGGCACCATTAACCACCCCTCCCCGGCAACCAGGATTATTAAACCCCCCCGGGATCATTAACCCATTAACCCCCTCCTCCCCGGCACCATTAACCCCCTCCACCCCCGACATTATTAACCCCCTCCTCCCCGGCAACCAGGGTTATTAACCCCCCCTCCCCGGCATCATTAACCCCCTCCTACCCGGGATCATTAACCCCCTCCTTCCCGGCATCATTAAGCCCCTCCTCCCTGGCACCATTAACCCCCCTCCCCAGCACCTGGCATCATTAACCCCCTCCTCCCCGGCAACCAGGATTATTAACCACCCCCCCCCCCCCGGCATCATTAACCCCCTCCTCTCCGGGATCATTAACCCCTCCTCGCCGGCGACCAGAATTATTAACCCACCCCCGCCCCGGAGCCATTAACCCATTATCCCCCTCCTCCCCGGGATCACACCCCCCCCCCGGCACTATTAACCCTCTCCTCCCCAGCATCATTAACCCCCTCCTCCCCGGAACCATTAACCACCTCGTCCCCGGCACCATTAACCCCCTTCTCCCCGGAATCAATAACCCCCTCCTCCCCGGCACCATTAACCCCCCCTCCCCGGCACCCGGCATCATTAACCCCCTCCTCTCCGGCAACCAGGATTATTAACCCCCTCCTCCCTGGAATAATTAACCCCCTCCTCCCCGGCACCATTAACCACCCCTCCCCGGCAACTAGGATTATTAAACCCCCCCTCCCCGGCATCATTAACCCCCTCCTCCCTGGGATCATTAACCCCCTCCTCCCCTGGGATCATTAACCCATTAACCCCCTCCTCTCCAGCAACCAGAATTATTAACCCACCCCCGCCCCGGGATCATTAACCCCCTCCTCCCTGGGATCATTAACCCCCCTCCCTGGCACTATTAACCCTCTCCTCCCCGGCATCATTAACCCCCTCCTCCCTGGCATTATTAACCCCCTCCTCCCCTGCATCATTAACCCCCTCCTCCCCGGCAACTGGGATTATTAACCCCCTCCTCCCCGGCATCATTAACCCTCTCCTCCCCGGCAACCGGCATCATTAACCACCTCCTCCCCGTCATCTTAACCCCCTCCTAACCAGCATCATTAACCCCCTCCTACCATCATTAACCCCCTCCTCCCTGGCACCATTAACCCATTAGCTCCCGGTAACCATTAACCCCCTCCTCCCTATCACCATTAACCCCCTCCTCCCCGGTACCATTAACCCATTAACCCCCTCCTCCCCGGCACCATTAACCCATTAACTCCCTCCTCCCCGGCAACCATTAACCCATTAACCCCCTCCTCCCCAGCACCATTAAACCCCTCTTCCCCTGCACATTATCCCCCTCCTCCCCAGGATCATTAACCTCCGGCACCATTAACCCATTAACCCCCTCTTCACCAGTATCATTAACCCCCTCCTCCCCGGCACCATTAACCCATTAACCCTCGGCAACCAGGATTATTAACCCCCTTTTCCTCGGGATCATTGACCCATTAGCCCCCTCCTCCCCGGCACCATTAACCCCCTCCACCCCCAACATTATTAACCCCCTCCTCCCTGGCAACCAGGGTTATTAACCCCCCCTCCCCGGCATCATTAACCCATTAACCCCCTCCTCCCCGGGATCATTAACCCCCTCCTTCCCGGCATCATTAAGCCCCTCCTCCCTGGCACCATTAACCCCCCTCCCCAGCACCTGGCATCATTAACCCCCTCCTCCCCGGCAACCAGGATTATTAACCCCCCCCCCGGCATCATTAACCCCCTCCTCTCCGGGATCATTAACCCCCTCCTCGCCGGCAACCAGAATTATTAACCCACCCCCGTCCCGGAACCATTAACCCATTATCCCCCTCCTCCCCGGGATCATTAACCCCCCCCCCCGGCACTATTAACCCTCTCCTCCCCAGCATCAATAACCCCCTCGTCCCCGGCACCATTAACCCCCTTCTCCCCGGAATCAATAACCCCCTCCTCCCCGGCACCATTAACCCCGGCACCCGGCATCATTAACCCCCTCCTCTCCGGCAACCAGGATTATTAACCCCCACCTCCCCGGAATAATTAACCCCCTCCTCCCCGGCACCATTAACCACCCCTCCCCGGCAACTAGGATTATTAAACCCCCCCTCCCCGGCATCATTAGCCCCCTCCTCCCTGGGATCATTAACCCCCTCCTCCCCTGGGATCATTAACCATTAACCCCCTCCTCCCCAGCAACCAGGATTATTAACCCACCCCCGCCCCGGGATCATTAACCCCCTCCTCCCTGGGATCATTAACCCCCCCTCCCTGGCACTATTAACCCTCTCCGCCCCGGCATCATTAACCCCCCTCCTCCCCGGAATCAATAACCCCCCCTCCCCGGCACTATTAACCCTCTCCTCCCCAGCATCATTAACCCCCTCCTCCCCGGAACCATTAACCACCTCCTCCCTGGCACCATTAACCCCCTTCTCCCCGGAATCAATAACCCCCTCCTCCCCGGCACCATTAACCCCCCTCCCCGGCACCCGGCATCATTAACCCCCTCCTCTCCGGCAACCAGGATTATTAACCCCCTCCTCCCCGGAATAATTAACCCCCTCCTCCCCGGCACCATTAACCACCCCTCCCCGGCAACCAGGATTATTAAACCCCCCCGGGATCATTAACCCATTAACCCCCTCCTCCCCGGCACCATTAACCCCCTCCACCCCCGACATTATTAACCCCCTCCTCCCCGGCAACCAGGGTTATTAACCCCCCCTCCCCGGCATCATTAACCCCCTCCTACCCGGGATCATTAACCCCCTCCTTCCCGGCATCATTAAGCCCCTCCTCCCTGGCACCATTAACCCCCCTCCCCAGCACCTGGCATCATTAACCCCCTCCTCCCCGGCAACCAGGATTATTAACCACCCCCCCCCCCCCGGCATCATTAACCCCCTCCTCTCCGGGATCATTAACCCCTCCTCGCCGGCGACCAGAATTATTAACCCACCCCCGCCCCGGAGCCATTAACCCATTATCCCCCTCCTCCCCGGGATCACACCCCCCCCCCCGGCACTATTAACCCTCTCCTCCCCAGCATCATTAACCCCCTCCTCCCCGGAACCATTAACCACCTCGTCCCCGGCACCATTAACCCCCTTCTCCCCGGAATCAATAACCCCCTCCTCCCCGGCACCATTAACCCCCCCTCCCCGGCACCCGGCATCATTAACCCCCTCCTCTCCGGCAACCAGGATTATTAACCCCCTCCTCCCTGGAATAATTAACCCCCTCCTCCCCGGCACCATTAACCACCCCTCCCCGGCAACTAGGATTATTAAACCCCCCCTCCCCGGCATCATTAACCCCCTCCTCCCTGGGATCATTAACCCCCTCCTCCCCTGGGATCATTAACCCATTAACCCCCTCCTCTCCAGCAACCAGAATTATTAACCCACCCCCGCCCCGGGATCATTAACCCCCTCCTCCCTGGGATCATTAACCCCCCTCCCTGGCACTATTAACCCTCTCCTCCCCGGCATCATTAACCCCCCTCCTCCCCGGAATCAATAACCCCCCCTCCCCTTCACTATTAACCCTCTCCTCCCCAGCATCATTAACCCCCTCCTCCCCGGAACCATTAACCACCTCCTCCCTGGCACCATTAACCCCCTTCTCCCCGGAATCAATAACCCCCTCCTCCCCGGCACCATTAACCCCCCCTCCCCGGCACCCGGCATCATTAACTCCCTCCTCTCCGGCAACCAGGATTATTAACCCCCTCCTCCCCGGAATAATTAACCTCCTCCTCCCCGGGATCATTAACCCATTAACCCCCTCCTCCCCGGCAGCATTAACCCCCTCCTCCCCTGGGATCATTAACCCCCTCCTCCCCAGCAACCAGGATTATTAACCCACCCCCGCCCCGGGATCATTAACCCCCTCCTCCTTGGGATCATTAACCCCCCTCCCTGGCACTATTAACCCTCTCCTCCCCGGCATCATTAACCCCCCTCCTCCCCGGAATCAATAACCCCCCCCTCCCCGGCACTATTAACCCTCTCCTCCCCAGCATCATTAACCCCCTCCTCCCCGGAACCATTAACCACCTCCTCCCTGGCACCATTAACCCCCTTCTCCCCGGAATCAATAACCCCCTCCTCCCCGGCACCATTAACCCCCCCTCCCCGGCACCCGGCATCATAACTCCCTCCTCTCCGGCAACCAGGATTATTAACCCCCTCCTCCCCGGAATAATTAACCTCCTCCTCCCCGGGATCATTAACCCATTAACCCCCTCCTCCCCGGCAGCATTAACCCCCTCCTCCCCTGGGATCATTAACCCCCTCCTCCCCAGCAACCAGGATTATTAACCCACCCCCGCCCCGGGATCATTAACCCCCTCCTCCTTGGGATCATTAACCCCCCTCCCTGGCACTATTAACCCTCTCCTCCCCGGCATCATTAACCCCCCTCCCCCCGGAATCAATAACCCCCCCCCCCCCGGCACTATTAACCCTCTCCTCCCCAGCATCATTAACCCCCTCCTCCCCGGAACCATTAACCACCTCCTCCCTGGCACCATTAACCCCCTTCTCTCCGGAATCAATAACCCCCTCCTCCCCGGCACCATTAACCCCCCCTCCCCGGCACCCGGCATCATAACTCCCTCCTCTCCGGCAACCAGGATTATTAACCCCCTCCTCCCCGGAATAATTAACCTCCTCCTCCCCGGGATCATTAACCCATTAACCCCCTCCTCCCCGGCAGCATTAACCCCCTCCTCCCCTGGGATCATTAACCCCCTCCCCCCCAGCAACCAGGATTATTAACCCACCCCCGCCCCGGGATCATTAACCCCCTCCTCCTTGGGATCATTAACCCCCCTCCCTGGCACTATTAACCCTCTCCTTCCCGGCATCATTAACCCCCTCCTCCCCGGAATCAATAACCCCCTCCTCCCCGGCACCATGAACCCCCTTCTCCCCGGAATCATTAACCCCCTCCTCCCCAGCACCATTAACCCCCCTCCCCGGCACCCGGCATCATTAACCCCCTCTTCGACGGGATCAATAACCCATTAACCCCCTCCTCCCCGGGATCATTAATACCCTCCTCCCCGGCATCATTAACCCCCTTCTCCCGGAATCAATAACCCCCTCCTCGCCGGCACCATCAACCCCCTCCTCCCCGGCACCCAGCATCATTAACCTCCTACTCCCCGGCAACCAGGATTATTAACCCCCCTCCCCGGCATCATTAAACCCCTCCTTCCCAGCATTATTAACCTCCTCCTCACCGGCACCATTAACCCCCTCCTCCCCAAATTATTAACCCCCTCCTCCCCGGCAGCAATAACCCCCTCCACCCCGGTATCATTAACCCCCTCCTTCCCAGAATCATTAACCCCCTCGTTAACCCCTCATTATCCCCCTCCTCCCCAGCAACCGGCATCATTAACCCCCTCCTCCCCAGCATCATTAACCGCCTCCTCCCCGCCACCCGACCTCATTAACCCCCTTCTCGCCGGCATCATTAACCCCCTCCTCTCCAGCACCCGGCATCATTAATCCCCTCCTCCCCGGCATCATTAACCCCCTCCCCTGCATCATTAACCCCCTCCTCCCCGGCAACCGGGATTATTAACCCCCTCCTCCCCGGCATCATTAACCCTCTCCTCCCCGGCAACCGGCATCATTAACCACCTCCTACCCGGCATCTTAACCCCCTCCTTTCTGGTATCATTAACCCCCTCCTACCCTGCCACCGGCATTATTAAACTCCTGCTAGTCTGCTAGAGGCTTCATTAACTCCTTCCTACCCGGCAACTGGCATCATTAACCCCCTCCTACCATCATTTACCCATTTCTCCCCGGTTGGCATTAACACCCTCTGTGACGAAGTGCCCTTCGCCACTTGTGCTTGGAGAGGACTAATGGCTAACCTTTTGCCTTGTGACTATGGCCCCTGGGGTGTATTGCCTTTTAAAAACTCCATTTGTGCAGATTGAAAGCTAAAAGGCTGTTTCTGGCCCTTTAAATCCTATGGGAAAGGAGCTGCACTTTTGAACTGGCACTTCGGATACAGCCGAAGTAGTCGAAGTGGCCGCCATTCGACGAATGAACACGTGCCATTTTAATTCAGTCGAATGCATTCAGCTGTGTTTTGCCATCGAGTTCATGGAACTCGATTCGAATACGCAACGGCACGTACACCACTGAATTTTACCTTCTCCAGACTTCAACTCATTCGACTGGAGTCGAACACCGTTCGACAATTCGATTGGCACTTTAACGGTTGCCGTTCGTCTATTTGAACTGAACTTAACATGGGAAATAGACCGGCCACACAGCTCAAATCTCTGGAACTGTTTTGGGCATGAAAATTTGCGTGCGGTCGCTCTCCCGAACCACTAGACCAATTTGCATGATTTCTGGATATGTATGTCCCCTAAGTATGCTGGTTCAGAAAATACTTTTATTAATATTGCATGTATAGTTTGGGAGTTATAAAAATTGTATAAAAAGTATATTTTTCGCTTGGAGATAATGAGTTGATACAGCAATTAACTTAATTATCTCCCAAACAGAGGGGAGGAATTTTACAGTAATGAATGGGAGTGTTTAACCGTGTGTCTGTAAATGATTGGTTGTTGGATTTGTTTTGTCGGTGCCCAACAAGGTCCACATGGCTGGTAACCTTGTGGGGAAAACTGTATAAAAGAAATGCCCCTTCCACTCAAAAAAGCAGATCTTCTTTCCCTCAACTTGTAGCCTTGTCTCTTGTTGTAGGGAACAGCTACACCAGCTATATCACTGCTAGCTCTTGCAATATATACAGCTATACTCTCCTGGAGGGGAGTCCCAGCTGTACTCTCTCGGAGGAGAGCCCCAGCTATACTCTCCTGGAGGGGAGTCCCAGCTATACTCTCCTGGAGGGGAGTCCCAGCTATACTCTCCTGGAGGAGAGCCCCAGCTATACTCTCCTGGAGGGGAGCCCCAGCTATACTCTCCTGGAGGGGAGCCCCAGCTATACTCTCCTGGAGGGGAGCCCCAGCTATACTCTCCTGGAGGGGAGCCCCAGCTATACTCTCCTGGAGGGGAGCCCCAGCTATACTCTCCTGGAGGGGAGCCCCAGCTATACTCTCCTGGAGGGGAGTCCCAGCTATACTCTCCTGGAGGGGAGCCCCAGCTATACTCTCCTGGAGGGGAGCCCCAGCTATACTCTCCTGGAGGGGAGCCCCAGCTATACTCTCCTGGAGGGGAGCCCCAGCTATACTCTCCTGGAGGGGAGCCCCAGCTATACTCTCCTGGAAGGGAGCCCCAGCTATACTCTCCTGGAGGGGAGCCCCAGCTATACTCTCCTGGAGGGGAGCCCCAGCTATACTCTCCTGGAGGGGAGTCCCAGCTATACTCTCCTGGAGGGGAGCCCCAGCTATACTCTCCTGGAGGGGAGTCCCAGCTATACTCTCCTGGAGGGGAGTCCCAGCTATACTCTCCTGGAGGGGAGTCCCAGCTATACTCTCCTGGAGGGGAGCCCCAGCTATACTCTCCTGGAGGAGAGCCCCAGCTATACTCTCCTGGAGGAGAGCCCCAGCTATACTCTCCTGGAGGGGAGTCCCAGCTATACTCTCCTGGAGGAGAGTCCCAGCTACACTCTCCTGGAGGAGAGCCCCAGCTATACTCTCCTGGAGGGGAGTCCCAGCTGTACTCTCTCGGAGGAGAGCCCCAGCTATACTCTCCTGGAGGGGAGCCCCAGCTATACTCTCCTGGAGGGGAGCCCCAGCTATACTCTCCTGGAGGGGAGTCCCAGCTGTACTCTCTCGGAGGAGAGCCCCAGCTATACTCTCCTGGAGGGGAGCCCCAGCTATACTCTCCTGGAGGGGAGCCCCAGCTATACTCTCCTGGAGGGGAGCCCCAGCTATACTCTCCTGGAGGAGAGCCCCAGCTATACTCTCCTGGAGGGGAGTCCCAGCTATACTCTCCTGGAGGGGAGCCCCAGCTATACTCTCCTGGAGGAGAGTCCCAGCTACACTCTCCTGGACGAGAGCCCCAGCTATACTCTCCTGGAGGAGAGCCCCAGCTATACTCTCTCGGAGGAGAGCCCCAGCTATACTCTCCTGGAGGGGAGCCCCAGCTATACTCTCCTGGAGGGGAGTCCCAGCTGTACTCTCTCGGAGGAGAGAGGGGAGCCCCAGCTATACTCTCCTGGAGGAGAGCCCCAGCTATACTCTCCTGGAGGGGAGTCCCAGCTATACTCTCCTGGAGGGGAGCCCCAGCTATACTCTCCTGGAGGAGAGCCCCAGCTATACTCTCCTGGAGGAGAGCCCCAGCTATACTCTCCTGGAGGGGAGTCCCAGCTATACTCTCCTGGAGGAGAGCCCCAGCTATACTCTCCTGGAGGAGAGCCCCAGCTATACTCTCCTGGAGGGGAGTCCCAGCTATACTCTCCTGGAGGGGAGCCCCAGCTATACTCTCCTGGAGGAGAGCCCCAGCTATACTCTCCTGGAGGAGAGCCCCAGCTATACTCTCCTGGAGGGGAGTCCCAGCTATACTCTCCTGGAGGAGAGCCCCAGCTATACTCTCCTGGAGGGGAGCCCCAGCTATACTCTCCTGGAGGAGAGCCCCAGCTATACTCTCCTGGAGGGGAGCCCCAGCTATACTCTCCTGGAGGAGAGCCCCAGCTATACTCTCCTGGAGGGGAGCCCCAGCTATACTCTCCTGGAGGGGAGCCCCAGCTATACTCTCCTGGAGGGGAGCCCCAGCTATACTCTCCTGGAGGAGAGCCCCTGCTATACTCTCCTGGAGGGGAGCCCCAGCTATACTCTCCTGGAGGGGAGCCCCAGCTATACTCTCCTGGAGGGGAGCCCCAGCTATACTCTCCTGGAGGGGAGTCCCAGCTGTACTCTCCTGGAGGGGAGCCCCAGCTATACTCTCCTGGAGGAGAGCCCTAGCTATACTCTCCTGGAGGAGAGCCCCAGCTATACTCTCCTGGAGGAGAGCCCCAGCTATACTCTCCTGGAGGGGAGCCCCAGCTATACTCTCCTGGAGGGGAGTCCCAGCTATACTCTCCTGGAGGGGAGCCCCAGCTATACTCTCCTGGAGGAGAGCCCCAGCTATACTCTCCTGGAGGAGAGCCCCAGCTATACTCTCCTGGAGGGGAGCCCCAGCTATACTCTCCTGGAGGGGAGCCCCAGCTATACTCTCCTGGAGGGGAGTCCCAGCTATACTCTCCTGGAGGGGAGCCCCAGCTATACTCTCCTGGAGGGGAGTCCCAGCTATACTCTCCTGGAGGGGAGTCCCAGCTATACTCTCCTGGAGGAGAGTCCCAGCTATACTCTCCTGGAGGAGAGTCCCAGCTACACTCTCCTGGAGGGGAGTCCCAGCTATACCCTCCTGGAGGAGAGTCCCAGCTATACTCTCCTGGAGGGGAGCCCCAGCTATACTCTCTTGGAGGGGAGTCCCAGCTATACTCAACGGGAGGAGAGCCCCAGCTATACTCTCTTGGATGGGAGTTCTAGCTATACTCTCCTGGAGGAGAGCCCCAGCTATACTCTCCTGAAGGGGAGTCCCAGCTATACTCTCCTGGAGGAGAGCCCCAGCTATACTCTCTTGGAGGAGAGCCCCAGCTATACTCTCCTGGAGGAGAGTCCCAGCTATACTCTCTTGGATGGGAGTCCCAGCTATACTCTCCTGGAGGGGAGCCCCAGCTATACTCTCCTGGAGGGGAGTCCCAGCTATACTCTCCTGGAGGGGAGTCCCAGCTATACTCTCCTGGAGGAGAGTCCCAGCTATGCTTTCCTGGAGGAGAGTCCCAGCTACACTCTCCTGGAGGGGAGTCCCAGCTATACCCTCCTGGAGGAGAGTCCCAGCTATACTCTCCTGGAGGGGAGCCCCAGCTATACTCTCTTGGAGGGGAGTCCCAGCTATACTCTCCTGGAGGAGAGCCCCAGCTATACTCTCTTGGATGGGAGTCCCAGCTATACTCTCCTGGAGGAGAGCCCCAGCTATACTCTCCTGGAGGGGAGTCCCAGCTATACTCTCCTGGAGGAGAGCCCCAGCTATACTCTCTTGGAGGAGAGCCCCAGCTATACTCTCCTGGAGGAGAGTCCCAGCTATACTCTCTTGGATGGGAGTCCCAGCTATACTCTCCTGGAGGAGAGCCCCAGCTATACTCTCCTGGAGGGGAGTCCCAGCTATACTCTCCTGGAGGAGAGCCCCAGCTATACTCTCCTGGAGGAGAGTCCCAGCTATACTCTCCTGGAGGGGAGTCCCAGCTATACTCTCCTGGAGGAGAGCCCCAGCTATACTCTCTTGGAGGAGAGCCCCAGCTATACTCTCCTGGAGGAGAGTCCCAGCTATACTCTCCTGGAGGGGAGTCCCAGCTATACTCTCCTGGAGGAGAGCCCCAGCTATACTCTCCTGGAGGGGAGCCCCAGCTATACGCTCCTGGAGGGGAGTCCCAGCTATACTCTCCTGGAGGAGAGTCCCAGCTATACTCTCCTGGAGGAGAGCCCCAGCTATACTCTCTTGGAGGGGAGTCCCAGCTATACTCTCTTGGAGGAGAGTCCCAGCTATACTCTCCTGGAGGAGAGTCCCAGCTATACTCTCCTGGAGGAGAGCCCCAGCTATACTCTCTTGGAGGGGAGTCCCAGCTATACTCTCCTGGACGGGAGTCCCAGCTATACTCTCCTGGAGGAGAGCCCCAGCTATACTCTCCTGGAGGGGAGCCCCAGCTATACTCTCCTGGAGGAGAGCCCCAGCTATACTCTCCTGGAGGGGAGTCCCAGCTATACTCTCCTGGAGGGGAGCCCCAGCTATACTCTCCTGGAGGGGAGTCCCAGCTATACTCTCCTGGAGGAGAGCCCCAGCTATACTCTCCTGGAGGGGAGTCCCAGCTATACTCTCCTGGAGGGGAGTCCCAGCTATACTCTCTTGGAGGAGAGCCCCAGCTATACTCTCCTGGAGGAGAGTCCCAGCTATACTCTCCTGGAGGAGAGCCCCAGCTATACTCTCCTGGAGGGGAGCCCCAGCTATACTCTCCTGGAGGGGAGTCCCAGCTATACTCTCCTGGAGGGGAGTCCCAGCTATACTCTCCTGGAGGGGAGTCCCAGCTATACTCTCTTGGAGGAGAGCCCCAGCTATACTCTCCTGGAGGAGAGTCCCAGCTATACTCTCCTGGAGGAGAGCCCCAGCTATACTCTCCTGGAGGGGAGTCCCAGCTATACTCTCTTGGAGGGGAGTCCCAGCTATACTCTCCTGGAGGGGAGTCCCAGCTATACTCTCCTGGAGGGGAGTCCCAGCTATACTCTCCTGGAGGGGAGCCCCAGCTATACTCTCCTGGAGGAGAGTCCCAGCTATACTCTCCTGGAGGAGAGCCCCAGCTATACTCTCCTGGAGGGGAGCCCCAGCTATACTCTCCTGGAGGGGAGTCCCAGCTATACTCTCCTGGAGTGGAGCCCCAGCTATACTCTCCTGGAGGGGAGCCCCAGCTATACTCTCCTGGAGGAGAGTCCCAGCTATACTCTCCTGGAGGAGAGTCCCAGCTATACTCTCCTGGAGGGGAGCCCCAGCTATACTCTCCTGGAGGGGAGCCCCAGCTATACTCTCCTGGAGGGGAGTCCCAGCTATACTCTCCTGGAGGGGAGCCCCAGCTATACTCTCCTGGAGGAGAGCCCCAGCTATACTCTCCTGGAGGAGAGCCCCAGCTATACTCTCCTGGAGGGGAGTCCCAGCTATAGTCTCCTGGAGGGGAGTCCCAGCTATACTCTCCTGGAGGGGAGCCCCAGCTATACACTCTTGGAGGGGAGCCCCAGCTATACTCTCCTGGAGGGGAGCCCCAGCTATACTCTCCTGGAGGGGAGCCCCAGCTATACTCTCCTGGAGGAGAGCCCCAGCTATACTCTCCTGGAGGAGAGCCCCAGCTATACTCTCCTGGAGGGGAGTCCCAGCTATAGTCTCCTGGAGGGGAGTCCCCAGCTATACTCTCCTGGAGGGGAGCCCCAGCTATACACTCTTGGAGGGGAGCCCCAGCTATTCTCTCCTGGAGGGGAGTCCCAGCTATACTCTCCTGGAGGGGAGCCCCAGCTATACTCTCCTGGAGGGGAGTCCCAGCTATAGTCTCCTGGAGGGGAGCCCCAGCTATACTCTCCTGGAGGGGAGCCCCAGCTATACTCTCCTGGAGGAGAGCCCCAGCTATACTCTCCTGGAGGAGAGTCCCAGCTATACTCTCCTGGAGGGGAGCCCCAGCTATACTCTCCTGGAGGGGAGCCCCAGCTATACTCTCCTGGAGGAGAGTCCCAGCTATACTCTCTTGGATGGGAGTCCCAGCTATACTCTCCTGGAGGAGAGCCCCAGCTATACTCTCCTGGATGGGAGTCCCAGCTATACTCTCCTGGAGGAGAGCCCCAGCTATACTCTCCTGGAGGGAGAGTCCCAGCTATACTCTCCTGGAGGAGAGCCCCAGCTATACTCTCCTGGAGGAGAGTCCCAGCTATACTCTCCTGGAGGGGAGTCCCAGCTATACTCTCCTGGAGGAGAGCCCCAGCTATACTCTCCTGGAGGAGAGTCCCAGCTATACTCTCCTGGAGGGGAGTCCCAGCTATACTCTCCTGGAGGAGAGTCCCAGCTATACTCTCCTGGAGGGAGCCCCAGCTATACTCTCCTGGAGGAGAGCCCCAGCTATACTCTCCTGGAGGAGAGTCCCAGCTATACTCTCCTGGAGGAGAGTCCCAGCTATACTCTCCTGGAGGAGAGCCCCAGCTATACTCTCCTGGAGGGGAGTCCCAGCTATACTCTCCTGGAGGGGAGTCCCAGCTATACTCTCCTGGAGGAGAGTCCCAGCTATACTCTCCTGGAGGAGAGCCCCAGCTATACTCTCCTGGAGGGGAGCCCCAGCTATACTCTCCTGGAGGAGTCCCAGCTATACTCTCCTGGAGGAGAGCCCCAGCTATACTCTCCTGGAGGAGAGTCCCAGCTATACTCTCCTGGAGGGGAGTCCCAGCTATACTCTCCTGGAGGAGAGCCCCAGCTATACTCTCCTGGGGCCACTGCAGGGGACCCACGGGAGTCCAGCTATACTCTCCTGGCGGAGAGTCCCAGCTATACTCTCCTGGAGGAGAGCCCCAGCTATACTCTCTTGGAGGGGAGCCCCGGAGGGGAGTCCCAGCTATACTCTCCTGGAGGGGAGCCCCAGCTATACTCTCCTGGAGGGGAGTCCCAGCTATACTCTCCTGGAGGAGAGCCCCAGCTATACTCTCCTGGAGGGGAGTCCCAGCTATACTCTCCTGGAGGGGAGTCCCAGCTATACTCTCTTGGAGGAGAGCCCCAGCTATACTCTCCTGGAGGAGAGTCCCAGCTATACTCTCCTGGAGGAGAGCCCCAGCTATACTCTCCTGGAGGGGAGCCCCAGCTATACTCTCCTGGAGGGGAGTCCCAGCTATACTCTCCTGGAGGGGAGTCCCAGCTATACTCTCCTGGAGGGGAGTCCCAGCTATACTCTCTTGGAGGAGAGCCCCAGCTATACTCTCCTGGAGGAGAGTCCCAGCTATACTCTCCTGGAGGAGAGCCCCAGCTATACTCTCCTGGAGGGGAGTCCCAGCTATACTCTCCTGGAGGGGAGTCCCAGCTATACTCTCCTGGAGGGGAGTCCCAGCTATACTCTCCTGGAGGAGAGCCCCAGCTATACTCTCCTGGAGGGGAGTCCCAGCTATACTCTCTTGGAGGGGAGTCCCAGCTATACTCTCCTGGAGGGGAGTCCCAGCTATACTCTCCTGGAGGGGAGTCCCAGCTATACTCTCCTGGAGGGGAGCCCCAGCTATACTCTCCTGGAGGAGAGTCCCAGCTATACTCTCCTGGAGGAGAGCCCCAGCTATACTCTCCTGGAGGGGAGCCCCAGCTATACTCTCCTGGAGGGGAGTCCCAGCTATACTCTCCTGGAGTGGAGCCCCAGCTATACTCTCCTGGAGGGGAGCCCCAGCTATACTCTCCTGGAGGAGAGTCCCAGCTATACTCTCCTGGAGGAGAGTCCCAGCTATACTCTCCTGGAGGAGAGCCCCAGCTATACTCTCCTGGAGGGGAGCCCCATCTATACTCTCCTGGAGGGGAGTCCCAGCTATACTCTCCTGGAGGGGAGCCCCAGCTATACTCTCCTGGAGGAGAGCCCCAGCTATACTCTCCTGGAGGGGAGCCCCAGCTATAGTCTCCTGGAGGGGAGCCCCAGCTATACTCTCCTGGAGGGGAGCCCCAGCTATACTCTCCTGGAGGAGAGCCCCAGCTATACTCTCCTGGAGGGGAGCCCCAGCTATACTCTCCTGGAGGGGAGCCCCAGCTATACTCTCCTGGAGGGGAGCCCCAGCTATACTCTCCTGGAGGGGAGCCCCAGCTATACTCTCCTGGAGGGGAGCCCCAGCTATACTCTCCTGGAGGGGAGCCCCAGCTATACTCTCCTGGAGGGGAGTCCCAGCTATACTCTCCTGGAGGGGAGCCCCAGCTATACTCTCCTGGAGGGGAGCCCCAGCTATACTCTCCTGGAAGGGAGCCCCAGCTATACTCTCCTGGAGGGGAGCCCCAGCTATACTCTCCTGGAGGGGAGCCCCAGCTATACTCTCCTGGAGGGGAGTCCCAGCTATACTCTCCTGGAGTGGAGCCCCAGCTATACTCTCCTGGAGGGGAGCCCCAGCTATACTCTCCTGGAGGAGAGTCCCAGCTATACTCTCCTGGAGGAGAGTCCCAGCTATACTCTCCTGGAGGAGAGCCCCAGCTATACTCTCCTGGAGGGGAGCCCCATCTATACTCTCCTGGAGGGGAGTCCCAGCTATACTCTCCTGGAGGGGAGCCCCAGCTATACTCTCCTGGAGGGGAGCCCCAGCTATACTCTCCTGGAAGGGAGCCCCAGCTATACTCTCCTGGAGGGGAGCCCCAGCTATACTCTCCTGGAGGGGAGCCCCAGCTATACTCTCCTGGAGGGGAGTCCCAGCTATACTCTCCTGGAGGGGAGCCCCAGCTATACTCTCCTGGAGGGGAGTCCCAGCTATACTCTCCTGGAGGGGAGTCCCAGCTATACTCTCCTGGAGGGGAGTCCCAGCTATACTCTCCTGGAGGGGAGCCCCAGCTATACTCTCCTGGAGGAGAGCCCCAGCTATACTCTCCTGGAGGAGAGCCCCAGCTATACTCTCCTGGAGGGGAGTCCCAGCTATACTCTCCTGGAGGAGAGTCCCAGCTACACTCTCCTGGAGGAGAGCCCCAGCTATACTCTCCTGGAGGGGAGTCCCAGCTGTACTCTCTCGGAGGAGAGCCCCAGCTATACTCTCCTGGAGGGGAGCCCCAGCTATACTCTCCTGGAGGGGAGCCCCAGCTATACTCTCCTGGAGGGGAGTCCCAGCTGTACTCTCTCGGAGGAGAGCCCCAGCTATACTCTCCTGGAGGGGAGCCCCAGCTATACTCTCCTGGAGGGGAGCCCCAGCTATACTCTCCTGGAGGGGAGCCCCAGCTATACTCTCCTGGAGGGGAGCCCCAGCTATACTCTCCTGGAGGGGAGCCCCAGCTATACTCTCCTGGAGGGGAGCCCCAGCTATACTCTCCTGGAGGAGAGCCCCAGCTATACTCTCCTGGAGGGGAGTCCCAGCTATACTCTCCTGGAGGGGAGTCCCAGCTATACTCTCCTGGAGGGGAGTCCCAGCTATACTCTCTCGGAGGAGAGCCCCAGCTATACTCTCCTGGAGGGGAGCCCCAGCTATACTCTCCTGGAGGGGAGCCCCAGCTATACTCTCCTGGAGGGGAGCCCCAGCTATACTCTCCTGGAGGAGAGCCCCAGCTATACTCTCCTGGAGGGGAGTCCCAGCTATACTCTCCTGGAGGGGAGCCCCAGCTATACTCTCCTGGAGGAGAGCCCCAGCTATACTCTCCTGGAGGAGAGCCCCAGCTATACTCTCCTGGAGGGGAGTCCCAGCTATACTCTCCTGGAGGAGAGCCCCAGCTATACTCTCCTGGAGGAGAGCCCCAGCTATACTCTCCTGGAGGGGAGTCCCAGCTATACTCTCCTGGAGGGGAGCCCCAGCTATACTCTCCTGGAGGAGAGCCCCAGCTATACTCTCCTGGAGGAGAGCCCCAGCTATACTCTCCTGGAGGGGAGTCCCAGCTATACTCTCCTGGAGGAGAGCCCCAGCTATACTCTCCTGGAGGGGAGCCCCAGCTATACTCTCCTGGAGGAGAGCCCCAGCTATACTCTCCTGGAGGGGAGCCCCAGCTATACTCTCCTGGAGGAGAGCCCCAGCTATACTCTCCTGGAGGGGAGCCCCAGCTATACTCTCCTGGAGGGGAGCCCCAGCTATACTCTCCTGGAGGGGAGCCCCAGCTATACTCTCCTGGAGGAGAGCCCCTGCTATACTCTCCTGGAGGGGAGCCCCAGCTATACTCTCCTGGAGGGGAGCCCCAGCTATACTCTCCTGGAGGGGAGCCCCAGCTATACTCTCCTGGAGGGGAGTCCCAGCTGTACTCTCCTGGAGGGGAGCCCCAGCTATACTCTCCTGGAGGAGAGCCCTAGCTATACTCTCCTGGAGGAGAGCCCCAGCTATACTCTCCTGGAGGAGAGCCCCAGCTATACTCTCCTGGAGGGGAGCCCCAGCTATACTCTCCTGGAGGGGAGTCCCAGCTATACTCTCCTGGAGGGGAGCCCCAGCTATACTCTCCTGGAGGAGAGCCCCAGCTATACTCTCCTGGAGGAGAGCCCCAGCTATACTCTCCTGGAGGGGAGCCCCAGCTATACTCTCCTGGAGGGGAGCCCCAGCTATACTCTCCTGGAGGGGAGTCCCAGCTATACTCTCCTGGAGGGGAGCCCCAGCTATACTCTCCTGGAGGGGAGTCCCAGCTATACTCTCCTGGAGGGGAGTCCCAGCTATACTCTCCTGGAGGGGAGTCCCAGCTATACTCTCCTGGAGGGGAGTCCCAGCTATACTCTCCTGGAGGAGAGTCCCAGCTATACTCTCCTGGAGGAGAGTCCCAGCTACACTCTCCTGGAGGGGAGTCCCAGCTATACCCTCCTGGAGGAGAGTCCCAGCTATACTCTCCTGGAGGGGAGCCCCAGCTATACTCTCTTGGAGGGGAGTCCCAGCTATACTCTCCTGGAGGAGAGCCCCAGCTATACTCTCTTGGATGGGAGTTCTAGCTATACTCTCCTGGAGGAGAGCCCCAGCTATACTCTCCTGGAGGGGAGTCCCAGCTATACTCTCCTGGAGGAGAGCCCCAGCTATACTCTCTTGGAGGAGAGCCCCAGCTATACTCTCCTGGAGGAGAGTCCCAGCTATACTCTCTTGGATGGGAGTCCCAGCTATACTCTCCTGGAGGGGAGCCCCAGCTATACTCTCCTGGAGGGGAGTCCCAGCTATACTCTCCTGGAGGGGAGTCCCAGCTATACTCTCCTGGAGGAGAGTCCCAGCTATGCTTTCCTGGAGGAGAGTCCCAGCTACACTCTCCTGGAGGGGAGTCCCAGCTATACCCTCCTGGAGGAGAGTCCCAGCTATACTCTCCTGGAGGGGAGCCCCAGCTATACTCTCTTGGAGGGGAGTCCCAGCTATACTCTCCTGGAGGAGAGCCCCAGCTATACTCTCTTGGATGGGAGTCCCAGCTATACTCTCCTGGAGGAGAGCCCCAGCTATACTCTCCTGGAGGGGAGTCCCAGCTATACTCTCCTGGAGGAGAGCCCCAGCTATACTCTCCTGGAGGGGAGTCCCAGCTATACTCTCTTGGAGGGGAGTCCCAGCTATACTCTCCTGGAGGGGAGTCCCAGCTATACTCTCCTGGAGGGGAGTCCCAGCTATACTCTCCTGGAGGGGAGCCCCAGCTATACTCTCCTGGAGGAGAGTCCCAGCTATACTCTCCTGGAGGAGAGCCCCAGCTATACTCTCCTGGAGGGGAGCCCCAGCTATACTCTCCTGGAGGGGAGTCCCAGCTATACTCTCCTGGAGTGGAGCCCCAGCTATACTCTCCTGGAGGGGAGCCCCAGCTATACTCTCCTGGAGGAGAGTCCCAGCTATACTCTCCTGGAGGAGAGTCCCAGCTATACTCTCCTGGAGGAGAGCCCCAGCTATACTCTCCTGGAGGGGAGCCCCATCTATACTCTCCTGGAGGGGAGTCCCAGCTATACTCTCCTGGAGGGGAGCCCCAGCTATACTCTCCTGGAGGAGAGCCCCAGCTATACTCTCCTGGAGGGGAGCCCCAGCTATAGTCTCCTGGAGGGGAGCCCCAGCTATACTCTCCTGGAGGGGAGCCCCAGCTATACTCTCCTGGAGGAGAGCCCCAGCTATACTCTCCTGGAGGGGAGCCCCAGCTATACTCTCCTGGAGGGGAGCCCCAGCTATACTCTCCTGGAGGGGAGCCCCAGCTATACTCTCCTGGAGGGGAGCCCCAGCTATACTCTCCTGGAGGGGAGCCCCAGCTATACTCTCCTGGAGGGGAGCCCCAGCTATACTCTCCTGGAGGGGAGTCCCAGCTATACTCTCCTGGAGGGGAGCCCCAGCTATACTCTCCTGGAGGGGAGCCCCAGCTATACTCTCCTGGAGGGGAGCCCCAGCTATACTCTCCTGGAGGGGAGCCCCAGCTATACTCTCCTGGAGGGGAGCCCCAGCTATACTCTCCTGGAAGGGAGCCCCAGCTATACTCTCCTGGAGGGGAGCCCCAGCTATACTCTCCTGGAGGGGAGCCCCAGCTATACTCTCCTGGAGGGGAGTCCCAGCTATACTCTCCTGGAGGGGAGCCCCAGCTATACTCTCCTGGAGGGGAGTCCCAGCTATACTCTCCTGGAGGGGAGTCCCAGCTATACTCTCCTGGAGGGGAGTCCCAGCTATACTCTCCTGGAGGGGAGCCCCAGCTATACTCTCCTGGAGGAGAGCCCCAGCTATACTCTCCTGGAGGAGAGCCCCAGCTATACTCTCCTGGAGGGGAGTCCCAGCTATACTCTCCTGGAGGAGAGTCCCAGCTACACTCTCCTGGAGGAGAGCCCCAGCTATACTCTCCTGGAGGGGAGTCCCAGCTGTACTCTCTCGGAGGAGAGCCCCAGCTATACTCTCCTGGAGGGGAGCCCCAGCTATACTCTCCTGGAGGGGAGCCCCAGCTATACTCTCCTGGAGGGGAGTCCCAGCTGTACTCTCTCGGAGGAGAGCCCCAGCTATACTCTCCTGGAGGGGAGCCCCAGCTATACTCTCCTGGAGGGGAGCCCCAGCTATACTCTCCTGGAGGGGAGCCCCAGCTATACTCTCCTGGAGGAGAGCCCCAGCTATACTCTCCTGGAGGAGAGTCCCAGCTACACTCTCCTGGACGAGAGCCCCAGCTATACTCTCCTGGAGGAGAGCCCCAGCTATACTCTCCTGGAGGGGAGTCCCAGCTATACTCTCCTGGAGGGGAGCCCCAGCTATACTCTCCTGGAGGGGAGTCCCAGCTGTACTCTCTCGGAGGAGAGCCCCAGCTATACTCTCCTGGAGGGGAGCCCCAGCTATACTCTCCTGGAGGGGAGCCCCAGCTATACTCTCCTGGAGGGGAGCCCCAGCTATACTCTCCTGGAGGAGAGCCCCAGCTATACTCTCCTGGAGGGGAGTCCCAGCTATACTCTCCTGGAGGGGAGCCCCAGCTATACTCTCCTGGAGGAGAGCCCCAGCTATACTCTCCTGGAGGAGAGCCCCAGCTATACTCTCCTGGAGGGGAGTCCCAGCTATACTCTCCTGGAGGAGAGCCCCAGCTATACTCTCCTGGAGGAGAGCCCCAGCTATAATCTCCTGGAGGGGAGTCCCAGCTATACTCTCCTGGAGGGGAGCCCCAGCTATACTCTCCTGGAGGAGAGCCCCAGCTATACTCTCCTGGAGGAGAGCCCCAGCTATACTCTCCTGGAGGGGAGTCCCAGCTATACTCTCCTGGAGGAGAGCCCCAGCTATACTCTCCTGGAGGGGAGCCCCAGCTATACTCTCCTGGAGGAGAGCCCCAGCTATACTCTCCTGGAGGAGAGCCCCAGCTATACTCTCCTGGAGGGGAGCCCCATCTATACTCTCCTGGAGGGGAGTCCCAGCTATACTCTCCTGGAGGGGAGCCCCAGCTATACTCTCCTGGAGGAGAGCCCCAGCTATACTCTCCTGGAGGGGAGCCCCAGCTATAGTCTCCTGGAGGGGAGCCCCAGCTATACTCTCCTGGAGGGGAGCCCCAGCTATACTCTCCTGGAGGAGAGCCCCAGCTATACTCTCCTGGAGGGGAGCCCCAGCTATACTCTCCTGGAGGGGAGCCCCAGCTATACTCTCCTGGAGGGGAGCCCCAGCTATACTCTCCTGGAGGGGAGCCCCAGCTATACTCTCCTGGAGGGGAGCCCCAGCTATACTCTCCTGGAGGGGAGCCCCAGCTATACTCTCCTGGAGGGGAGTCCCAGCTATACTCTCCTGGAGGGGAGCCCCAGCTATACTCTCCTGGAGGGGAGCCCCAGCTATACTCTCCTGGAGGGGAGCCCCAGCTATACTCTCCTGGAGGGGAGCCCCAGCTATACTCTCCTGGAGGGGAGCCCCAGCTATACTCTCCTGGAAGGGAGCCCCAGCTATACTCTCCTGGAGGGGAGCCCCAGCTATACTCTCCTGGAGGGGAGCCCCAGCTATACTCTCCTGGAGGGGAGTCCCAGCTATACTCTCCTGGAGGGGAGCCCCAGCTATACTCTCCTGGAGGGGAGTCCCAGCTATACTCTCCTGGAGGGGAGTCCCAGCTATACTCTCCTGGAGGGGAGTCCCAGCTATACTCTCCTGGAGGGGAGCCCCAGCTATACTCTCCTGGAGGAGAGCCCCAGCTATACTCTCCTGGAGGAGAGCCCCAGCTATACTCTCCTGGAGGGGAGTGTTACAAAACTGTTACAGAAACCTTATTGCACTGTGTACTTTTCAATGCTATTTTCGCCTTTCTGCCTTATGTGCAGTCGTTGGTATGGTTCAGCACGAATCCTTTGTGTAAGCGTATAGGTGGCCGCCATTTCGGGACTTTGCACGTGTTCGCGGCCATCTTACGTGCGAACAGCGGTGTTTGCCAGCAATCGTCTGGAACTAAAAACGGAGACGCACCCAGGCGAACACCGCTGAGACCTCCAGGATAGCATAACTTCGTGCTGGACCTACCGAATAGCCCACCGGTCGGTAGGACGATTACTCTCCGCAAGGGGAGTACAGCGACCTCCAGGATAATTATGGATGACCATGGGTTCGTGGAGTTTTCCCGTACGAACGGAGACCGACCGCAAGGCCTAAACGTGTGGAACTATTTTCGGCCAGAAAGTCTGTGCGGTCGGTCAAAACTTTGAAAACCCCTAACTCCTGAACCGTTCATCCGAACAGGTTGGTTTTCGGATATGTTGCTCCCCTGAACAAGACCTGTACAGCGGTGTAGGATTTAAAGGGGTACCCCCTGGTTTCGGGGTACATCCAGAACTTGGTTGAAAATATGTACTGTATAATTGGGTTAACTGTTTATCTGAGGGGAGGAGATGTGTGGGAGGTACCCAATATGTGATTGGTGATTTTATGCCTCCCCCTGGGAGTATCCTGTTTACATGTAACCACAATAAAAAGCAGGCTGGTCAGCCCAGTCCTCAGTTCTTACTTGACCCTCAAATCGCTGCTTTGACTCGTTTTGTGGGTAGAAAAGGTATCCTAGCTATGCTATAGCTAGTGGGATGTTTCCACACTTACAGGACTCGCATGGAATACTATGGAACTCGGCTCTCCCCTCTTCAGCAACTAGGAATCCAGACAACTAAACGGTCCAGCTCTCAGCTAGCCTAAGGGTAACCGTAACATTTGGTGGCAGCGGTGGGATGATTCTGGATATCCTAGGAGAGGCACGGAACGGATGGAGAGCACCTACGCAAAATTGAAACGTACAACCCTGAAAGATTTATTGGAAAGCAGAGGAAGGCACGCCAGCAACCGGCCAAAGAGGGAACTGATCGCAGAATTGACAGAACTGGATCAAAGCTCCACCATGGCGGAAACACCAATCACGGATGATGATGCAAAGGCAAGAATTGTTCGGGGGAGGCTTCCCTTATACGGGCCAAACCCATCTATAGAACTGATACAGCAATTGATGGTGGAGGCAGACGCGGATTTACAAAAGACCCGAGCCTACAACATTGAAATGGCCAACGCACAACGCACTGCTGAAGCCCCACAAGTAATCGTTCCTGTTGAAACTGCTGGGAAGCCTAAAATACCCTTTGCGGCATTCCGATCCTTCCTGGAGAGCGAGACAGGAATTGATGAGTACTTGGCAGACTTCGAAAGGCAATGCGCCCTGCACCAGATTCCCACCAGAGAGTGGCCCACGATCTTGTCTGGGAAGCTATCTGGGCGAGCCCTGGAAGCTTTTCGTACTTTGGGTACTGAGGAAGTGACACAGTATGAACGAGTTAAAGAGACTCTGCTAAAAAGATACGCGGTGACTCCAGACACGTATCGCCGGCAGTTTCGGGGCACGAAAAAGAAGCCTAACGATACACATATGGAATGGGCGCACCGAATGCGGAGAGCGGTAAATCACTGGATGAGCGGAAGTAAAGCTGTGACTGGTGAGGAAATTTTACAATTATTCCTCTTAGAACATTTTTACGATGGCATGGAACAAAAAGGGAAGGAGTGGCTGCGAGACAGGCGACCTTCCACTCTAGAAGAAGCGGCCAAATTAGCTGATGAACATTACGATTCACGTCTTCACGAGTCCACAAACTACCGGGCTCCAGCACGGGTCGAGCCCAGAGAGGTTTACCGTGCACCTCCTCGTACGGAGTTCCGGGCCCCAGTACCCGCCGGGCCCCCCAGACACTCAGGGTCATCCAATAACAATTTTGATCGCCCTAGGCCCACTTGCCACCGATGCAAGCAACCAGGACATTTCATGGCCAACTGCCCACTTGGCACACACCAGACGCCCAGGAATTACAATTACCCCTCTGGGCCCTACCGTCCTGCCCGAGCCCTCTGTGTTAACCAGGAGACCCCTATGGAGGAATATTTGGGGCCGCTTCACGAGGCAGACCCGGTATATGCGGCTTCGGATAACCGACAGCACCATCGGCAGAAGGTATGGCTCGAAGGGCGATCTACCGAGGGGTTGAGAGACACAGGGGCTACCATAACACTGGTACAAAGTCATTTGGTGCCAGAACACAAGAGGTCAGGGCAGACCGTGGCCGTTAGAGTGGCGGGAGGGGATGTGTACAAAGTCCCGACCGCTAAAGTACATCTTGATTGGGGAGCGGGGAAAGGAGCTGTAAACGTGGGTATAATGGACCATTTACCTGCTGAAGTACTACTGGGCAATGATTTGGGCCCCATGACTTCAGCCTATGCACCAGTATATAACAACGAAGCGAACCCAGTGACTACACGGGCACAAGCCCGGACGGACCGAGAACCCTCACCAGTGCGGGAGACCCAGGTAAGACCAACCCCGACTTCTCTTGACCTGTTAGACCCCATACCCTGGGACACCCCAGTTACCTTTGAGACCGAGTCTAGGACTGACCCGACCTTACAAAAATACCGGGAACGAGCAGAGACAGGGGGGAGCGGGGCAGATAACGAAACTTTTCTATGGGAAAAAGGGAAACTATACCGCTTGACAGAGAAAAAGGGACAACGTAGGCGACAGCTGGTAGTACCCCACAAATACCGTCAGGAAATCCTCAAAATAGGACACGACATCCCCTTGGCAGGTCACTTAGCTATAACACGTACGCTACACCGCATTACCCACACATTCTTTTGGCCAGGAGTACACGCTGACGTTAAGAATTACTGTAATACTTGCGATGTATGTCAACGAGTGGGAAGGCGAGGCGATCACCCTAAAGCGCATCTAGTCAATATGCCCATTGTAGAGGAACCCTTTAGCAGGGTTGCTATTGACCTAGTAGGACCACTGGCCACCCCTAGTCCCTCCGGTAAGCGCTACATCCTTACCGTAGTAGACTACGCTACCCGGTACCCCGAGGCAGTCGCCCTGTCCAACATCCAAGCGGATACGGTAGCGAATGCCCTGGTACAAGTATTCTCCCGGGTAGGATTTCCAAAAGAAATTCTATCCGACCGGGGCACCCAATTCACAGCAGAATTGACCCAACAACTCTGGCAGGTGTGCAAAATTAAATCCCTCCTGAGTTCACCCTATCATCCCCAAACGAACGGACTTTGTGAAAGGTTTAACGGAACCCTCAAGCAAATGCTCAAAACGTTCACACAGGAGTACCGAGATTGGGAACGCTTTCTGCCGCATCTCCTATTTGCGTATCGGGAGGTGCCCCAGGAAACGACAGGGTTCTCTCCCTTTGAGTTGCTCTACGGACGAAAGGTACGGGGCCCCCTAAACCTGATCCGAGAACACTGGGAAGGAGAGACGGAAACGGACGGTGTCCCTATTGTACCATACGTATTGGAACTCAGGGACCGCATGGAGCAGCTAGCCAAATCAGTGCAGGCTAACCTCCAGTCGGCCCAGAAAAGACAGAAAGTATGGTACGATAGGGGGGCCCGAAGGAGAATCTTTACCGTAGGACAAAAGGTGTTAGTACTTAAGCCGGTAAAGACCGACAAGTTACAAGCATCATGGCAGGGCCCATACCAGATCGTAGAAAAAAGGGGCGACACCACTTATGTTATAGCCAGTTGTCACGACAACAACCTCAGGAAGACATTCCATGTAAACATGCTCAAGGAATACTTGGAGCGCCCCGAGAACGTGACCGCCGTATGTTGCCCTCCCCAGGAAGACCCCGACAGTCTACCCATTCCCGACTTGCTGGAAAAGAGTCCACCCACAGGGGTAGTGACCCAGGTTCAGATAGGAGACCGACTTAGCCCCACTGAAAGGGAGCAGCTCAATACACTCCTCCAGTCCAAGCACCTCACGTTCTCCCAGAAACCAGGGTACACCACCTTAACTACCCACCAGGTCGATACCCCCGGACAAACACCCTTACGCCAACCCCCGTATCGCATCCCCGAGGCCGTTAGAGCCGGAATGAAGAAGGAGATAGATGAGATGCTCCAACTCAGGGTGATTGAGCCCTCCGATAGTCCCTGGGCCTCCCCGGTTGTCCTGGTACCCAAGAAAGATGGGACAACCCGGTTCTGTGTAGACTATAGGAGACTCAATGAAAAAACAGTAACAGACGCCTACCCTATGCCCAGGGTAGACGAGCTACTTGATCGCATAGCCAGGGGAAATTACCTGACCACTATCGACCTCTGTAAGGGTTACTGGCAGATTCCCCTGGCCCCGGAGGCTATCCCCAAGTCGGCCTTCGTCACCCCCTTCGGCCTATACCAGTTTAAGGTAATGCCGTTTGGGATGAAGAACGCCCCCGCTACATTCCAGCGCTTGGTAGATAGACTCCTGGATGGCTTCCAGGGTTTTGCCTGTGCATACCTGGACGACATAGCGATTCACAGTGAGTCCTGGGAGGACCACTTAGCTCACGTAGGAATGGTTCTGGATCAGATCCGGGCGGCTGGCCTGACTCTGAAACCAGAAAAATGTCACTTTGGGATGGCCGAGGTACAGTACCTGGGTCATCGGGTGGGGTGCGGAAAACAGCGACCAGAGCCGGCCAAGATAGAAGCTGTTGCCAACTGGCCCACCCCCATCACAAAAACCCAGGTTTTAGCCTTTCTGGGCACAGCAGGGTACTATAGACGATTTGTACCCGACTACAGCACACTTGCCAAACCTTTGACTGACTTGACCAAGAAAAACTTACCTCGACAGGTCCTGTGGTCTCCCCACTGTGAAACGGCTTTTCAGGCCCTCAAAAATGCTTTGGTTAATGCTCCTGTCCTGGCGGCCCCAGCCCTTAACAAACGTTTTATCGTCCATACAGACGCTTCCATGTTCGGGCTGGGAGCCGTCCTTAGCCAAGTAGGTGAAGATGGAGGGGAGCACCCAGTGGCCTACATCAGCCGGAAGCTCCTGCCCCGCGAAGTCAGCTATGCAGCGATTGAAAAGGAGTGTTTGGCCTTGGTATGGGCATTAAAGAAATTGACTCCCTATTTATATGGACAAGAGTTCACTCTGGTCACCGACCATAACCCGTTGGTGTGGCTAAACCGGGTCTCTGGAGATAATGGCAGGTTATTACGTTGGAGCTTATCATTACAACCCTTCAATTTCACCATTTCCTACCGACCTGGGAAACAGAATGGCAATGCGGACGGGTTGTCCAGACAAACGGACCTCAGCCCAGCATAACCAGCGGTCTGGACAGCCTTAGTCTGCCCCGAAAAGGGGTCAGACGGTGTCTGCCAGAGTGTTCCACAAAAAGGGAGCACTGTTACAAAACTGTTACAGAAACCTTATTGCACTGTGTACTTTTCAATGCTATTTTCGCCTTTCTGCCTTATGTGCAGTCGTTGGTATGGTTCAGCACGAATCCTTTGTGTAAGCGTATAGGTGGCCGCCATTTCGGGACTTTGCACGTGTTCGCGGCCATCTTACGTGCGAACAGCGGTGTTTGCCAGCAATCGTCTGGAACTAAAAACGGAGACGCACCCAGGCGAACACCGCTGAGACCTCCAGGATAGCATAACTTCGTGCTGGACCTACCGAATAGCCCACCGGTCGGTAGGACGATTACTCTCCGCAAGGGGAGTACAGCGACCTCCAGGATAATTATGGATGACCATGGGTTCGTGGAGTTTTCCCGTACGAACGGAGACCGACCGCAAGGCCTAAACGTGTGGAACTATTTTCGGCCAGAAAGTCTGTGCGGTCGGTCAAAACTTTGAAAACCCCTAACTCCTGAACCGTTCATCCGAACAGGTTGGTTTTCGGATATGTTGCTCCCCTGAACAAGACCTGTACAGCGGTGTAGGATTTAAAGGGGTACCCCCTGGTTTCGGGGTACATCCAGAACTTGGTTGAAAATATGTACTGTATAATTGGGTTAACTGTTTATCTGAGGGGAGGAGATGTGTGGGAGGTACCCAATATGTGATTGGTGATTTTATGCCTCCCCCTGGGAGTATCCTGTTTACATGTAACCACAATAAAAAGCAGGCTGGTCAGCCCAGTCCTCAGTTCTTACTTGACCCTCAAATCGCTGCTTTGACTCGTTTTGTGGGTAGAAAAGGTATCCTAGCTATGCTATAGCTAGTGGGATGTTTCCACACTTACAGGACTCGCATGGAATACTATGGAACTCGGCTCTCCCCTCTTCAGCAACTAGGAATCCAGACAACTAAACGGTCCAGCTCTCAGCTAGCCTAAGGGTAACCGTAACAGGGAGTCCCAGCTATACTCTCCTGGAGGAGAGTCCCAGCTACACTCTCCTGGAGGAGAGCCCCAGCTATACTCTCCTGGAGGGGAGTCCCAGCTGTACTCTCTCGGAGGAGAGCCCCAGCTATACTCTCCTGGAGGGGAGCCCCAGCTATACTTTCCTGGAGGGGAGCCCCAGCTATACTCTCCTGGAGGGGAGTCCCAGCTGTACTCTCTCGGAGGAGAGCCCCAGCTATACTCTCCTGGAGGGGAGCCCCAGCTATACTCTCCTGGAGGGGAGCCCCAGCTATACTCTCCTGGAGGGGAGCCCCAGCTATACTCTCCTGGAGGAGAGCCCCAGCTATACTCTCCTGGAGGAGAGTCCCAGCTACACTCTCCTGGACGAGAGCCCCAGCTATACTCTCCTGGAGGAGAGCCCCAGCTATACTCTCCTGGAGGGGAGTCCCAGCTATACTCTCCTGGAGGGGAGCCCCAGCTATACTCTCCTGGAGGGGAGTCCCAGCTGTACTCTCTCGGAGGAGAGCCCCAGCTATACTCTCCTGGAGGGGAGCCCCAGCTATACTCTCCTGGAGGGGAGCCCCAGCTATTCTCTCCTGGAGGGGAGCCCCAGCTATACTCTCCTGGAGGAGAGCCCCAGCTATACTCTCCTGGAGGGGAGTCCCAGCTATACTCTCCTGGAGGGGAGCCCCAGCTATACTCTCCTGGAGGAGAGCCCCAGCTATACTCTCCTGGAGGAGAGCCCCAGCTATACTCTCCTGGAGGGGAGTCCCAGCTATACTCTCCTGGAGGAGAGCCCCAGCTATACTCTCCTGGAGGAGAGCCCCAGCTATACTCTCCTGGAGGGGAGTCCCAGCTATACTCTCCTGGAGGGGAGCCCCAGCTATACTCTCCTGGAGGAGAGCCCCAGCTATACTCTCCTGGAGGAGAGCCCCAGCTATACTCTCCTGGAGGGGAGTCCCAGCTATACTCTCCTGGAGGAGAGCCCCAGCTATACTCTCCTGGAGGGGAGCCCCAGCTATACTCTCCTGGAGGAGAGCCCCAGCTATACTCTCCTGGAGGGGAGCCCCAGCTATACTCTCCTGGAGGAGAGCCCCAGCTATACTCTCCTGGAGGGGAGCCCCAGCTATACTCTCCTGGAGGGGAGCCCCAGCTATACTCTCCTGGAGGGGAGCCCCAGCTATACTCTCCTGGAGGAGAGCCCCTGCTATACTCTCCTGGAGGGGAGCCCCAGCTATACTCTCCTGGAGGGGAGCCCCAGCTATACTCTCCTGGAGGGGAGCCCCAGCTATACTCTCCTGGAGGGGAGTCCCAGCTGTACTCTCCTGGAGGGGAGCCCCAGCTATACTCTCCTGGAGGAGAGCCCTAGCTATACTCTCCTGGAGGAGAGCCCCAGCTATACTCTCCTGGAGGAGAGCCCCAGCTATACTCTCCTGGAGGGGAGCCCCAGCTATACTCTCCTGGAGGGGAGTCCCAGCTATACTCTCCTGGAGGGGAGCCCCAGCTATACTCTCCTGGAGGAGAGCCCCAGCTATACTCTCCTGGAGGAGAGCCCCAGCTATACTCTCCTGGAGGGGAGCCCCAGCTATACTCTCCTGGAGGGGAGCCCCAGCTATACTCTCCTGGAGGGGAGTCCCAGCTATACTCTCCTGGAGGGGAGCCCCAGCTATACTCTCCTGGAGGGGAGTCCCAGCTATACTCTCCTGGAGGGGAGTCCCAGCTATACTCTCCTGGAGGAGAGTCCCAGCTATACTCTCCTGGAGGAGAGTCCCAGCTACACTCTCCTGGAGGGGAGTCCCAGCTATACCCTCCTGGAGGAGAGTCCCAGCTATACTCTCCTGGAGGGGAGCCCCAGCTATACTCTCTTGGAGGGGAGTCCCAGCTATACTCTCCTGGAGGAGAGCCCCAGCTATACTCTCTTGGATGGGAGTTCTAGCTATACTCTCCTGGAGGAGAGCCCCAGCTATACTCTCCTGGAGGGGAGTCCCAGCTATACTCTCCTGGAGGAGAGCCCCAGCTATACTCTCTTGGAGGAGAGCCCCAGCTATACTCTCCTGGAGGAGAGTCCCAGCTATACTCTCTTGGATGGGAGTCCCAGCTATACTCTCCTGGAGGGGAGCCCCAGCTATACTCTCCTGGAGGGGAGTCCCAGCTATACTCTCCTGGAGGGGAGTCCCAGCTATACTCTCCTGGAGGAGAGTCCCAGCTATGCTTTCCTGGAGGAGAGTCCCAGCTACACTCTCCTGGAGGGGAGTCCCAGCTATACCCTCCTGTAGGAGAGTCCCAGCTATACTCTCCTGGAGGGGAGCCCCAGCTATACTCTCTTGGAGGGGAGTCCCAGCTATACTCTCCTGGAGGAGAGCCCCAGCTATACTCTCTTGGATGGGAGTCCCAGCTATACTCTCCTGGAGGAGAGCCCCAGCTATACTCTCCTGGAGGGGAGTCCCAGCTATACTCTCCTGGAGGAGAGCCCCAGCTATACTCTCTTGGAGGAGAGCCCCAGCTATACTCTCCTGGAGGAGAGTCCCAGCTATACTCTCTTGGATGGGAGTCCCAGCTATACTCTCCTGGAGGAGAGCCCCAGCTATACTCTCCTGGAGGGGAGTCCCAGCTATACTCTCCTGGAGGAGAGCCCCAGCTATACTCTCCTGGAGGAGAGTCCCAGCTATACTCTCCTGGAGGGGAGTCCCAGCTATACTCTCCTGGAGGAGAGCCCCAGCTATACTCTCTTGGAGGAGAGCCCCAGCTATACTCTCCTGGAGGAGAGTCCCAGCTATACTCTCCTGGAGGGGAGTCCCAGCTATACTCTCCTGGAGGAGAGCCCCAGCTATACTCTCCTGGAGGGGAGCCCCAGCTATACGCTCCTGGAGGGGAGTCCCAGCTATACTCTCCTGGAGGAGAGTCCCAGCTATACTCTCCTGGAGGAGAGCCCCAGCTATACTCTCTTGGAGGGGAGTCCCAGCTATACTCTCTTGGAGGAGAGTCCCAGCTATACTCTCCTGGAGGAGAGTCCCAGCTATACTCTCCTGGAGGAGAGCCCCAGCTATACTCTCTTGGAGGGGAGTCCCAGCTATACTCTCCTGGACGGGAGTCCCAGCTATACTCTCCTGGAGGAGAGCCCCAGCTATACTCTCCTGGAGGGGAGCCCCAGCTATACTCTCCTGGAGGAGAGCCCCAGCTATACTCTCCTGGAGGGGAGTCCCAGCTATACTCTCCTGGAGGGGAGCCCCAGCTATACTCTCCTGGAGGGGAGTCCCAGCTATACTCTCCTGGAGGAGAGCCCCAGCTATACTCTCCTGGAGGGGAGTCCCAGCTATACTCTCCTGGAGGGGAGTCCCAGCTATACTCTCTTGGAGGAGAGCCCCAGCTATACTCTCCTGGAGGAGAGTCCCAGCTATACTCTCCTGGAGGAGAGCCCCAGCTATACTCTCCTGGAGGGGAGCCCCAGCTATACTCTCCTGGAGGGGAGTCCCAGCTATACTCTCCTGGAGGGGAGTCCCAGCTATACTCTCCTGGAGGGGAGTCCCAGCTATACTCTCTTGGAGGAGAGCCCCAGCTATACTCTCCTGGAGGAGAGTCCCAGCTATACTCTCCTGGAGGAGAGCCCCAGCTATACTCTCCTGGAGGGGAGTCCCAGCTATACTCTCTTGGAGGGGAGTCCCAGCTATACTCTCCTGGAGGGGAGTCCCAGCTATACTCTCCTGGAGGGGAGCCCCAGCTATACTCTCCTGGAGGAGAGTCCCAGCTATACTCTCCTGGAGGAGAGCCCCAGCTATACTCTCCTGGAGGGGAGCCCCAGCTATACTCTCCTGGAGGGGAGTCCCAGCTATACTCTCCTGGAGTGGAGCCCCAGCTATACTCTCCTGGAGGGGAGCCCCAGCTATACTCTCCTGGAGGAGAGTCCCAGCTATACTCTCCTGGAGGAGAGTCCCAGCTATACTCTCCTGGAGGGGAGCCCCAGCTATACTCTCCTGGAGGGGAGCCCCAGCTATACTCTCCTGGAGGGGAGTCCCAGCTATACTCTCCTGGAGGGGAGCCCCAGCTATACTCTCCTGGAGGAGAGCCCCAGCTATACTCTCCTGGAGGAGAGCCCCAGCTATACTCTCCTGGAGGGGAGTCCCAGCTATAGTCTCCTGGAGGGGAGTCCCAGCTATACTCTCCTGGAGGGGAGCCCCAGCTATACACTCTTGGAGGGGAGCCCCAGCTATACTCTCCTGGAGGGGAGCCCCAGCTATACTCTCCTGGAGGGGAGCCCCAGCTATACTCTCCTGGAGGAGAGCCCCAGCTATACTCTCCTGGAGGAGAGCCCCAGCTATACTCTCCTGGAGGGGAGTCCCAGCTATAGTCTCCTGGAGGGGAGTCCCAGCTATACTCTCCTGGAGGGGAGCCCCAGCTATACACTCTTGGAGGGGAGCCCCAGCTATTCTCTCCTGGAGGGGAGTCCCAGCTATACTCTCCTGGAGGGGAGCCCCAGCTATACTCTCCTGGAGGGGAGTCCCAGCTATAGTCTCCTGGAGGGGAGCCCCAGCTATACTCTCCTGGAGGGGAGCCCCAGCTATACTCTCCTGGAGGGGAGCCCCAGCTATAGTCTCCTGGAGGGGAGCCCCAGCTATAGTCTCCTGGAGGGGAGCCCCAGCTATACTCTCCTGGAGGGGAGCCCCAGCTATACTCTCTTGGAGGGGAGTCCCAGCTATACTCTCCTGGAGGAGAGCCCCAGCTATACTCTCTTGGATGGGAGTCCCAGCTATACTCTCCTGGAGGAGAGCCCCAGCTATACTCTCCTGGAGGAGAGCCCCAGCTATACTCTCCTGGAGGGGAGTCCCAGCTATAGTCTCCTGGAGGGGAGCCCCAGCTATACTCTCCTGGAGGGGAGCCCCAGCTATACTCTCCTGGAGGGGAGCCCCAGCTATAGTCTCCTGGAGGGGAGCCCCAGCTATAGTCTCCTGGAGGGGAGCCCCAGCTATACTCTCCTGGAGGGGAGCCCCAGCTATACTCTCTTGGAGGGGAGTCCCAGCTATACTCTCCTGGAGGAGAGCCCCAGCTATACTCTCTTGGATGGGAGTCCCAGCTATACTCTCCTGGAGGAGAGCCCCAGCTATACTCTCCTGGAGGGGAGTCCCAGCTATACTCTCTTGGAGGAGAGCCCCAGCTATACTCTCCTGGAGGAGAGTCCTAGCTATACTCTCTTGGATGGGAGTCCCAGCTATACTCTCCTGGAGGAGAGCCCCAGCTATACTCTCCTGGAGGAGAGTCCTAGCTATACTCTCTTGGATGGGAGTCCCAGCTATACTCTCCTGGAGGAGAGCCCCAGCTATACTCTCCTGGAGGGGAGTCCCAGCTATACTCTCCTGGAGGAGAGTCCCAGCTATACTCTCCTGGAGGAGAGTCCCAGCTATACTCTCCTGGAGGAGAGTCCCAGCTATACTCTCCTGGAGGGGAGTCCCAGCTATACTCTCCTGGAGGAGAGCCCCAGCTATACTCTCTTGGAGGAGAGCCCCAGCTATACTCTCCTGGAGGAGAGTCCCAGCTATACTCTCCTGGAGGGGAGTCCCAGCTATACTCTCCTGGAGGAGAGCCCCAGCTATACTCTCCTGGAGGGGAGCCCCAGCTATACTCTCCTGGAGGGGAGTCCCAGCTATACTCTCCTGGAGGAGAGTCCCAGCTATACTCTCCTGGAGGAGAGCCCCAGCTATACTCTCTTGGAGGGGAGTCCCAGCTATACTCTCTTGGAGGAGAGTCCCAGCTATACTCTCCTGGAGGAGAGTCCCAGCTATACTCTCCTGGAGGAGAGCCCCAGCTATACTCTCTTGGAGGGGAGTCCCAGCTATACTCTCCTGGACGGGAGTCCCAGCTATACTCTCCTGGAGGAGAGCCCCAGCTATACTCTCCTGGAGGGGAGCCCCAGCTATACTCTCCTGGAGGAGAGCCCCAGCTATACTCTCCTGGAGGGGAGTCCCAGCTATACTCTCCTGGAGGGGAGCCCCAGCTATACTCTCCTGGAGGGGAGTCCCAGCTATACTCTCCTGGAGGAGAGCCCCAGCTATACTCTCCTGGAGGGGAGTCCCAGCTATACTCTCCTGGAGGGGAGTCCCAGCTATACTCTCTTGGAGGAGAGCCCCAGCTATACTCTCCTGGAGGAGAGTCCCAGCTATACTCTCCTGGAGGAGAGCCCCAGCTATACTCTCCTGGAGGGGAGCCCCAGCTATACTCTCCTGGAGGGGAGTCCCAGCTATACTCTCCTGGAGGGGAGTCCCAGCTATACTCTCCTGGAGGGGAGTCCCAGCTATACTCTCTTGGAGGAGAGCCCCAGCTATACTCTCCTGGAGGAGAGTCCCAGCTATACTCTCCTGGAGGAGAGCCCCAGCTATACTCTCCTGGAGGAGAGTCCCAGCTATACTCTCCTGGAGGAGAGCCCCAGCTATACTCTCCTGGAGGGGAGTCCCAGCTATACTCTCCTGGAGGGGAGTCCCAGCTATACTCTCCTGGAGGGGAGTCCCAGCTATACTCTCCTGGAGGAGAGCCCCAGCTATACTCTCCTGGAGGGGAGTCCCAGCTATACTCTCTTGGAGGGGAGTCCCAGCTATACTCTCCTGGAGGGGAGTCCCAGCTATACTCTCCTGGAGGGGAGTCCCAGCTATACTCTCCTGGAGGGGAGCCCCAGCTATACTCTCCTGGAGGAGAGTCCCAGCTATACTCTCCTGGAGGGGAGCCCCAGCTATACTCTCCTGGAGGAGAGTCCCAGCTACACTCTCCTGGAGGGGAGTCCCAGCTATACTCTCCTGGAGGGGAGCCCCAGCTATACTCTCCTGGAGGGGAGTCCCAGCTGTACTCTCTCGGAGGAGAGCCCCAGCTATACTCTCCTGGAGGGGAGCCCCAGCTATACTCTCCTGGAGGAGAGCCCCAGCTATACTCTCTTGGAGGAGAGTCCCAGCTATACTCTCCTGGAGGAGAGCCCCAGCTATACTCTCCTGGAGGGGAGTCCCAGCTATACTCTCTTGGAGGGGAGTCCCAGCTATACTCTCCTGGAGGGGAGTCCCAGCTATACTCTCCTGGAGGGGAGCCCCAGCTATACTCTCCTGGAGGAGAGTCCCAGCTATACTCTCCTGGAGGAGAGCCCCAGCTATACTCTCCTGGAGGGGAGCCCCAGCTATACTCTCCTGGAGGGGAGTCCCAGCTATACTCTCCTGGAGTGGAGCCCCAGCTATACTCTCCTGGAGGGGAGCCCCAGCTATACTCTCCTGGAGGAGAGTCCCAGCTATACTCTCCTGGAGGAGAGTCCCAGCTATACTCTCCTGGAGGGGAGCCCCAGCTATACTCTCCTGGAGGGGAGCCCCAGCTATACTCTCCTGGAGGGGAGTCCCAGCTATACTCTCCTGGAGGGGAGCCCCAGCTATACTCTCCTGGAGGAGAGCCCCAGCTATACTCTCCTGGAGGAGAGCCCCAGCTATACTCTCCTGGAGGGGAGTCCCAGCTATAGTCTCCTGGAGGGGAGTCCCAGCTATACTCTCCTGGAGGGGAGCCCCAGCTATACACTCTTGGAGGGGAGCCCCAGCTATACTCTCCTGGAGGGGAGCCCCAGCTATACTCTCCTGGAGGGGAGCCCCAGCTATACTCTCCTGGAGGAGAGCCCCAGCTATACTCTCCTGGAGGAGAGCCCCAGCTATACTCTCCTGGAGGGGAGTCCCAGCTATAGTCTCCTGGAGGGGAGTCCCAGCTATACTCTCCTGGAGGGGAGCCCCAGCTATACACTCTTGGAGGGGAGCCCCAGCTATTCTCTCCTGGAGGGGAGTCCCAGCTATACTCTCCTGGAGGGGAGCCCCAGCTATACTCTCCTGGAGGGGAGTCCCAGCTATAGTCTCCTGGAGGGGAGCCCCAGCTATACTCTCCTGGAGGGGAGCCCCAGCTATACTCTCCTGGAGGGGAGCCCCAGCTATAGTCTCCTGGAGGGGAGCCCCAGCTATAGTCTCCTGGAGGGGAGCCCCAGCTATACTCTCCTGGAGGGGAGCCCCAGCTATACTCTCTTGGAGGGGAGTCCCAGCTATACTCTCCTGGAGGAGAGCCCCAGCTATACTCTCTTGGATGGGAGTCCCAGCTATACTCTCCTGGAGGAGAGCCCCAGCTATACTCTCCTGGAGGGGAGTCCCAGCTATACTCTCTTGGAGGAGAGCCCCAGCTATACTCTCCTGGAGGAGAGTCCTAGCTATACTCTCTTGGATGGGAGTCCCAGCTATACTCTCCTGGAGGAGAGCCCCAGCTATACTCTCCTGGAGGAGAGTCTTAGCTATACTCTCTTGGATGGGAGTCCCAGCTATACTCTCCTGGAGGAGAGCCCCAGCTATACTCTCCTGGAGGGGAGTCCCAGCTATACTCTCCTGGAGGAGAGCCCCAGCTATACTCTCCTGGAGGAGAGTCCCAGCTATACTCTCCTGGAGGGGAGTCCCAGCTATACTCTCCTGGAGGAGAGCCCCAGCTATACTCTCTTGGAGGAGAGCCCCAGCTATACTCTCCTGGAGGAGAGTCCCAGCTATACTCTCCTGGAGGGGAGTCCCAGCTATACTCTCCTGGAGGAGAGCCCCAGCTATACTCTCCTGGAGGGGAGCCCCAGCTATACTCTCCTGGAGGGGAGTCCCAGCTATACTCTCCTGGAGGAGAGTCCCAGCTATACTCTCCTGGAGGAGAGCCCCAGCTATACTCTCTTGGAGGGGAGTCCCAGCTATACTCTCTTGGAGGAGAGTCCCAGCTATACTCTCCTGGAGGAGAGTCCCAGCTATACTCTCCTGGAGGAGAGCCCCAGCTATACTCTCTTGGAGGGGAGTCCCAGCTATACTCTCCTGGACGGGAGTCCCAGCTATACTCTCCTGGAGGAGAGCCCCAGCTATACTCTCCTGGAGGGGAGCCCCAGCTATACTCTCCTGGAGGAGAGCCCCAGCTATACTCTCCTGGAGGGGAGTCCCAGCTATACTCTCCTGGAGGGGAGCCCCAGCTATACTCTCCTGGAGGGGAGTCCCAGCTATACTCTCCTGGAGGAGAGCCCCAGCTATACTCTCCTGGAGGGGAGTCCCAGCTATACTCTCCTGGAGGGGAGTCCCAGCTATACTCTCTTGAAGGAGAGCCCCAGCTATACTCTCCTGGAGGAGAGTCCCAGCTATACTCTCCTGGAGGAGAGCCCCAGCTATACTCTCCTGGAGGGGAGCCCCAGCTATACTCTCCTGGAGGGGAGTCCCAGCTATACTCTCCTGGAGGGGAGTCCCAGCTATACTCTCCTGGAGGGGAGTCCCAGCTATACTCTCTTGGAGGAGAGCCCCAGCTATACTCTCCTGGAGGAGAGTCCCAGCTATACTCTCCTGGAGGAGAGCCCCAGCTATACTCTCCTGGAGGGGAGTCCCAGCTATACTCTCCTGGAGGGGAGTCCCAGCTATACTCTCCTGGAGGGGAGTCCCAGCTATACTCTCCTGGAGGAGAGCCCCAGCTATACTCTCCTGGAGGGGAGTCCCAGCTATACTCTCTTGGAGGGGAGTCCCAGCTATACTCTCCTGGAGGGGAGTCCCAGCTATACTCTCCTGGAGGGGAGTCCCAGCTATACTCTCCTGGAGGGGAGTCCCAGCTATACTCTCCTGGAGGGGAGTCCCAGCTATACTCTCCTGGAGGGGAGCCCCAGCTATACTCTCCTGGAGGAGAGTCCCAGCTACACTCTCCTGGACGAGAGCCCCAGCTATACTCTCCTGGAGGAGAGCCCCAGCTATACTCTCCTGGAGGGGAGTCCCAGCTATACTCTCCTGGAGGGGAGCCCCAGCTATACTCTCCTGGAGGGGAGTCCCAGCTGTACTCTCTCGGAGGAGAGCCCCAGCTATACTCTCCTGGAGGGGAGCCCCAGCTATACTCTCCTGGAGGGGAGCCCCAGCTATACTCTCCTGGAGGGGAGCCCCAGCTATACTCTCCTGGAGGAGAGCCCCAGCTATACTCTCCTGGAGGGGAGTCCCAGCTATACTCTCCTGGAGGGGAGCCCCAGCTATACTCTCCTGGAGGAGAGCCCCAGCTATACTCTCCTGGAGGAGAGCCCCAGCTATACTCTCCTGGAGGGGAGTCCCAGCTATACTCTCCTGGAGGAGAGCCCCAGCTATACTCTCCTGGAGGAGAGCCCCAGCTATACTCTCCTGGAGGGGAGTCCCAGCTATACTCTCCTGGAGGGGAGCCCCAGCTATACTCTCCTGGAGGAGAGCCCCAGCTATACTCTCCTGGAGGAGAGCCCCAGCTATACTCTCCTGGAGGGGAGTCCCAGCTATACTCTCCTGGAGGAGAGCCCCAGCTATACTCTCCTGGAGGGGAGCCCCAGCTATACTCTCCTGGAGGAGAGCCCCAGCTATACTCTCCTGGAGGGGAGCCCCAGCTATACTCTCCTGGAGGAGAGCCCCAGCTATACTCTCCTGGAGGGGAGCCCCAGCTATACTCTCCTGGAGGGGAGCCCCAGCTATACTCTCCTGGAGGGGAGCCCCAGCTATACTCTCCTGGAGGAGAGCCCCTGCTATACTCTCCTGGAGGGGAGCCCCAGCTATACTCTCCTGGAGGGGAGCCCCAGCTATACTCTCCTGGAGGGGAGCCCCAGCTATACTCTCCTGGAGGGGAGTCCCAGCTGTACTCTCCTGGAGGGGAGCCCCAGCTATACTCTCCTGGAGGAGAGCCCTAGCTATACTCTCCTGGAAGAGAGCCCCAGCTATACTCTCCTGGAGGAGAGCCCCAGCTATACTCTCCTGGAGGGGAGCCCCAGCTATACTCTCCTGGAGGGGAGTCCCAGCTATACTCTCCTGGAGGGGAGCCCCAGCTATACTCTCCTGGAGGAGAGCCCCAGCTATACTCTCCTGGAGGAGAGCCCCAGCTATACTCTCCTGGAGGGGAGCCCCAGCTATACTCTCCTGGAGGGGAGCCCCAGCTATACTCTCCTGGAGGGGAGTCCCAGCTATACTCTCCTGGAGGGGAGCCCCAGCTATACTCTCCTGGAGGGGAGTCCCAGCTATACTCTCCTGGAGGGGAGTCCCAGCTATACTCTCCTGGAGGAGAGTCCCAGCTATACTCTCCTGGAGGAGAGTCCCAGCTACACTCTCCTGGAGGGGAGTCCCAGCTATACCCTCCTGGAGGAGAGTCCCAGCTATACTCTCCTGGAGGGGAGCCCCAGCTATACTCTCTTGGAGGGGAGTCCCAGCTATACTCTCCTGGAGGAGAGCCCCAGCTATACTCTCTTGGATGGGAGTTCTAGCTATACTCTCCTGGAGGAGAGCCCCAGCTATACTCTCCTGGAGGGGAGTCCCAGCTATACTCTCCTGGAGGAGAGCCCCAGCTATACTCTCTTGGAGGAGAGCCCCAGCTATACTCTCCTGGAGGAGAGTCCCAGCTATACTCTCTTGGATGGGAGTCCCAGCTATACTCTCCTGGAGGGGAGCCCCAGCTATACTCTCCTGGAGGGGAGTCCCAGCTATACTCTCCTGGAGGGGAGTCCCAGCTATACTCTCCTGGAGGAGAGTCCCAGCTATGCTTTCCTGGAGGAGAGTCCCAGCTACACTCTCCTGGAGGGGAGTCCCAGCTATACCCTCCTGGAGGAGAGTCCCAGCTATACTCTACTGGAGGGGAGCCCCAGCTATACTCTCTTGGAGGGGAGTCCCAGCTATACTCTCCTGGAGGAGAGCCCCAGCTATACTCTCTTGGATGGGAGTCCCAGCTATACTCTCCTGGAGGAGAGCCCCAGCTATACTCTCCTGGAGGGGAGTCCCAGCTATACTCTCCTGGAGGAGAGCCCCAGCTATACTCTCTTGGAGGAGAGCCCCAGCTATACTCTCCTGGAGGAGAGTCCCAGCTATACTCTCTTGGATGGGAGTCCCAGCTATACTCTCCTGGAGGAGAGCCCCAGCTATACTCTCCTGGAGGGGAGTCCCAGCTATACTCTCCTGGAGGAGAGCCCCAGCTATACTCTCCTGGAGGAGAGTCCCAGCTATACTCTCCTGGAGGGGAGTCCCAGCTATACTCTCCTGGAGGAGAGCCCCAGCTATACTCTCTTGGAGGAGAGCCCCAGCTATACTCTCCTGGAGGAGAGTCCCAGCTATACTCTCCTGGAGGGGAGTCCCAGCTATACTCTCCTGGAGGAGAGCCCCAGCTATACTCTCCTGGAGGGGAGCCCCAGCTATACGCTCCTGGAGGGGAGTCCCAGCTATACTCTCCTGGAGGAGAGTCCCAGCTATACTCTCCTGGAGGAGAGCCCCAGCTATACTCTCTTGGAGGGGAGTCCCAGCTATACTCTCTTGGAGGAGAGTCCCAGCTATACTCTCCTGGAGGAGAGTCCCAGCTATACTCTCCTGGAGGAGAGCCCCAGCTATACTCTCTTGGAGGGGAGTCCCAGCTATACTCTCCTGGACGGGAGTCCCAGCTATACTCTCCTGGAGGAGAGCCCCAGCTATACTCTCCTGGAGGGGAGCCCCAGCTATACTCTCCTGGAGGAGAGCCCCAGCTATACTCTCCTGGAGGGGAGTCCCAGCTATACTCTCCTGGAGGGGAGCCCCAGCTATACTCTCCTGGAGGGGAGTCCCAGCTATACTCTCCTGGAGGAGAGCCCCAGCTATACTCTCCTGGAGGGGAGTCCCAGCTATACTCTCCTGGAGGGGAGTCCCAGCTATACTCTCTTGGAGGAGAGCCCCAGCTATACTCTCCTGGAGGAGAGTCCCAGCTATACTCTCCTGGAGGAGAGCCCCAGCTATACTCTCCTGGAGGGGAGCCCCAGCTATACTCTCCTGGAGGGGAGTCCCAGCTATACTCTCCTGGAGGGGAGTCCCAGCTATACTCTCCTGGAGGGGAGTCCCAGCTATACTCTCTTGGAGGAGAGCCCCAGCTATACTCTCCTGGAGGAGAGTCCCAGCTATACTCTACTGGAGGAGAGCCCCAGCTATACTCTCCTGGAGGGGAGTCCCAGCTATACTCTCTTGGAGGGGAGTCCCAGCTATACTCTCCTGGAGGGGAGTCCCAGCTATACTCTCCTGGAGGGGAGTCCCAGCTATACTCTCCTGGAGGGGAGTCCCAGCTATACTCTCCTGGAGGAGAGTCCCAGCTATACTCTCCTGGAGGAGAGCCCCAGCTATACTCTCCTGGAGGGGAGCCCCAGCTATACTCTCCTGGAGGAGAGTCCCAGCTATACTCTCCTGGAGGAGAGTCCCAGCTATACTCTCCTGGAGGGGAGCCCCAGCTATACTCTCCTGGAGGGGAGCCCCAGCTATACTCTCCTGGAGGGGAGTCCCAGCTATACTCTCCTGGAGGGGAGCCCCAGCTATACTCTCCTGGAGGAGAGCCCCAGCTATACTCTCCTGGAGGAGAGCCCCAGCTATACTCTCCTGGAGGGGAGTCCCAGCTATAGTCTCCTGGAGGGGAGTCCCAGCTATACTCTCCTGGAGGGGAGCCCCAGCTATACACTCTTGGAGGGGAGCCCCAGCTATACTCTCCTGGAGGGGAGCCCCAGCTATACTCTCCTGGAGGGGAGCCCCAGCTATACTCTCCTGGAGGAGAGCCCCAGCTATACTCTCCTGGAGGAGAGCCCCAGCTATACTCTCCTGGAGGGGAGTCCCAGCTATAGTCTCCTGGAGGGGAGTCCCAGCTATACTCTCCTGGAGGGGAGCCCCAGCTATACACTCTTGGAGGGGAGCCCCAGCTATTCTCTCCTGGAGGGGAGTCCCAGCTATACTCTCCTGGAGGGGAGCCCCAGCTATACTCTCTTGGATGGGAGTCCCAGCTATACTCTCCTGGAGGAGAGCCCCAGCTATACTCTCCTGGAGGGGAGTCCCAGCTATACTCTCTTGGAGGAGAGCCCCAGCTATACTCTCCTGGAGGAGAGTCCTAGCTATACTCTCTTGGATGGGAGTCCCAGCTATACTCTCCTGGAGGAGAGCCCCAGCTATACTCTCCTGGAGGAGAGTCCTAGCTATACTCTCTTGGATGGGAGTCCCAGCTATACTCTCCTGGAGGAGAGCCCCAGCTATACTCTCCTGGAGGGGAGTCCCAGCTATACTCTCCTGGAGGAGAGCCCCAGCTATACTCTCCTGGAGGAGAGTCCCAGCTATACTCTCCTGGAGGGGAGTCCCAGCTATACTCTCCTGGAGGAGAGCCCCAGCTATACTCTCTTGGATGGGAGTCCCAGCTATACTCTCCTGGAGGAGAGCCCCAGCTATACTCTCCTGGAGGGGAGTCCCAGCTATACTCTCCTGGAGGAGAGTCCCAGCTATTCTCTCCTGGAGGGGAGTCCCAGCTATACTCTCCTGGAGGAGAGCCCCAGCTATACTCTCTTGGATGGGAGTCCCAGCTATACTCTCCTGGAGGAGAGCCCCAGCTATACTCTCCTGGAGGGGAGTCCCAGCTATACTCTCTTGGAGGAGAGCCCCAGCTATACTCTCCTGGAGGAGAGTCCTAGCTATACTCTCTTGGATGGGAGTCCCAGCTATACTCTCCTGGAGGAGAGCCCCAGCTATACTCTCCTGGAGGGGAGTCCCAGCTATACTCTCTTGGAGGAGAGCCCCAGCTATACTCTCCTGGAGGAGAGTCCTAGCTATACTCTCTTGGATGGGAGTCCCAGCTATACTCTCCTGGAGGAGAGCCCCAGCTATACTCTCCTGGAGGAGAGTCCTAGCTATACTCTCTTGGATGGGAGTCCCAGCTATACTCTCCTGGAGGAGAGCCCCAGCTATACTCTCCTGGAGGGGAGTCCCAGCTATACTCTCTTGGAGGGGAGTCCCAGCTATACTCTCTTGGAGGAGAGTCCCAGCTATACTCTCCTGGAGGAGAGTCCCAGCTATACTCTCCTGGAGGAGAGCCCCAGCTATACTCTCTTGGAGGGGAGTCCCAGCTATACTCTCCTGGACGGGAGTCCCAGCTATACTCTCCTGGAGGAGAGCCCCAGCTATACTCTCCTGGAGGGGAGCCCCAGCTATACTCTCCTGGAGGAGAGCCCCAGCTATACTCTCCTGGAGGGGAGTCCCAGCTATACTCTCCTGGAGGGGAGCCCCAGCTATACTCTCCTGGAGGGGAGTCCCAGCTATACTCTCCAGGAGGAGAGCCCCAGCTATACTCTCCTGGAGGGGAGTCCCAGCTATACTCTCCTGGAGGGGAGTCCCAGCTATACTCTCTTGGAGGAGAGCCCCAGCTATACTCTCCTGGAGGAGAGTCCCAGCTATACTCTCCTGGAGGAGAGCCCCAGCTATACTCTCCTGGAGGGGAGCCCCAGCTATACTCTCCTGGAGGGGAGTCCCAGCTATACTCTCCTGGAGGGGAGTCCCAGCTATACTCTCCTGGAGGGGAGTCCCAGCTATACTCTCTTGGAGGAGAGCCCCAGCTATACTCTCCTGGAGGAGAGTCCCAGCTATACTCTCCTGGAGGAGAGCCCCAGCTATACTCTCCTGGAGGGGAGTCCCAGCTATACTCTCCTGGAGGGGAGTCCCAGCTATACTCTCCTGGAGGGGAGTCCCAGCTATACTCTCCTGGAGGAGAGCCCCAGCTATACTCTCCTGGAGGGGAGTCCCAGCTATACTCTCTTGGAGGGGAGTCCCAGCTATACTCTCCTGGAGGGGAGTCCCAGCTATACTCTCCTGGAGGGGAGTCCCAGCTATACTCTCCTGGAGGGGAGCCCCAGCTATACTCTCCTGGAGGAGAGTCCCAGCTATACTCTCCTGGAGGAGAGCCCCAGCTATACTCTCCTGGAGGGGAGCCCCAGCTATACTCTCCTGGAGGGGAGTCCCAGCTATACTCTCCTGGAGTGGAGCCCCAGCTATACTCTCCTGGAGGGGAGCCCCAGCTATACTCTCCTGGAGGAGAGTCCCAGCTATACTCTCCTGGAGGAGAGTCCCAGCTATACTCTCCTGGAGGAGAGCCCCAGCTATACTCTCCTGGAGGGGAGCCCCATCTATACTCTCCTGGAGGGGAGTCCCAGCTATACTCTCCTGGAGGGGAGCCCCAGCTATACTCTCCTGGAGGAGAGCCCCAGCTATACTCTCCTGGAGGGGAGCCCCAGCTATAGTCTCCTGGAGGGGAGTCCCAGCTATACTCTCCTGGAGGGGAGCCCCAGCTATACTCTCCTGGAGGGGAGCCCCAGCTATACTCTCCTGGAGGGGAGTCCCAGCTATACTCTCCTGGAGGGGAGCCCCAGCTATACTCTCCTGGAGGAGAGCCCCAGCTATACTCTCCTGGAGGAGAGCCCCAGCTATACTCTCCTGGAGGGGAGTCCCAGCTATAGTCTCCTGGAGGGGAGTCCCAGCTATACTCTCCTGGAGGGGAGCCCCAGCTATACACTCTTGGAGGGGAGCCCCAGCTATACTCTCCTGGAGGGGAGCCCCAGCTATACTCTCCTGGAGGGGAGCCCCAGCTATACTCTCCTGGAGGAGAGCCCCAGCTATACTCTCCTGGAGGAGAGCCCCAGCTATACTCTCCTGGAGGGGAGTCCCAGCTATAGTCTCCTGGAGGGGAGTCCCAGCTATACTCTCCTGGAGGGGAGCCCCAGCTATACACTCTTGGAGGGGAGCCCCAGCTATTCTCTCCTGGAGGGGAGTCCCAGCTATACTCTCCTGGAGGGGAGCCCCAGCTATACTCTCCTGGAGGGGAGTCCCAGCTATAGTCTCCTGGAGGGGAGCCCCAGCTATACTCTCCTGGAGGGGAGCCCCAGCTATACTCTCCTGGAGGGGAGCCCCAGCTATAGTCTCCTGGAGGGGAGCCCCAGCTATAGTCTCCTGGAGGGGAGCCCCAGCTATACTCTCCTGGAGGGGAGCCCCAGCTATACTCTCTTGGAGGGGAGTCCCAGCTATACTCTCCTGGAGGAGAGCCCCAGCTATACTCTCTTGGATGGGAGTCCCAGCTATACTCTCCTGGAGGAGAGCCCCAGCTATACTCTCCTGGAGGGGAGTCCCAGCTATACTCTCCTGGAGGAGAGCCCCAGCTATACTCTCTTGGAGGAGAGCCCCAGCTATACTCTCCTGGAGGAGAGTCCCAGCTATACTCTCTTGGATGGGAGTCCCAGCTATACTCTCCTGGAGGAGAGCCCCAGCTATACTCTCCTGGAGGGGAGTCCCAGCTATACTCTCCTGGAGGAGAGCCCCAGCTATACTCTCCTGGAGGAGAGTCCCAGCTATACTCTCCTGGAGGGGAGTCCCAGCTATACTCTCCTGGAGGAGAGCCCCAGCTATACTCTCTTGGAGGAGAGCCCCAGCTATACTCTCCTGGAGGAGAGTCCCAGCTATACTCTCCTGGAGGGGAGTCCCAGCTATACTCTCCTGGAGGAGAGCCCCAGCTATACTCTCCTGGAGGGGAGCCCCAGCTATACTCTCCTGGAGGGGAGTCCCAGCTATACTCTCCTGGAGGAGAGTCCCAGCTATACTCTCCTGGAGGAGAGCCCCAGCTATACTCTCTTGGAGGGGAGTCCCAGCTATACTCTCTTGGAGGAGAGTCCCAGCTATACTCTCCTGGAGGAGAGTCCCAGCTATACTCTCCTGGAGGAGAGCCCCAGCTATACTCTCTTGGAGGGGAGTCCCAGCTATACTCTCCTGGACGGGAGTCCCAGCTATACTCTCCTGGAGGAGAGCCCCAGCTATACTCTCCTGGAGGGGAGCCCCAGCTATACTCTCCTGGAGGAGAGCCCCAGCTATACTCTCCTGGAGGGGAGTCCCAGCTATACTCTCCTGGAGGGGAGCCCCAGCTATACTCTCCTGGAGGGGAGTCCCAGCTATACTCTCCTGGAGGAGAGCCCCAGCTATACTCTCCTGGATGGGAGTCCCAGCTATACTCTCCTGGAGGGGAGTCCCAGCTATACTCTCTTGGAGGAGAGCCCCAGCTATACTCTCCTGGAGGAGAGTCCCAGCTATACTCTCCTGGAGGAGAGCCCCAGCTATACTCTCCTGGAGGGGAGCCCCAGCTATACTCTCCTGGAGGGGAGTCCCAGCTATACTCTCCTGGAGGGGAGTCCCAGCTATACTCTCCTGGAGGGGAGTCCCAGCTATACTCTCTTGGAGGAGAGCCCCAGCTATACTCTCCTGGAGGAGAGTCCCAGCTATACTCTCCTGGAGGAGAGCCCCAGCTATACTCTCCTGGAGGGGAGTCCCAGCTATACTCTCTTGGAGGGGAGTCCCAGCTATACTCTCCTGGAGGGGAGTCCCAGCTATACTCTCCTGGAGGGGAGCCCCAGCTATACTCTCCTGGAGGAGAGTCCCAGCTATACTCTCCTGGAGGAGAGCCCCAGCTATACTCTCCTGGAGGGGAGCCCCAGCTATACTCTCCTGGAGGGGAGTCCCAGCTATACTCTCCTGGAGGGGAGTCCCAGCTATACTCTCCTGGAGTGGAGCCCCAGCTATACTCTCCTGGAGGGGAGCCCCAGCTATACTCTCCTGGAGGAGAGTCCCAGCTATACTCTCCTGGAGGAGAGTCCCAGCTATACTCTCCTGAAGGAGAGCCCCAGCTATACTCTCCTGGAGGGGAGCCCCATCTATACTCTCCTGGAGGGGAGTCCCAGCTATACTCTCCTGGAGGGGAGCCCCAGCTATACTCTCCTGGAGGAGAGCCCCAGCTATACTCTCCTGGAGGGGAGCCCCAGCTATAGTCTCCTGGAGGGGAGTCCCAGCTATACTCTCCTGGAGGGGAGCCCCAGCTATACTCTCCTGGAGGGGAGCCCCAGCTATACTCTCCTGGAGGGGAGTCCCAGCTATACTCTCCTGGAGGGGAGCCCCAGCTATACTCTCCTGGAGGAGAGCCCCAGCTATACTCTCCTGGAGGAGAGCCCCAGCTATACTCTCCTGGAGGGGAGTCCCAGCTATAGTCTCCTGGAGGGGAGTCCCAGCTATACTCTCCTGGAGGGGAGCCCCAGCTATACACTCTTGGAGGGGAGCCCCAGCTATACTCTCCTGGAGGGGAGCCCCAGCTATACTCTCCTGGAGGGGAGCCCCAGCTATACTCTCCTGGAGGAGAGCCCCAGCTATACTCTCCTGGAGGAGAGCCCCAGCTATACTCTCCTGGAGGGGAGTCCCAGCTATAGTCTCCTGGAGGGGAGTCCCAGCTATACTCTCCTGGAGGGGAGCCCCAGCTATACACTCTTGGAGGGGAGCCCCAGCTATTCTCTCCTGGAGGGGAGTCCCAGCTATACTCTCCTGGAGGGGAGCCCCAGCTATACTCTCCTGGAGGGGAGTCCCAGCTATAGTCTCCTGGAGGGGAGCCCCAGCTATACTCTCCTGGAGGGGAGCCCCAGCTATACTCTCCTGGAGGGGAGCCCCAGCTATACTCTCCTGGAGGGGAGCCCCAGCTATAGTCTCCTGGAGGGGAGCCCCAGCTATACTCTCCTGGAGGGGAGCCCCAGCTATACTCTCCTGGAGGGGAGTCCCAGCTATACTCTCCTGGAGGAGAGCCCCAGCTATACTCTCTTGGATGGGAGTCCCAGCTATACTCTCCTGGAGGAGAGCCCCAGCTATACTCTCCTGGAGGGGGCTCTCCTCCAGGAGAGTATAGACTCTCCTGGAGGAGAGCCCCAGCTATACTCTCTTGGAGGAGAGCCCCAGCTATACTCTCCTGGAGGGGAGCCCCAGCTATACTCTCCTGGAGGGGAGTCCCAGCTATACGCTCCTGGAGGAGAGCCCCAGCTATACTCTCCTGGAGGAGAGTCCCAGCTATACTCTCCTGGAGGGGAGTCCCAGCTATACTCTCCTGGAGGAGAGCCCCAGCTATACTCTCTTGGAGGAGAGCCCCAGCTATACTCTCCTGGAGGAGAGTCCCAGCTATACTCTCCTGGAGGGGAGTCCCAGCTATACTCTCCTGGAGGAGAGCCCCAGCTATACTCTCCTGGAGGGGAGCCCCAGCTATACTCTCCTGGAGGGGAGTCCCAGCTATACTCTCCTGGAGGAGAGTCCCAGCTATACTCTCCTGGAGGAGAGCCCCAGCTATACTCTCTTGGAGGGGAGTCCCAGCTATACTCTCTTGGAGGAGAGTCCCAGCTATACTCTCCTGGAGGAGAGTCCCAGCTATACTCTCCTGGAGGAGAGCCCCAGCTATACTCTCTTGGAGGGGAGTCCCAGCTATACTCTCCTGGACGGGAGTCCCAGCTATACTCTCCTGGAGGAGAGCCCCAGCTATACTCTCCTGGAGTGGAGCCCCAGCTATACTCTCCTGGAGGAGAGCCCCAGCTATACTCTCCTGGAGGGGAGTCCCAGTTATACTCTCCTGGAGGGGAGTCCCAGCTATACTCTCCTGGAGGGGAGTCCCAGCTATACTCTCTTGGAGGAGAGCCCCAGCTATACTCTCCTGGAGGAGAGTCCCAGCTATACTCTCCTGGAGGAGAGCCCCAGCTATACTCTCCTGGAGGGGAGCCCCAGCTATACTCTCCTGGAGGGGAGTCCCAGCTATACTCTCCTGGAGGGGAGTCCCAGCTATACTCTCCTGGAGGGGAGTCCCAGCTATACTCTCCTGGAGGAGAGCCCCAGCTATACTCTCCTGGAGGGGAGTCCCAGCTATACTCTCCTGGAGGGGAGTCCCAGCTATACTCTCTTGGAGGAGAACCCCAGCTATACTCTCCTGGAGGAGAGTCCCAGCTATACTCTCCTGGAGGAGAGCCCCAGCTATACTCTCCTGGAGGGGAGCCCCAGCTATACTCTCCTGGAGGGGAGTCCCAGCTATACTCTCCTGGAGGGGAGTCCCAGCTATACTCTCTTGGAGGAGAGCCCCAGCTATACTCTCCTGGAGGAGAGTCCCAGCTATACTCTCCTGCAGGAGAGCCCCAGCTATACTCTCCTGGAGGGGAGCCCCAGCTATACTCTCTTGGAGGAGAGCCCCAGCTATACTCTCCTGGAGGAGAGTCCCAGCTATACTCTCCTGGAGGAGAGCCCCAGCTATACTCTCCTGGAGGGGAGTCCCAGCTATACTCTCCTGGAGGGGAGTCCCAGCTATACTCTCTTGGAGGAGAGCCCCAGCTATACTCTCCTGGAGGAGAGTCCCAGCTATACTCTCCTGGAGGAGAGCCCCAGCTATACTCTCCTGGAGGGGAGCCCCAGCTATACTCTCCTGGAGGGGAGTCCCAGCTATACTTTCCTGGAGGGGAGTCACAGCTATACTCTCTTGGAGGGGAGTCCCAGCTATACTCTCCTGGAGGGGAGTCCCAGCTATACTCTCTTGGAGGAGAGCCCCAGCTATACTCTCCTGGAGGAGAGTCCCAGCTATACTCTCCTGGAGGAGAGCCCCAGCTATACTCTCCTGGAGGGGAGCCCCAGCTATACTCTCCTGGAGGGGAGTCCCAGCTATACTCTCCTGGAGGGGAGTCCCAGCTATACTCTCCTGGAGGGGAGTCACAGCTATACTCTCTTGGAGGGGAGCCCCAGCTATACTCTCCTGGAGGAGAGCCCCAGCTATACTCTCCTGGAGGAGAGCCCCAGCTATACTCTCCTGGAGGAGAGTCCCAGCTATACTCTCTTGGAGGAGAGTCCCAGCTGTTCTCTCTTGGAGGAGAGTCCCAGCTGTACTCTCTTGGAGGAGAGTCCCAGCTGTTCTCTCTTGGAGGAAAGTCCCAGCTATACTCTCCTGGAGTAGAGCCCCAGCTATACTCTCCTGGAGGAGAGCCCCAGCTGTACTCTCTTGGAGGAGAGCCCCAGCTGTACTCTCTTGGAGGAGAGCCCCAGCTATACTCTCCTGGAGGAGAGCCCCAGCTGTACTCTCTTGGAGGAGAGTCCCAGCTGTTCTCTCTTGGAGGAGAGTCCCAGCTATACTCTCCTGGAGGAGAGCCCCAGCTATACTCTCCTGGAGGAGAGCCCCAGCTATACTCTCTTGGAGGAGAGCCCCAGCTATAGTCTCTTGGAGGAGAGTCCCAGCTGTACTCTCTTGGAGGAGAGTCCCAGCTATACTCTCTTGGAGGAGAGATACTTTATACACTCTCCTCGATCCAGAGGTTGGAGTCCCAGGGTGGGAAGGAGATGGCGAGATCGCAACCCAGCTACAGCGGTTCGTGGAGTCTGCGGTGCCTATGGTGTCAAGTGTGGTGCTGATGGTCCCTGAGCAGCACTAGGAGCATCCGTCGGCGGAGGTGTCCGTCACACCCTCATACCTGGCAACCAGCTTTATTAACCCCTCCCTACTCGGCCACCAGCATTAAACCCCTACTATCTGGAAACCGGCTTCATTAACCCCCTCCTTCCCGGCCACCAGCATTAACCACCTCCTACCCAACCATCATTTACCCCTTCCTATCCAGCCAGCATCATTAACCCCCTCCTGACTGGCAACCAGCATCATTAACCTCATCCTATCCTGCCAGAGGCTTCATTAACTCCTTCCTACCCAGCAGCTGGCATCATTAATCCCCTCTTCCCTGTCCTGCATTAACCCTTCCAACCCAGCAACTGGCTTTATTAACCCAGGTTTAACCTCCTGGCAGGCATCAATCATCCCCTCCTTCCCAGCCAATATTAATCCCCTGTTAACGAGCCCACTACCAGCATCATTAACCTACTTCTATCCAGCATCATTAAAGGGACACTATAGGCACCAAGACCACTTCAGCTCATTGAAGTGGTCAGAGTACAGTGTTCCAATTGCCCTTAGTCCTGAAACAATAAACATTGCAGTTCTAGAGATGTTTACATTGCAGCTCTAAGTCTGCTCTCAGTGGCTGTCTACCAGACAGTGGAGACACTTCCTGCATCCAAACGTGCCTTTGGTCCGGTAACTGACACTGGACGTTCTCACACTCTGTATGAGGACCTCCAGCACCAGATTTTTTTCCCATAGGAAAGCATTGATACAATGCTTTCCTATGGGGAGGTCTAAGGTGCATGCGCATTAGCACTAGCTCGTTGTGGGACAGAGGAGGAGGCGGAGCTGCGGCACAATGCTGGGGGACATCAGCATTGAGGTAAGGTAAGTAAATAAAGGGTTTTTAGCTGGTGTGAGGGAGGGGGAGGCAGCAACACAGCTTTGTAAACCTGGCACTTATAATATCCTTTTATTCCCGCCTTAACCCTGTTAATTTGACTTAATACTCACTATGACATACACCCACTAATAGCTATCAGAGTTATTCACTAAAATGAGAATTCAAAGTAAATTTTAAATGTAAAGTCACAAGGGGTAATCTCCTATGGCCCCACACTCCATGAACTATCAAACACTCCAAATCGCCCAGCACCACCTCTCTCCATTAGCACCACAATGAATAAATAAATACAACAGACTGGGGGGAAAGAGCCAACACCATCCAGGTTTATTTACAATATCACGGCATCAAAACCGTGCAACGGAACGGCTATGGGAGAAATATATAAAATAACTGCATTAACCAGTGTTTGTTTACAAGTACGTTTGGAATCCACATTTATTTTGGGTTAAGCACCCTGCCCCAACCCTCAACTTCAGATTCCCCTTTGGAGGTGACCCCAGGAAAGTATTAGTTTGAGGAGATTTTGGATAGTAATGTCCCTTTAATTATAATTTTTATAGAGCAGATATATGATAAGCACTGTGAGTATATACATATATTTACATAGTTACATAGCTGAAAAGAGACTTGCGTCCATCAAGTTCAGCCTTCCTCACATTTGTTTTTTGCTGTTGATCCAAAAGAAGGCAAAAAAAAAACAGTTTGTAGCACTTCCAATTTTGCAACAAACTAGGGGGAAAAAATCCTTCTTGACCCCAGAATAGCAGTCAGATTTATCCTTGGATCAAGCAGTTATTACCCTACATTGAAAGATTATATCCTTGAATATTCTGTTTTTGCAAGTATGCATCTAGTAGCTGTTTGAACATCTGTATGGACTCTGATAAAACCACTTCTTCAGGCAGAGAATTCCACATCCTTATTGTTCTTACAGTAAAAAAAACTTTCCTTTGGCTTAGACTAAATTTTCTTTCTTCCAGTCTAAACACATGGCCTTGTGTCCTATGTAAAGTCTGGTTTATGAATAGATTTCCACACAATGGTTTGTATTGGCCCCTGAATATATTTGTATAATGTTATCATATCCCCTCTCAGGCGGCGTTTTTCTAAACTAAAGAGGTTTACATTTTTTAACCTTTCTTCATAGCTGATATGTTCCATTCCTTTTATTAATTTTGTAGCCCGTCTCTGCACTTTTTCTAGTGCCATAATATCCTTCTTTAGAACAAGTGCCCAAAATTGCACAGCATATTCAATATGTGGTCTTACCAGTGATTTATAAAGAGGCAAAATTATATTCTCATCCCAAGAATGAATGCCCTTTTTCATGCATGACAATACCCTACTGGCCTTGGCCACTGCTGATTGGCATTGCACATTGTTGCGTAGTTTGTTGTCTATAACAATTTCCAAGTCCTTTTCGTGTGTTGTTATCGCTAATTCACTTCCATTAAGGGTATACGTTGCTTGTGTATTCTTTACGCCGAAGTGCATAACTTTGCATTTTTCAACATTAAATTGCCATTTGAGTGCCCAGTCCCCCAGTTTATCTAAATCCCTCTGCAGCAAAGTAATATCTTGCTCGCATTGTGTTACTTTAGAGTTTTGTGTCATCTGCAAACACTGAAACATGACTTTCAATGCTTTTTTCAAGATCATTTATAAAGATGTCCCAGAACAGAACCCTGAAGGATACCACTTGCCACATCTGTCCAGCTTGAAAATTTGCCATTAATGACAACTCTTTGTACTCTGTTTTTAAGCCAATGTTCTACCCAAGAACAAGCATTTTCATCTAGACCGATTTCCTTGAGTTTGAACACTAATCGATTGTGTGGAACTGTATCAAATGCCTTGGCAAAATCCAAATAGATCACATCCACTGCAACACCCTGATCTATACTTCTACTTACTTCTTCGTAGAATGCAATCAAGTTAGTTTGACACGACCTGTGCTTCATAAAACCGTGCTGATTTTTGCTGATAACCATGTTCTTCTCAAGGAATTCTTGAATATAATCCCTTAATAACCTTTCAAATATTTTCCCAGCCACAGAAGTTAAGCTCACAGGTCTATAATTTCCAGGCAAGGGTTTTGAACCCTTTTTGAATATAGGAACCACATCTGCCTTCCTCCAATCCTCCGGAACACTTCCTGAAAGAAAAGAATATTGGAAGATTAAATACAGAGGTTCACTTATTTCTACACTTAGTTCCTTAAGTACTCGTGGATGGATACCGTCAGGCCCTGGAGCTTTGTTTATATTAACTTTCTTTAGTTGCTGCAGCACCTTGTCTTGAGTTAACCAATTACAATTATTTTGGAATTTTTTTGCAGCAATCATTTGCACATCTATTGCCATGGGTTCTTCCTTAATATATACGGAGGAGAAATAGTTATTTAAAATTCCTGCCTTTTCCTGGTCTTCATTAACTAACACCCCCGTTTCAGTTTTTAGTGTACCTACACTTTCATTTTTTGTCTTTTTAGAATGTATGTACTTAAAAAATGCTTTGGGTGTGGTTTTGCTCTCTTTAGCTATCATTTTTTCATTTTGAAGTTTAGCAAATCTAATTGCCTCTTTGCACACATTATTTGCTTCCTTATATCTTTTATAAGATGCATCTGATTTGTCCGATTTAAATGCTTTAAATGCCCTTTTCTTATTTTTAATCTCTTGTTTTACTTCTCTACTAAGCCACATTGGTTTCAATTTGTTGAACTATGTTTGGACTATGGTCCTGGGATGTATTTCCCTTTAAGGAACTGAGTTGGGGCTTATGGACTTATATTATGCTGTTTCTGGCCCTTTAACTGTGTTGTACAAGGAATGGGTACATTTGAACTGGCACTTCGGATGCAGTCGAAGTGCCGAAGTCGTCGAAGTGGCCGCCAATCGACAAACGAACACGTGGCGGCGGCCATTTTAACATATTCGAACGCGGTCAGCGGTGTGTGCAGCCAAATCTATGGAACTGTTTTTGGCTACCCAATTGCACGAACACCGCTGACCCGTACCTTCTACTCTACTTCGACACCGCGGCTGGAGACTAAGTCCCGTTCTAAAATTCGCACGCTCGTTCGAATGGGACTTAGTCATTTTCTCGGTGTAAAATAGACAGACCGCACAGCCCAAATCCATGGAACTGTTTTGGGCATGAAAATGTGCTTGCGGTCGGTCAAAAGTGACATACCTATCTCCCAAACGGCTGAACGGATTCAAATGATTTTTGGGTATGTTTGTATTTGGAATGTGCTGATTAATAATATGTGACTTTTATTAATATTGGATGTATAGTTTATCAAAGTTGGGTAAAAAGTATGTTTTAAACTGTAGGATAATTGGGTTACCTCTCAGGCTAAGGGGAGGAGATGTGTGGGATGTAACCAGTGTGTAATTGGCTAATGTATATTGTCTGTGGGTGTCTCCCTTGCATAAAAGCAGAGTGTGTGTCATTAAACCTCAGTTCTTCTGGATCCCTCAAAACATAGCCTTGTCTCGTTATTGGAGGGAACTGCTATAATCACACTGGGGATTGCTATGCTCTGCACACTCCCCTGAGCTTGAATCACTTAGCTCTTTTAAGAGCTTGTTCCTGATACGCTCTCCTTGGAGGAGAGGTCTTCCCCACACAGTCCTGGATGCTGGAGGTTCATACAGGATGGAAGGAAGAGGTCTTTCCCACACGGTCCTGGAGGACAGAAGCTGATCCAGGGTGGAAGGAAGACGGCGAGACTCCAGTCAAGCTACGGCGGTTGCGGAGTCTGCGGTGCTTGTAGTGTCCGGTGCGGTGCTTGTGGTCCTCGACGCAAGCTAGGAAGCGTCCATTAATGGAAGGTTCCGTTACATTGCCCAATGGTACATACTGAGAAATGTACCTTTCTAATATTTGTTGGAAGATGTTCCATTTATCCTCAGTGTTCTTTTCACTAAAGAGTTTATGCCAGTCAATATATTGTAAAGCTGCCCTTAATAGAAATTGGCCTTTTTAAAATTATGTTTTAGTATACCCAATGTGCTTTTTTTTTTTTTAGTTTATTTCAAAGGACACTATATTGTGATCACTATTTCCCAAGTGCTCACCTACTTGAATGTTGGTCAAAAGATCAACGTTGTTTGTTAAAACCAGGTCCAGACAAGCGTCCATTCTAGTTGGTGCTTGTACTAGTTGTGACATGAAGGTTGTTACGACACTCACCGCCAGGTAGGTAAAGCCGCTGTTTAGTAGATAATCCCCTTTCTCCAGAAATGCAGTTTTAATTCAGCCGATCGTCAAACTCCCGAACGGAGCATATGAACGCGGCAACTCCCGATCAGCAATTCAGTCGAACTCCTTCCACAGCTAGAAATAACAAAAAGCGCTGTTCCAAAAGTAATTCCCCCTCCCCACAAACGAGACAGAAGCTCCGTATTGAGTGTCAAACAAGATCTGGCTTTACTGTGGGCTACCCGCCCGTATTTATGTGGGTCTCCCACTTGGTGGAAACTCCCCTAGGGGACCAAATGGAAGACTGTAATTACAGTAGGACAAAAGTACAGTTCAGACATACAGTCATAGACTTTTCCCACAATGCATTATGTTTCCCTCCCCTCTGCCCTGGAGATAATTGGGAAGTAATTCAATTATCTCCAGGACAAAGGCCCATCGCCATTTTAAACACAAAAGCAGAAAGTACATGAAAATATATAACTTTCTAATAACCGAATATTTTACATTCGTATCACATATCCCCAGATAGCCTGGATCTGAGTGCATATTATTGACGAATAGCGCTCAGATCCCATACGTATAGTTCAATCGAATGGAGTCAAAGTTCGTACAGTCCTTTGGTATGCGATTGACTCCATGGGAAGGCTACCTGGGTTCAGTACTTTTGTATGCAGTAAAAACTCCCGAACAGCCGGTATTCGTACGTGTTCATTGAGACAGCTAGGCGACCCGTTGGTTCAGCGGTGTTCGGCAGAAAGAGTGTACGTTTTTAGTTCCATGGAATCAGAGCCGAACACCGCTGGACTTTTGTGCGTTTTAAAATGGCCGCTGCCTCGTGGTCGACATACGAACGACGACCACCCTGAAATCGGTTTAATTGAGAAGTGTCTGCGGTTAACCACAACGTTCTAATTGGGATCAAGAGGTTAACCAGCAGCACACTTCTATTCTGGGTGGCCATCCGTTCGGTAGCTTTGTTCGGTAAAAATAGTCATTCGTACGGTTGGGCTATGGGAAATAGCCATTACACGAAAATACAGCAAAATAGACGAATCCACCATAACAGACAGACGGATGGTTTTGTCACAAAGGTGTCATTTAACAAGTTTAAAAACCTAATTCCCTTTGGTGAGCTACTAGTCCCTCTGTCCCAATTTATGTCCGGGTAAGTAAAATCTCCAATAATTCAAGTGTTACTCAGATTTGCAGCTTTCTCAATTTGCTCAAACAGCTGTTGTTCCTCGTCAATATTTACATTAGGTGGTTTATAACATATCCCAACCAATAGTTGATTTCCCTTCTTTTCCCCAAGCAGATATCTACCCATAAAGCTTCCACATTTTCCTCGTCACACTCCACATGCCTAAGATTTGACTTTAACTCATGGTTGACTTACAAACATACCCCACCACCCTTCTTGTTTTTCCTATTCTTCCTAAATAATGTGTACCCATTTAAATTAACTGCCCAGTCATGTGTTTCATCCCACCATGTTTCTGTTATGCCTATTATGTCATATTGTTTAGTGTATTATCATGAGTCATTTGTACTTTTTGTGAATATTTTATTAATATTACATACTCCTCTGTTCTGAGTTTGCCCCTTCTCCACCCCCCTTATACTGAGATAAAACCTATCTACTTTTTATCCTATCTCCATTTTGTAGATTGCTATGACCCTCCCCCCCCACTACTAGTTTAAAATCTCCTCCAACCGTCGAGCCATCTTATCCCCATCTTATCCCCCAGCACTGCAGACCCTCTTCCGTTTAGATGCAACCCATCACGGCTACACAGGTTGTATCACACAGTGACTGACTCAGTGAGGTATTACGACATCGCACTATGTGATGCATTGTGGGATTGTAAGCTTGTGATTAGTCTGTAGCGGAACCCCTGTTTTGGCTGTCCCATTTAAATTTTATTTTTTACCATTGCTGAGGTTTTACATGCCTGGTTTATACAGATTGACATTGCACCATGTAGCGGACTGGGTCCTATCCCAGAGTACGCCCCAGTTTCCTGGAGGGGGCTGATGGCTCACCTCCTGCCCAGTGATTATGGCCCTGGGGGGTTAAAGACAGTCTTTGGGCCTGATGGATTTTTATTTGACTGTGTATAGATTGTGAATAGGAAGGTGTACCCCTCCCCCGTTTCCTGTCCCATTGTTCTCCAGCAGGGCGTTGTTCCAGGCACACTGCCAGACTAGTTGGAACTAGTTTGGGCTGGAAAGTTTGGGCTGGAGAGCCATGCTTCAGTGGAACTAAAGGGAAATCCACCTAACTTTTAAACCCCATAACTCCCGAACCCCTGGTCCGATCTGGGTGATTTTTGAATATGTTATTCACCCAGATCAGGGCTATCAGGGTGATACAACATTAGGGGTGTACCCTATGTATTTGGGGTACATCTAGAAGTTGCAGAAAATATGTGCAGTATAATTGTTTTATCTGTTAAGCTAAGGGGAGGAGATGTGTGGGAGGTAACGTCTGTATGATTGGTGCCATGTGTGATTAATGTAAATCCCTCCCTTGCATGGGAGAATCTCATAAAAGCAGGAATGTTGCCATAAAACTTGAGTTCTACTCCTGATACTGTGTGTCGTCCAGTTATTGGGAAAGGTGATGGGATATCTGTGGATTATATTGCTGATCGTGCTATTTACCCTATTGGATTTGTATTTGTTCCTGCATCCTCTGGATATATTGGTGGAGTTCAGCTGTCAATGCCCAATATGTTTCCCATCTGGTCCCCTAGGGGAGTGTCCACCAGGTGGGAGACCTGCATAAAAGCCGGGTAGGTAGCCTCAGTAAATCAGTTCTGCTTGACCCTCAAACGAAGTCTCGCCTCGTTCTTGGGGGGAATTGGATTGTATGCTGTTACAGGGCGACTGCCAGGAGTGTAAACGGTTTGTATGGTTTTTCCTGTTCGGCGGTTTACAGCATTCGTGTGTTTGCAGTTCGGGAGATTGGTGAATTCATGTGTTTGCAGTTCGGGAGTTTGAGTATTCATGTGTTTGCAGTTTGGGAGATTGGTGATTGCAGTAGCTGCCTGTGCATCTTAATAGGGGAATATCGCCTAAACGTTTTTTAACCTCTTGTGTGCAAAACGGTCCGTTACATATGACATCCCTCTATGTTATCACACAGTGACTGACTCAGTGAGGTATTATGACATCGCTCTATGTTATCACACAGTGACTGACTCAGTGAGGTATTATGACATCACACTATGTTATCACACAGTGACTGACTCAGTGAGGTATTATGACATCACACTATGTTATCACACAGTGACTGACTCAGTGAGGTATTATGACATCGCTCTATGTTATCACACAGTGACTGACTCAGTGAGGTAATATGACATCACACTATGTTATCACACAGTGACTGGCTCAGTGAGGTATTATGACATCGCTCTATGTTATCACACAGTGACTGACTCAGTGAGGTATTATGACATCGCACTATGTTATCACACAGTGACTGACTCAGTGAGGTATTATGACATCACACTATGTTATCACACAGTGACTGACTCAGTGAGGTATCATGACATCGCTCTATGTTATCACACAGTGACTGACTCAGTGAGGTATTATGACATCGCTCTATGTTATCACACAGTGACTGGCTCAGTGAGGTATTATGACATCACACTATGTAATCACACAGTGACTGACTCAGTGAGGTATCATGACATCACACTATGTTATCACACAGTGACTGACTCAGTGAGGTATTACGACATCGCTCTATGTTATCACACAGTGACTGACTTTAGTGAGGTATTATGACATTACACTATGTTATCACACAGTGACTGGCTCAGTGAGGTATTATGACATCGCTCTATGTTATCACACAGTGACTGACTCAGTGAGGTATTACAACATCGCTCTATGTTATCACACAGTGACTGACTCAGTGAGGTATTATGACATTACACTATGTTATCACACAGTGACTGACTCAGTGAGGTATTATGACATTACACTATGTTATCACACAGTGACGTACTGAGTGAGGTATTATGACATCGCACTATGTTATCACACAGACTCAGTGAGGTATTTCGACATCGCTCTATGTTATCACACAGTGACTGACTCAGTGAGGTAATACGACATCGCTCTATGATATGACACAGTGACTGACTCAGTGAGATATTATGACATCGCTCTATGTTATCACACAGTGACTGACTTAGTGAGGTATTACGACATCGCTCTACGTTATCACACAGTGACTGACTCAGTGAGGTATTATGACATCGCTCTATGTTATCACACAGTGACTGATTCAGTGAGGTAATACGACATCGCTCTATGATATGACACAGTGACTGACTCAGTGAGATATTATGACATCGCTCTATGTTATCACACAGTGACTGACATAGTGAGGTATTACGACATCGCTCTACGTTATCACACAGTGACTGACTCAGTGAGGTATTATGACATCGCTCTATGTTATCACACAGTGACTGACTCAGTGAGGTATTATGACATCGCTCTATGTTATCACACAGTGACTGACTCAGTGAGGTATTATGACAGGCATAGGCAACCTTCGGCACTCCAGATGTTTTGGACTACACCTCCCATGATGCTTTGCCAGCAATATGGGTGTAAGAGCATTATGGGGGATGTAGTCCACAACATCTAGAGTGACGAAGGTTGCCTACCCCTGTATTATGACGTCGCTCTATGTTATCACACAGTGACTGATTCAGTGAGGTATTATGACATCGCTCTATGTTATCACACTGTGACTGACTCAGTGAGGTATTACGACATTACACTATGTTATCACACAGTGACTGACTTAGTGAGGTATTATGACATCGCTTTATGTTATCTCATGAAGGACAACTCCCATCATGCTTATTCACTATGAACTGTTCTTGCTTTGCAACTATTCTCAGCTAATTGATTATTGTTCCTATTGAAGATTATTCTCATGAACTAATGTTACTTAATGCATCTCTATGGACTAAAGTTATTTAATGGATCTCTGAAGAAATACTTAATACTGAACTTTGTGTTGTTGAATTACTTGCAATTCTTATTATTGGATTATTGCCTGAATGCAATTCATTTAAGTTTAACTCTTATTAAAACTTCGGTTGAATCAAGTTACCAGTGATTCTCTCTTTTCTTAAAGCTACAGTATTGATACTTAAGGATTCTCCATTTCTTTACTATTGTAATTAGGGAGTTTACAAGCTGCAGTTGAGTTCCAACCCAAATCACCCCTAGTAGCCTGTGGCGAAACCGACCTCGCCACTGGGCCCTGGAGAAGCCTGTTTGCCCGCCTCCTACCTGCTGACTATGGCCCCTGGATTATTTGGGGCATATTGTATTTTATTGTGCGACTGCTGGCCCTTTAAGCGTAGTGAATGGTATTTTATTGTACTGCTGCTGGCCCTTTAAGAACTGTCTGGGGACATATTGAGACTTTGGGTAACAATACCCTTTAAGACTATGGCCCCTGAAAACGTATGAACTTTTATTGTGTGTGTATGGCCCTTTAAGAACCGTCTGGGGACATATTGTGACTTTGCTGAACAATACCCCTTTAAGACTATGTCCCCAGACCTGTAAAATAACTTGTCCCTGGCTCTCTCCCTCTTGGTTCAGTAAATAGGGCTTACTGAACCAAGTACCACACAGGCGGACCACCCAGAAGTTAAAGTATGCAGGCAATTTACCTCCCAGGCTGTGAGGTTACTGCAGGTTAATTGCACGTGGCGGCGGCCATCTTTGTTCAGTCGAACGCGGTCAGCGGTGTATGCTCAAGATTCTGTGGAACTGAAATCGGCTACACATTTTGCCGAACACCGCTGACCCTTACCTTCTCCTACACTTTGTTTTTCAGCTCCAGAGACTAAGTCCCGTTCGAAATGGTTGGAAGTCGTTTTTCTATGGAACTGTTTTGGGCAGGAAATTGTGCTTGCGGTCAGTCATAAAGGGACCTCCAGCTAACTTCTGATCCACTGGAGGGATTTTTGAAGGGTTTATGTTTAAAGTGTGCTTATTCCAAATATGTAATTGTTATGAAGATTAGATGTTAAAGTTATAGCACATGTATAAAAACTGTATTTTCCCTGGCTGTAATAATTATGTTAACTGGTTATCTGAGGGGAGGGAACCTGGGGGTTGTAACCATTATGCTATTGGTTGTTTTGTCCCTCCCTGTGGGCGGTCCTGTATTCTCAACACTTGTAATAAAAGCCAGGCTGGATGTGCCAGTCCAGAGTTCCTGTTTTACCCTCAAAGTGAAGTGTCGTCTCATTATTGGGGGAAGGATTTATTGTATGCTGTTCCAGTTTGACTGCTAGGAGTGGAAACCTATTTGCATGGTTTGTCCTATTCGGCTGTATACAGCATTCATATGCTTGAGAGGATTTATATGCTTCTCTGATACGGTGATTGTGGTGTCTGCCAGAGTGCTTGGAGTCCTGAGGAAACGCTAGGAGCATCCTTTAACGGAGGTACCCAGTCGGGGTGCCAGGCGATCCGTTACATAGCCTAACATCGACGACCAGGTACCGCTGCCTGCGTTCGGGAGACAACATGCGTTCAGTTGCACTAAATGGCGGCCACCCAGGGGAGTATTTATTAATTGTTTCCTTTTTTTCAGCTTTGCACTTGGTAATTGGTGTTCCACGTTCTAATGGGGTGCTGGGGTGGTCCTCATTCAGGAACCTAACTAAGTGAGATCGAACAACCATGCGAGAAGGGAATGATGTGATGGGGCAAATATAGCAACGTTTCCATCCCCAATGGGATCTTTGTCAAGCCATTGTGGATCGAAAAGTTGCTGTATTTGCCATGTTTTGCCAATAGATTTGCTGCTTTGTAAAGACCCCGAGTCCCTGAACTTCTTTTGTTCTCACTCTATGGAATTGGGGTTTGCCAGCCCTAGGTACAGTGCACTGAGGTCTACAGGTGATGAGAGTGTGGATCCCTGCCTTGTTTGCAATCAGTAAGGTATTATGACATCACACAGGTTAGTTAGGACTGTTCTATCATTGAACCCATGGCTGTCTCAGTGCTCAGGTCTCACTCTATATGTCCAGGCTTCCAGCATCCAGCGATCCCTCACGTCAGTCCACAGAATCTGAGCAGATAAAGCTGGATTTATTGGAGGCACTAGAAATATGACGTGCATTAAATGTATACATCAGTCCACTTTGGGCCAGCGTCCAGGAGATGGCTCTTCCTGATCCCTCGTCAGTTTTTCCTTCATTCTTAGAGCACCTGAGAGGGATTATAATGAGGATCTGCCTGCGGCGTGGGTACAGCATGCACACTGTCAGCAAAAGCCAGTGGGTTTCATTGGTAGGATGTGTGTAACAGCACTGCCCCTGTGCCTGCAGGAAACAGTTAATATTAAATAATATAGACTGTGCTCTGTTCTGGATCACCTGCGGCATTTATATGTTATTATGGTCTTGCTCTGGACAGTTAAATGGACACTATAGTCACCTGAACAACGTTAGCTTAATGAAGCAGTTTTGGTGTATAGAACATGCCCCTGCAGCCTCACTGCTCAATCCTCTGCCATTTAGGAGTTAAATCCCTTTGTTTATGAACCCTAGTCACACCTCCCTGCATGTGACTTGCACAGCCTTCCATAAACACTTCCTGTAAAGAGAGCCCTATTTAGGCTTCTTTATTGCAAGTTCTGTTTAATTAAGATTTTCTTATCCCCAGCTATGTTAATAGCTTGCTAGACCCTGCAAGAGCCTCCTGTATGTGATTAAAGTTCAATTTAGGTAAATTACATCTGTTTGAAAGTGAAACCAGTTTTTTTTTCATGCAGGCTCTGTCAATCATTGCCAAGGGAGGTGTGGCTAGGGCTGCATAAACAGAAATAAAATGATTTAACTCCTAAATGACAGTGAATTGAGCAGTGAAATTGCAGGTGAATGATCTATACACTAAAACTGCTTTATTTAGCTAAAGTTATTTAGGTGACTATAGTGTTCCTTTAAGGTATACACAGACTGTGCCAGGGCAGTTAGGTTACACCCAGACTGTGCCAGGGCAGTTAGGGTACACCCAGACTGTGCCAGGGCAGTTAGGGTACACCCAGACTGTGCCAGGGGCAGTGAGGGTATACACAGACTGTGCCAGGGACAGTCAGGGTACACACAGACTGTGCCAGGGACAGTCAGGGTACACACAGACTGTGCCATGGGCAGTCAGGGTACACACAGACTGTGCCAGGGGCAGTCAGGGTACACACAGACTGTGCCAGGGACAGTCAGGGTACACACAGACTGTGCCAGGGGCAGTCAGGGTACACACAGACTGTGCCAGGGGCAGTCAGGGTACACACAGACTGTGCCAGGGGCAGTCAGGTTACACACAGACTGTGCCAGGGGCAGTCAGGTTACACACAGACTGTGCCAGGGGCAGTCAGGGTACACACAGACTGTGCAGCGGCAGTGAGGGTACACGCTGTAGCAGAGCTGCAATACTGAGACTGAATATCTCAGCTGGAATCCTCTGGAGCTGGAAGGGAAGCACTGGTTAGTGAATATAGCCCATTCCCGCAGTAACTGGACGACACACAGTTCTGGGAGTCAACTGATTTTTATTAGCCCACACATGGCTTTTTATGCACAGCTCCATAGTATGCGGTCTCTGGGACAAGTTTACAGGGAATTTTCCCAAGATGCACTGGGTCTGAGAGATAGTTGAGCTGGGAATTTTAGATAACTCAATTATCTCTGTTACATGAAATACATAAAATTTTATAAAATCCCCAAAACAGGATAAAATAGTACAGGAACCTCACAATTCTTATATACCCAAAAGTCTGAATCTGAGTGTACAACATATCCCAAAAGCACTCAGATTGTTTTTTGGTGGAACGAGATCGCTATTCGGGAGAAGATTTCACCGGCCGGCCACGAGGTGATGCCCCAAAAGTTCCAGATAATCCAGGGCTGTAGCTGGTCTCGGTTCAGGAGTTCCTGCACGAACATTGACGAATGCTCCCCCTGGCTCTTAGGTAGATCATATCTCCCGAATGTGGTTTGTGTAGTTGTTCGGGAAAGTATACAGGCAGCAGTACCATCCTGATAGGGGTGTAGCCAAAATTAGTTCCACGCACTCAACGACCAAGTACTGCTGCCTGCGTTCGGGAGACAAAATGGCTGCACTGAACCACGTGCGTTCGGTTATACGAACAGCAGCCACCCAGGGAAAGCACTATAGAACTCCTTTTGCGGTTAACAGCCAGGGGTAGTGGGTGTTCTAAGTCAATAACAGGGGGGAACACACAAGTTCTATACGGTTCCTGAACTGGGGGTTACGGATCTGTTCGCAAGAACTCAATATGGGTTCAGGCAACCTGAGGGACTGATGCCAGATCTGCCACACATGCAGACTGTGTTTGGGGCATTGAGGATACACACAAACTGTGCCAGGCAGTAAGGGTACAGACAGATCATCGGCATCACCACTGGGTGTGCAAAGGAACTGTGCAGGAAGAGCATAGAGATAGATCCCAGCCCAGCAGCAACCGCTAGCCACCAGAGACAGAGGATCCATTCCAGCTCTCCCAGAACAAGGTAGGGAGTCTGGGTGGACCTCTTTAGTACTAAATGTATAAATGCAATTTTGTGTATGTTTTGGCAGTGATTGGGGGAGGGTCTGTGTGTATGTCTGTGATTGTGTGTGGGGGTCAGTAATTGATTATGTGTTTGTATGTGATTGTGTGTATAGGTCTGTGATTGTATGTATGTGTGGGTCTGTGATTGTGTGGGTGTATATTTGTGACTGTGCGTATAGGTCTGTGATTGTATGTGTCTGTGGTTATGTGTGTATAGGTCTGTGATTGTATGTATGTGTGGGTTTGTGATTGATTGATTGTGTGTGTGTGTCTGTGATTATGTGTGTATAAGTCTGTGATTGCGTGTGCATATGTATATACATGTGTATGTGTTTAGTAGATAGCTCCCTAATTTGGTATCCTTAAATATGGCAATCCCACACAAATATAGGAAATAAAGGAGTTATCTACTAAACAATTGAAGGATCAAAATTAAGAAAATGGCTTTTAAAGTTTTATTACTAAAGTTACAGTGTCTATATTATATAGTTGATGTGCGGCCAAAGACAATTACTCTGCTCAATGCGGCCCAGGGAAGCCCAAAGGTTGGACACCCAGGGTCTAATATAATAGCCTAGCCTGGTTCAAAGTGGTTTTAGATACTTTAACCCTCACGTAGCTACATCCCTAAACAGTTCTTCATTTTCATTTTGCAATTCCCACGCAGTGGCAGTCAGAACGCTATTCGGGGGGGCGGGCTGTGGACTATAATGGTTCAATAACTCAATCTACTAGAATGGCCAGAGCTCTCTAGGTGAAGCATTGGATCAGCACGTCATTTTAACTGTGTTTTTTATTTAAAGTATTCATTTTATTTATTTAATTATTGGAATACAGGCATTTACTGGCTCACTGTCTGCCATTTAATGGTGGATAATATTTTGTTATATGGCCCTGCTTTAGATGTAGACATTGGCGGTTATTTTATGACGCTGGATTACTGTCTGTCAATGGGCAGTGAATGGGTTTTTCTCAGTAAGGATAATTACTGGTTACAGACTGTCAGAACTTCAATGAGACCCAACACGCAGGATGTAATCGAAAAAATGTATATCGGACCTTAGAGTTGCTGGTCTCTACGTTAGACAGAGAGTAGTCAAGAACAAGTCAGGGTCAAGGGAGCCAGAAATCACGAAAACAAGGTATACAAGCTGAGTCAGGAAACCAGATATTAGGATAGTCGGGGTACATGAGCCGAGTCAAAATAGGGGAATGGAGTGTAGTCAGAATAGCCGAAGTCAAAATACCAGAAAGAACAACCAGCTGTAAAGCACTATTGGGAACTAACCAAAGAACCAAAACAATGAAAATCAAGACCCCAAAACGTTCGAATCCGGATGATATGGCGGGCTGTGACATCATCGGCATCATGACGTTGGCATGCATGCGACGTGATGACGTCATTAGCGTCATGACGTCGGCATGCACGTGCCGTGTCATAAAAGAGGGCGGGGCTACAGCATTCTACGTTGGAACCGCTGGAGTGGAGACTGGAAGCAGGAACACGGCCAGAACTGTGTGAGCATGACACAGAGATTTTGCCACTCGGCTATTTTGGTGCACACTCTGTTAAGTGAATAATCCCCACAGTAATAATCAGCCAAGGAATACAATTAATAAAATAGTTACATTATGATCCTGGATTCCAGGCAGGAATGGGTTAATTTTATTTACACAGCCCATATACAGAGCAGACTATTCAATCTGTGTATTCCCATAAGGGCCAATAGCCCGCAGCCCCCTCCCCTCCAGCCCTGATAATGCGGCCAGTGCTATATACTGTGATTATTTGCTCCCATTACAATGTATCAGGTATGGCATCCGCACTCTTGTCACCCGTCACAGGCTGATGTCTTCCTGTTGATTGATTCTCATCTCACACAATGGACTGACAGAGCATGCCAGCATCCTGCGGCCCTCTCCAGCCCTGCCAAGCTGACTGATTTACGCCAGTCCTCAGCCTCATTCGTCATTCTGCGGGGACAGAAAGCAGGGCAGCTGTCAGAGCCCCATCTCTGCCGATAAGCAGGTGATAGCCAGGGGGACAACTTCAGATCTTGTGAGGGCAACAACGAACAAGACTTTTCCGCTGATTGGAGACACGTGCCAGCAACTTGTCACAAATCACTGGCTTTTTATACCAATCGCCTTAAATCTCCACTGCCCAGACAATGCTGTGGAATTAGTGATGCCATATAGGGAGTGAGGGATTATGGGAAAAACAGAATGATTCTACATTTGGCATGATATTTCTTAGCCAGAGAGTTGCACAGATGGCAAGTAACATGTCAATGCCCACTTGTGAAATCTCCTTTAATGATAAAATCCTGCAAGGGACACTCCAGGGTGCAGGTCACCCCATACTTGAATGCATTATTTAGACAATGATTTAAAGCATTTCTGCAGAAATAAACTAGAATATAA